>NW_026542598.1:28887693-29556275 GCF_028750875.1 Macrosteles quadrilineatus
TGACTCAAAACTTTCCATCCTTTCAACATCTACAGTCAGAATGCACAAGTATAATAACCATCTCTGTGGGAGACTTTGAACAGGTTTGTAGAAAATTATATCCTTTAAGTTATTTTGTGGATGGGAAAAGGGTTGATGGTGGTTGTTGAGTAGAGGAAATACATTACATAAGTGTTAGTATTGGTTGTTGTTAGGGGTCTGCGGTGCACCGAAAAAGTCGGTCCGGTACGGTACAAGCTTAATTACCGTCATTGGTTCGGTACAGCATTTTACGCGGTACAAATTCGGTTCGGTACAGCCTATTATAATAATAAATTACTTATCATAGTCAAGGTGGTTTGTTCTGAGCACATGAAAGTCTTATCAGATGTTTGTTTACATCTTCATAATTTATTACTAGGGTGATGATGCAATAAAAAAAACTCATTAGCAGTCCCAAATCCATTAAAATTTTATCACGACAATAATTGTTGTATTCTAGTACTTCCAAGAACTGTTGAGTTTTATCACTTTTAGCGAATTTCCCTATAGGGAAGTAGCTATTACCGTAGGTGGCACGGTAAGACCTAGACCCGGGACCGATTTACTTTTTCATTTTGATGTCCCCAGAGGCCAAAAACACCATTCGTTCAAATTTTTATATATGTATATATATATATATAGACATATATATATATATAGATATATATATATATATATATACGTCCGTGAACGCGATAACTTGAGTAATTTTTGTCCGATTTTGATGAAATTTGGTTTAAAGGTGTAAAGCGGGATAAACTTGAATGAGTTCGCGAACCAGCACGATCGGATGATGAGAACGGGGCTTTACGGGGGGTTTTATGGGGTAAAAATTGGTTTTTCTCACTTTTGACCCTCAAAACACAAAATTTTCCGATTTCTCTTTAGACCTTTTTAAAGAGCTTAAAAAAACAAATAATTTAGTATATAAAAGTATTTTTGTTCGATTATTGGTAACGGAGAAAATTTAAGAAATTGTAAATTTAAAATTCCCATGTTATTCTTATGGAGAATATTGTCAAATGTTGTAGTTTGCTTGTTTATCGATATATTTTGATCAAACTTGGCAAATTTATTTATTTTGTACTAAGCTATCAATATTTTACTCAAAAACACACTTTATTAGTTTCCTTGTAGCAGCAAACCTAGGTACTCGTTAAACCTAATGTTATTAAAATATATTTAACTAATAAACTAAACAGACAAATGGAAATTCGCTTAGTCGGCAGGTTTGCTGCGGCGGGGGTATTATTCCTTTACGACTTTCCCCAATTCTATTTTATCATATGATGACTGTAAATGTTATCTCTAACTCAGTCAGTATTTTCGTGAATATTCAATTTGCTGCTGGCCATTGCCTACTGCCATAAAACTGTTTATGGCAACATATTAAAGTCGGTACTACAGTAGACCCCCTCTTAACCGACCTCGTATTAACCGATAATTGGATTATCCGCCTTCGATCGTAAAATAGTAGTCGTAGTTTGTTTTAACCGACCTTGCTTTGAGAGCAGCTCGTTTTAACCGCCGCTTTCTAGGAATCTCGGCATTTCCGCTCCCACGCTGGGCGATGAGAACCGAACCATACGCTTATCTCCACAGAATATGACTAAGAATAAGTTATTTTGTGTCGATCACAAAAAATATAGCACAGCCTATCGTCAGTTTGTCATCATCGTTCGTAGCTCGAGCGCATCTGATCTGTTCGTTATCTGTGCGGCAATTTTATAACATCATAAAGTGTGTTACGATTTTGAGAACTGATTATCTTATCGCTGGAGTAAACAAACAACGCAACTTGTAGAGAGGGCAGGGAAGGGGGGTTAACAACTCCAAGGTCAAGATAGTTTTTGTGCCTCGAGCCTCCAGTGAGAGGCTATAAATAAACGTCCTGTCTTGTAACAAAATGGTTGCTTGTATCTTTAATTTTGACAAAAGGTTCTGTACCTCATTACGATGGATTTGTAAAGCATCAATTAATAAATTACAGTACTAAAGCTATTAAAATAGGAATTTTATTGACTCTTGCCTAGTATTATAATATATTCCACTGAAAGTAGGCCTATTTGACTTAACCGTGTTTTGTGTTTATTTGTGACTTTTCTATCAATAGGAAAAAGGAGATAAGAGTAGTTTATTTGATAAATAATGCAATTATGATTCCAAAATAATGATCATATAATTCCAAATGAATAGCACTTCATTATGTTATGATTTTAGGGATTATCCGTTTTATCCGACCTTTTGAGTTTTCCGACCTAGGTCCGGTCCCATTAGGGTCGGTTAAGAGGGGGTCTACTGTAATCTACAATCTTATTTTATAAGTTAAGATATTTGTTATGGATAATTTATCTTTCTATTGATGAAACCACAAGCGTAGTAGTTGTTGTTTGCATATTTTTTTCCGTTATGCAAGCCTACTCGGTCTTAAATTAATGTCATTGCATGTTCTGTATCTTGTCTTATATTTTTGGATGTGGCTGTTAAGGTTGAAATGTTTTTTGTCTCTTAGATTTTTTTTATTGTTTTAAAGGTACTTTATGCAATCTAAATCTTATGAACTAGAATTATGATAGTGATTTTGCTACCCTCATTGTAACCTACTCAATTTATATAGGCCATCCTAAATAATTAGGTCTAGGCCTGGGTCTTTTGACTCTTTGGAAGATCCTTAAAATATACTAAGAAAATTGGATTGAGTCTGAGTTAATGAACTAATGATTGATATTTGTGGATGTTAACTTTGTAAATGAAAAGACAATAATATTAATCTGTGGTAATCCAAATTTTAGTGTAAGAAAAAAACTTTGCAAAAGATGTATCCATCTTATAAGTAGTTTTCAGGCTGATAAAAAAGATGCTATTCGCCATTACTTCATCATAACGTCCTGTTTTTCATTGTCATCTGTTGAATGTGAATAGCTGTCAACTACACTGTTTTTGTACTGAATGCTTTTATATGTTTTTAAAAGTTTAAAAAACAACTAGACATTGTATTGGTTGGAAATAATTTTTATCGTGGCTATTCAAAGTATCTCAGAGTAAAATAGGTAAAGCCTTTATCTTAACTGTGATTTTTCTTGACACAATCCTCGTAGAAGTAAAAGGGTTTAATAATGTGTGGTACAGTAATTGTTGTTAGAAAACCATGAATGTAGGATACTATCCATTTTCATAGTAATGTCAATGTATTAAAATTAAAAAAAATGGTTCAAATACAGATCTGAGAAGAAAACCGCAAAAATACGGGTAGCCGCGTACCGTTCCGATTTTGTACCGAGAAGCGAGGTACAAAATATTGTACTGTACCGAACCGTACCGACCTTAAATTTTCTGTACCGCAGACCCTAGTTAATTGACCTAGTTGTTGTATATGTATTTATATTCCTATGTTAGTTCAACACTTTGCCTGAGAAAAGAAATGATTTTTCATTTCATTTTCATTCATTAGTTCAATGGTCCAATTGTGAATTGTTTTTCTATAAGATGGTTCTGATGCGGTATGATCAACAGTGGATCAAACCATAAATTTTATCTGGTTCAGGCTAGTAGGTGGCTGCTGTGATAAGCTCCTTGATATTTGGCAAAAGAAAAGGAGTTTTACTTATATTTAGAACAGTATTGTTAATATTGAAAATCATGGCAATTTTGACTATTGATGCAACATAGTCAATGGTAATTATCTACTGATCATAAAACATTGAATTACATTACGTGTTACGCAATGTGGTAAACTTGTTTAATTAATTACTTCTTAAACCTATGTTTTACAGATCATTGACCTGGACCCAAAGAAAAAGAAAATCAGCAGAGTAGATTGGAATGAAAAACTGACTGAGTTTGAGAAAATGATGTTACTAAAAGCCCTGAAAGAAGAAAAGGTCAGGAAATGTGATCTTTACAATTATTTCCATTTTTGAATTAGTATATGTTTACACGGTTTTCAACCTACCACTGAGAAATAAGGTACAAAGAAAACATTCAACAGAACACTTAAGTGGTGTATAGCACTAATGCTGGTGTCTAGGGCAAAATCCAACACCACTCCTCTCAAACTCATGTACTTCAACACTCTGTGGCGAAGAGCCTGTACCCAGTGCGATAGAAATTTCCGCACAGTGCTCGCTGTTCCTTGCTCTTCCTTGCTCTTCACAATATATTTCTGGCATAACATACTAGAGCTAAAAGCGCACTGTTGTCCCATAATTGTGTTTCCTATGCACTTTCTTTATTTGTGAACCTGCAGAGATCTGTTTTATATTTAATCATACACCTCGTTTTATGATGCTTATATATAAATAAAATAAAAAACTGCTTTGAGAACTTAGTAGATAATCAAAGCTGTAAAAAGGTGTTTAAATTCAATATTACTTTCCAACAAGATACTTGCAAGTGCATAAGTTTTTAATAAGTTATTTTTGAAAACATAATTTGATAAACTTTATATATTCATAAAAAATGTTTTTATTAATTTGTTACAACACAACAAATTTTATATATCCTATTTTAAGGATTTTTTACGCCAATAAATATATCTCTCATAGTGTACAACAAACAACTCACCGGCAAACCCTTTTAGCCTTCAATATTAATATTCTTCATTAATTTCACTAGACTCAGATTTTTGTTTTGATTTTTTTATTTAAGAGTAAGGATAAGTACAAAGAAGCAAAACTTATCTGATATAAGGTGAAAATCACAGAGTTCATCCATCCGTCATCCGTTCTATCAACTGCTACCTTTGGGGCTTAAAAGGTAAACCTACCAGATTCAACCAAAGTTTAAAGGAATCTATTTTTCTCGACAGATACACCCTCAATATCTTAAATAAATTCATTTGGTTTAGTTTTCATAATCTAGAATTATTTTAGGTTTGTTTAGTTTAAAAGAATCCTTTGAACAGTGTTTGTACCTTACATTTGAATAGTATTTGTCTTGACTTATTATTTGGATATTTTTAAGTTAATTTATTTCTCATTTCAGCTAGTTTTTGCAGTAACTGAATACGTGAAAACACAACTTGGGAAAGCGTTTGTTGAAAGTCCCCTTGTGAGCCTACCTTTACTGTAAGTGTTTTGAAATTTTTTGTTGTTATAATTTATAATAATTTCTGACTTAAAACTAAGCTCTATAAAAATGAATTACAATTATTAAATTATTTGTATGATAATAATTTGTAAGGTTTTTTTATTTGTTTTCTAGTTACAATAACTTGGAATATTATTTTTAAATAAACCCTGTTTTCGTAGTGGCTTCTGATCTTGCAGAAGATCTTTATCTAATCTTGGACTATTTCGGCCAGGAGACAACATGTAATGAGGTATTGTATATTGTATTCTCTTTGTTCAGTTATCAAGACACTTCGAGTGTAACTCCATTGGTGTTTGTGCTATCAACTGGTTCAGACCCTGTAGGAGCGTTCTTGAGGTTCGCTGCAGAGACGGGCAACAAAGACCGGGTCCAGTCCATCTCACTGGGTCAGGGCCAGGGACCCATTGCAGAGAAAATGATTGACACAGGGAAAAAACGAGGGGACTGGGTGTTTTTGCAGGTGTGTTCAACATCTTGGTCTTCAAATATAGTTCAGTGTCTAAATGATTATTACAGAAATAATTATTTAAAATTAAGTCTACCACTCCAATTTTAAATAATAATTATTTTAATAATTTTTTATCAGTTGTGAATTTTTTTTTAATAACTGTAATCAATAATCATATTTCAAGATAAATTAACTCAATTGAAAGCACTTTAATGCATGCTCCCAATAATTCAGTGGCTTTTGTTAGTGTGGTTGAAATCTCATTTAGTAGGCTTCATGGTTATGATTGCCAGTATTGCTAATGTTCATTTAATAACTTCTTGATCAGCATTGTAGGCCTACTTGTTATTAAATTTACAGAAAGTAGATAAAATAAACGTCTTATAACACTTCTTAAAACATATAATACACTTATGCTGTTACTCACAAGACGGTAAATATACAAAAAAGATGGTAAGTGGTGATTAATTTTGATTGGACACTCCAATCATCATCAGACCCAATAGGCGAATGAACATGATTGGAGTGTCCAATCAAAATCGATCAGAATTAACTGTGTGGGAAAAATCCAAAATTAAAAGACCGCAAGGTGTGCCAAAAATCTCTAGTAGTTAGTTTCTCTGACTTTGGTGAGGGAGTAAATGGATGATCCATGGCATATCCTTAAAACTTTGAGCCTAAACCTCCTTTACTTAAGGGTTTTGTTATTCTTTTACATAAAAAGCTACCGGTGTAAACCCTGATGAAAAGAAGACTAGTACTCTTCATTCATACTTTAAATGAGCTTTTATAGTTTCATATTAAATAGTCTATTCACCAGATGAGTTTTGACCCTCTTGCAACCACAAATTTAAAATATCATATTTGTCGCCACCAATGCTAATGATAAAGGCATTGCTTAGCTTGGTGAAGATGGAAGGTGAAGTGCATTTAATGTTTAGATGCTAACCATAATATCGTTTGGTATAATTTCCAGAACTGTCACTTGGCTTCCTCATGGATGTTAGACATGGAGCGGATCATCTTGCAGATCCAAGAAAACCCGAGGGATGTTCATATAGACTTCCGTTTGTTCCTGAGCTCCATGCCTTCAAACCGGTTCCCTGTATCAGTTTTGCAAAACTCAGTAAAAGTCACCAATGAACCACCTAAAGGTATCAGAGCAAATTTAAAACGAGCTTTTAACGAGATCTCTGAAGACTTCTTTGAGGATCATGGTGAGTCTCCAGTAAAGAGTTTGGAATGTTTCATTGTAAAGCTGTTTTAAAAGTTGTAGGACATTGGATATGGATAAGACAGTTTTGAAATGGTAGATTTGCAATGATATGCATAGTTGTAGAGTAAAAAGAGACTTTTCCTATCCAAAGGTGATAAACAAAAACAAGTTTTGACTTTTAATAATTGTAATTATTTACCATACATAAATTACCTGACTGTTTCTACATATGAAAAACTTTTAAAATGTTCAGTAGTGTTGTTGTTTTCCACTTACAATTCAGAATTCAGCTTGAGTAATGAACCTTTCGGTTTTGAAACCAGTGGTAACCTGGCAAAAAAAGCAAAAAAAAAACAAAAAAAAAACAGGATCATTCAACAGTACATCAGGTATTTTCAGCTTATCATTTACATATTATTTAGTGGATTGTTTTTGTCCGTTGCAGCTCTGTATGGAAAATGGCGCAAGATGATATTTGGGCTGTGCATGTTTCACGCTGTGATACAGGAGCGAAAGAAGTTTGGACCTCTCGGCTGGAACATCATGTACGAGTTTAACGACAGTGATCGTGAATGTGCTCTGTCTAACCTCCACCTGTTCTGTCTGGATAGCTACAAGATTCCGTGGGACGCACTCGAGTATACAACAGGTAAATGATATAGCTCGAGTTCCCCCTTGGACGTTTAAACTTAATTAATTTGACGATTGGTCACCCTATCACTAATCAATTCATTAGACTATGTGACCCAGTCGATACAGGTCACTTAGTAAAGCTGGGCTTCCTATCCAGTTTGGAATGGGATAAACTGTAAACATATACTTTAAAATCATGTAATTTGATATGCAATTTTCAATTATTCAATGTTTTATGTTTCAGGTGAAGTGACTTATGGAGGCCGAGTAACGGATGAGTGGGATCAGCGGACGCTGAAGACTATTCTTAAGGGATTCTTTTCCCCAGAAACATTAGAAGAAGGTTTGTAGTGCTGTTTTTTTACCGGTCCAAATTACCTTGATACTGTTAAAAATAGACTATTAGAATATAATAATAATCAAACCAGTGATTTAAAATCTCAAAACCGAAATCAAAACTTAAAATCGAATTCCAAATCTAGAACTTCAAAACATACACCCAGAACTTTTTTTAGTTTCCTTGGTCAAGGCAAAAAGAAAATACAGGCAATAATAAAATGATTACTATCAAAACTGGAAGAAATTGACTCCTTGACCCGGACATAGTAACTTGAATATATGACCACACTAGGGGCCACGAGAGTCTGCAGTAGTGTAATCTGACAGCCAATAGCAATACTGGACTAGCACGACGTTGCCACATATACAAGTTAAATGTAATATACTTGTTGCCAATATAATCCTTGGTCATCTGAATGATCATCCTTGAATTGTCTGAATTCTAGACCTACACCCTGAACCTGTAGATGCACTGTTATAGATTAGTTGTCTAAACACATTAATGTTTTTTTCGTAAAAATCTGTGCTTGCAAGACAAAGGGGCATAAACAATACATATGATAATAATATAATTCTAACCAGAACTGCCAAAAATCTTCAACTTTTCCAAACTTTTGAATTTAAAAACTCGCCAATTGAATCTCAAAAGTTAAAATCAAAACTTGTTGTTTGTTTTACCTTGACAGGTTACAAGTACTCGGAATCTGGGACCTACTACAGTCCTAACGTCACCCTTTTAGCAGAGTTTCGAGAGTTTATTGACAGGCTTCCACTCATTGAAGAACCTGAGATATTCGGTCTGCATGAAAACGCAAACATTGCTTTCCAAGTATGTGTACACTATTTAAGTTGACAAAAGGTTTCCTCAAAGGTGATTAATAATTATTGTGAATGTTTACGGGTAAGGGCCAACCCTACTGCTTACCAATATTACCGATCATAACTTATCAAATAACAGAATCTTACCAAAGCAAAGGGAACACAACTGGTCATTTGAATAGACTTATATCCAGTCAATACGTCTTAATAGACAGCCTTAGTAGTTGTTTTACCTTTCTAAGGTAAATAGAAGTTGTAAGCGTAAAGCGTAGGGCTTTTCTTTAAGTTCTACAACAATAATCTTTTTAATAATCTAAAATCTTGTATGTTAACTCCCTGACTGCATGTTTCAGACCAAAGAAACTGCTGGTGTGATAGTTACTATCATGGAGGTACAACCAAGGGAGTCTGCAGGGACTAAAGGGAAATCTAGTGATGAGATTGCGTTTGAGTTGGCAGACATGATCAGAGAAAGAATAATAACTAGGATCGATCCTGATGAAACTCACCCATCTTTACTTCGGGTAAGTGTCGGTGGTTTTTTTATTGCAAAAAAATCTCTTTTAGTGTTTGTATTCTATTTTGTCACTCACAACATTCCTTTTTACGTTCTGTTATGAAAGAAAAAAGACAGAACTAAGAAAAAAAATCAGTTTTACTTATTTGCTTTGGTTTAAAGAGTCCATTGCTGAACTGTTTTAGGTGATAGCATTTGTGATTTTTCTTATTTTAGTTTGAACTAACACATTTACCATAAACAATCTCATGCACTCTTAATCAAAGGTATTAGGGGTTGCAACATTTGATCATCAATATTTTTGCACTATAATAAAAACAAGTAACAGATACTATGTGTACATAGAATATAAAAATTAGCTTGTTACTTACTTTATTTAAATGCAAAGTGTTACTTAATTATTGTAAAACAGCAGTACAATAGTAACAGCCAGAACAGGCTTAATGCTTAGAGCGCATTACTTCTGTCTGTCAGTCTGAGTTAAAATTCATCTAACAGTGGTGGTTTTTATCAGAAGATAATGCTGTACAACTCGGTGGTTTAGACCCTATCTTTTATTGTATACAAGAGGTTAAGTACCTTTATTCTGTCCATTCCTCAATAGGGCAACCGATTTCGATGCCTATGGCATTATTGTCTAGCTGGACGTAAAATTGCTCCTAGGAGGTTATAATGAGTCTTGAAAAACACAGAATCTTTTAGCTGGCTTTAGATTCAACTATCTAGGAAACTAGGATCACTCGGACAACAAGAGCTTCCTCTGTCCTAAAATATTTTTGCTTTATGGCCCTTTCTACTTTGGTGCCAATCATTAAAAAAATTCTGAGCCAGACTCTTTTTAAAAAAATTCCACTCTATCAGTTTAGTTTTGTACTATCATACTTGAGAGGGATGTATGAATCTGAATTTTCTGTGTCTTCAGTCTGGACTTTTTCTGAGGTAAAGCTAGCTGCTGTCCCTTTATTTTAAAAACCACAATCCTGGCCGAGAGGCTTTTTTAAAACATTAACATCTGTGATTTGTCATTGCAGTTTGACTCGCGAGGGTCTCTTCCTTCTTTGACGACAGTTTTGTTGCAAGAAGTTGATCGGTTCAACAAGTTGGTGAGAGTCATCCACTCTTCCCTGAAGGAGTTGCAGTTGGCCATAAAAGGCCTTGTGGTTATGTCTGAACAACTGGAAGAAGTTTACACGTCCTTCTTAAACAATCAGGTTGGTGTTGTATTTGACTTTTCATTTTGGTAGGCCTATTTAATTTTGTATTTATTTACAAAATATACTGGCTAGCTTTTCCACAAAAATAAAATTGCTACAAGGGTTAAACCGTACAACAACAGCTGAAGAAAAAGCTACAAACTTTTGTTGTAACAAAAAAAAATTTTGGGTAGTTCTCGATGGCTTTTACATTGTCAGAAATCAACAGATATAGAAGACCTGTTGGTGCATCTGCCGGGTTGACATTAAAAACTAGTTACAATTATTTGCAAATGAAGTGAATGAACAAAAAAAAAAAATAAATAAATAGTTGCTTTGCTATTAACAAGTTATGAAACATAAATCATAATGATACAAAATATTGACCTGCTAAAGAATTAATTAAACAATTTCCATTCAGTAAGAAGTATAATAGCGTCTATACCCAATTAATCTGTAATAGTTTTTGTGAATGGATAAATTGATACAATTTTCCCTCCACGAACGACTATGTATATTAATGTGAATATATTTTAAATGACCTGAATTTATAATCAACATGATTTTGTGTGTAGGTTCCAAAGCTATGGGCGAAAACTGCTTATCCATCGTTGAAAAGCCTCGGAAGTTGGATAAGAGATCTTGAACTAAGACTTGATTTTATTTCAGTGAGTGATTCTTTTAATTAAAATTTGAATAGTTTAACATACGTAGTTTTGGCCCCAAACATTATTATTTTAATGAGATTAACAATTCTTATTTGTATCGTGTTATCCTCTAGGCCTAACAAAATAGTTTGAGGACTTTTTGCTGTGAACAGAAACAACATCGCCATATACAGTATGGAGCTCACTGTTAATTAGGTTTGCCTCACTAGTTTTTGTGGACAAAAATAATTCCTCACACTGATTAATTAGACTGCCTCATGGTTTTTAAATGTGCATATTACAAATCTGTTATTAAGTCATCGTTAAATTTACTAGGTAATAATAATGATAAATTTTGTATTATTGTGTTAGGTTCCAGTTTGAAATTTTTTTTGTAATCTTTAACCCTACCAATCTCGTAAGAGTCGGATTTTCATGAGTCATCTGTATACATAATATATTAATCTTTGTTATTTATGTATTAATGAGTCTCGTGTACAGGTTTGCAAACAATGAACGGTGCCAAGCTTAAAACAAAGTATGCTTTTATGAAACTATTTGGAAAAAAAAAATTAGTTTTCAGCTGAACAAAAAAAAATATATATGGTGTGGTTGACTATGAAAACCTTGTGATTTATTAATTCAAGTGCATTACAGATGTGGGTCAAATGGGGTCAGCCCAACTCATTTTGGCTGTCTGGGTTATTCTTCCCCCAAGGCTTCATGACCGGGTGTCTGCAGACTCACGCTCGCAAGTATAACACCGCCATTGATGAGCTGGTTGTTGACTTCAAAGATCCCATGAACATATTCATAGATCAAGAGGATGTTGAACGCTTCCACAAACAATTTGGTAAAGAGGTGAGCATCAGTAAAAAAATATATATATGCAAAGGTAGAGAGAGGATGGTTGACAATAAAGTTTGGAGATAAGTCAAATAAATAATTCATTTCAAAAAATTTACATTTCACCGAGTTTTGTGTACGTTTAGAGATCATAGATACAGTATATTCATCTTCTGATAAAGCAATCATGTCCAGGAAAGGAAAATTCATTGTTTGAAATAATCTATTTGCTTTTCTGTACCTCAATAAAAAATTGTAGACAAATTGATGTAACATAGTAGAATTTAAGTCGTTTTGTCTTACTGAAGAGAAATATTAAGGCAAGATAATCGTCTAATCTGTCTGAAATTCGTTCATTAGTAAAAGGTACAAGCTTGTTTTATTTTGCCATAACTGATAACTGTTTTACTTAAGGACAATACATATTTTCATTGTATTAAGCTTTTTACTCTATTTAATGTTTATAATCTTACAGGATGCACAAGCTTACCAAAATTTGCAACCACCCACTGATGGTGTTTTGATCCATGGATTGTTCTTGGATGCTGGGTTCTTTGATGTTAAATCTGGATTTTTATCTGATCCAAGATCAGGTAATTAGACAAACATACAACTATGACTACAACCAAGTGTTTGTCAGGATAGCCAAGTTTCATAACAAATCTGTATCCGGGGTCAAAATATAACACTATGTCATTGACTGTTGGATACTGAAAAAAGGACGTAGTTCTGTGGGCCAGTCACAGAATGTGCTAGTGTTTAAAATTATATTTTTTACTTTATTTTGTGTTTCTGAACAAGTTGATGAGTCATAACAGTTGCAATAGCTCACAATAAGTCATTCCATCAAATCAAATCAATTTATTCATCACAAAAATTCATAGTACAGAGGCTGAATATCAGCAATGAATATGTGACATGTCAGTACAAATCATGTATTATAAATAGTTTACATATAATAAATACATACAAATATTAAGATTACAGTTGACAGGATAAAAATGAATTCATGTCATAAGGACACATTTTACCATTAGTTTGGCTGGTAAAAATCTCTCGCGTATTTGACAGAAATCAGTAATTTCTATCTGCGCAATCTGTCGGTGGCTCACATCAACTGTGACGATTTTCATTTAAAAACTCTTGACAGCTTTAACATGGGGATGGAATGTCTGTATCATTAGTCAAAGGCTATTCATAAATTCAGATGAATAATTAGTTGCATTGTTAATCAGTGTGGGTAAAAATGGTTTAAAAACAAAGTATCATCTGCTATTAGTAGCCAGGGAGAGTTTGTTTCAATGTTGCCAAAATGTGAATATTTTACCAGCACACATAATTAATTAATTAGCGAGATTTTTTCTACAAAGTTTTTAGTCATTCAGTGATGTTTGTTTATATATTGCCCCTGTCGTATGAAACAAAAATAGTACAGATTGAACCGGTTAAAGTGGCTAGTAGGATACCTCATAAGAACACTTCCCTTATCATCATCGCTTTTCTATTTTGCTCAGTCATCTCAACAATTTTCATCTAGTTGAATATGTATCAAGGAATATGTAATAATACATATGTAGGGGAATAGTGGTGGGGGAAGTTTTCTGTCTCTCTCGCACTACCCTCCCCACATGTCATCTAATTGACACGATAGATATATATACAATAACTACAGAGAAGTAAGGTACAGTGGAAAACACTCAATGGTACACATAACATAAGTGGTGTCTAGCACTAGTGCTGGTGTCTAGAGCAAAGTCTAACACCACTCCTCTCGCCCTCATGTACTACAACGCTCATGGTGGAAGACCCTGTGCCCTGTGTGATAGGAAATCCGCACAGTGCTCGCCACTCGACAGCTCTTTCTTGATCGTCACAAGTATATTACCAGCACAACATACAAGGGCTAAACATTTTGAGCATTGGCCCATAGCGAGTTTCCTCTGTACCTTACCTCTCTGTGACAATAACAGAGTGGTCCTGATCACAGCACAACTACTATGAACCAAACTTGATTCACAACTGGAATGGTGGTGACTGGGGAGGGGGAGTAATATAATTCGATGACTTGCAAGTATTTTCATCCACTACGGATGGTCAATCTCAGCTACTGCACAGTTAACACTTTCCACAAGAGTTTCTCAAATATGCCTTGGTGGCAAATGAATAATGATACAACAAAGTTATTTGACTCACCCTGTGTTGTATTTACTTGTAGGAGAGATCAACCCTCCGCTGCCGGTTGTACAGTTGGTGCCAGTGACTAAGCAGGATGAGTCCCGGTTGCGCTACAGTTGTCCTCTGTACAAGACGTCAGTGCGGGCCGGAGTACTGAGCACTACGGGGCAGAGCACTAACTATGTGGTTACTGTGCCACTGCCTACAAGGCTCTCCGAGAACCATTGGGTGTTGAGGGGCACTGCGTTGCTTACACAGCTCTCGGACTAGGTCTACATTTCTTTTGTTTAAATTAAATATTTTTGTTCACCAAAGTTGTTCATCCTTCAAATATTTGATTGTGGTTGTTTGGAGTTACTGTGTCATACAAATAAAAATCATACTAGTAAAAAAAACATGGGGTAGAATCTTACCTACAGTTTTTAACCGAACAATGAAAACCTTGCAGTGTGAAAGTAGTGTAAGGTTGTCTGTTGTCTTAATCGTTCCCATCCAATTTTATCCTTCCAAAAATTTGTTCGAACGAGTTCATTAAATTTACTAGAAATGATTCGAAGGCTAATAAATAACATGAAAGAATGTTCTGTAACTTGACTTGTTGTCAAAATGTGTTTTGACCATGATTTTGGCAAAATCAATGATATCTATTATCTAATGTATCCTAATGGCAATTAAGATTTATTATTGGATCATCAGATGTCTGAGTAGCGGGATTTTACTGTGCACAAGATCCAAGTAAATACACCCTATACATGTCATATGTTGTGCTGAGACAGCTGGTTTTTATTTTTGGTTTCCATGGAAATAATTGATTGTAAATAAACTAATACTAAAGAAAGAAAGTTGATACAATTTTAACTCTTTATTTATTCTACATTTATTAACTTAAAACTTAATTTAAAGCAGGAAAACCAAACATAACTTTACTTATCCACGGATATCACAATATGGTAGCAGAGCGTGGTTTCCTGCTTTAACTTTTTACAACTTTCTAAACTTAACTTCTTTACTCAAAATTTTTACAACTTCCAACTTTGAACTTCACTTTCCCGAATAACTAAGAATGACTTCAAGATGGGACCTTCGATTGAAATCTGCCTTACTACGACTGAAGACTTATACTACTGATACAAATGCATTCTTGGAGACTACAGACTTAACAGAACTACAACTTCAAACACGACTACGGACATTGACAAGCTTTGTAAAGAGAGTGGAAGAAATTCAAAAACGTTTGGACACCGAGCCTATTACTGAAGATGGACAAACTGAAGGACCCACCACAGAGGACGACTTCATAAATACTATGATGGACTGTGAGGAGGTGCTTGCACAGCTTACGGTAAGACTAGATATTTCTCAAACTAATAAGTCACAGGCAACAGTGCCTGATACGTCTACCATTCAGACAATACCAACTATACAGCACCAGTATGTTCAACTACCAAAGTTGGTATTACCAACCTTCCAAGGGGACATGCTACGGTGGCAGGAGTTTTGGGATAGTTTTGAGTCTGCCATTCATAGCCACCCCACACTCAGTAACGTTGACAAATTTAACTATTTGATTGCACAATTAAAAGGTGACGCTAAACGTTGCATCGCTGGACTCCCCATTACAGATCTAAACTATGATATTGCTATTACCTTGTTGAAAGACAGATTTGCTAAGAAACAGGTAATAGTGAATTCTCATTACTGTGCCTTGAGGGATATGCCACCTATCAAGTCCAGTGACACGGTAACACTAAGGCGAGGATTTGACAACATTGAGAAACATATGCGTTGTCTTCAAGCCTTAGGTGAAGACGTTACTTCTAACTACTTTGTTTCTCAAATTTTCAGTAAGCTGCCCTATGAGATTGTTTTGAAAGTTGAAGAAATGAATATTTCTGGGGAATTGGATGTTAAAACTTTGTGCAAATTTGTAAATAACTTAATTTCGATTCGGGAGAAAGCAGAGCAACTGACGACCTCAACACCTAGCACTTCATCTTACTCTAATAGTTTTGTTACTGTTCCTAATCCACAGGCGGACACTAAGAGGTTGACAACTACCTACCCACTAACTCGTGGGAAACGATCAATTAAATTGTATTTTTTGTGAAGGAACACATTGGAATGACCAATGTACAAAATATCAATCTGCTGAGGCACGTAAGAAAGCAATTCAAGGTAGGTGCTACGTATGTTTAAATAAGGGACACACTGTGAAATTTTGTAAATCACATAAAAGGTGTGTTTACTGTAAACAGCAGAATAATCACAATAGAAGCTTATGTACCAAACAGTTTCCTACAGACCAAATTTCTAGAAACACCATCAAAGTAGACACCCGATCAACTAATCATGCCAAAGCATTGCCTGCAAGTAACTTCAACCCGAGCAAGGTACCTATAAATACCGAAGAGTCTGCTTTAATTTCTATGTCGGAGAGTGTTATTCTTCAAACTGCAACTATTACTTTGCGTAATGCTGATACTAAACAAGAAACGCGTTGTGGTGTTCTTTTTGATAGTGGTAGTCAGAGGTCTTATGTGTCCAAAGGTTTGGCTTCTAAACTGAGTTTGAATAGTAAATATTGTCAATCATTGTCTTTATTTACGTTCGGCAACCGTGAATCTAAAACTGTTGAGACTCAAGTAACAGATGTTCGATTACTGCTGAACGATGACACATGTATGGATATTATAGTAAACTTTGTTCCACATATCACTGGGAAGGTAGTTTCTAGTACCAATATCAACTTAAATACAATTGCTTCCTCCTATCCCAAATTAAAGTTAGCAGACGGCCAGTTTACTTCACAAAATATTGATCTATTAATAGGGAACGATTATTATTTTGATATCATTCAGGGTCAGAAGATAGAAATTTCACCAGGCTTATTCTTAGTGAATAGCAAATTTGGTTGGATCGTAACTGGTAGGCATAACGATAACAATGATCATTTCCCTCTGATGTACGAGTCATCTTTTCTTACTCTAGTAAAACCCAACAACTTATTTCCTAGGTCACCACAAACTTTAAAGCCAGATATCAATATTTGTGAAGGTGACGACATCAAAAACTTGTGGCAATTAGAGACTATTGGTATTAAGGATGACCCACACGTGAAAGATGATGACATCGCATTGATTAAATTTAATGAGACTGTTAAATTTGAGAATGGTCGTTATTCAGTTTCCTGGCCTTGGAAAGATTATCCTCCAAATTTACCCACAAACTACAATCTTTCTCTCGGTCGTTTGAAATCTTTAACAGATAGACTTTCAGACAAACATAATCTTCTATGTGAATACGACTCGGTAATTCAAACCCAATTGAAAGACGGTATAATCGAACGAGTGAGTTTTTCAGACAGAAACGATGGAGTCCTTCACTATATACCTCATCACCCTATTATCACTGAGTTGAAAACCTCAACTAAACTTAGGATAGTGTATGACGCGTCAGCCAAAACCAGAAAAGGCAACAATAGTCTTAATGATTGTCTTTACCGTGGACCTGTAATTTTGGAAAACCTATGTAGTTTACTTTTACGTTTTAGAATGAATGCTATTGGAATTATTGCTGATATTGAGAAGGCATTCCTTCAAATAAATCTTCAAACTCCAGATAGAGATGTAACTAGATTTCTGTGGCTCAAAGATCCTTTGTCAGCACCTACTAAGGATAATATTGAGGAGTATCGATTTTGTAGGGTTCCGTTTGGAATCATATCCAGTCCATTTTTACTCAGTGCTACTGTTTTTCATCATTTGTCAAATTGTGAACTTGATAATCTTAATGAAAGGTTGAAGTCTTCATTTTATGTTGATAATGTGGTTACCGGATGTGACACAGATCAAGAGGCCACAACACTATTTACAACTGCTTCTAGTTTGTTCTCTGATATTAACATGAACCTTAGATGTTGGTCTTCAAACTCAAAGACACTAATGACACAAATACCAATGGAAAAAACTACAACTGAGAATCCTACTGATGTTAATGTTCTTGGATTAAGATGGAACACCAATCTTGACAATCTTCACATAAAACCTGTTAACAATGACAGAAACAAACCTATTTCAAAAAGACAAGTTTTAAGTACTATATCATCCGTTTTTGATCCCTTAGGGTTATTATCCCCTGTAACACTGAAGGCTAAAATCTTTCTCAAACAGTTGTGGGAAGACAATTTGGATTGGGACGAATTACTAGATGAGCCTAAATGTAGGGAATGGAATATTATATGTGATATTATTAAAGTAACTGAAGTTTCTATTCCTCGATTCGCAGGATTACGAGCAGATCATGTAGAGCTCCATTGTTTTACGGATGCATCAAAGGATGTATATTCGTGTGCTGTGTATATCAAATTAATTAGTAAGGAGACTGTCAAAGTGACTCTCATGTTTTGTAAAAGCCATTTAACTTCAAAGTCAAAGCCGAAAATTACCCTTCCAAGACTCGAACTTTTAGGAGTGTTGATTGGAACAAGAGCATTACGTTTTGTGGAAGAATCCTTAAAATTTCCTGTTGTTAATAAGATACTGTGGACTGATTCACAATGCGTGTTACGTTGGATTAGCACAACAAAGCTGCTTCCTAAGTTTGTGGAGAGAAGAGTAATGAAGATCAAAACCAACACCGAGACGCAATTTAGATACGTTCCTACTGACGAAAATCCAGCTGATATGGCGACTCGAGGTAAAACGGTGGATAATCTGAAACACTGCAATGAATGGTGGTCAGGTCCACAATGGCTGTCTTGTAGTCAAGACTTGTGGCCGGATTGGTCTTCTGACTTTAACAAGCCATTAACTGAAGACGATATGGTTGAAACTATTGAAGAAAACGTCGTCACCTTGACTACAAAGACCGAAGACGTGAGTGAAACTAGTAGTCCTTTTGGCATAGATATACAAAGGTTTTCATTACTTTCGAAACTGATTTTGACAACAGTTTTTTGTAAAAGGTTTATAAGTGGATGCAGACGGAATAAACAACCAAATCATGTTATTCCTACATCTGAAGAACTCAAAGATGCTCGTTTATCGTGGATCAAACATGTTCAAAACACTTGTTTTAGTGAAACACTAAGTAATATAAGAGATGGTAGGTATGATAGATTGCAGAATCAACTTGGCCTATTCGTTGATATGAATGGACTTATCAGATGTAAGGGTAGGATCTCAAATGCAGACCTTGAAGAATATTGCAAGTTCCCTATACTTCTACCAAAGAACGATTTATTTACTCAACTGCTCATAGAAGAGTGTCACTGTAAGATTTTTCACATGGGAGTGCAACAAACTCTCTCGGAACTTCGGAAATCCTTTTGGATAATCCATGGCAGAGCTGAAGTCAACAGAGTTTTGCGAAAATGTTTGAAATGTTTAAAATACGAAGGTGGACCATACAAGCTGCCCCAAATACCCTCGCTTCCAACAGAACGGGTGACTGAAAGTATACCTTTCCAATTTACAGGACTTGACTACTTTGGCCCTCTACATTAAATCCTTTCAAGCTTCTAGAGTTGAAGTTTCAAAAGTTTACGGTTGCATATTCACCTGTTTAGTCACGAGAGCTGTTCATTTAGAGATCACCAATAACTTGTCGTCAGAAGAATTCTTACTATCTCTCAGGAGGTTTGTGGGAAGAAGAGGTACTCCGAAGAAGATTTACTTGGACAACGCTACTCAGTTTAAGAAGGCTTCCTCGTTCTTGAATGATATGTTTGTTGAACATCTCGATACACCAGAATTACTGTCTTATGTAAGTGAAAACCACATCGAATTTACTTACATCCCAGAGTTTGCACCTTGGATGGGAGGAATGTACGAGAGGTTGATATCTTTGATAAAGAGATGTTTAAGAAAGAGTATTGGTTCAGTTACTCTGACTAAATCACAACTCGACACTGTGATGATTGAAATAGAAGCTGTTGTCAACTCAAGACCACTAGTTTATGTATCTTCCTCAGATCAAAGTTTGACTGACTTTATTATAACTCCTGGCCACTTCCTTAACTTCCATGGAAAAAATGGTTTTGTAAATAGTTTGAATGAATGTCAAGAAAACGACATGGAGTTTATTTCTAAAGTGACTGAATCGGACTTATTAAAGATGTGGAAAAAGGGAACCAACAACTTAAATAGCTTTTGGAAGATTTGGAAGAAAGACTATCTGTTGAGTTTAAGGGAGAGAACTCAACATAATATCAAACAAGGAAGAATTCTGTCAACCCAACATCCACAAGTTGGTGATGTAGTTCATGTTCACGACACATTACCCAGAGGGACATGGCGACTTGGGAAAATAGAAGTCCTTAACGTCAGTGCTGATGGAAACGTAAGAAGTGCCAAATTAAAGTTAGGATCTGGGAAATACATCACCAGACCTATTAACTTGTTGTATCCCATTGAAGTCTCTGACGTGAATTCCGGAAAGAAAAAAAGGGGCCCAGAACAACTAACTAATGATGTGGGAGTGTGCTGAGACAGCTGGTTTTTATTTTTGGTTTCCATGGAAATAATTGATTGTAAATAAACTAATACTAAAGAAAGAAAGTTGATACAATTTTAACTCTTTATTTATTCTACATTTATTAACTTAAAACTTAATTTAAAGCAGGAAAACCAAACATAACTTTACTTATCCACGGATATCACAATATATGTGTTACTGACCGACAGAAAAATCTATTCTGAAAGTTGGCAAAATGAAATTTGAACCAAAATTGGTTGAAGAAAATGGAATGCAGTTTCACAAATCCCATTTAGGATGTTTTAGTTTGTATGCAGTATGAGTTTCAACTGAAAACCTAGTTGTAATTGCAGGTTCTTGAGTCTTTTTTAATAAATTATATTAGATCATCATAAAATAGGCGTTCCTTCTAAAATGTGGAGGTGGATTATTGTTTAGTAACTATAAATACAACGGCCAGCCAAGTTGATAATATTTACAAACATAGCTCAACTGTTAAACTTGCCAACCTCTGATCTACATCCTGGTCAGGTTGTGTGTGGCAAAAATGTTATATGTTTTTACTACTTTTTACCAATTGGGGCTGGGTGGCTGGCCCTACACTGACAAAACAAAGAGCTTTTAAACATTTTTATTTTATACTATATAAATTCAATATTAAAATGTTCTAAATATGTACATATTTGATAAAAAATATAGTTTTACCTACGTAGGTTGTATATAATAATATCGACACTTCGGAATGTTCTTTATTAAAAATATAAAAATTGTACAAAATTTGACTATAATTGTCCTATTAACATTCTGTTAATGATAACAATTAAATATTATAAATATCTTACAGTTATAAAATTGAAGAAAAATTACAAGTGTGTAAATACAGAGAAAAACAAAAGAAAATGTACACAAAAATTTTACCTAATAATTTGAGTAATTAGATTATAATAACAACTCTAGTTTAGGGTATCTAATTTATGATCAAATTGCCATAACTTAACATGACTTTATTCTTTATTTATTAAGTCCAACTTAAAGGTTGAAATTGCTTTTCATTCACGTACAACAAAACTTAAAAATACAACTGGAAAAAAACTAATTTCTTTTACATGCAACAAACTCACGTTGACTTCTGACAATATGTCAGTTTCTTATGTAAAGCTTCGCTCAACACCTGTCCTGTCTCCTCTAAGAGACTATCCAAAATACCTAAAGCTACATTGTTCTTTACAGCCACTGCACACTTTGAGTAGTCCGTCCAATCCCGTTCTTCCTCTTGAGATTCACGCACAAGTAGTTCATCCACTCTGTCCCGTTTTTTCCTCGACCACTCGATGATGCCACTCTCTTTAATCGTGTCTGGCTCGAAACCAAACAATACTTGCACCTTTTTCATCACAAAATCACTGATAGATTCCTCTGTGAACTTTGGCAAAACAAAATGTTTCATTTCACAGCCAGTTCTTTCCCAAGGTGGGAGTTCTTTTTCATCGACACCAGTCGATGTGATTTTCACAAAAATTTGTTTCACCAAGTCAAACAAGAACTTGTTGTAAATTTTGTTTCCGATTTTTAACGAGCGATACTCCTCAGTAGGTTCAGCTGCTGACAGGTCGTCCGCTGCCTGCCACACTGTCACTAGCTCCTTGGTTGCCGTGGAGACCAGTTTCTCTATGTCCTCCCGTCTCGTAGGGACAAGTCGTGTCTCTCTGGCGACAGACTGGCCCGGAGGTGTGTACGGAGGGGGAGGTTTGTTAGGTATTTCTCGTAGATAGTAGTAGGGAATGCTTTCTTGAGCCTCCAACTGTTTGATCTGAAAATCCATTAATAATTGTTCAAATATACGCTTAAAACAGAATAAACACACTTGATTTGTATCCTACACAGTTACTGCATTAACAGCGTGTCTACAGCATCTTCCACACAGAAATTTGATTTTCTTCAGAGTTTTGAGCACCTTATGAAGCAATTCAAGGGATCATTAGGGAGTACAAATTATGTAAATTATGCAGTATTGCTAAAGGAGCTAATTAGCTAATTAATTGCGACACTAGAATGACACATAGTAAAGTATATTGAATTACATGCAAATAAAATATTTTTTTGGTTAAGAATTATTAATTATTTACTTGTTGCTTATACATGTTTTTATATATATAGTCATACAAGGGCTGTCCAGTTTCCATAAATAAAAGGTCTCCATTGATCCAGTTTAAATCTGACACCACCCCTATGCTCTTGACTTCATCCATGAGATAATTTTCATTAGCAACCCTTGTTCAACCAATACATGCAGTTTTGTAAATAAAAGATAAAACACACCTGTTCAATCTCTTGCTCTATCTGCAACTGCTTGAGTCGCAACTCCTCTGCCTCTCGTTGTGTCTGCAGACTAACAGCTGGCAACTCCTCCTCAAACCACACTTCACTCTCATTGCCTGCAGTCAACTCCACCTGCACATAACACATGTTCAGTGAAAACACTGTTACAGTAGAATCCCACAAACCCTGACCTCATCCAGCCCGAATTCTGACTTAATCTGACCGTGCCATCGCCTATCATTGACAATGTTGTTGCGGTAATATCGTGACTATTTGCCATGGTCGTCTAGAGCTCATTACCGTCTCCCGCTATTGCGGCAAAAATCTTGTTTTATACCCTGCAGTCACAGAAACATCGTAATCTTCCGCGATCATGGCAAAATATTAAATGTCTCCCACGGTCACGGAACATTCTTTGGAGATCGCGTTAAAATTCTGAACATCCCCCATAGTGGTGTGTACATCATCAACATCCCTAACAATCATGGAAACTATCGTCGTTATCTGTGATTGTGCCCAAATCTAGTATTTTAGCCTGGATATCTCCTGTGGTAAAGGAAACATCATAGTTGTCACCTGAAGTTGTTGCATAACATTAAAAATCTCCTGCGATCTTGACAAAATATTTAACGGTCACAGGTACATTATCATTGTATTCCGTGATAGCGCAATAATAAAAGTCAGTTAAGTAATTAATTTGGCTATTTAATATTAAATGGTCTTCAGTTAATCCGATCTTTACACTATTCCAACCGTGGTCCCAGTCCCGTAGTTGACTGATTAGTGGTTGGACTGTATTAGTTTTGACTATGAAGAGTAAAGATCTTTCCATTCCCATGTTAAAAGTCGCAGCCAGGTTTGGACTGAAAAAGAAAATAGTTGAATTGAGCTGACAAAATATTTTGAGCCAAGCTGTTTGAAAGTAAGGTCATTTACTGTCCCCATATTGTGAAGAGCAACGGGACAAACACTTAAATTCAAGTCAGTTACACATATGATAAAAAGCATTTCGGTCAAGTTCCAAATTTAGGGGTGACCAGCAATCATTAAAACTAAAATTTTCAGTAGGCGAGAAACAAATAAGCTGTTTTAAACTATTGTTTACAAGCTAGCATCTACTTATAAAAAAAAATAACACACCAAACCTAAAAACTTCACAAAGTCAATATCTAATTCGTAAATCTCAGTTGCTATAGTCGTTAAAAAAGGATTCTTTCATCAAATATTCATTTAAACTGATTGAGAAGTTTTAAGTTCAGATTCTCATTTTTTATTGTTTAGATCAGACTTTTGGCTAAAAGTCAAATTTTTAAATGAGTATGAGAAGACAACGCCAACCGTAAAATAAAAATATTTTGAATTTGTAAATCATCATTAGAATTAAAAGAGTGTTTGAATTCATTATCATTGACAAAATTAGGTACCTACTTAAGTATTTTTAACTAATCCATTACTGCAATATATTTATTATACATTCATTATGTAAAATTTCAAAAAGGAACCAATTTTAAATACAATCAAAACAAAATTGTATTCAATAAAGTTGAGTAGAGTAAAATTATAATTTAAAAAAATATGTGCATTGAGAAATTAAAATTATAGCAAACAACAATTTGATTTTACACACATTCACATTACATTAGATAATATGAGTTATATAAATTTAATAAGTTACTAGTTAAACAAAAGTAATTTCCTCAATTAACAAAATTTAAGCACTGAAACTAACAAACTAAATCAGACAAAATTTCAAAACAAAATCAAAAGTCAGAGGCTTACAGTTTCAAACAAATCAGAGAATTCAATTTTACACATTCAAATCAATATCAAACATACAAAGCAACTAGGCTAGACACATCCACAGACTGATGACAAAGTGGAGGGCAAACAATATTTGAACCTAAGCAACAGTAAACAGTAAACAGTAAACAATAGACAAGACCTGCTTAGTCATTAGTATGAACATGATCTTGCTGATACGGCAATCACAAAAGTCAGATTGTTTAATAATAGTGCGGAAACATGTGCCAGAGCCACGGCGCGGCGCCGTCACACCGTCACTGTCTTAATATCACAACACACAGCGGATACGGCCGGCTATTTACAGTGTCCGCACGCACACGCTGCTCCGGCGCTTATTGAGATTTACATAAAAAATATCCGATAAAATAGTAGTTTGTGGTTAATGATGCTGAATAATGTATTAACTTAGCAGAAATTAAAAGAAATCAATTAATTGATGAGTAAAAATAAATTTATGTTGCTATTTAATTAGATTATACATAATCTTTAACAAAACCATTTTTGCATGGAGTGAAAATAAAATCAAGATAAAGTAATTATCATTGTATGGAATATTAAAAAAAAAAATCACCTTGGTAAAATAACATTTCATTTTAAGCAGTTTATTTAAAGCCTAGTCTACATTAATAGATCCAGAAGGCTTAGTTCAACATTTATAGATCTCTGTTGCTTTGTCAAACTTGGCAGTAGTCCAAAAATGGAAGGTTCATAATTTTTTACGCCAACACATTGATTTACATTGGTTTTCTAATAACTCTGGATTCAAGCGTTTTATTTTGAAAATTGTATAATACAAAAAATGTTTTTTGTCTACATGGCTTCTGTACTGGGTAACAATGAAGAGAAATGTTCATATTTACTGGATTTACGTTACAGTGTTTGTTAAAATTGCCATTTACTAGTAGCCCAGTCAATAAAGGTTTTATGTCGGAACAAATTAATGACAAGCAAAACTATATACCACTGGATAGTACACATAGAGATGTACATTTTCCCAAAAGTCCCCTAAAATCCCCCCGGTGCTTTCCCCCCCACCCCCCCTCAAAGTCAGGAATTGCAAGGTTTTACTAAATCACGCTTAAGTCCAGTATGGTTTATCCGATTGTAATCATTTATAGCTCGTTATATTCCTAAATAAATTGTCTAAAATAAGTTCCTTTACACTTTTGCGTTAAATCCAATACTTTCTTCAAAATTTAATGATAAACTCTAAAAATTAGCAAATCTTTAAGCCGATATTTCAGTTTTTCTGCCATAGTTTTTTAAATAGTAGAAAAAATGAAAAACACCTTCTCTAAAGATTGTAGAGAATGTCTTTCTGAACATTTTCATATAAATAAGTATAGGATTGTGATATAAATATGGGCAGGGGAACGGTAAAACGAGACGAGAGTCTGGGCCTCGACGACGCAGCAGTTGTCGTGCCGCGCGCCGCCTTATAACCGCGAGTGAAGTTATCCACCCTGGGTAAGGTACAGTACAGAATGAGTTTGTTATGCAAAATCAATTATCTATTATTGAGGTTTGAACTAATACTGTCAGAGATAACATTGATTGGTTGGCTTTAAACCTAAACTTGTATTATTTCTTTGGTGTGATACATTGAATACCTCTCATAGCGTGGAATGTATTCAGGCCATCTAGTGTTCTCACATTAACATCGTCGTTATCAAAAACGTGTTGTATAAAGGCTTCTTCCTTTATAACAGGCGATCCCGCAGTGATTAATTAGTTTAAGTAAATAGACGTTTCATTATAGGACGCACAAATTCCCATTGAGTTAAGCATGTTTATTAAATGCTTGGATCCAAATAACCTATGAAGTGTTAGACTGAGCCCCAATTGGACTGAGGACAGAAAAGATCGTGGCCTGACAGCTGAAATGATCGCATGATTAATAACGATACGTTTCCTTTTCATACTACTTTGTTCTGATGACGTTCTTTTCTTCGTAAGCCTACTTGTGAAGAGTGCCAATGACTCGGGAATCAAACTTTCATCTCCACTTTTGATTTCATCGACGCCTGGATAAGACTGAGTGTCATAAGTCATCTTTTGAACATCTTCCTTTATTATATCAGCTGCTTTTGTCACAATCCTCAATTTTTCAGCCTGCTTGTCAATCTCTCGATATCTGTACCAGCTATCTATAATTTTATTAACTGTGTCAGACAAGCAGATTAAATTTTTTTTGCCTGACACGCTAGACACTAAGATACGATCTTCGAAATATTTTACAAGACGTTCTTTTAGCCATCTGTCTGAATACATATCCGTTACTCCCGTGATTCTGCTCAGTAAGTCTTGAAGCTCCTTAATAGTGAACTGACATTCGTCACTTTCTTCCATGTAGTCACACAGCTTGGCAAAATGATCTTCGGCAGTAGCTGGCCTTCCAATAGAGCCCTCTCCAGAAAAAGAAAACGATGTGAAGCACTTTTTGTGATACCGAGCCTCAGGTGCAACAAGGTCACTCACGTTCAACAGACGAGCTCTTACTCTTTCTCCCCAATCATCACTCCATTCGTCACATTTCTGAAGGAAATTCTCCCTTATTTCTAGTGTTGCCACAACTTGAATTTCTTTCCTTCGGTCCAGAGGAGTTTTGGAAGTGACTAACGCCGAATCTCCACAGATAAAACATTTAGTTGTGAAGTCAAATACTTCCCCCACGTTTCGCCGTGTTGATGTTGAAGGGATACATAGTTCTGACACCCCCAATGACAAAACCGCCGCGGCAATGCTTGAAGGTCTAGTGTAATCATGCCTACACTTTTTATGAACTTTAATGGTCTGTTTACCTTCAATTTTTTCGTGAACACCATCTTTTCGCTTTAAGCTACTCTGTACAATAGTGTTAAGTCCTTTTGAGGGGCACCTACCGGTTGCGCGGAGTGGTCAGATTTTTGACGAGTGTTAGTTTTATGGCCCCCCAAGGGTAGAGACCGGTCGCGCGGAGCGGTCACTCTGCTCATTGAACCGTATATCATCCTTTCAACCCCCATACTACTTGGTAGGAGAGCCAAAACCCAAAGAATTAGTCGCAAAGACCGTCTCTTGCAAAACTTAACTTTACAATGTATATTGATGTATTTTGAATGTTGATTGTTACTTCAAACTAATATTACAAATGTGAAAGTTTGTGTTTTTGTTTGTTTGAAGTTCAATCATTTTTAATTACTGGTCGGATTGGGCTGAAAGTTGGCATTATAATAGCTGACATTCCCGATTAACATATAGACATAATTATTCTTATCTCAAAAAAAACCTTTCGGGCTCCACCCCAGTGGTTCTGGTGTTTGGCATGTTAAGCTTATGAGTATTCGTAGTTAAAAGGAATTAAAGAGTTGTTTCAGCTGTTTCAACTGCACAAGTTGGTTCTATGATATTCAATATCATTACAAAGTTATAAGGTTTACAAACAGGGTCCAGCACTATTAATATTTTGCATTTATGACACCAGCTACTTTGAACCAAGGTGCAAAAACAAAAGGCTGTGATAAGCAATGTAACTGTCAAGGTAGGATTGTTTACAGTTAAATTTATGTTTGAATTTATAAGTAACGTCTGTACCTGTTGCTCGAATTCAAGCAATTGCGAAGTATTACAGGCGTTAATTTTAAGAAAGAATAGCTGTTATAATTTTCGATGACCTTAAAAGAGGCAACTAATCGATTATGGAAAACTCACGATGTACATAATAGTTCAATATAATCAATACTTCTTTTAAATATCTTATCATACTTCAAAAGCTGAACTAGTGTTTTAGTTTTTTTACTCATAGCCGCATTAGGCTGTTCATAATAACGATAAATAAAAAATAAAAAAAACACTAAACACTACACTATAACATAACACTAAAGTCTACTATGTAGTCTCTGACAGTAT
Organism: Macrosteles quadrilineatus; assembly: GCF_028750875.1. Lineage (NCBI taxonomy): Eukaryota > Metazoa > Arthropoda > Insecta > Hemiptera > Cicadellidae > Macrosteles > Macrosteles quadrilineatus. The sequence goes on from NW_026542598.1 coordinate 28,916,123, forward strand.
TAGTTCAAACCTCAATAATAGATAATTGATTTTGCATAACAAACTCATTCTGTACTGTACCTTACCCAGGGTGGATAGCTTCACTCGCGGTTATAAGGCGGCGCGCGGCACGACAACTGCTGCGTCGTCGAGGCCCAGACTCTCGTCTCGTTTTACCGTTCCCCTGCCCATATTTATATCACAATCCTATACTTATTTATATGAAAATGTTCAGAAAGACATTCTCTACAACCTTTAGAGAAGGCGTTTTTCATTTTTTCTACTATTTAAAAAACTACGACAGAAAAACTGAAATATCGGCTTAAAGATTTGCTTATTTTTAGAGTTTATCATTAAATTTTGAAGAAAGTATTGGATTTAACGCAAAAGTGTGAAGGAACTTATTTTAGACAATTTATTTAGGAATATAACGAGCTATAAATGATTACAATCGGATAAACCATACTGGACTTAAGCGTGATTTAGTAAAACCTTGCAATTCCTGACTTTGAGGGGGGGTGGGGGGGAAAGCACCGGGGGGATTTTAGGGGACTTTTGGGCTATAGCTATTCAATAGTTAATTGTATATTTATTATGCAAAATATTTGTGGGTTATATAAAAAATATACATTTTTCATAGCTCTTTGAAATGTTACATAAACGTACAAAGCATTTTAAAGGTTTGTTTCTTTTTGCCGAAGTATGTAAACTGATAAATATACAATATTAAATATATTTCTAGAGGTTCTGAAATGAAGCTTCTTAATAAAAACAGAAACAGTTGATATAAATTTATGAATTATATATTGTTTATGAATTAGTTGGCTTATTTAATGAATAAGTTGTTTTGTATATTAGAAACTCGCCTTTGGCTCGCTGGGGGCTCCGCCCCCAGGCCCCCTTTTTTGGTAGGGGGTAAATAGAAATGGGCCATGGCGCAAGACCTGCAATTGAGCCAAATATCAGATTCTTAGCTATTTTAGAAGTGGGTAAAATTGATTTAGACCGATGGACCTGTAGGACTGTAGGAATAACATTGGGGGGGGGGGGGGATTCTATATTTCGTGGGGTAGGGAGTTATATTTGTAAAATGTCACTTTTCGGAAAGGGCGCAAGATCTACAATCATTCAAAATTTCAGATATCCAGTTAATCTAGAAATGTGTAAACGTGATTTAGACTTATGCACCTGTAAGAATAACATTGGGGGGATTTGATATTTGGGGGGGGTTGTAAATATGATAGGGGGATAAAACCTTAAGTAAACCAGAGTAAATCTATGGCATGAACGGACCATGGGAACGGGGACTTATGGTGGTTTTTAAGGGGTAAATGTTTTCTCCTTAAGAATAACATGGGGCTCGTAAAAACTTTCAAATGTTGACATTAAACCTAAGTTTTGGGGGTTAAGGAGTAAAGTTACGAAAAAACACGTACCGTGTAAAATTTAAACTTAAGTAAGGAGAATACAAAGCAATAATAATATTTGCAAAAAGGAATGATTAAAGTATGAGAAAAAAGCGAAAACCGGTAAAAAGTTGAAAGAAATTTACCAGATTTTGAAAGTAGGGAGTTTTTTGAACCCGAAAGAGTGCGATTTTCGGAAAACATCTACGAGGGTTTTGTAGAAAATTTAATTTCTGTTCCTGGATATACTTTCAAATCTTTTCTAGCTCTTACTGTTTTCGAGCTAAATCCGTTTGAAAAAAACGCGTTTTATCGATTTCAGAGGTCCGCCATTTTGGATTTTTGGGGGGGTTAAAATTTGAAAATGGGACTTTTGAAAATTTCACCATTAGCTTATGATCCCTTACTACAATACTACCAAATTACAAGTCTCTAGCACATTTCTAAACGATTCATATGACCATACCAAAGTCATTATATTTCAATCTTATTCTCCATAAGAATAACACGGGGCACGTAAAAGTGGCGAAAAACCTTCAAATTTTGAGATTAAAATTAAGTTTTGGGGGTCAAGGAGTAAAGTTACGAAAAAACATGTAATGAGTAAAATTTAAAGTAAAGTAAGGAGAATACAAAGCAATAATAGTTTTTGAAAAACAAAATTATTTAAGTATGAAAACATGGCGAAAACCGGTAAAAATGTAATAAAAATTTACCAAATTTTGAAAGTAAGGCGTTTTTTGAAGCTGAAGGAGTGCGATTTTTGGAAAACGCCAAAGAGGATTTTGTGTAAAATTTAATTCCTGTTCCTGGATATACTTTCAAATCTTTTCTATCTCTTACCGTTTTCGAGCTATATCCCTTTGAAAAAAACGTGTTTTGTCGTTTTCAGAGGTCCGCCATTTTGGATTTTTGGGGGGGTTAAAATTGGAAAATGGGACTTTTGCGAAACTCACCGTTAATTTAAGATCCCATAGTACAATACTACGCAAATTTGAAGTCTCTAGCACGTTTCTAAACCGTTCAGATGGGCACACGAAAGTCGGCCATTTTTAATGTTATTCCCCATAAGAATAACATGGGGGGGAAACCCTTAATTTCGGGGGGGTTAAAATTTAAAAATGTCACTTTTTGGAATTTTCCCGGGGGTTTGGGAACTAGACCTACAAAACACCGAAAATTTCAAGTCTCTAGCTCATCTAGAAGTGGTCTAGAATTTGTATCCCCCGTGAGTTACATATGCGGCTGTATAGTATTTAGATGGGCTGTATAGTTATTTAGATTAACTTTTATTTAAGATACACTCGGCGTTTTTCAAGCTGTAAGGCTTATTTGAAAGCTTAATTTAATTTAGATTTCAAGTGTGAAAATCCTTAATAAATTCTAATGACTTGCAAATTAAGGATCCACATATTATAATTTTATATGGGAACTCTTAATTTAATATTATTAATATATCATTTTAATCATAATTTTTTAAATGAGCCCTACTTTGAAAAATGAGATCTACTTATTCTGATTTTACAAAAAATGTTTTATTTTACAACATTTTTTATATTTAATTTCGTACAATTTATTATAAAAATATTGTGTGGCTTAAAACTATTAAGTTTTAGAGCTAAAAATTTAAAAAGTTTGAATCTGACACTTCATATGTGGATGAAAAGAATTAGTTTTATTTACTCATGATTTAATCGCATTAAACCTCTATACTTTGCTTTATTCTAAGCAATATTTTTGGTAGATAAATGCAAAAAAATTCTTGAGAAACGTGGATTAATGTCCATATAAAATAGATAGTTAAAATGTAAAGCATAAAATATAAATGATGTTTTATTCCTATTTGTATGTACTAACCTGGGTCGCTGACCTAAATTCCAGGATCACTGACAAGTACAACAGGTATTTAACCTTATTATTATAAAATATGAAACTCCCTAACATAAACAACTTTTAAGTATGAGTAGTTCTATAACTTATACAGTATAGGCCTAATGTGTACCTAAAAAACAGATTTAAAAGCAAGATTATGTATATTTTTTTTTTCCAAAATTCACCTATAGTTTTGATTTTTTTTACAATATAACTATTAGTTCTAAAGCAATACTTGTAATCTAAAAAGTTTTCATGCATCTTACCTCGTTATTAGAGCCCTGAGTGGGCTTTGATGGAGCCGTGGTTTCTTCACGAACTGGAAACACCAAACAACAAATAAACAAGAAGTAACAAAAACTTGAAATGACACGTTAATCAGCATACAACTGAATTGCATACATGAAACACCGGCCATATGTACAGTGTGTCGGAATGATAAAGATGTGGATAATTAACACATTTAGGTTCAAACCATATGGCCAAAAGCTGTGGAAATAAAACTGTGCTAATTAAAAGATTTTGAAATAGGCTAACAGCTAAAACTTAACTTTCTTTATCATTTTATGACAACTGTTGCCCATGCTTCTTTGCACAATGTTTTATAAAAAAAACCTAGGAGATTCTTATATTCTTGATTTGGTTACAGTTGTCAATTATAAAATGCCTGGGAGGATTAAAAATTAAATGTTTCAAAATCATACATACAGGGTAATTTTTTAAAAACTTGCATCTTTATTTATGTAAAAACCGCAATAGATAGAAATATGCAGTTTGCGGGAATCATCTATTGACGTAGGGGGCCCAATTGTTTTGAATTCAACGTTACATTCACATTTCCCCCATGCCCCCAACTTATTTTTTTTTTAAATAGCAAGGTACCACTTGTGATATATCAAATGAAAGAGCATGAAAAAATAAAATGTTTAGTGAAAAACATTTTAAATTTGGCTCATAAATTTGTGAGATATCCCCCCCCCTCCCAGGAACTTTTTTTTTAAATAGCAAGGTACCCCTTGTGACATCAAATGAAAGAGCATGAAAAAAGAAAATGTTTGGTGAAAAAAAATTGAAAATCGGCTCATGAATTCATGAGATAATTCCCCCCCCCCTTTCCCACCACCGATAACTTTTTTTATAATAGCAAGGTACCCCTTGTGACATATTAAATGAAAAATGAATTTCACCAAACATTTTCTTTTTTCATGCTCTTTCATTTGATATGTCACAAGGGGTACCTTGCTATTTAAAAAAAAGTATTGGGTAGGGGGAAAGGGGGGGATTATCACACAAATTCATGAGCCGATTTTCAATTTTTTTCACCAAACATTTTCTTTTTTCATGTTCTTTTATTTCATATGTCACAAGGGGTACCTTGCTATTTAAAAAAATTAAGTTGGGGGCAGGGGGATTACATTGAATTCAAAACAATTGGGCCCCCTACGTCAATAGATGATTCCTGCAAACTGCATATTTCTATCTATAGCGGTTTTTACATAAATAAAGATGCAAGTTTTTAAAAAAAAACAACCTGTTTATCATAAAAACAGTTTTGAAGTTGACTAGATTTGAAATTTTAAAATAGCTGACAACACAGTGGGGAAAAGGTGGGAATTTATTATTTTCAGTACGAAAAGTGGCTGAAAAAGTGCAAATCAAAAGTACCACAGAAAAAATCACCTAAAATAATATGATTTGAAACTTAATTTTAAAAAGACAACCGTACCTATTCAATTATTTCATAAACTTTCATGTCAAATCTAGTTTTTTAGTTAAAATAACGATGTTTAGGTTATATCCTTTTAATTTTTTTTTTTTAGCCCATTCTGTGTATATGAGCATAGACAAATAGAATAAATATAGACCGTCAGCAGTGCTGCGGTTAGCATATGTTGCGGTGCACACCGCTAGGAGTGCTGTGTAATTACAGCGCACACCGCTGCAGCGTCTACTGGTAGAATATGGCAAAGAGCCTACGACGTGCCTGCCTGCAGTGGTGTGCACCATACACAGCACTCCTAGCGGCACATCGCAGAACCTTCCTTTGACAGTCTATATTTATTCTATTTGTCTATGATATGAGTCAACAGGGTGCCTAATTACAATGCTGTTTTAATAAAAGGAAAGCATTAAAAAGTAAACCATCAGTATACTGCCGACTGAAACTGTTTGTGCAATGCTTGGAAAATTTCTCAAGGTACATTGAATATATAAACTTTTTTTTCAAAAAGATAAATTTATAAAAGATCGTTATATATTTACCTTTTTCACTAGGACTGACTTTTCTTTCGAGTGCCAGAGCTTCAAGCAATTTGTTTGATGATACCTCGCCGTTTACTAATTCATTATCCTTTCTCTTTACTTCCGCTGCCTTTTTGGCATCTTTTATTTTTAGCATACAGTCTGTAGCATCTTGAACAAATTTATTTAACACTGTCTGGGTGAAGTTGTTCACTAATACTTGAGTTTTTAACTGCACATCAGAAGTTCTCTCACTCGACTCATCAGATTCCAGAATATTACGTTCAACTTCTATTGACTCGTCATCTTTTCTGCAAACCAAGCATTCATTCAATAGATTTTGTAGTATTTTGTCAGTAATGTTGTCAACAACTGAGTCATCTTTATCAGGTTTAGTTTCTGATTCAGAAACAACGAATGTTTCATTTAAGTTGACATTATTATTATCACTGTCTGTTTGCTCTTTGGATTCTTGAGTTTTGTTTGACACAAACACTTTTATCACTTCCGACTGTGAAGTATTAGAGGTTGCCTCTTCATCAGATTGTACGTTTTCTTCGTCAGCAGATTGACATTGTGAAGCTGTTCCTACAGATGCCAGCAGCGAATGAGATGTTTCTGTTATGTCAGATTTCTCACTTACGATATTGGAAATATTTACATCATCGTCATCGTATTGTGAGACATCAGATTCTGCCTTTGAAAAGTTTGAATGATGACTAGTTGATTGATGATCAGTATTTATGCTTTCTGGAACCGAATGTTGAGATTTATTTGAAGGGGATTCTGAAACAACGCTGGTTACTCTTCCTTCGTCAAAATTAATTGTTTCTTCCTTAACAGGAGACTCTGCTTGAGATGGTTCTTCAGAAACTTTTTCACTGTTATCAGTATCACTTTGTTTCGATGAACTATTAACAATAGATTCTGTTTTTGGAGTACCCAGAATTTCCTCCGCATCATGAAACTCTTGACTAGATGTATTTGACTTTGATTTGTCTAAGGGTTCATTAGACAGTTCTTCTGATATGTTTGTTTCAGGAGAAATGGAACTTGCTGACTTTTCAGAACTTATTCTTGCATGTTTTGATTCGTCAGATGGTACATTTCCTGAAGAATCCATCTGATTGAAATAGTCTTCAGCATCCATCCAGTTGATAGGATTATCCTTATTTGTGGATTCTAAAACTACTGGTTTAACTCCAAATTCATTTAATTCTTGAGTTTCAGACACAAATGATTTTTGAGTGTCAAGAACCGTTGGTACGTCAGTTTCAGAAGCAACACTAGACAGTGCTTCTCTCACTTCGCTTTCTACAGACAAAACTTCTTTAGTCTCATTATCAGCCTCTACTGAAGATTTGCTGGATGGCTCTGTTACTGGAACTACTCCTGAACTCTGAATGGCTGTCTCGGTGCTAGAGGCCTCGGATATTGATTTTAAACTATTTGTATCCAAGTCTGATACGTTCTGTTCTTGCTGTTTTGGAAGCTCCTCGATAATTTGGGATTTTTGGAAAACATCGGAAGTGCGAGGAAAGAACTTATCAGATACTCTAGGATGTTTTATCTGTGGTCGAACAATGTTAGTCGCAGTAACTTCGTCTAGTTGCTTCTTTGTCTGTGTTATCTTCAACTCATATGCCTGCAACAAACAATTTGTTAAAAATATTTTTCCCATGAGACTAAGTGTTAAAAGTTGAATAAGTCTCAAAAATCTCTGGTCCAAGAGAGTAGGAGTAGGATTTAAAATATGTAAGCTGAACATGAATGTGAGTAGAGTAAGATTATCAGTGTAGCTTTGTTACTCAACAACATCAGCTGCTTCTTTGACCATTTATAAAGCCCAATAATCAAGGGAAGCTTTAGAACTTGTATTTTCTACATGTCTGCATTTATATCGTTTCTACATGATCATGTGTCAATCATTAAGGTTTCCTGTAAACAAATTTTGAAAATTACTCAAAATATGTTGAACTTAACATAGACCAAATATCAAAGTGTTTTGCAAGGATAGCAAGTTTTTCTGAATGGAAAGAGTCCACTACAGCACAAGAAGACAACTAATTGAACAATACAGAAGATGTTTAGTTGAGATGTTTGTTGAGGTACAAAGAGATGTTTGAGTTTAAAAAAAGAGCTCTCTTCCCAACTCAAACCTTCCTAGATTGAAAATGCTCTGACAGTGAAATATTCTACCATTTGAGTATAGTGTATGCATAAAGTGTTTTATGTTTCATGTGATGGAGCGGACTCTTTTTCATTTTTGTAAGCCTGCTACCTAGCAAATATCTTAAAACCTAGGAGCTTGAGCTATATGTTACATCCTTAACTAATAGACTACTTAAAAATTGTTATGAGTCAGCTAGCACTAAAGCCACATGACCTTATTTGAATTTCATCGATTTATGAATACTTGTGGGGTAGTTGATAAGCATGCGATCCTTGATAACAAGTTGCCTTTGAAACAAATAATTTTTTGTACTGGTATTCTTTGATTTTAATATTACCCTTTGGTACATGTTATTGCAAACCTCGATAAGAAGTCAAACTTGACAAGTCCTATTAGGTAATCGAGGTTGTACTGTTAGTTCTATACCTGTATTTGTTTGACAAGTGCTGCCTCGGTAGCCTTGAGCTGCTCCCTCTGTGCTCTCTTGAGTTCCCTCTCTAATCTGTTGAGCTCGGCAAACCTTTGTCTCTTCTGCTCCTTCAACGCTGAGATTCTAACCTCGTAGTCGCTCTGCTCCGACTGAGTCTCTGTCAAATTAACCAAATCAATCTAATTGTTGAGAATATTGTATCACACACATATACCACGAGAAAATAATAACTGAACCACCACGATGTTTTAATGTTTTAGGGCCCTTCACTTAATTGGGGCATATCAAATTTTCACTGAAAGAAGAATGTTTTATTTATATGCTATTGACATGTATCAGTGATAGTAGATAATCTATAACAATAGACCAGATAAATTTTACACTAGAACACTACGTTTTTTCCGTGAGAAGATACGGTATTGAATAAATAGGATTTTCTTGTAGCCAAATGTTGAACCTATTTTTTACAATTAGTGAGCTTGATACAATTTCCTACATATTAGGAACGTAAAAAGTACCATATTGGGACGAAATATAACTGATAGATTGACACTTTTATAGTGTATCTTGAGGGACTCCCAATTTCTCAGCAAGCTGAACTTTGTCTCTTTAAAATTTCCTGATAAAATTTGAGGTATTCCTTAGTCAAACTAACATTCTAAATTTGAAGAAATTACCATTCTGTGAGAGTAGCAACGACTCGTCCGACCCACTGGAGCCCCTACGTCTGGCTCGCACTTGCACCCGAGGAGACAACGGAACTTTGATTAGCACTTTATTCTTGTTGTTCGGTCGGGCCTGAAACACATTCAATTATTTGGTGTGAGATGAGAACATTTATTTGGTCTTTCACTATTGTTATTATTGTTGAACATAGCTTCTGTATCCATTGGGGTTAGAGGTACTACATTTGTACATCAATTCCAATTCTGTAAATTGTATGGAAAAAAGTTTATGTAAAATCTAAAATCAGCTTACCGTCACAAAAGGCTTGCTGGACAGAGGAATCTTTGCAATCATCTTAGGCTGGCGAGGAGTTTCAGACGACTCTGGTGACTCAAAACTTTCGCTGTTGTATACATCTGTACTGCGTGCTTCCTCGACTGTTCTCACACTGCTGTAAGAATTTGTCTAATATTATGTAAAGTATTAGATATTTGTTTGAGAACTAATTCAACCTTAAGTATAAACAGAAAGCAGCACCAAGTTTACCATTGTAGATTCTTAACACGCATGGCAACAACTCACCTGTAAAAGTAAACTTTCCACTGGATACAAACCCTGCCCACTTAGAATGTGTCACAAATTAAGCAAATGAAGATAAAAACTTAATCGAAGCAATGTTTCTTCTTTGATGTATTTCTGATTATGCAATAAAAGTTACAGGACTAGGACTCACAAACTTTTCCTCCAATGAATTATTTTCACTGCTTTCAAGTTAAAATGAAAATAGGTAAAAAAGAGTACCTACCTAGATGTAGCTTGGGGACTTATGTTTTCAGCGTCTCCATTTACAGAGCACGCTACGTCTTTGGTGCTTGTTTCTTGTACACTCTCCAGCGGTGAAGTGCTTTTGTCTCTCCTTGACCTACCTAAAAATAAACAAACGAATATATAGTTAATTAAATATATAATATAACTAGCTGGCCCGACAGACGTCGTCCTGTCCTAATGTGGTTTTATGTCAAATGCTCGTTCATTTTCAAGATGATTTTTTCGTTTGATGATCATTTGGTTTGATGATCATTTTCGTTCGCATGGCTCAATCACGTCCTGGTTGAAGTTCGTTAGCTACGCTCACTCACCTTTAGGTTGAAGCTCGTTCGCTGCGCTCACTTGCCTTCAGGTTAGCTCGTTCGCTACGCTAACTCGCCTCCGGGTTGTAATTCGTTCGCTACGCTGACTCACCTTTAGGTTGCAAATTAACTGTTGTCATAAATAAAAAAAAATATATAGTGCTGCACCCTGTTGGTAAACCTATTAGCTTTTTAATGCTATTGAACATCAAACATCACAGAATCAAATTGCTTAGTTGAACCAGCTGTTAATATTCTTTAATTCCATTTAAATATGAGTACTGATAAGGTTAACATGGGAAACTCCATGGCCACTGGGGCGGAGCCCTTTTGACAGATCTGCACCAAACTTCACACAAACCATCCTTAAATAATGCTTATAGTGCCTGAAAGTTTCATTACAATCTGTCGAGCGGTTTCGGAGTCCATAAAGGACAAACAAACATACATTGGATTTTATATATATAGATTTAACCGCAGGTTTTTTTGTCCTAGGACATTAGGCTCTAGCTCACCATTGTTTTTTACGTTACTTCAGGCTAGAACAGGTTGTGGCATTATCACTTTAATAAAATCCATTGGTGATTATGTGGGATTTGAACTCCGGACCTCATGGACTGAAGTCTCGCGCAGTTTGGCCAAAACTTCTGTGCGCACATACGGGTTGCTACTTGCCAAAATGAAACATACGGGTACCGGTTAATGGCAGTGCATGGGGTAGAGCGACTGAGTATCAAGACACAAATGTTTTCACAAAAGTACCCCTGCCAGCTCCTCAGGTCGCACCCACAGAAACTTTGGCCAAACTGTACCACTAGACCAGCTTGCTTCCCAAGTGTTGATGTATCATAATTAAAACAAAAAATAAATTAAATTTGTAAAAAAAAAAACTTATCAGTTAAGGAATAACCAGACAGCTTACTTGATTTCTGAGATCGTTCCCCTTTCTGGAGTTCTTTAACCCTCGCTAACTCTTCCTGAAGCCTCCATAACATCTCCCTATCTATTTTCCTTCTACTGGAGACTGATGATGATTTACTTCTTTCTGTTTCTTGCCTATGAACATATTAATGTTTTAGGTTTTAGCTATAAGACCAATCATTCATTCTTTTAGTTTTGGACGGAATGGCTGGGTTGCAAAATGTAAAGGAATAAAAAAGTTTAGTGATAAAATTGAATTTGTATAATGCAAATAACTCATCATAAAGAAAAATCTGAAGTCTTTTTTATTGTGGTTTAATGTCTGTTGTGGTAAATATATATAAGTGCACTTGTGTAAATGTAAATGTAATGTTTTCTGCTTATTTAGGTGTACATTTTACAAGCTTTACTCCAATGCTTTTTAGGTTGAAATACCAGAATAGAAGCACTAGTTTACACAGAGATTGAGATTGCTCTATCTGGTGGTAATAGTTTTTGAAGTTTGTAAAATAAGAGTCATTAAATAGAAGATATCAAAGCCTGTAGGAATGATCGGAGTATATGTACCGTAAGATTGTTTTCAGCTCATCCACAAAATTGATAATTTATAATAAAATACTTATCAAATATTGTAATACGTAATACCCAATATTAATGGACATTCTTTTTTAATACAGTATATTTTTAAAATAATACATAGTTCTTAAATTTTTCAACTTACTTAATCAAAACTTGGCGTACACATAAATGAGTTAAGATTTAGTTTAATGGAGTCACTACCCTTTTTAAGCTACTGTACGACATATTTCAATGTTTATATTTAGTAAAACCAAGTCTAACCTCTTTTTATCATCGAATGTTGCAAGTCCCACCGATGACTCTGACGAAGAACTGTTCTCGACAACAGAAGTAAGAGAGATGCTGCGTAAAGGAGTTAATTTCTGCAACAACCACAAGTAAACTGTACCAAAAGGTTTTTCTATACAGAATATTTGCAATACAGTCTTTGTTAATAACTAATGGTAGGAGAAAAAAATTACACATTTAATGTGGCTATTAGTGCCGGATTTACTACTAGGCCAACTAGGACGCGTTATTGAACAAAAGGGTACAGTGGAGTCCCGATAATCCGAACTTTGGTAATCCGAAAGTCCGCTTAATCCGAAACCAAAAAATATATTTTTGAAAATTTTTTGAATTTTTTTCGAAAATTTTCAAAATTTTTTTCGAATTTTTTTGAAATTCTTTTCGAAATTTTTGAAGTTTTTCGGAAAGTTTTTGAATTTTTTTATTTAACTTTTGACACAGTTAGCTGTACCTCGTCAAAGAATTCTGTAGCGGCTGGGCGAGATAGACTTTTTTTGTAGAGTATTTTAGTAGATTAATATTTCACCATTTTTGTTATAACCGTAACATTTTACATTTTTGTCCGCCAAATCACAAATGGATTTTACTAAGTAATAATGCTGCAGCCAATAGGGCTAGCCTTAAGTAATGTGAAAAACAATCCCGGGCTCGTGCCTGCGTCCGAAAAAAAGTAGTAAGAATAAAACAAAAAAATTTTCAAAAAATAAAAAAAATTTCAAAAAAAATAAATAAAAAAAAATAAAAAAAAATAAAAATGTTTAATCCGAAATATTCGGTAATCCGAAATAGGCCCGGTCCCAACCATTTCGGACTAACGGGACTCTACTGTATTTTAAAACGATAATTGAAATTGTATTTATTCAAATTTATAAATTGCTCACGATGATGCTATTCAAGATCTTCGTGGGAAATTTTCACCATTTCTCCACGATTGGGAGTAACAATAATGTCCTCTTGATTGTGCTGATCTTAACAATTACGTCGTGATCACTGGTGATGATGATAATGTTCCCTTGATCGCACGGGATGTTCATAATTTCGACGCTATCACAGTCGACGAGGATAAGGTTTCCATGATGGCGAGGTGTTCAGAATTTCTCCATGATTGCGGATGACGATGATGATGATGCCTCCTGGATCGTGGGAGATGTTCACGATTTTGCCGAAATTGCGGGAAAGTTTCACCTAAGGGGCGGGAGTTGCTGAGATTAATTTGGCCTAGGGCCGCAAGTACCCTAAATACGACACGGTTTTCCATACGCATATTCAAATAACTGAACAATTTGCTTGGTTGAAGATGAATTAAATTGTTTGCTTCATAAAAGGGGAATGGACACTGCCAGCATAGGTCATAAAATTTGTTATTGTTATGTAGATTCTGAAGTGATGATTTCATCAAATGAAAACTGAAAGTTATATTTTCCCTCATCTCTACCTTGTTTCATAGAAGTTTTGGAGTAAAAATATTCGTATGTCTACAATTTTTTGGATTTTTTGAGAGGCTTACCTGAATGAGAAAGAATCGTAACTGGCACAGGAAAAACAAAACTTTACACTATATACACAAAACATTAGAATATTTCACTGTCAGTGACTGATTTGATTTTTTTTTCTAGTACAATTCTAGTATTGTAAAATTTGTTAGTGTAGTTTGTAATGCTAATGCTATAAGTATAATTTATTCAGTTTCAGGTACTGCTATTCATTTTACCTTGGGGGATGTTTCTGCTGACCTAGGGTTTCCTTTACTTTTCTTTTGTTTCTTCAACCAGCTTATTTGTTTTGTTAGATAATCTATTCGAGCATCTGAGTTAGAGAGAGCCTCATCTCTGGTCCTGAAATATTTTAAAGGATAAACAAGTTAAAAAAATAGTTAGCGAATTTTACAGCCTCTTATAATTCTTACAACTAAGACCAAACCACTGAGTCTTAAAAGAATTTGGTTTTTGGGGAAAAAAATTAGAACAACAATAAATTTTGTGTTTGGATACAAATTTATAGAAGTAACTAGGTATCCAAAGTTTGAATCCATAGTTCCATAGTTTGAACATTTATGTTTCTTATCTTGTATACATTGCCTTTTGTGCGTAAAAATACAATTTTTAAGTTTCTATAATATGTTTTAAAATAAAGCACTGTTCTTATCTCCCTATCTTATCTTATTACTGCAGTATTCAATAATATGCTTAATGGTATTAACCAGTTTTTTCTTTTATTTTGTTTTTAAAGGTGTGCTTGTATAGAAGAGTATTATAAGAGCTTTGCAAACTTCGCTCAGTTAATATAGGCTTGACATAAGTTATTGGTGAAAATAAGTAATTGAGAAAGATTTGCTGAAGAATTTGTAAAAAATGTGTTGTCAGTTGTCTATAAAAAACAATGTAGGGCCTATAATATTCCATTAGACGAATAAACATATTCTGCACTTACTGTCTCAACTTGATCAAAGGAGTTTGATATTTTTCTTCAACAATCTTTTTGGTCTCAATTCCAATGTTGGTTAGTTGACCGTCTCGTCTGAAAATACACATCCATTACTGATTTCAGAATATCAACCTCTACTGAGAGGATAAATAGAACAAACTGGGATAATCAACCAACAATTATATATATTACGTAATGAAAGACTTAACTTTTAAAAGCATTTAAGGGTGGAGTTATTTTGAAAATAATTAATTTAGCACACTGGCTATTCTTCGTGATTAGCAGGGTGCTAAGCCGCATTCCAGATTTCTAACTGAAAATACAAAGTAATAACGACATAATAGCCGTGCGAAAAATGTGCTGTGTGAAAACGAATTGACGACCCTAAATGAATGTGGAAATAAAATGGATGAAAATGATGAGAGTAAAAAAAAACGCACAAACATAAACTATTTTCTTCTTAGAGTGCAAGTAAAATATTATCAGAAAATTTACCAACACAGAAATTTGAATCATCTGTTATTTGTAAGCAAAATACCTTTGCTGCACATGTAGTAAACAACACAAAAATACCAGACGAGTTTACCTATATTGCACACTAACCTACAGATAACTACGGTAGACTCCCGATTATCCACTAGTTGATTAACCATGATTTAAAAAATCTAAATAAAGAAATACGATGCAAGTTAAATGTGAGGAGGCCCACAATCACTCAGCAACTCGTAGATAATTATGGAGTGTACTGGATTTAAAAAATGTCCGTAGCACTAAGGTTTCATAGTGGATCTAACCTGTATCGCATATCAATTTCGGATAGTTCAGCTTTGTATTGTGCTAACAGTATATCCTCTTGAGTTTTATACATCAACTCAACCTGTTTCCTTTGGAACATTGCATCGTCTATTAGCTGAAAAAATAAACAACAAATGAGAATTAAGAAAGCACCAGTTTTATCATATCGGTTGATTTCTAATTAGGCCTAGGTTTATAATAGATTGTGACTTGACATGCTAAAAGGCTTAATTTAAGTGTCAACTGCAAATAAATACAGAGAAAGTCTACCTGTAAAATGTATAAAAGGACATTTGATAATCCTTCGTTTTTTAATATATTGACTTTCCACAAATTCTTTGTCATAAACCCTAAATAGGACCGATTTTGGGTTTATGACATCAATTTTAGTCGGACTCTGAACTGTGTACCGTCTTCTGTATTTACAACATGGAAGTAAAATTTTTAAAGCTTAATGATTTACTTTTTGAGTTTCTTAATTTGGTATCCTTTTAGATATAAAACTTAATTCACCCCACATGTACAAGAATCTTATAATATTGGTTTACATCCTAGATTGAAAGATCATTTTGATTTTTCTTCAAAAATAAAACCAATTATCTATTAAACATTAATGATAAACATACCACCTGTGCATCAAGACTACTACTAATCTAAATAAGATGCACAAAAATACAAGTTTAAGTAAGAAATAAATGTATAAATCCGCTAGATAACAATGTATTTTTGGTTTGAATTAAAAATGAAAAAGTAGCGCTTGTTCTTCATAATTAATTTTATTTAGATACCCATTTAGTTTTACCCATTTTTATACCAACACCAACACGAATAACCACATTTAGGATTAATGTACCCATCATGAATACAATTACATACAAACAAAAACAAACAAACATAGACAGATCAAGAAACAGGAAAAAATACACTATGTAAAATCCAAGTTTAAAAAATGCATATTTCATAATCATAAATTTGCAACTGAGATATATGTCGTAATTCACTAACTATTTGGAGAAAATTTAAATTGAAAAAACCTCAGATGTTATTTGGGCTTACCACTTTGAGGATGTGTATACTTTTTGGGGAGAAAGGTAAAGGAATTGAAGAAGACGAAGAATTGAGGAATGGACTGAACTTCTGAGGCACTTCCTTTACATCACTGTGTGTGTTGTCTGAAACATAAGGAAACATAAACACCCCTGAAAACTTTTAGCTAAAATACCTATTAGACTTATCACTGTATTATTTTGTCCTGCTGTACTAGGACTTCTCTTTAGTCTACTAGCTCTGCGGAAGTCCTATATTAGGACTAAACATCATGTTTATGTATTGTGAATTTTTATTGTGTATCTATTAGACAGAAGACTCGATTTTCAGGTAACAAGCTGAACTAAATCCTCTTCTACGAAAAATCCTTATCAGTCACTTGGCTTTCCTTTAATACAGCTTACACCAAGTACTTTCAGTTAGGCTTGGTTAAAAAGTTAGCTATTTGACATATATCAATCATTACATTAGTGCACTCTGTTGATAGTTCTGGAAAATCGTTAATTTCTCTTCCCAAACTGGCCACAACATAAACATAGGAATGAAGTATTTATTTTAGTATTGGTGGTCAAAATCTATTGTGATTACCCAAAACAGGTGACAGCTGTTCCACTACAGAGTGAGCAGAGGACACTGATCTAGAGCCTCCCGGAGGGTCTTGATGACTGGTTACAGTTTTAACACTTCCTACATCACTGATGGGAGAGGCCTAGAACAGAAAAACAGGTATCAACGATAAATCAATTGTCTGAGTAGCCGAGTGGTCACAGTGCTTGCCTTCAAAAATAAAACTTCATGGTAATGAGCCCAAAAACTAAATATGTAATTTTTAATCTATCAAGGAACATAAGTTTTATTTCTCCGATAAAATACCACCAAACAAACTGCCAATCTACAAATTGTGATTGTCCTGTTGTTGAGCAGGTAGAGGAAATTAAATATCTGGGATTACACTTAGACTCAAAGATAAATTGGAAACGCCATATAGATTATGTTAAGAATAAACTAATACAATACGTCAGGATATTTTATATGTTAAAAAATATGTGTAATCAACGCCTACTCAGAAATATTTATTATGCGATGATAAATTCTAAATTGGAGTATGGTTTAGCTATCTATGGAGGAGCTTACTTTTCGTCAATTAAGCCATTAATTGTCTTGCAAAAAACCTTTATAAGGATAATTAGTAACAAATGTAGAACAGAACATGCAGCACCACTATTTAAAAAGTTAGAAATTTTGCCTTTGAGAAATCTATATATGTATAAAGTTTTACGAATATTTTATAAAAGAAGTGGAGATGAGGTTGAAACTATGTCTGAAAGGAGAATAACATTAAGAAATAGGTATAATGCAATAGTTCCAAAACCAAATTTAACAGCTTTCAAGAAATTTTATTTATACCTTGCACCTAAAATGTTTAATGCTCTACCATCCAATCTCAAAACCATCTCAGAAGCAGATTTTTCTAGGCAGCTGTGGCCTTATTTATTATGTTTGGAAAATGCTGAAATGTACTTTTATGGAATTTAGTATATATACAGTAGTATAGAAGTGACTAATATAGATAATAAGTAATATAAATACCTACTCTGTTGTATCATTTTGTTTGTAAGTGTATTGACTTTTACTCTGTGCTGAAGAAGATCACTGTGTAGAACTCACTCTCACTGTATATATTATAACCAAGTGATATAGGTGACCGGACAAAACCGCCTCTTCGATTTTTAGAACATAAGATAGTGTATAAATCCACCAACATAGGTTTTTAACCTAAGGTGGTTATTGTTCTTTTCTTTTTTTCATGTGTAAATGTATTTTGTGTTGTGTATGGAAAAAACAATAAAGATTTCTTAAAAAAAAAAAATAAAAAAAAATAAAAAATAAAGGTCACTGGTTTGATTCCTTCGATTCCAAGCAAGATCGTTTCAAGACCCAGATGCCATTTGTTATTGGGCTATGAATTAATGATGATATCTTATATAAAGGTTGACATTAGATAGTAATAATACCAGGATTTGGACTGTTCCCTTTTAAAATGTAAAAATGCAATTGGCGTGGAAAACACATAAAATAAAAAAAAAAACCAAGTCTTCATCTCATCTGACAGTTCTAATATCAGCTCATTGGCCAAATGACAGATAAAAGTACTTGGGGAAAATTGTTTTAGGCTACTGTCATACATACTTGTTTATTATTATTGTTTGAGTCTATGCCAGTGGAATTGTCATTGAATAATTCCTAACACTCTTTAATGAAAGCAGCCCAAATTCAACAATTAATGTGGATATTCTGGGATTTAACCCGTCTCTTGCATCAGTTTAACCACAAGGTCTGTTAGAAGGATAAATCTTTTCAATTTTGGACTAATAGTTGTGCTACGATCAAATCCACACAGGAAAACATAAACTAGCCTGTGTGAAATACAGGAAATAATTGAAAATAGAATCATATCTTCAAGTGTTTTAAAATAGAAGTTGAGATATGTTGAGGTTAATTTCATAACTTAATTAATTGTGGTGGTAGAGTTCGCCTTTCCATTTTACACCGCCAAATGTGTTGTGATCAAATCCACGATGAGTTGGTCTTGTGGTAGAGCGCGGGGCTTCGGTGCCCGAGCTCCCGGGTTCAAATCCCGCCTATCACCAATGGATTTTATATATGTGATAATGCCGCAACCCACTAGGACTAGCCTGAAGTAATGTGTTATCCCTGCAGACTTAACTCTCAACAATATTCAATCAATCTAGAATATTAAAAGTCAATCGTTCACAATTACCTTGGGTTCAGATGAAGGCTGTTCAAACACCGAGGAATAATGAGAAGATCTGCTTCGACTGGTGCGTTCAGGTCGGTCAGTAGCTACATGACCGTAGCCTACGTCAGACATGGTACGAGTAGGCCTGTTACACACATGTACATGGGCAGACAAGCTGTGAAGTCTCTCGGCAGCTATCACT
Source organism: Macrosteles quadrilineatus (assembly GCF_028750875.1). NCBI lineage: Eukaryota > Metazoa > Arthropoda > Insecta > Hemiptera > Cicadellidae > Macrosteles > Macrosteles quadrilineatus. The sequence continues at coordinate 28,935,037 of NW_026542598.1, forward strand.
TGCGCTAGACTCTGATCAAAGGCATCCAATCTGCTCAGCTCAGCGTGGAATTGCAAAAACAGCGCTGCCGGATTGGACTAAAACCAACATTTTTACAAGGTGCACATAGAGTATAAATATTTGGTGTAAGATCGCTTGAATAATTTTTTAACACGTTCGCTACTGCAATAGTACGAAATTTTCCATTCACATGGACCAGCGACGCACATATGCGACGGCCGGTTTCCACTCATAGACTGCTGTCGCATATATGCGACGTCTAGTCAGATTAAAATAGACTGCCGACGCATATTTGCGTCGGGGTTCTAATGTTATTAAAATGCTTATATCTTTGTAGTGGTTTATTTGAAGGCACTGAATTCCCTGCAGTGGTCTACAGAGATGTCTGACGCACAACTGCGTCGCTTGGTCTGTGGATATGACGATTTTTGACGTCATATAATAGTTGGAAAAACTGGTATTTACTTTTCTGCAACACTGTACGTATGTATGCAGTATGTATGTTGCATTATCCTATGTAGCTTTTATATTTGTTCAGTTATAAACTGTTCTTGAATAATCTGTTTATTTTTTACTTACTTTTACCTTAAAACACAAAAAAATGAAGTGTCGCATACATGCGACGTTTAGTCTATTTTAAGAAAACTGTGATAACTTTCACTATTGTCTTCGCTGTAGACCGGACGTCGCAAATATGCGACATTACAAAAGGTTATAAAAAATACAAAGGAACAAGAATAATTTATTCACAAACACGATTGTAGCGTATTACACTGTAAATGATCACTGTTTTACAGGTTTTTGCCCGTGGTCTGTGTGTACTGTTATCCAAGTGACAGCCGGTCTATGTGTAAGATTCAAATGTATACCTCGGTCTGTGGCAATGACCGCGGCGTCGCATATATGCGACGCTCAGTAGCGAACGTGTTAAAGCTTTGACGAAGTAAGCATATTACAGTACATACTCGTAGAGACAACCGGTCTTCCTTTAAAAGTTGGTTTGATAAGTCAGTATTATATTTTATGGGGAGGTACTCTTCTGTTACCGACCACACCAGGTTTTTTTTGATATCCACCAAACCAGAGAAGGTTATTTATACATCAAAAATACATTTAATAATAATACTAGAATTCAAATGAGGTTGGAACCTACTACAAAAATGTTGTCGTTTAACAAATAATGTAACTATTAAACTTTAAAAAACTGTTAGTCTTACTTGAAAGAGTTAATCAACACAACAACTAACAACAACTAAAGTTAGCAGACTACACAACCTTATCAACACCTATTGTTAAAACACTAAACATTTGACAAATATGGTCACAATTAATCAGTATAATTTTTTACTTTAGGACACACTTTAGTGAAGTAGACATACCACAAAGTTACAGCCAGATTTAGACTAAGAATAAGATAGTTTGATTTAACAACTGACATAGTTTGCTGCCTTAAAGTACCTGCTTTAAATTGGAAGAAAGAAGATTAAGTACCTGCTTATGAAGAAGATTGTTCATCAACTTACACACTAGAAGAGAAAATAGTTCAAATATTCATTAGCTGCACACTATGAAAGGATCATTCAACCATGCTCTATTCTTTGTTTGAAGTTCATTTATGTTTATAATGTTTGAAGATTATTGTATAACATAAACTACTATTGGGGGCATTTTCCATCACAGTTAGTAAAAAGCGAGTTTCCACGAGGTTTCAAAATCTGGAATCTAAACCTGCCCTCAGGGGAGAAGGAGAAAGTACCTAAAAAATAATAAGATTTGCAGACAAATCCTGAAAGCTGGAAAATCACATAGAATAACCAAATAGAAAACTGTATAGTAGTCAGAACATGCAAAAAACCCAAACATACCTGAAACAAATACAAATAAAAACACATAACAACAATTATTGTATGTGATTTTCCAGTTTTAGCTGGGTTTGTTTACCAATATTGTTACAGGTACTTTCTTACCGGAGAATGAGATTAAATTCCAGATCCCGAAATGTTGTGAACACTTTGTTTTTTACTAGTCGTGATGTTCTATTATAAAGAAATGGCTACAGCTGGTCTATGTAGATTGTAGATGGGATGCCTACTTCTATACCCAAAGTCAGTTAGTTGTTAAGATGGTGAAAAATACAACTAGACATACCCTTTGAACAGCTTGCACATCTTTTGCTGGATTTGTAGGAAGTACGTCGGAATGTATACTTTCTTGAAATGTTTTTACCCTTGGATGACCTTGACTAGATTTACTAACAGACGACAAAGAGTTTGAGATCTCTTGTTCCCCAGGAAATAAATTTGAAGAAGTCGCATGGCTTGATATTTTGGTGTTTATGGTACTAGAATGGCTGGATATTTTTTGACTAGGATTGGAAAGTTCGTTATAACTCCGGCTAGAAGACAATTTCAGATTCTGTACAGACTCTGGCACTAACAACGGTGGAGCATCATATGTGTAAGACGATGATTTGAGACTTTCAACAGCATTCCTCCCAGATGTTTTGGAGGTCGCAGCCGATAACTGGGACGTTAAAGAAGTCTGATCACTTCGGTCCAACTTCAGCTGTAAGTCGGACAATCTCAAAGGCTCTATGTGAGGTCTAAAATCTTCTTCCATTGATATTATTGAAGGTGCATCAGTATCATCGTCAAATGAGTTTTTCGTCGTTATAATCTTCTCCTTGGGGTTTGTTTTGGGAAGGTACTTGTTTTCGTTGGTGAGAAGTTTCATCTTCATGACATTCATTATACTGAAGCCATCCGGTTTTATCTGCGACAGCAGTTTTTCAGGTTCATTGTTTTCTTTTTGCTTTTGTAAAACTTCTTGGATTCTTCTCAACTGGTCTTCAAACGAGTTCTGAAAATAAATATACAGTGTAATTATGTGTTACTAATAATGATCGATGTGGGGTAAATTATGCATTGCAGCATAGGAGATCTATATCGGTCCTTCAATGTCAGTGCCTACAAGTTTCCTAGAACACCCTCTACAGCCCCACCTCCAGGACAAGTTGTTAGTTACTGGTTACTGCAATGTATATAAATACTATAAATCGGCAGCAGACTTTTACATAATGTAACTTAGGATCAAATATTTCCTCCCTTACCGAAACTTTATTATTCAAAACTTCTTCTTGGGTATTTCCACATAACTTCTTTGACAATGTATTGTTGGTTTTTGCAGGTGAGAAATGATGACGTTTTCGATGACTACTTGTATTAGACGTATCTGAATGTGCAGAGAGTTTGGTGGGTGCCTCATACAAGAAGGACTCTTCTAAGTGAGGAAGATCAGCCTCTACTGATTCTCTTGGGGTGCATGTGAATGTTGTTCTTCTACTGCCTGAAAATGTTGTTAATACTTAAAAACAGTTCAATTGTGATGATAAATTTGCTCGACCTGGCAAAGTCTACTTTCAACAGACCTGTCAGATCAGGTCCGAATACAAATTACCAGTGTTATGTTTTGTTTTCTATTATTGCGTATCTATCAGCTTCTATGGACTCTAATTTTCCCGAAAAGCTAGCTGAACTATATTTCTTTTGAAAAATCCCTTCAAATAATTATAGTCAGCAGGTGTATGGCGAAATTCATTACCATACAGTATTGTGCAAGCACAATGATATCACATTTGACCAAGCAAAGTGGCAACAGCTGTTTTCTTGACTAAAACCATCCATAGAGTCGAAAATTCATAAACTGTATAACTATTATGTATGATTACAATGGGGAGGAGAAATATTAAAATCCTAATATTTAATACTAGTTTAAAACTATTACTATAGTACGTTTACAAAATTAAGGCGATTTAAAGGAAATTTCCCCATCACATTTTTGCTTAATGTATGTATCACCTGAATGACGGGTTGAATAAATGTTTGTTTATATTATATTGTTGTTTGTCGATGTTTTGGCAAACAGCTGTTGAGCTATTATTTTAAAACTGGCTAAATTTTGTGAACGGAGCATATATAAGCTAAATACTTACTATGGGGTCCATTGGCAGTTTCATTTGTTTCAAGAGCTACATTGTAATAATTCCCATCTCTTGACAGCTTAGGAGATTGTATATTACTCTCTAAACTCCTCCTGGCGTTTTCCATTTCAAGCTGAAGTAGAGGAACAATTTCCATTGCAGCTGCTTCCATTCCGATATTCATCGGATGATTTTCTATACACGGTTTACTTTTTGACAGCCGTAGTTTTCTCCGAGCATTGTCTAACCCAAGATTAGGTTTTTTAGAATCCATCCTTTCTATCTCGTTGTCCTCATTCAAAATTTTTTCAAGCTCTTCAGATTTGTTGTAGTATTTTTCATGTTCTACCAAAGGTTTTTCACCCGAAGATTCTTTTTCAACATTCGCCTCGTCAACTTTCAGGTTAGTTTTGGGTTTTCTGGCTGTAGGAATTTTATTTTCAAAAATATGAATCGCTGGAGGTAGCACTTCACTGTCTTCTTCTTCTAGTGGTCCTTGCCATTTTGGTTTAGTCTAAATTTATAAAAAAGGGTGAGAGTCAGTACAATGAAAAGGTTTTGTATAATGCCTCTAAAAAGTAATAGGCCTAGTTACTATTTGTCTAAAACCCATGTAGTACAGTATCACCTCAAATCAAATCAAATCATTCTTTATTCACTATACATTTAAAATAACATGTATTGAATAGAGTCAAATAGGCTATAAACACATATAACTACATATTACAATGTGCTTAAAGTATATTACTAAGATTTACTGTAGGGGAAAAAATTAATTAATAATAATCTTTAAAAAGTGAAGCATTTCTAACTGAATATTTAAACAATACCCCCGCCGCAGCAAACCTGCAGACTTAGCGAATTTCCATTTGCCTGATTGGATTTAAACTAAAATGTCTCCTTAAAAATATCACATTTATTCCCTATTTAAACAGAATTAGTTTAATGAGTACTTAGGTTTGCTGCAACAGGGAGGGTAAAAAGTTTTTTTTTTATGTAGAATATTAAAAGTTACTGTGGTTTAGTAAGAAATTAATGTATTTTCCAACTTTTATCAAAATATGTTCATAAACAAGCAAACTACAACAGTTGAAGAATACTAGAAGAAGGCATCTGTATGGGGAGATGTATTTTTTAATTTAAGATTTATTTTTAATCTGTATTTTATATTTTAATAATTGTAATCTTTGACACTATTCAAATGCTGTATTATGTATACTTCTCAATGAATAAAGAAATTGAAAATTGAAAAATTGAAATTGAAATTGACTTATTCTCCATAAGAATAACATGGGAATTTTAAAATTAAAATTTTTTTGAATTTTCTCCGTAACAATTAGGCGCATAATAATGCTTCAATATACTAAATTATTTGTTTTTTTAAGCTCTACAAAATGGTTTAAAAAGAAATTGTGAAATTTTGTGTTTTTAGGGTCAAAAATGGGAAAAACCTATTTTTACCCCATAAAACCCCCCATAAACCCCCGTTCCCATAGTCCGATCATGCTGGTTCGCGAACTCATTCAAGTTTATCCTGCCTTACACCTTCAAACCAAATTTTATCAAAATCGGACAAAAATTACTCAAGTTATCGTGCGGATGGACACACACATATATATATATATATATATATATATATAGATATATAAAAATTTGAACGAATGGTGTTTTTGGCCTCTGGGGACATCAAAATGAAAAAGTAAATCGGTCCCGGGCTTAGGTCTTACCATGAGACCTAAGGTAATAGCTACTTCCCTATAGGGAAATTCGCTAAAAATATAAGTTAACGTTGATTCAATCACAATGACATGAGCTGTTAATAAAATAAAAAACGTACATCCATTTTTTGGGCTTGAATAAAAATAAAAAATAAAAATAAATGTACTGTATTACTAATCATGGTGAAAATTTAAATTTTTCCCCTAATTTTGCTATGGAGTTCAAGTTATGTTACTACTAATTTTTATTTTTTAGAAGTTCTTCTATGGAATAAAATGGAAATTTGATTAAAAAGTCTTTTAGTGTTCTTTTAAATTTATTCAAATTGTCTTCTTTCTTTATATGAGCCGGCAGGTGTTGCGAAAAATTTAGACCAGAATACTAAGTTTTCTTTTTGAAAAATTCCAATCTATGTTGTGGTAAGTTAATTTTAAACCTAGTGTTATAGTCACCAGTATTGCTAGAAGTGGATGACAATTGAATTTGTTTTGCATAGACGGATGTTTCATAAATATACAGACTATACTGTTAGGATTTGTAATTCCTTAAAGTATCTCTTAGCTGAATCCTTTTTTTGCAGTTTCATCATTAGACGAATAGCCCTCTTTTGTTTGATAAGGATAGAATCCAAATTGGCCTTTGATGTTGCTCCATATATAGATATTCCATAAGATATGTGACTATGCAGTAATGAAAAGTATATTATCCTCAAAGTGTCTATGCTGCAGATCTGAGACATCTGTCTCAAAGCACATACACCAGAAGTCAATTTTTTTACAAATGTTTAACGTGTTTGTCCCAAGTAAGATTTTTGTCGATAATTAATCCAAGAAATTTCGTCTGTTCAACTTGCTCAATGCTGTCATTGTTTATACAAATTTTTGCCTCAAATTTTTTTGTTGATTGTTTGGTTGAAAAAGATATGAAGTTAAATTTATTTGCATTTATAAGAAGATTTTTTTCTTTTAAAAATTCATGAGTTACTTGAAGATTTTTTGAAGAAGATGTTTCAATTTTAGAATTAGAATTTCTATTTAGCAGGATATTAGAATCATCAGCATACAGACACATGGATCCGTCACTCCCAGGAATAGTCCCAGGAAAACCTCTAATATAACAAAGAAAGAGTAGAGGGGTCAACCTCACTAACTTGACACCCGGTAACTGGACAGTCCTCGTAACAGTCAACAGCTTATAGGGCGTACGTCTAGATAGATGGCTGTGTCTTACTATTGTGTTCGACTTTTCCAGTTGATATTTATTGATGAATATTAAAAAAAAATTGTTTAAGATTGTTTACTCAACATGTAAAAATATGGGGTAAAAATGGGTATTTCTCATTTTTGACCCTAAAAACAAAAGATTTTGCAATTTCTTTCTAAACCATTTTGTAAAACTTAAAAAAAAAAATTAATAATTTAGTATATTAACCCTCCGAGTGTCATGCGTCGCTGCAGCGACGCGTAACGCACTTTGTATAGTGTCGTGCGTCGCTGCAGCGACTCGCGAACACTGTTTACGGCGAAGGCTCTATGACTAACTGAATCGGACTGTACTGGATTGAGTTAGGTATCGTTCTGTCCGTAATATTCTAAGCTTTCTGCAGAGGTCTGTCTCTAAGCACTATTCATTTTAGTTCCGAAAATATTGTAGCAGACAGCTGACTGAGCTGACGTGCGTGTATTTGTAAAAAGCTAGGTTACCCTCGGACCGATGACTGATGTGTTTTATTACGTTTATCATTGTTTTAGTGTTAAAAATCAAAAGTAGTGATATACGTGGTGCATTATAAGAAGATTTAAGTGGTTTTGAAGTGCTGGTTGATGATCCTGAAGAAGTAGGTAGTAATATTGATGTAAATTATCAGCCAGATTCCTAGCTATGGTTGGGCTATGCATTCTTAGCTAAACGCTATGTACTGAAATCTGTTTTTTGCCCATAACTTTTTTATTTGCAAATCTACTTCCTTATATTATTATAGATTTGTAATCCTCATAAAATTTAGAACAAAGTGGCTATTTTCAAATATTTATAGGCCTATAATTTATACAATTTCATTGAGCGCAAACTTATTTTTTTTTGAAAATTTTCGAAATTATAAATTTTTTTACCTAAAAAATTTTTTTTTTTTTAAATCTTCCTTATGTTTTATATATAATATTGAAGCCCAAGATTTTCCAAACAAAATGGTATATAGAACAGTATAATTAACATTGTTTTTAAGCTTCTCAGATCAGTTTTAATAAAACCTTGCAAATGAGCAAAAAATAGGCTGACATTAAGGCCAAAACACGTGACACTCGGAGGGTTAAAGCACTGTTGTATCCCTAACAGTCACAGAGAAAATTTAAAAAAGTGTAATTTAAAATTCCCATGTTATTTTTAAGGAGAAAATGAAATTTGTTGTAGTTTACTTGTTTATGGATATACGTTGATAAAATTTGGCAAATTAATTTTTTTCATTCTATACTATTGACCCATGGTAAAAAAAAAACACGTTTTACCTTCCCCGTAGCAGCAAACCTAAGCACTCGTTAAATCTAATGTTATTTAAATTGGGAATAAATATGTCTTATTTATGGAAATATTTTAGTAAAAATGTAATCAGACAAGTTGAAATTCGCTTAGTCCGCAGGTTTGCTGCGGCAGGGGTATTTAATCATTTATAACCTAAAATAATTTGGATTAGATATTGTCAAAAATACTAAGGTAGGCCTAGTTAATTAGTTTAAACAAATCTGTTACTAGCCTGTAATTATACTGGGGGAAAACAGGGAAAAGTGCCACCAAAATCTCTAGCACAAGAAATGTTGTCTTGGTCATTTAATTTAGAGGTATAAAAAAACACACATTGATAGGCTAGCCAGTAAAAATGTTTTACACATCAATTTTGTCATAAAATAAATAATTTGATTTAATCGGTTTTTTCCAAGAATATAATCTTTGTTAATAGGAATGTAGAATTTTTGGAACTAAGAATTGCTGTATTTTGAAAACTCTTTTGAACCAAGAGATAATTTAATTTCTTAATCATAAATGTGAACAAATACATTTAGTTTAATTCATGTCCAAGGCTTAAACAATGTAATAATTCAAATGACCTCAATTTGTTTGCAAATATTTGTTTATTTTGGTTACATACACCAAAATAAATTCTAGCAGACACGTGAATGAATATTTAATATACGAAAGAATTGTTTTTGTAAAAAAGAGCGTTTATTTAACATTATGATAGTCAAATTAGTGGCTAAGATCAACAGGATTGAACAGAATTATTTATTAAAATCTTAACAATCAATGGCTAAAATTAAGGGCCAGTAGGGATTCGACATGTAAAGAAAGCTACTGACTTCACTCATGGTGGTGACCTATGTTAATAAATGAGTAAGCCTACTCATTTTCTGACTTTGCCTTTTTAACTGTATTCAACATAAAGGCCTAGATTAAAATATGCCCGTTGCAGTAAACCTGCAGACTAAGCAAATATCCATTTACAGTAGTCGCAGCTAGTCTGGGCGCGCGGACCCTTGTGTACTAGCCGTGCTGAGAGTAACGGCTCGCTCACCCCCATAGCCTCGCTGAACAACCCCAGAGAGCCGTGGGGGCCAGATGTTTTTGGAAATGAGCAATAAACACTCCCCTCTACACCCCCCGCCCAAGCGTGGCCGCGCGCCCAGACTAGCTGCTACTACTGTACCTGGTTGGATTTTTACTAACATATTCCCTTAGCATTGTTAGATTTATTTCCCATTTAAAACATAAATTTTAATGAGTTTTAAGGTTTTGGTGCTACAGGGAAGGCATAAAGTGTGGTTTTTATTTAAATGGCTTAGTATGAAATAGACAAATTTGATCAAAATATATCCCTAAAGAAGCAAACTACAACAGTTTTTAAGCTTATTAAATCTCTATAAAAATATCATGGGAATTTAAAATTTACAATTTATGGAATTTTCTCCATAACCATTAGGCATACAACTACACTTCAATAGGCCTACACTAAATTATTTGTTTTCCAAGCTCTACAAAATAGGTAAAATTTTGTGACATTTTATGTTTTGTTGTCAAAATGGCCTGAAAAATAAACAAATTATACATCTAATAACACTAGTAATAATATATTTACACTTATACTATTGAATCACAAGACGGTAAATACATATGAAAGATGGCAAGTGGTGATCGATTTCGATTGGACACTCCAATCATCATCAGACCCAATAGGCAAAATGGGTCCCACATTTCACCTATTGGGTCTGATGATGATTGGAGTGTCCAATCGAAATCGATCACCACTTACCATCTTTCATATCTATTTACCGTCTTGTGATTCAATAGTATAAGTGTAAATATATTATTACTAGTGTTATTAGACGTATAATTTGTTTATTTTTTGAGGTAATTTAATAACACGTACGATGCTGATCAAGAAGTTATTCATTGTCAAAATGGGAAAACCCAACTTTAAGCCATAAAACCTCGTTCCCATAGTTTGATCATGCTAGTTCACGATCTCCTTCAAATAAATGTAGGTTTACGTTTAAACAAGTTTGTACCGAATTGCATTAAAATCAGATGATTTCTACTCTAGTTAACGTGCCATCAGACACATGAATCTGAGCAGATGGTGTTTTTGGCCTACGGGGACATTAAAGAGAAAATGTAATTGGTCCCAGGCCTACCATGAGATCTACGAATAGGTTATTCCCTAACTGGGAAGTTAATAAAAAAAATTACATTTAAATTCCCTCATGAGTTAAAGTTTTTACTCATCAAATCATAACATAGCTGAACTATACTGCGATAGCAGCAATCATATTATAATTATAATTTTAATACACATAACCTAAAAATAAAAATAATCTTGACCCTGAAAATGAACATTTTAAGGCTGTCTATAAGGCTGGCGTCTTATTTTGGATTTTTTGAATTGTTGTACATAAATCAGTGTACTTATCGGAACTATAAACATATCAACTACTAGCAAAAATTATATTAATAACTTTAACACTTACAGAAAGAGAAAACTTTGGTTTAGAAGAGTTATTTTCACAACACACACTTTACTTTATAAAAAATAAATAAAAATTGAATAATGTAACAACATATTTCTACTACCAAATAATCTAAATATTTAACTTGTATAAAACACCTTATATAGGCTACTTGCTCATAAGGTAGGAGGAACAAAACAATATCTAGCAACTCCCTTGAACTTTGAACCCCTTTGGAATGCATGTCAGGACAACATTTTAATAGTAACTGTCTAGTTAAAAATATTCTTAGCAGAGTACACTCAATTTATTTTAAATAAAAATTGAAGCAAGCTTGAGGGCAACTAGTTTGACTGATGGACAATGACTTTGAACATTGTTAAAAAAAGTTTTTTATACATAGGCCTAATAACTTCTTTACTTCATGTCTAATATTTTGAAGGTAAATTGCATTTGGTTAATACATTTTAAAATTTATGAACAATTCTATTTCTCTAATATAAAAACTTGAGGTTTCAAGCATGTTTTTTTACTTTTAGTTTTAAGTTAATAGTAGTAAAAAAGTATACGGCTATTCATTTTTAGTAAAAATCAATCATCCTACTAATATTATAAATGTGAAAGTTTGTGTGTTTGTTTGTTTGTTTGTTTGTGTGTTTGAAGTTCAATCACGCATTAATTACTGGATGGATTGGATTGGCATGATGATAGCTCACATTCCCGATTAACATATAGGCATAATTTTATCTCAAAAATCCTTTCAGGCTCCGCCTCAGTGGCTCTAGAGTACTCATATTTAAATGGAATTAAAGAATTTAGTCAGCTGTTTCAACTAAAAAGGTTGGTTCTATGATATGCAAAGGCATTAAAAGTTATAAGATTTACCAACAGGATGCAGCACTATTATTTTTTTCATTTATGAAAACAGCTAATTTGAACTAAGCAGCAACAAAAAACTGTGATACACAATGAGAACTGTCTGTTTTACAGTTATGTTTATGTTTTTAATTTCACAAATAATTTGTGATATTTTGTGAATCTTTAATAATTAATTTTTTTCTATTGTTTGGGTGAAGTGGTAGAACATTATGGCTATGGTAGATGTGTAATACTATAGTATACCGTAAATTTAAAGAAGCAAATTTTATCATACTTTGTCCTCCCTCATTGCAAACGCTAAGCTTGAGTATAACTGTACTAAGCATTTTATACTTAAATGCCATTCCCGTACGAAGGACGGGTACTCTGCTAGTACAGAAATAAATGTTTCTGTGGCATCAAAATGTATTTACAAAGGTTTACTATAGCCATTATTTTTTTCTGTACACGGCTATTATATCCTAATCACGGATTGTAAAATAGCCTAGGACATTTGTTTCTAAAATCCATCAGGAAACGTAACATTTGGTTTTTCATAAAAAGCCCACATAAAACTTTTGATTAAAAAGTAGTCGACGTCCCAAAAATAACTATGGTGCCTACTTATATACCTGTAATTTAATTCCCCTAAATGTTGTCTTCTTGATTTTTTTTAGATGTCTTTGAAACTCACTAAGTTTGAGCATTCAGTACCCTGGTGACAATACCTTGGACTAGGAGGTATACCTTATTTCATATACCTTAATCTTGGTTGAATTGTATTAACAATTGCAATTTAAACCGCTTGCCTAACATATGGATTTATTTAATCATCAGAGAGTTCTAAATCAATTTTTATATGTTTTCTGTGAAAGATTAACAAAAGAAATCTCGCAATACTCTGTAGAAAATTAAATTAAAACTTTGTCACTTTTTACTGTAGAAAACATAAATTCAAAATTAAATCAAGCCATCTTTCAAAAGCTTCATAGATGGAAAGTTTAGACTCATTTTAAATTCACTGTTAAAAAAATTAAAATAATTACTCAGCAATTTATTTTTATTATTGATAAGAACAATTTTTTTTAATACTGAGATTTAAGTAAATTCGGGGTGCGGTAAATTGATCTTCAAGTCTCTCACCTCATCCGTTGATTTTGCAGAACTTTTTTTCAAGACTTGGAGTGCTTTTTCTCTGAGTTTTTCCAAGTTTTTCTTTTGCATTTCTAACATGTTTTGCTTCCTTCTTGTTTCTTCAGACATCTGTATTTTCCTTTCTACTCGTTTGGCTTGCATGTAAGCTTTAACGTCTTTACTGTTATATTTGTTTGATCTAGCACTGTGTAGAACATCATCTTTTTTTACGTCATTTTGTGTTTTCTTCCTTTCGAGACTAGAATTTCTTTGAGAGCTGCCAACGCTCTTGTTTGATGTTGTACTTCTATTTGTTGTAGCTGGAAATTATTTTAAAATTATTATGCTGGTTTTTACTTGGATGCATTTAAATGGGAAGAATATAAGAGAATTGCGATTTTTATTCATAAAACACATGAGGATATTTTCACGTTTAAAAAGTACTGTACATTTATGATTCAGTTTTCTTAGTAAAATTATTTATTTATAGTCAGGTTGGGTAGCAGGAAAATATTTCAGGTCTGGCGGAGAGGCTGCAATTTTAGGTGGTTATAGTATACAAGTTTCTGAACCTAAAACCGCCCAGACCCCAATTTTTAAGGACCTCGGTCGTCCGTAATGATGTCATCAAAATGGTGGCCGTAAAAGGATGCTGGGTCCCCATGAATTGGCTATAACAACTGAATGCCTGAACCAATTTTCATAAAATTTGGTACACAAGTGCTTGAATATATTATCTCGGCCTGGGTTGAAAATGGTCAAGATTCATTAAGTCATTTCAAAATGGCGGCCGTTAAAACCTAAAATTAAAAAAAAAAAACATTCAGTGTTTTGTGTTCTCAACTCCCTCCAGAGATCTGCAGCAACCTATTCACTTTCCTTGCAATAAAATTATTATTATTATTATTATTATTATATTATTATTATAATTATTATAATTATTATTATTTTGCAATAAAAGGTTGCATTACCGTCTCTGCATTTCATGGAATAGGCAAAATACCCCCACCACAGCCAACCTGCAGATTAAGTGAGTTACCATTTTCCTGATTTGATTTAATAAACTAAGCTGTTAATATATTTATAAGAACTCACTTTATTAATCTCCTTGTAACAGCAAACCTAGGTACTCATGAAACCTAATGTTATTGAAATTGATTTTAATGAAAATCAAATCAGGAAAATTGTAACTCACTTAATCTGCAGGTTGGCTGTGGTGGGGGTATTTTGCCTATTCCATGAAATTCAGAGACGGTAATGCAACCTTTTATTGCAAGGAAAGTGAATAGGTTGCTGCAGATCTCTGGAGGGAGTTGAGAACACAAAACACTGAAAGATTATTTTTTATTTTGGCTTATAACGGCCGCCATTTTGAAACGACTTTATCAAACTCGACCATTGACAACCTGGTCCGAGATAATGTATTAAAGTACTTGTGTGCCAAATTTCATAAAAATCGGTTCAGGCATTCGGTCGTTATAGCCAATTCATGGGGACCCAGCATCCTCTTACGGCCGCCATTACGGACGACCGAGGTCCTTAAAAATTGGGGTCTGGGCGGTTTTATGTTCAAAAAACTTGTATACCAACAACCTAAAATTGCAGCCTCTCCGCCAGAACTGAAATATTCTGCCACTATATGCAGCTATACGACCCCACTATTAGGCTATATTACAGTGTAATATAGTAAAGCAAAACAATACTGTGGAAAAACCAATAATTCTATAGCCTACTTATGAATTAAATACAACAACAATAGTGTAAGTTAGTAAGCCAATATCAAAGAATTACAGGTGCTGGCAACTAGACAAGTGGCAGAAAGAGAACAAAGGTGTCAGGTCACTCTCACTAGGCCTACTGTATTTAAACACCGCCATTTCCTCCCCAAAATTGTTTTTCAATTAACTTATGTACGGCAGCCAAATATAGATGGCGTACAAAATTATTCTCCTAGACCTGTTCCATAAATTTTGAAGCATTTTTTGTTTTCTGGTAGAAAGGAATGATACCGCAAAAAATTAATAAGTTTTTTGAGTGAATGGTTTAAACGTTCAAAGATGGCCGAAACTATGTGATTAAGAGAATTAAGGATTCAAGCTAAAGAGGGTTGTGTTGAACGTACTAACAGAAAGTCCAGAGACAACAGCAGCTTTACAATAATTGCTTTGTTAATGTAGTTAACTTTCATATCTGCTTAGTGCTCAATTGATACTGAACATTTAGCCGTGTTAAGCTACCTAAGATCTTGACAGGAGGATTAATAATCACAAAACTGGCTTGATAACGACAATGTGTGTTGTGTGTTGCTTACTGTATGCCTGATTTCTATCACTTGCCTAATATATGTATACCAAACAATTAGAGATTGAAAAACAAAGACTTTCATACTAGGTAATTCACATTATTTCAGCAAGCAAGTTATATGAAACCATAGACAAAAAGAATTCCATATAGACCATCAGCTGTGCTGCGATTACCATAGGTTCTGGCGCACAGCGCTGGGAACGCCATGTAGTACGGCTTTAGTGCTACGTAGCTACACGGCGCTCCCAGCGGTGTGCGCCAAAACCTATGGTAACCTCAGCACGGCTGACAAGTCTATATTTAATTCTTTTTGTCGATGGTGAAACTGAGGCAGGGGGGCGAGCACAAACCACAGATGAAAAATGCTCTTAGAATTCCAACTAAATATCAAACTGATAACAACCCCTTGTGGCTACTCAATAAGGGGAGATTATGTCTGGTGCTACATTTTTCCAGGTTTTTGTCAGCACGAGCGAGAGATGGGAAATAGGCCTAATTCAAAGGGTGGCTTTTGACGGATAGATCACAAAGATCGGTAGGCCTAAACTTAATTTCCTTGGCCATGACAAAGTGTCGTGTCTTCTCATTCAGCATTTTACTAAACCGTTTTAAACAACAATCAGAATTATTATGTCTGATAAGGTAATATTCCTTAATTTACAGTGAATCATGCAAAATAGGCATTCTGATAATGTCTAGTTACCGTATTTATATATTTTTTAAATATCTTAACTTAAATTTTATATTGAGCAAAAAGTTTTTATAAATTCTTTACCTGTTACTTGAGCAGGTTTGTCAGAAGTTAACTGGTCCATGGTTTCGTCTAGTTTTTGTAACATAGATTTCAAGTCCGTGCCAACACCATCGTCAATTTTCTTGTCCACTATTTCCTTTGGGTCAGGTTGTTCAAAATTTATTTTAGAGCTGCATTCAGTACCATTTTCCTCTGAGGGTTCAGTTTTCTTATTTTCTTTATCTTCTTTCAAAGATTCTGACTTTTTCCTCAGTCTACTTTGTGCAGTAACTTGCGTCTTTTGCGTGTAAATGGATTTTTCTTTGCGAGGTGATTTCTTATTCGAGGTCGAAGGCACAGATCGAGTGGACCTGGGTTTTGTTGCTGAAATATTTACATAATTATAACACTTTTAAGTAGTAGTATAAATTATTAATTTGTGTCTTTACAGTAAATACTTTTTTAATCTAAACTGGCTCCAGCATGGTCGGATATTCAAAAATACTGGATAACACAGTAGCCTACAACTAAAAACTCATTGTAAACCTGTAAAAATCACATTCATTACTAAGGTTTTCTGTTGTCAAACCCATTCAAGGCAATGAATTTGTCTTCGAAAGAAACAAAACGTTTCCTTCTCCAAGCCTTCATAAAAGATAGGCTATCATTAAAAATCTAAAGTAACCCCTCTGCTGTGGCTGTAAAATATCAGATTCATCCATTCACACCCCAGGTCCATTTGCAATGTGACTAATTTGAGCCGTTTGAAAAGTATTAAAAGTATTAGGCCAAAAGTGAGTAGTAGAGAAGTACGGTATGCGGTGTTCACAAACCAAGTGGTATTTTGAGAAAAGGCCTAACTTAAAGAGCAGGAGCAAAAATCCTGGCACATATCTTCAGAGTACAGACAGGGGCGGCAAAAGGTGAAAATGTCTTTGCGTACTTGCCACACCTTCACGGCATACTAGGCCTAGCTTTAAATTTTGTGGTTTACAGTAACTTAATGGTTTGATAACTAACTTAGGAAATGGGCCTAAGGCTTCCATGGTCACAATCACTAAAACTAAGTACTAGGTCTTCTGGATACGACCGCATCAGAATACTAGGAGAAACACTAGTTGCTAACATTTCGGCTTTGTTGTAGATAGCCATCTTCAGAGCTGGTGGCAGGCACTAACTGCTGAGGCCCGTCACCAGATCTAAAGATATGTAGCAACTAACTTAGTGTTTCTCCTAGTATTCCACCACAATCCTACCCAGAAGTCCTAGTACTTAGTATTTTTATAACTCATCACAGTTTTAATTTTTGAAATATAATGTAGGCTACCCAACTTATATAGGCTAGAAGATTTGGTTCTAGTTTCACAATTAAAAACCAAAGTTTCATTAGTGTAGCCTAGGCCTATCTCTAGAAAAGTGACCTTGGTAGCAATCGGTAAAAATATGTATTAGGCCTGCTTGCTGATGTGATATTCCATTTGCTTTCATAATAGATAGGCCTATTAAGTTAAAGGTACTTACGGTTTTTAACAGATAAAAAGGTAGGCTACTATGTTCTACAGGCTAAACTTTGTGTTGTACTTGGGACTGTACATCCCTGCTAACTAATAACACTTAAGATCTGAATTGTATTAACTTGTAAACAAACAGGTAGGCCCTATCATAACTTAGTAGCCTACATCTACTTACTTTTTGGGGGCGAGTCCTCAGTTAATTTCAATATTTTAACTGGCCAACCCTTCTCATTATAGAATAATGTTTTACCATCCATATTGCTGCATGAACTAGATTTTAAATAATTTGTTAGCAACTCTGTGCAGGAAACAGATTTTGCTGGAGGTTCATTATTTCTTCTTGAGTTCTGAATTAAGTCTTCATTTTTCCCTGTTTCTGTCATTGAACTATGTAACAAAACAGCAGGATTATCCATATCAATTACATCACTCTCTTTACTCAGATTATCCATTTTTTCTACTTGATTAAAACAGTCAATAAACGTTATTGCTTCTTCATCATTATGCCAATACCTCCATTTGGTATGGTTTATTAACTTTGAGGGAGAGGATTTTGAAAGATTGTATTCTGTATTTTCATCTAGGCTTG
Organism: Macrosteles quadrilineatus; assembly: GCF_028750875.1. NCBI lineage: Eukaryota > Metazoa > Arthropoda > Insecta > Hemiptera > Cicadellidae > Macrosteles > Macrosteles quadrilineatus. Next base: position 28,952,861 of record NW_026542598.1, read on the forward strand.
TAATTAGGTTTTCTTTAGAAGATCCTGAAAATAATTAAAGTTTTTTATAATAGTTATATTGCTGGAATGAACAGTATATTTTGTGAAACATTTTGTTTGAAGGAGGAGTTTTGTTTGAGAGGAGGGTGGATTGTATCATTTCACAAAAACCCTCACTTTTTAGTCAAACATGATAACGACTGATGGGGAAACCTTGACCATAACTTACTTGTCTATGACAATACTAAGCAAATCGAAGAAGTTAACTACAACTTTAACAAACTTTAAGACAGTATTTAATCAGACTAGGATATCCTATTAAGGTGCACCAGCTGTTTGTAAATCAGTTGTCTTTGAAACAAAATCATAAAGCCAATGGATTGACTGGAAATAATTTTACGCCACACTACACTGTTTTGAAGAACTTCCCACACAAGGATTTAGTCCAGAAAACAGCTGTTTGCCGTCAGCTTAATCAAATGGGGTTTCATTATGTACTACTGTAACTTACTGTAATGAGTTTTGGTCACAAACCAGTTGATTATATACTTACTTATTAGGCAATGAGTAAGAGTGATTAGTTTATAAACAAAAACATAACCTCTCAAAACCTCTCATAGAGGTTATGACTAGTGATTGTTAGTCCTTTAGTCGGTGGTAATATATAAGGATTTTGAACAGATTTAGGCCTAGTAGTATGGCGTAAAATATCGTATGTCACTCGTCCAAAATGTGTTTACCGGACTCCTATAGTAGGCCTAATACCGTACTCTACTCGACTTCGTCTCGCACGGGAACAACCACACTCGTCCGGTAAACACCTATTTTCAGGACTAGTAACATAATAATTTTTTGTTGTTGTTACGCTTTGGATATTTATAACCTGTTATATCTTTGTTAACTTATACCAAAATATAAAAAAATAGGTAAATAAATAAATAAATATACTAGATTACAGTCCAGCTAGAATAGGGTAGGCTACCTACTATAGAATATGTTTATGTTTAGTGACCATCACTGAGGGAATTTTATACTAATTTAGAATACAATTCTTACAAGGAAAACCAATATTATATAAAATAGCATTCCTATTGTGTAGGCCTAGGCTAGATTATTAACGTGTGTATTAATCTATGTATTGAACTTAACCAATGTATTATTATCACTACAGTTAGTAGCCTAAGCCTATAACTTACCATTCACTGAGTTATGAAATCCTACATATACGTACAAAATAAACATATGAATAATACAGTGAACCAAAAATTTAAACCTACCTCAATTGACAAAAATACCTATTCCTTTTCATAGCAATTTGTAAAAATTGGGGAATTTTAAAGTTGACTCGTTGACTGTTGTTGCTGTTTATTTATTTACAATCCTGTTTCTAGTTTTCTTTTCACCACGGTCCGCATGGCAACGATGCCGGCGGCGAAGACATAGCAGATCAGGAAAAATAACATGAGGCTCTAACAAAATCAGTCATACTACAAGAACTGATATCTTTATAAATCATCATGCTATCCTGATTTCGATTCTAGAAAGATCTTTGGTTTTTAAACTCAACATTCAATGTGATAATATTTACTCGACTCTATGTATGAAAAAAATAGTAATAATTTTCAATTATTTCAATTGACTTATTATTTCAATTAATTTTATTTCAATACTGATCAAAAGTTGCAAGCGTACTATCACGGCCACCATTAGGTAACCGTGGTACTATATATCCACGCCGCAGCAAACCTGCAGACCAAGCGAATTTTCAGTTTGATTTTAAAGGATTCTTTTAATAAAAAATGTGAAAGTATGTACTCTATTTGTATAACATTTTATTTAATACCTTAGAAACTTGTTTACACGACCCTAAATGACACGTCAACATTGATTAAAAATGGATTTTCAAATCCCCTAGAAAGCCCTATAACACTTAATGCTATTTTCAATTCATTGGCACTATTGGATTTGTTTTGTTGTAACTATCATGTTTTTAACTTGTTTTGCTACTTTGCATCTTGTAAGTTGTGTCACTAATTTTTCCTACAGTTACCTAACAATGTACATGTTCTCTCACTGATTTGAGAAAGCAAAGTGGCCAATTCGCTCATCAGTGAGACAATGTTAACAGTTAACATTGTCTCACTCTAATTACTTTGTCTCACTCCAGATTTGCAACGAGAAGGCACGAAATAGTGAGCGCGTAACATGCAGGCAACGTCGTATGCGCGCGAAATACGTTGGCAGAACTGGCTGTAAATCAGCTGGTCAGCTGTTGTACTGTTGTATTTGTCACTTCACATTAAATGTTATATTAAAAGTTCACTTTTGTGTAAAAATAGGTTATGTTTCTTCACCAATTTATTTGTTTTATGGTAACTGTAGGAAAAGTATAATGTGCAACTCGAGTTCAAAGTACAATTGCCTCACTCGAGAAACCATTCCTCACTCGCCTACGGCTCGTGAGTAAGGCTTTCTCTCGAGTGAGTCAATTGCTCACTTTTCTCACTAGTTGCACAAATAACTATTGTCGTTTTGTTCTTAACAGTCTTAACTAATTTATTCAATTCACTATCAACTATTGTCTTGTACTAGTCGTAAGAAAGTCTCGAAAAGTTTACCAATATCAAAACGGAGCTGTCCGTTGGAATCTAAAATAAAATATAAAAAAAATCTTACCTCTATAAACGAAAATTTCTATCCAAACAACCTCAATAAGACGGTTTTTTTTCAAATCACGAGGCTACTCAGAACTTCTATGACCTCTGAGTCGATTTGAAAATCATCCTTGGTAATGCGACTCTGCATAACTGTACTGTATGAAACAGTTCCCACGGGAATTCGCCAGTACGTAACGCCAGAACATAAACATTACAAACCAACAATTAATTATATTCAGATTTGGATTCATTATGTTTGTGAAAATTCATTCAGATTTTTATTTGCAAATTTGTGATACAATTTCATTTAGGTTTTGATTTGTTTGTGCCATAATTTTATTCGTGTTTGAATTTGTTAGTTTGTGAAACTGCATATTAATAGTTTACCTGTATATACATACAATAATTACCCAGCATTATTGATGCTTAATAGTAAATGTAGGACGGAACATATAATGTATGACACGAGCATAAAGACTCTTTTTCTGCACTTGAGAGAAATTTATTTACTCGAGTGAGTAAAATGCAGTGCAGTATGCACGAATCACGAATTAACTACTTTGTGTGCTATAATCAGTGCAAAAAGGCCCGCTTTGTCAGGTAGCTGTAGGTAGATAAAATTGTGTCTTAATTGAACGAAAGGTAGTGAATGTTTTGCGACCGTCTAAATTATGTCTATTATTTATTTTGACGATGCCCATTGCATTTGTACAGTGCTTAAAGGAAAATAAATCTTATTTCATTTTTCATTATTAGTGTGCATGCGTTAAAATATTAATTTTGTTGCACACCATTTCAGAGTTTTCCAGAGTGGTCTAGAATATTCTAGAGGGTATTTTATGACTTTTAAAATAAAATATGAAAATGCGTATATATGCGTAAATATGAAAATATCTTAGCGGATACTTTATCAAGACTTTTTGATGAAGAAGACATCACAACAGAAATGGACTCTACGTTGAAGATAAATGAATGGGGCGATGTCTACTTGTACCGGCGTCTAGTTGTACATGCTGCATTTCGGTGACAGGCGTCTATTTGTACCCCGTCCAAAGCTGTAGAGACAACTTGACGATGGTGCTGACGTCTAGTTGTCTCTACGTCTAGTTGTCTCTACGTCTAGTTGTACCTCTTAAAAATCTACAGGTACAACTAGTCGGGAACGTCACCGTCTACTTGTACCTCATACGTCTGCGTCTACTTGTACCTACGACTACTTGTACCTACGACTACTTGTACCTACGACTACTTGTACCTACGACTACTTGTACCTACGACTAGTTGTACCTACGCCTACTTGTACCTACGTCTAGTTGTACCTGCGGCTAGTTGTATCTCCCCTTCAACTTGTCACCGGTTTAAGAGATTTATTTTATTTCTTTAAAAATCATACAATCTTACAACAATTTATTATAAACAACTTGCTACAAAAGCCAGGAAAATTTGGCTTGTCTGCAGCTCATTGAGAAACCCCTGTTCTTGACAACAACGTACTTGTGTCCCTTGGTCAGTCCTTATCCATATTACACTTTGGTTTTCCTTATTTCTTGTCAAGATCTGCTATCATTGTTTTTTCCACTTTAAACTCTACCTTTCTATAGAAAACTAACATTAACTAGCTTAAACAACAACTTTAAACAATTATCTTAAATAAATAAATTCAGAGTTTACAAAAACAAGTAATTGAGTATAATAAAGTGTTTTTGTACGGTATTAGTCACGGAGAATATTACAACAAGTTCAAATTAAAAATGTATATGTTATTCTTATGGATATTAGGCCTCGAGGTACAAGTAGACGGAGGGACAACGAGACGGAGGGACAACGAGACGCGGTCCCATTGACAACACATATAAAAATAAGTCACATAATAAGGAAAAGTAATGTAAAGGTATATCTTATAAAAATAAATTAGATTAAAAAAATAAATATAGCGTATTCCAAATAGACATTAGTATATAGTATACACATTCACAATTCAACAAAGCTGGTTTGAAAACTAAATAGGCATATAATATTGCGCATAACCGAACCAGTCCCTAAAAAGCTCAAATACAAAACAAATTATTATAATATTTAAACAAACTCAGAATCAAATTATTAATGTCAGGTTAGAAATCCCAGTACAATATATATTTTGTACAAAAACAGTTTGTTATTTGTCTTTCTTTGCTTTTGTTGACGTTATTTTTAATAAATAATTTATATTACTCAAGAGGTATGACTCTACTACTAAAGGCAGCAAACATGTTTGTGAATAAATATTGGTTTACTAAGGTAGCTTTGGTCTTGTGTTTGATGATAATGATAATAAAAAGGCTTCCCTGATTGAAAGATTGGAAATCGTCTTCGTCAAAAATGAAAAGGCAAAGAAAGGTGTGTTGAGATAAGCTTAGTTCTTGGTCAAAACCGCTAAATTAGCATCCCTACGAAGTTATTATTTCTACGTTTATGCTCCTTTTGGAAAGGTTTAACAAAATTAGTGTAAAGTAAAAGCATCCCATTGACCAAACGTATCGCTAGATTTGTTTCTGATCAACATAAAAACTACTTAGCCTAGTGTAAGATTATGTGGTGGTATTCCTCCTAAAGGTGCGATTGATTTTAAATATTCTATCAAAAAGGGGTCTATTCAACGGCTGATTCCTAACTATTTTGCGACTGGTTAGGTTTCCATTACCCAGTTAAAAAACAATTAATTACTTTTCATCAGAATCTTCGACATGCATATTTTTGGTTGGTTTTAAGAAACGGAAACTACCTCTAGGTTTTACTGTTATATATGGATGCTTCCTTTACCACCGTACATGCTGGGCTACATTATTTGAACCTTTTTTGCAGTACCTGGTTAAAATCTCCTCTAAAAAATTATGTGTTTCCGCCCATTGGAACTTGTCATAGTACTTACTTGATGATTAATGAACAAATATATTGCCTGTCCTGAACGAACCTATTTCATCTTTATTCCCAGGTTGCTTTCCAAGAGTGGCCGTTGAGGTTTATCCCTTTATACAATAATTGATTAAACACCACAATAAATTAATCTAAAATTAAAATTGGTAAAATAAAATATGAAAAAATTGAATAAATCTTGAACATATGTTTTGAAATTAAAACAAAGCAAAAGTTTTCCATTAAATCCTGAATCGTTTATTTTTTAGTCAATGTGGTTATTTCATGTTAAACATTCCTTCAACACAAAAATTACCTTCAAGTTATAAGAAAAAACTTCATTATTTTTTCAGCTATTCTAAGTTAAATTCCTTTGATTTGAGCCATCTCCAATGATTCTACTACTTATCACGTGTTTAACTAATTAACAAAAAAATACACAAGTTTGTAAATTGCACAGTTAAATAATGATGTCAACATTGTAAGACTAACTTAAAAGTCTGAACTATATTATAAGTAAGGTTATTCGTGGTTTTATATTGTGTACAGTAGGCTACATTGCAGAATTGGCTGGCAAATAAGTAGTCCAAAGGTAATATATTTAATTATTACTAGAGGTTAAAATACCTTATAATCCGTCAGTGTGATCAAAAAGTCACACTGACGTATTATAAGGTATTTTAACCTCTAGTAATAATTTAGATATTGTGGGAGGAAAAAACAACAAAAATGAAGTAACATATTGCTTACTGGCTTGATGATAAATCACAATCAGCTGTATTGAAGTAAACAAAAATCAGCAGCAAATGACTTCCAATGCTATTCTTATGGAGAATATTTTACGTTATATCTAATTTTGTGTTAACATTTCACTATTTTTCCCGCCGTCACGGGGTCAAGACCTTTAATTTGAGCCCTCTCCCGTCGTTCTACGATTTCCCAGTCTCTCACCACAATTTTGACGAAAAGAATCGGCTTACGTAATTAATATATAGATAGAATAGATAGAGTGTAGATGTAACAGTCGCTCATACATTACTAGACAAATTTTACTTAAGCCAAATTGAAGTCTGGAAATGTATGAAGCGGCCTTTTGGTCTTTTCAGTTGTATTCCTATATGCTGTTCTTACCATGTACATTCTTAGCGGCCACTATTTACATCAACGTTATTAGTAATGTACAATATTTACAGTTTCTTAATTACAATTAATTATTTATCGCTCAATTCTGTTAGGTTTGAAGGTTTAACTAACCTGTTTTACATAGCTAAATGTAGTAACCAGCCAACGCGGAATACAACGTCGCAATCCCTTGTTAAATATCTTTAACTGTAAAAGTTATAGTAACATATAAATACTATTTTTAACATACACAAATCTGGGTTTCAATCAATGTTGCTTCAGATAATAACGTTGAGCTACCATTAAACATTATTTCGTTAAACATTATTTCGTTCACCTTTCTCAGAAATAGCTGTTCATGGCGTGTTCCAGAATCAACAATAAGGTATATTGTGTTATTGTCCTAATAAACACGAGAGACATTCGCCTATCTTTATGGTCGTATTATATAAATAACATTGAACTGATTAATTTAACAAATGATCATTGTTAATTTATTGTAACAATTAGGCTATTTATGTACCGTACATTTATGTTTTATGTTTTACATTTATGTTTTATATGTTTGTTTTGTGCTGTATTTATGTTTTAGTATATATATATATATACTGTTTAAATATTTATTTATTCAATCAATGTCCTGACTAATCAATACACAACCTAAACGATAGAGATAGATCATAAATAGAGATTTGATCATATTGTCATAGCATCTCTTTATAAGAAATCTGTCCGGAGTATGTGCAATTTTGGTTTATTAAACTTATTGGTAAATTGGTGTAAGATTGTTTTAGGTTTATTCGTAATCCGGACGCATATGAAGTTGAAGCTTTTGCTTTGGTATTAACAGTCAAGTAAAATAAATAAATAATTAAAATAAATAAATAATTAAATATCATTTTTAAGTTCGAGACGAAGATGAAATCGGTCCGTGGTACGATTGCTGTTTTTCACCAAACTATACAAAACTGAGAAAATATATCAATAATGTAGGCAAGCATGTTTCTTTACAACCTTTTTATCAGCTCGTGAACATCACAGAGAAAATATCTGCATATCGGTGGAAATGTATTTTCCTGTCGATCTACAGAATGCCTTTATAAATTAAAATAGGCTAAAAAGACATAAAAAAGAATTACAAATGTTTAAAACTAACATGGGTTTAACGGGTTGCTATGCTGGTGACGAAATAACAACTAATTATGAAAATAAAATCAAAACAAATGGAACATATTCCAATCACATTTATTATTTACAGTGTATGTTAAATGGAGAAGTATGTGTAGTACATTGCATAGTTTTTGTCGAGAATTTTTAACCGCTGGACCTCAACTTCATTGTACACTTCATTGTTCATTGATCACTGGGAAATCCATTGTAAACTGTAAGATATGCACACTAATCAATGCAAATACTTTAAGGTTATGTGAAAAAATATTTAAAGGAATCAGCAAAAATAGTAATACATAATTGCTGGGCAGCGGTCTATTGCAATTCATTAGGGATATACTGCTTGTATATTTAATGATATATATAAATGTTTTAATTAAATAAGCGATTTTCGGTACTAGGGCTGGAAAATTTTAATCACAACTATAGCTGCCATTTCGACCCTAGACAGCAATGCGTAGCTTTCAGCCTCCAATTAACGTCTGTAAAACTACTAAAACATCGTATTGCGGTGAAAAATATTTGCCAATCATACTCAATCGACTCGGAACACTGCAGTTCCTGATTTAATTAAGGGTATTATTAAAAAGTACTCGTGCAGTAATCAATTAAACAGGGTAACGAATTGAAGGATAGATACAACTAGACTATAAGGACGCAAAATACGCGTAGGTACAACTAGACGTAGGGACTACTAGACGGAGGGACCACTAGTCATAGAGACTACTAGTCGTAGGGACTACTAGTCGTAGGGACAACTGGTCGCATCCGTACAAGCTAGGTGATACTACTTGTCGGTGGGATACACGTCTAGTTGTACCTACGTCTACTTGTACCTACGTCTAGTTGTACCTCCTAAAAATCTGCAGGTACAACTAGTCGGGTGAGCCACCGTCTACTTGTACCTACGTCTAGTTGTACCTACGACTAGTTGTCCCTAGGCCTCGAGGTACAAGTAGACGGAGGGACAACGAGACGGAGGGACAACGAGACGCGGTCCCAAATGAATCTGTAAATATTGTTAGGGAAGAAATTAGGAACAAGAAGAGAAATGTAAATAAAATAAATCATGTAAATATTAGTAGGCCTAGTAAGAAAATGATGAGAAACAAACGAGAAGATAGAAATTTTTAAAATCTAATTCAAGAGATCATTTAAATTGAGATATCACCAGGGAAATGACCACACATGTGCAGAGATAGTTAAAAGCATACAAAATAATACCTTATCAAGAATGTTACTGTTACTACTTGAAAAATGACGTTTTGATGTAAAAAAAATCAATCTGGAAAAAGTAAAATATCTCTTACCAGATAACTTAATAAATTTGGTTTTTACATTTTACCACAACATAACGATCGGAGGTCATTTGGGAATCTCTAGGACTAAAGGAAAAATAAATGAATATTTTTACAATCCGATTTTAAATGAAACTGTGAAACATAAGATAAAACAATGTAAAATATGTGCTATGTCGAAGACCACACAAAGAAAATACGAGGGTAAACTGATTTCAATTCCGGTTGAACAAACCATGAACAGTTTTTATTCATATTCTAGGACCTTTGCCGAGATAAAATAAAAGGCAAAGGCAAAGTAGATTATGTTCTTATGATAGTCGATGCATTCACTAGATATTTATGGCTTCTCGCTCTGGATTGTAATTCGAGGTTGATAATCGCAAAACTTCAACAAAACCTTTAATTTTTCAACTCCGAGCATATTAGTGTCTGACAACGCTTCATATTTCATATCTAAAGAATTCAAGGCCTATTTGTTTAAACATTTCATCGAGCGCCGTCGTATAGCAATCTATCGTGCAAACGGAAATCGAGCTGAGACATTTATCAGAGATGTGTCTACACTATTGCGATGTTTTTACCACAACAATCAATCTAATTGGGATGACAATTTAGGTTTGGTCCAACTTAGTTTAAAAACAAAATTCGTCTACGGGTCAAACAGCCTCCCAAATGACGTTTTATCATGAATGTAATAACACACTATCAAATGTTTGGAATATACAGGATTTAATTTCAACAAAGCTAACGGAAGAGGAGAAGGAAGAAAATTTAATCAAAGCTATAAACAGCATCAAGAGAAACATTAAGAAAAACCAAGAACGTGCGAAATTCAGAAATCCAAGATCGCCTTTCACTGTCAATTCTATTGTTTATGTTCGCACTCACTATTTGAGCAACAAAGTAAAAAACTTTTCTAAGAAGCTTGCTATCAAATATTCTAGACCATATAGGATATTGTATTTCATCACGGACGTAACAGTTTTGATACAGAACGTGAATAATTATCAAGACGTGAAGAAAGTACACATTGTGGACCTCAAACTAGCAGAAGACACACTAAGGTGATTCAACCCCGATGCTTACTGGATTGCGCTCTCAGTAGCACTTCGGGCGCTGTTTTCGGTCTAGCTCCCCCCACCATCTACTGGCAGTAGCCGACGCAGCCCATACACTTACCATTGTAAAACGCACCTTTTTAAGTTGCTGCTCTGTTTAAATATATAGATATAAGATATTGCTAATGCATGCCAAACACTTTTTACTATTCTAAACTTTATGTCTTCTTCTTTTCTTGCAGAAAATAACACATTTGAACTCTTAAAAACCATACTACATTTGTCCAGTTGTTACCGCAAATCTATGCTTGACATTAACGTGATAAGCATACTTTTTTATGACCTATTTTGTAAGATACATTGTCATTAAACATTGAAAGAAAAAATATCGCGTTTACGTCAAACATAACGTTACCACTGCGGCAAAAACTTAGCAAAATTATTCTAAATGTTTATGTACTATTTTTTTAGATTAATAAAATAGAATTTCAATTACAAATATTGTACCGGTACTTTCCATTTCTCTTTTGTAATCACTTATTATTTTACCATGTACAATTTGGAACTAGCAATATCAGTTGTCTAAAAACATCCACAAAACGGGTTTAGTGAATTTGTAGCTTTAAAGAATTCAGATGGGCTATCTGCAAGAAACAAAAGAGAGATAAAAGGTTTAACTTAGTAAAAAGAGTTTGACAAGCGTTAGCAATATTTTATCCTTATAAATTTCAACAGAGCAGCAAATAAAAAGTGTGTTTTATAATGGTGAATGTATGGGCTGCGTCGGCTTCTGCCAGTCGATGGTGGGGGAAGCTCGACCGCGCGGCCAACACTGAGCCAGCGATCCATGAGTTGTTTATATCGTTGGCTTACACCGGACCGAAAGGACTGAAACTAATTCAGAAGATAGTAAACCTTTATAGAGTAATATCAAGAAATGTATATTTTTATTAAGGAGGTATACAGAGGCAAAAGCGAATTATTTTAGCAAACAATGGCGAAAGAAACCCAAAATTGCAATAATAAAAAAAATTAAATGTTAGTAATTATAGCGCATTCATTTAAAATAGTGAATCTGCATGAATAAATGAGTGAGTAAATGTAAGTTCAAATGTGAGCGAATGGATTTGATCAAATGGGTAAAAATGTGTGTGAAAGTTTTGACTAAAATTAGTAAATAAGGATACGTGACACTGAACACTTGTCACAAACAGTTACTTATACACTCATACGACAGGCAATAGAAAACACAAACTTTAACCCGCACTAAATACACTATACAGACTGTCCCAAAAGTTCCGGACCGGTTTATTGATAGTAGATATAAAACCAGAATATGACCCCACTTTCGGCGTTTTCGGACTCAGGACTTTTAAATTTTTTGGCGAAAAAACACCCCAAATAGGTATAATATGATGGTTTTACCCCATTTTTGGCGTTTTAGAGGCTATATGGGGGCACTTTTTTGGTAAAAAAATGTTATTAATACTGAAAAACATGTCTGGAAATGAAGAGCTTTTTTTGACCACTTTTTTTAAAGACCCGGCTCTCGGCACGCGAACTCGGGCGCACTCCCGACCTATAGGCATACTTCTGATCCCCAGCGATGACAAACTAAAAGTCTTATGAAAAAATGTTTGAAACAAAAATTGAGGAATATCTAGTCATCTATACTTTTCCCACTGGCAGTTTTTCTCTGACCGAAAAATAAAAAAAATCCTCGCTTACTCACTTTTTCATGTTTACTCAAAGTAACCTTTTTATATTTTCCATAATTAATAATTATACACTAGCACAAATTAAATTATATTTATATTGTATTAAACAGTAGTTCATGTAGAATTTTAATATATAAATTTCATGTTATAAATATTTTTATTAGAAGCTAGACAAACATGTAAGTGATAGGAGGCGCATCACTTTGAACATCGTCATGCCTCCGACAGTGCCGTGCTGGCAACACCTGGAGTTTGAAACCATTGCTATTGCTGAAATTATATTATAACACATTTACATACAAAAGAAACTGGTAAATGGTTTTAATTGTTTAAACTTTTTATGCTGTATTATTATGTAGAAGGTCATGTAGTATGTAGGCTGGAATTTTAGCCGTTTTGTTGTATATCAAGCCTTTTTGAGATATAAATAAACAATAAAGCAGACCTTTATTTACTAATGCTGATATTATATTACAATGCATTGGCATACAAATGAAAACGGTTTGATTTATTTGTACTCATATAAAATAATATAATTCTTTTGAGTTATAGGGACGTCTGGTGATAAAATCACAAATTTAGAACATTTATAATGGACTTTTAAAATAATGGAATTAAGTATAGACTTATAACATTTTCATGATAACTGTTTGATTTATTTGTACTCATTTAAAATAATGTTAAAATAGTATTTGATTTTTATTGTTTTTTATCAAAAGTTGAAACCAATGTAGTGTGCCTAAATGTTTATTTACTGTTTTTTCTGTATCTCAAGCCAATAGATAGAATAGGACAAAGAGGTGTTTTTGGTGTTTTACCTATGAGAATAACATGGGGAGATTTTAAGCCACTTTTTAAAAATTGTGCTTACTCTCTATACATTTCTATGCAAATGTCCATCTCCAAAAATATTTCCAATCCCCATTAATGTCTGTATCATGTGAGATTTGCACCAGTTGGTTTGAAATATTTATAAATATAACGTGTTGCTGGAATCGCCTTAAATGGCAAGAAACATGTAGTCTTGGGACCTCTGGTAAAATATTGGAGTTTTCCTAGTATGGACTAAATATTTTTGAAAATTGAAAAAAATATGTTTTTTACTCAACTATTTTAGTGTCTTGAAACATGTATTACCGAGGAATCAGGCAAATATTTCGTGCCGAAATTATATTTTACCTTACGTGAGAACTTGGAATCATTATTTAAACTCAGTCCTACTCCACAGTATTATTGCAGGCTTGCTTCTCGTCCCAAGTGGTGAATTGTGTACAGTTTATGTGTGGTGCAAAGACTAGTTTCTCTTTTTAGTTGTGACCAGCTCATTTCTAAGATGCTTAATGGTATCCACTTTGCCTCTGAACATAAGTAAATTGTAATCTTCAGTTTAGGACTTAAAGTTAATGTCGGATGCGATGCCTCTTTAATCGGAAGTTTGGGTTGTGATGAGCTCAACCCCTATCACCAATATCAGCATAGATCCATTGAACTATTATGTGTTATTGTACTTTGTGCTGATTAATATGTGTTTGGTAAATTAGCATGGCACAACACACAATCCCACATCTTGCTAATCGTAGTTGGTAGTTTAACTTAGCAACGATAATAACAAATTATTATGTCATTGCATTATTATGTCATGTCGGGGGTCTATTTGGTGGTCAAAGTAGAAGTAGGGAGCATTGACTTTCTACAATCATGATGAGATATCCAGCCAGAGCCTCAGACTGTAATAAAAAAATAGATGAAAATGCAAACTCTAAAGGCCCTGACGACCATGTTGTATACTTCCAGGCTGGAACAACCTTTACTTGGAATATTGTATATAAATTGTTTGTATACATAAGACTCTTGTAGTGAATGTACTCTTTGATGAAAATACAAAATAAAGATGAAAACTACTTTATGCAAAGAAGAGAAAGTAATTGTGAAGGGTAGCTACAAACAATTGCATTTTAGTGAGCAATGAAAGTTGCTATAATTATTGGGATTGTTTTGGGTAAGTTTATAGATGTGCATTGTGTTTATAGGAATTAATCATAGTGGGGATGCCATTTACATCGAGACATATTGATTTAGTTAAAGTGATAAAACGAAGACCATGATAGTGGTGGATAAAGATTTTATTTGTTGAGCAATCGATATGAGAAGGAGTTTCTTGTTAAACAATAACCTGGAAAACCAATACAACATAATGCACTGTCATCCCTCATTGGTATTGTAACTTACAAGCTCTGTTGTTCTTTACTCATTTTCAAAAACATATAAATTATAAAATAAGCTATTTTGTTGTTTATTTTACTGTTATGTATTGTAAGTGTATATATTGAAATAAATGGTTAAATAAATGTAAGTTGAAAAATGAGCCTTATTTTGTCACTAGTTTATTTACATTGATTTGAATCACATTTTTGAACTAACAGATGATTAAATTATTAATTGCATAACATTTGAAACATAGAGATACAACATTTACATTATTAACTGGAAACTATAGATCTATATTATTGTATGAACATAATTTCTGTATTTCATATATGTAAAAGCAATGAGACCATGCTAAATTACAGGATTCAATAACAAAGGAAGCTGATATTGTGCTATATACCTGAGGGTGTAAATATAGAGGTGGGTATTTCCATAGAGGCCTAATGACGAATTAGAATGTGAAAGTTCTATGGTAGAAATATCAAGTATGCAAGAGTGATCATCAGAGGTAACATGGTCATCAGGCAATTCATAGAGAGGGGTCAGTCAGGTTGAACTAGTATATTGCAGTGATTCATCCAATATAGAAACAATAGTTACAAATAACCAGAACCAATTACTGAATATTGTAGTTACCAGTTTTCCTATCCTACTGTTAAAATATGAACCTCATTTTAATATGAGTTGGTGAGTTCATGCCCGGTAACATGAATGTAATAATGGTTCTAAATGTATTTATCTTATTTTATGGTAGATTTCACTATGTGTGCTTACTCTATGGTAAAATTCTTTGAGATCATTTAATATTTAACACACTTAGATTAGTGAATAAATCATCAAAGTGCGATATAAATATGCTGGGTGAAACGTATTAAAACTTGCTTCCAGTTTATCTATTAAAGGATTGTCAAACGTCTTGGTTTTGCTAACTATGACCTGGTGTCCCGAAAAGGGCTCTTAAGACCATAAGATGACAATACATAAAGTTTGGACTATTGACTGTGATGTGAATTTATGCATACTTTGTCATACAAATTTTACACTATAGTATTTTTACGAGTTCTGACTGTGACTGTGATGTGAATTTGTGTGTATTTCATCACATAAATTTCACACTATTTTCACTCATTTTATACCACTATTATGATGTGCTGTGCCTGCATGAGTGTGTTGAGCCATGAATATCATAGACTACCAAGCTATAAGGACGTATGCTAGAACTGATCTAACCTCTGCCAAACCCTGAATACGAGCCTGGAGGCACAGACTTTGGACCTAGGATCAATAATTGTAAATAGACAAACCTGTGTGATAGGATATAGAACACTGAAAAATACAAATGTTAGAAACTTTAGTCTTTTACTTATTTACCCTTATCACCCTCTGTTTTGGAGGAAACTGCCTTACAACCAACATTATGAAGATTGCATTAATACTCATGATCTTGGTCATTATAAAATTTATCAAACATAAATCCGTATTTGCCATTATTCATAGACCTTTCCTTGTCTATTATGAAAAAGCTATCCAACACTGGTGGTAAAGACTTTTATATTGATGAAATGAAAAGTCATTATTAATATGATTGTTAAATATAAGGTTTAAAATTTATATTGCCTTGTTTGGATAATATTAGAAAATGTACGTTATCGCATAAATGTTTGCGTACTTTCTAAGTAAAAGCAGTTAATATTTTTATGTTGACCCATTGAGAGAAATTGTATACTATTTGTACTATAAAAAGTCTATTCATGCATATCAGTACAGTAAAAGTTCTGTTACAATCCAGTCATAGGTCAGTCTCAATTACATCCATAGTTTCTCAGTCAACCTGTCAGTCATTTGGTTACAGTCTGTTTTCTAACTCTTCATTAACCAATATTGCATAACATTTTTTATTTAAAACACAATATTCTATAAAATTTTCATTGGCCAGTTGTTGTTGATTGTTATAAACAGTACTTGATATACAAACACATACGTTGTCATCAGTCAGGCGTCCAAACAATTAAAAAATATCGTTGAGAAGAAATCGGTTGTTGTATTTAACAACATAAAGGTCGATTCACAAATGGTATGTAATAGTTTAATCATGTCACAGTGTATACAACAACTGACTGTGACTGTGATGTGAATTTGATTAGTTGTGTGAAATGTGTGAAAATAGTGTGAAATTTTTGAAATTGCTTCCAGTTTATATGTTGTCATTAAGCAAGCGTTTAAAAATCCAACAATATCGTTGAGAAGAAACCAGCTGTTGTATTTGACGACATAAAAATCAATTCACACATAACACGTCACAGTTCAATCACATCAGTTACGACACCGTGTATACACCAACTGACTGTGACTGTGATGTGAATTTGTGTGTACTTCGTCACACAAATTTTACACAAATTTCACACATATTTCACACATTTCACACAACTATTATAATAGTTGTGTGAAATGTGTGAAATATGTGTGAAATTTGTGTAAAATTTGTGTGACGAAGTACACACAAATTCACATCACAGTCACAGTCAGTTGGTGTATACACTGTGTCGTAACTGATGTGATTGAACTGTGACGTGTTATGTGTGAATTGATTTTTATGTCGTCAAATACAACAGCTGGTTTCTTCTCAACGATATTGTTGGATTTTTAAACGCTTGCTTAATGACAACATATAAACTGGAAGCTATTTCAAAAATTTCACACTATTTTCACACATTTCACACAACTAATCAAATTCACATCACAGTCACAGTCAGTTGTTGTATACACTGTGACATGATTAAACTATTACATACCGTTTGTGAATCGACCTTTATGTTGTTAAATACAACAACCGATTTCTTCTCAACGATATTTTTTAATTGTTTGGACGCCTGACTGATGACAACGTATGTGTTTGTATATCAAGTACTGTTTATAACAATCAACAACAACTGGCCAATGAAAATTTTATAGAATATTGTGTTTTAAATAAAAAATGTTATGCAATATTGGTTAATGAAGAGTTAGAAAACAGACTGTAACCAAATGACTGACAGGTTGACTGAGAAACTATGGATGCAATTGAGACTGACCTATGACTGGATTGTAACAGAACTTTTACTGGACTGATATGCATGAATAGACTTTTTATAGTACAAATAGTATACAATTTCTCTCAATGGGTCAACATAAAAATATTAACTGCTTTTACTTAGAAAGTACACAAACATTTATGCGATAACGTACATTTTCTAATATTATCCAAACAAGGCAATATAAATTTTAAACCTTATATTTAACAATCATATTAATAATGACTTTTCATTTCATCAATATAAAAGTCTTTACCACCAGTGTTGGATAGCTTTTTCATAATAGACAAGGAAAGGTCTATGAATAATGGCAAATACGGATTTATGTTTGATAAATTTTATAATGACCAAGATCATGAGTATTAATGCAATCTTCATAATGTTGGTTGTAAGGCAGTTTCCTCCAAAACAGAGGGTGATAAGGGTAAATAAGTAAAAGACTAAAGTTTCTAACATTTGTATTTTTCAGTGTTCTATATCCTATCACACAGGTTTGTCTATTTACAATTATTGATCCTTGGTCCAAAGTCTGTGCCTCCAGGCTCGTATTCAGGGTTTGGCAGAGGTTAGATCAGTTCTAGCATACGTCCTTATAGCTTGGTAGTCTATGATATTCATGGCTCAACACACTCATGCAGGCACAGCACATCATAATAGTGGTGTGAAATGAGTGAAAATAGTGTGAAATTTATGTGATGAAATACACACAAATTCACATCACAGTCACAGTCAGAACTCATAAAAATACTATAGTGTAAAATTTGTATGACAAAGTATGCATAAATTCACATCACAGTCAATAGTCCAAACTTTATGTATTGTCATCTTATGGTCTTAAGAGCCCTTTTCGGGACACCAGGTCATAGTTAGCAAAACCGAGACGTTTGACAATCCTTTAATAAATAAACTGGAAGCAAGTTTTAATACGTTTCACCCAGCATATTTATATCGCACTTTGATGATTTATTCACTAATCTAAGTGTGTTAAATATTAAATGATCTCAAAGAATTTTACCATAGAGTAAGCACACATAGTGAAATCTACCATAAAATAAGATAAATACATTTAGAACCATTATTACATTCATGTTACCGATCATGAACTCACCAACTCATATTAAAATGAGGTTCATATTTTAACAGTAGGATAGGAAAACTGGTAACTACAATATTCAGTAATTGGTTCTGGTTATTTGTAACTATTGTTTCTATATTGGATGAATCACTGCAATATACTAGTTCAACCTGACTGACCCCTCTCTATGAATTGCCTGATGACCATGTTACCTCTGATGATCACTCTTGCATACTTGATATTTCTACCACAGAACTTTCACATTCTAATTCGTCATTAGGTCTCTATGGAAATACCCACCTCTATATTTACACCCTCAGGTATATAGCACAATATCAGCTTCCTTTGTTATTGAATCCTGTAATTTAGCATGGTCTCATTGCTTTTACATATATGAAATACAGAAATTATGTTCATACAATAATATAGATCTATAGTTTCCAGTTAATAATGTAAATGTTGTATCTCTATGTTTCAAATGTTATGCAATTAATAATTTAATCATCTGTTAGTTCAAAAATGTGATTCAAATCAATGTAAATAAACTAGTGACAAAATAAGGCTCATTTTTCAACTTACATTTATTTAACCATTTATTTCAATATATACACTTACAATACATAACAGTAAAATAAACAACAAAATGGCTTATTTTATAATTTATATGTTTTTGAAAATGAGTAAAGAACAACAGAGCTTGTAAGTTACAATACCAATGAGGGATGACAGTGCATTATGTTGTATTGGTTTTCCAGGTTATTGTTTAACAAGAAACTCCTTCTCATATCGATTGCTCAACAAATAAAATCTTTATCCACCACTATCATGGTCTTCGTTTTATCACTTTAACTAAATCGATATGTCTCGATGTAAATGGCATCCCCACTATGATTAATTCCTGTAAACACAATGCATATCTATAAACCAAAACAATCCCAATAATTATAGCAACTTTCATTGCTCACTAAAATGCAATTGTTTGTAGCTACCCTTCACAATTACTTTCTCTTCTTTGCATAAAGTAGTTTTCATCTTTATTTTGTATTTTCATCAAAGAGTACATTCACTACAAGAGTCTTATGTATACAAACAATTTATATACAATATTCCAAGTAAAGGTTGTTCCAGCCTGGAAGTATACAACATGGTCGTCAGGGCCTTTAGAGTTTGCATTTTCATCTATTTTTTTATTACAGTCTGAGGCTCTGGCTGGATATCTCATCATGATTGTAGAAAGTCAATGCTCCCTACTTCTACTTTGACCACCAAATAGACCCCCGACATGACATAATAATGCAATGACATAATAATTTGTTATTATCGTTGCTAAGTTAAACTACCAACTACGATTAGCAAGATGTGGGATTGTGTGTTGTGCCATGCTAATTTACCAAACACATATTAATCAGCACAAAGTACAATAACACATAGTCAACAATAGTTCAATGGATCTATGCTGATATTGGTGATAGGGGTTGAGCTCATCACAACCCAAACTTCCGATTAAAGAGGCATCGCATCCGACATTAATTTTAAGTCCTAAACTGAAGATTACAATTTGCTTATGTTCAGAGGCAAAGTGGATACCATCTAGCATCTTAGGAATGAGCTGGTCACAACTAAAAAGAAAACCCAGTCTTTGCACCACGCATAAACTGTACACAATTCACCACTTGGGACGAGAAGCAAGCCTGCAATAATACTGTGGAGCAGGACTAAGTTTAAATAGTAAATCCAAGTCCTCACATAAGGTAAAAATATAATTTCGGCACGAAATATTTGCCTGATTCCTCGGTAATACATGTTTCAAGACCCTAAAATAGTTGAGTATAAAACATATTTTTTTCAATTTTTCACAAATATTTAGTCCAAACTAGGAAAAATCCAATATTTTACCAGAGGTCCCAAGACTACATGTTTATTGCCATTTAAGGCAATTCCAGCAACACGTTATATTTATAAATATTTCAAACCAACTGGTGCAAAACTCACATGATACAAAGATTAATGGGGATTGGAAATATTTTTGGAGATGGACATTTGCATAGAAATGTATAGAGAGTAAGCATGATTTTTAATTGTGGCTTAAAATCTCCCCATGTTATTCTCATAGGTAAAACACCAAAAACACCTCTTTGTCCTATTCTATCTATTGGCTTGAGATACAGAAAAACAGTAAATAAACATTTAAGCACACTACATAGGTTTCAACTTTTGATAAAAAACAATAATACAACATAAAAATCAAATACTATTTTAACATTATTTTAAATGAGTACAAATAAATCAAACAGTTATTATGAAAATGTTATAAGTCTATACTTAATTCCATTATTTTAAAAGTCCATTATAAATGTTCTAAATTTGTGATTTAATCACCAGACATCCCTATAACTCAAAAGAATTATATTATTTTATATGAGTACAAATAAATCAAACCGTTTTCATTTGTATGCCAATGCATTGTAATATAATATCAGCATTAGTAAATAAAGGTCTGTTTTATTGTTTACAAATATTCATATCTCAAAAAGGCTTGATATACAACAAAACAGCTAAAATTCCAGCCTACATACTACATGGCCTTCTACATAAAGCATAAAAAAGTTTAAAAATTTAAAACCATTTACCAGTTTCTTTTGTATGTAAATGTGCTATAATATAATTTCAACAATAGCAATAGTTTCAAACTCTAGGTATTACCAGCACGGCACTGTCAGGGGCATGACGATGTTCAAAGTGATGCGCCTTCTATCACTTACATGTTTGTCTAGCTTCTAATAAAAATATTTATAGCATAAAATTTATATATTAAAATTCTACATCAACTACTGTTTAATACAATATAAATATAATTTAATTTATGCCACTGTATAATTATTAATTAAGAAAAATATAAAAAGGTTACTCAAAGTAAACATGAAAAAGTAAGTAAGCGAGGATTTTTTTTATTTTTCGGTCAGAGAAAAACTTTCAGTGGAAGAAGTATAGATGATTAGATGTTCCTCAATTTTTGTTTCTAACATTTTTTCATAAGACTTTTAGTTTGTCATCGCTGGGGATCAGAAGTAACCTATGGGTCGGGAGCGCGTCCGAGTTCACGTGCCGAGAGCCGGGTCTTTAAAAAAAGTGGTCAAAAAAAGCTCTTCATTTCCAGGCTTGTTTTTTCAGTATTAATAACATTTTTTAACCAAAAAATGCCCCCATATAGCCTCTAAAACGTCAAAAATGGGGTAAAACCATCATATTTTACCTATTTTGGGTGTTTTTTTGCCAAAAAATTTCAAAAGTCCTGGGTCCAAAAACGCCGAAAGTGGGGTCATATTCTGGTATTACCTCTACTATTGATTTATCTTTTGTTGTTTAGAAAATATTAAACCGGTCCGGGACTTTTGGGTTTCAAACAGAAAATTTATACTGATTCTTGTATAGTTAGTTTAAAAAAAAGTTATAGTAGGTAAGAGGCATAATTGGTTTATTTTAATTTTTCGTAGTGACAACATTTTTTTATTTTTATTTTCTTCACTAAGTTTGATTTCGTTCATATTCTGTATCTCATGGCAGGCAAATCTCGTAGACATTGTAAGTACAACTATTATTATCCATTATAATCTAGAAAAGAACCGGAACGGTAAATAATAAATTAGGATAGCAACACATGAGAAATTTGTTAAAGTACCCAGTCCATTAATCTCTATTAATACAACCTATCTAAATAGTCAATGGTACAACTTGTTGTTGGTACTGTATCGATGACCCAGGCGCGCAACAGTTCGCCTAATCGCCGCTAGATGCCACCACCCAGTGTAGCCAGTTCACATATTCACCGCTAGATGTCAGTGAAACGGATACATCTAAATCCATTCAACTTTATCGATTATTTGAT
The DNA here is from genome assembly GCF_028750875.1 of Macrosteles quadrilineatus. Classification (NCBI taxonomy): domain Eukaryota; kingdom Metazoa; phylum Arthropoda; class Insecta; order Hemiptera; family Cicadellidae; genus Macrosteles; species Macrosteles quadrilineatus. Next base: position 28,974,998 of record NW_026542598.1, read on the forward strand.
AATATTAAGGTACAAAAATAATTTAGCTCCAAGCTAAAAGAAAAACTAAAAATCATACTATCAAATAAAGGACGATTTTGCGATTTAAAGCCGTGGTAGTCTACTTTGAGACCTTTGTATCCGTTGACACTCGCAGGGAGTTTTGAGTAGCTGGAACATGACTAGCCTCTTAACTTACCTAAGTCATCATAAAAAAAAGTGTTACTAGGCTATAAACTTATTGTTTGAAAAGCCGAGAGTCGTGTCTCCTCTTCAAGGAGGCCGATGATTGGCTTATTAACTTAGCTAAATCCAATGCCACATGAACTGACCGCGAACACCAGCGACCACAGTATTAAAATGCCAGACAAAGTATCGTTTGTGTAGCGAAAGTAATGTTTATGTCAGGGTCAGGAAAAGCCAGCTGATCATTATTTGTTTTGGTGTATGGAAATTGACGATTTTCGAAGATCTCAGATGTATTTGAAAACGGGCTATTTTCGAAAACAGAGTGACGAAAAGATAGTTTAAGATGTATGGTGACATAATGAGGCTTCTCAACCAACCTTTATGCTAAGAGTAGTACAATTGGAAGTAACTAATCGGAAAAGAATGGATGAATGAAAAAGACGAAAAACTCGTCAAAATTACAAACGAAAAAGATTACACAAGAAGTTATTTGAGAATGAAAATCGGCAAATGGAAATGTACCGTGGATAATAGGTTAAATGGGCAGAAACAAAATGGAGCAAAAAATTTGAAACCCCTCAATAAAAATGAAAATACAATTTATAGGAAAATTAAAAAAAAACAGGTAGTTTTGATACCCCCGCTGCAGCAAACCTGCAGGCTAAGCGAAGTTCCATTAGCTTGATTGGATTTACACTAAAATGCCTCCTTAAAAAATATCCCATTTATTCCCTATTTCAATAGAATTAGTTTAACGAGTACTTAGGTTTGCTGCAAAAGGGAGGGTAAAAAGTGGTTTTTTTTTGTAAAATTGTAATAGTTAGTAAGAAATGAATATATTTTTTGCTGCAACCGGGAGGGTAAAAAAGTTTTTTTTTGTAATTACACTATACAGACTGTCCCAAAAGTTCCGGACCGGTTTAATATTTTCTAAACAACAACAGATAAACCAATAAGATTTGGTACATCAACACCCCACCTAAAAATCTACTTTTTAAGGAACTATAAATTTTCTGTCATATCATGGGGATGTCCCGCAAGGAGTCAGAAGGAAATCTTAAATAGAAGCATAGGTTGACATGTGCATAAAATTAAAGACCTTTACTAGCAGAATATAATGCCGCAAATTTGAACTCAAACGGATAACTGAGTAAACAATGGCAGCCGTTCAAAGATTTCTTGAATCAGCCATTTTGAATCTTTGAACGACAGCCATTTTTTACTCAGGCGTTCTTTTGAGCTTGAATTTACGGTATTGTAATCTACTAGTGAAGACCTTTAATTTGATGTGCATATCGACCTATGCTTACGTTAAAAATATTTTCTTCCGATTCCTAGGTCTCGGCCCCCTGAGGAGTAAGCGTATAATAGCAATGAATCTTTGAACCACTGTCATTCTTGGCTCGGTTGTCCGTTTGAGTTCAAATTTGCGGCATTATAATCTGCTAGTAAAGACCTTTAATTTTATGCACATGTCAACCTATGCTTCTATTTAAGATTTCCTTCTGACTCCTTGCGGGACGTCTGCATGATATGACAGAAAATTTATATTTTTCCTTAAAATAGTAGATTTTTAGGTGTGGTGTTGATGTACCAAATCTTATTGATTTATCTTTTGTTGTTTAGAAAATATTAAACCGGTCCGGGACTTTTGGGTTTCAAACAGAAAACTTATACTGATTCTTGTATTGTTTGTAAAAAAAAAAAGTTATAGTAGGTAAAAGGCATAGTTGGTTTATTTTAATTTTTCGTAGTGGCAACATTTTAATTTTTTTATTCTCTTCACTAAGTTTGATTTCGTTTATATTCTGTATCTCATGGCAGGCAAATCTCGTAGACATTGTGTTGTACAACTATTATTATCCATTATAATCTAGAAAAGAACCGGAACGGTAAATAATAAATTAGGATAGCAACACATGAGAAATTTGTTAAAGTACCCAGTCCATTGATCTCTATTAATACAACCTATCCCATAGTCAATGATACAACTTGTTGTTATAGTTCGGCCACTTAGAAAACGACCTGCGCGCTAATGCTAAACCAATGCTGGAGGAGGTCGCTTTCTAAGCGGCCGAACTATAGTACTGTATCGATGACCCAGGCGCGCAACAGTTCGCCTAATCGCCGCTAGATGCCACCACCCAGTGTAGCCAGTTCACATATTCACCGCTAGATGTCAGTGAAACGGATACATCTAAATCCATTCAACTTTATCGATTATTTGATAATATTAAGGTACAAAAATAATTTAGCTCCAAGCTAAAAGAAAAACTAAAAATCATACTATCAAATAAAGGACGATTTTGCGATTTAAAGCCGTGGTAGTCTACTTTGAGACCTTTGTATCCGTTGACACTCGCAGGGAGTTTTGAGTAGCTGGAACATGACTAGCCTCTTAACTTACCTAAGTCATCATAAAAAAAAGTGTTACTAGGTTATAAACTTATTGTTTGAAAAGCCGAGAGTCGTGTCTCCTCTTCAAGGAGGCCGATGATTGGCTTATTAACTTAGCTAAATCCAATGCCACATGAACTGACCGCGAACACCAGCGACCACAGTATTAAAATCCCAGACAAAGTATCGTTTGTGTAGCGAAAGTAATGTTTATGTCAGGGTCAGGAAAAGCCAGCTGATCATTATTTGTTTTGGTGTATGGAAATTGACGATTTTGGAAGATCTCAGATGTATTTGAAAACGGGCTATTTTCGAAAACAGAGTGACGAAAAGATTTAAGATGTATGGTGACATAATGAGGCTTCTCAACCAACTCTTATGCTAAGAGTAGTACAATTGGAAGTAACTAATCGGAAAAGAATGGATGAATGAAAAAGACGAAAAACTCGTCAAAATTACAAACGAAAAAGATTACACGAGAAGTTATTTGAGAATGAAAATCGGCAAATGGAAATGTACCGTGGATAATAGGTTAAATGGGCAGAAACAAAATGGAGCAAACAATTTGAAACCCCTCAATAAAAATGAAAATAAAATGTATAGGAAAATTAAAAAAAAAAACAAAAAAAAACAGGTAGTTTCGATACCCCCGCTGCAGCAACCTGCAGGCTAAGCGAAGTTCCATTAGCTTGATTGTATTTACACTAAAATGCCTCCTTAAAAATATCCCATTTATTCCTTATTTAAATAGAATTAGTTTAACGAGTACTTAGGTTTGCTGCAAAAGGGAGGGTAAAAAAGTGTGTTTTTTTATTGTAATAGTTTAGTAAGAAATGAATATATTTTTTGCTGCAACCAAGAGGGTAAAAAAGTGTTTTTTTGTAAAATGTTAATAGTTTAGTAGTAAGAAATGAATGTATTTTCCAATTCCAATCAAAATATGTTCATAAGCAAGCAAGCTACAACAGTGGACTTATTATTCTCCATAAGAATAACATGACAATTTTAAATTTACAATTTTTTGGAATGTTCTCCGTAACCATTAGGCGCACAATAACGCTTCAATATACTAAAGTATTTGTTTTTTAAGCTATACAAAATGGTTTGGAAAGAAATTGTAAAATGTTGTATTTTTAGGGTCAAAAATTGGAAAACCCCAGTTTTACCCCATAAAATCTCCCAAAACCCCCGTTCCCATAGTCCGATCATGCTGGTTTGCGAACTCGTTTATGATTTCTTATCGAATTATCTATATTGTACGGGTTGGTGTCTGCCTTTTTGACCACTTTTGCCGATATTTTGTCATTTTATTCAAGACAGATCATCATAGGTTCATGATATTATTTTAATACATGTTTTCAATTATTAGAAAATATTTCTATTGTGTAATACAATACAAAATAATACAAGTGCAGAAGGACACGCTGCCCATTATCAGCCGTGTCCAGAGCCATTTTAATACGCTTGGATTGTGACATTTATTAATTCGGCTTATATTTCTCTTAAAGAATAAAAGCCAGCTTAACGACAAGTATATTCCACTACACCTAACATTCCGAAGATATATTAACACTTTACGTGATTCATAAGGCTGAGACAACTGACATCCGCATGTCATGGAATCAAAGTTATACTAAAAAATATTATTGCTAAATTTATAGGGTTATTCATTGGCACAGAAGTACGGCATGAGGACCGACGCGACGAACGAAAAATTAAACTTACACAGCTTTAGGGTGGGCCTCCCTTTGAAGTAAGAACGTACCTTCTCAACAAACTGATATTTTTCTGAAAAAAACACATATTTAATTTGCATAACACTGATGAAATCGCACAATTGTGTACCACAAAAGATCCACCAATACGATTTTAATACTATTTAAAGAATCTTACAAAAGCATTCTTTATATTATATTCTTCAAAAAGAGGATAAACCACTTAACATAGGAACAAATAACTCCTATAAGAAATATGTTATTCATTGAATTATCAACCATATTTTGTAACTATCACAATAGTCATTATTGTTTCTACACCTATTTATTACTCATTAAACAATGCTAAATGCTCACTTTTTTATAACTTCACTCTTTTTGTCGCAGTTAGAAGAATTGTCGTAAGCCTTTAAAGCAACCGTCGATTTCGACGGGTTTCACCTAGTATATTTGGTTGACAAATTAACTGAATTCCGCTAAAAATGGAATTACAATCAAGTGATGTTCTTTGTAATCAAAGTTATGGTAAACTTATTGGTTTTTTAATCAGTACCTTCAAAGCATCTGAGATATTTGCAGTACATTAAACTTTGTTTTGGCATCCAAGAGTTTGAAGGCACTTTGAGGCCGGTAAATTAAGACTCAAATCGTTGAGAATACTGTATTACAAATTATTATCAGGTTGTTATGAGTGAACAATCACATATTTATACTTAGCACCTAAAATGAGAGATTTTTTACCAGATTAATATCTGGATAGGAAAATTGGTTTACTAGGGTACCAACATTGATGATGGTGCCAAATATGCAAATGGAGTTTTAACATATATTTTTCTTACTACAGTATACTAGAGAATTTTTATTTTATTGTAATTGTTTTGTTCACTCAAAATCAGCTTCGAAAAGATGTTCTCGAACTCCATAGAGGGGCTTCAACTCTCTACCAAGCTTCAATAAGGAAAATACAATTTTATAGCCATTTTGTAAAATACTTAGTCGCAGCAAAACTGCATTATACATTCACATTTAAAAACAAATCTTTTTTAACAGCTTCCTAATAATGAAGTTTATACTAAAAACCACTCCCAGGATAAACTATTTAGGCTTCGTGAGTGTAACATTCACTTTGACACGAAACTGTCGTTTTGTTTTATTGTTTAATTTATTCTGCAATTGAATGAAGTGTGCAAAATCATATGGACAAATTGTACTCGTTGAGCTAACCTTGCTTCGAAACATAGAATAGAATAATGTGGTTTCACATTTAACATAGATTATAAAATTCCCCACTGCAGCAAACCTGCAGACTAGATAGCCGAAACCCTCAGACATGGACTGTTTAGACCAGGTCCCCTATAGCCTTGAAAAATATTAGTGTATGTGTCAGGAATCGAACCCGCACCCCCCCCGTACCGAATCAAGCTATCAGCTTGATCAGATTATTCACATTTAAGGGAAACAAAAAAAAACATCTGAACAACATTAGGCCTTTCAATTCTTCACTTTTTTAGGTAAATATAACCATTGAGTATACACGTATATAATTGAGTATACGTGTATACTCAATGATATAACTTACATTATAACAGTAACTAGCCAAATGATTGCCAATTCAAGCAAATACAATTGTGATAGAGAGGTTATGCAGAAAATCAGGCAGTTCTTAAGTAATTTAAACATAATGTTATCGCTATAAAAAATTACTGAAATTTGTAAACGTACTGGCGACAATGGGTGGTACCATGCAGACTACATTATCATTGACGAAGATCAACATGGACAACCAAATGCGGCTATAAGTGGGAAAGATTTGTAGAATACAAAAAAAAAAAAAAAAAAAAAAACAGACCAACTTTTGAAAAATGATAAGATAATTACAAGAAATGTTGATCATATGGAACTGTTAGGTACGTAATCTATGAGTTGAGTCTTAAGTTTAACTCAGCGGAAATAATGACTTTTATTAGTTTTTAAATAAGTTATTTTTTTAAAATAACTACTTTACTTCTTTGCAATTGCTCGATTTTGAGCAACATGTACACTAGTAAGGATTTATTAGATTAGTTGAACAAAATGATGTTTCACTGTTTTAAACCAGTTTTTATTTGCACAAAATCAAAACATAATCAAAAAAATGTTCGACATAATGGAGACTATAAGACGTCGACCAGGACGGCCAATAGGAGGACTTTAACTGGAAGACGCGAACGAAATACAAATAATATACTATTAACGTTGATAGCCGAATACAGCAAGCACCCTTCCGTGTTGGGGTTGAGTGTGCTCTCCAACAGTCGCATGAGATTTCACATTTAATTTGGGACTCTTGGATAATCGCTGCATAAGCTGTTGATTTTGGAAGACAAGGAGGCGGGTAGGACTACATCGGAAACAGAAGATAGGAGATGTTAGATGAGTGGCAAATGCGTTGATGGGAGCAGAGTGTTTTATGTTAACGTTTAAAAATCAAACGTTCGGATATATACCTAACATCAGAAAGAGACTGGAACAAGATTGGGAGATGGGCCATTTTGAAACGCAGTTTGTCACAGGACATGGAAAATTTCAAGGCGAATTTGTGGAGATTTCAACTGGTGGAAGAGGAAGTATGTAGATGTGGAGAAATAAAAACCACGAGTCACGTATTTATAAATAGTTCACTTCATGAGACAAATAGGAGAGTATTGAGCTACACAAACATCAAAATACTTCTTCTTTTGGTACAGTAATTAAATGTATACATAGTTATGAGTTCAATAATACAGGGTGGTCATAAATTATTGTACACATTTTAAGATAAACTAAATAAATAACCAAACAACATAGACACATGGGAATTGTTTCATTAAATAGCAAATTTAAAACAGTTTTATATAGTAACTGCAAACAATCAATTTAAAAAATTACAGCAATTATGAAAAGTAGTTATAAAAAGACTGTAAAAATCACCTAAACTGTTATTGCAAGTTATGTTCTTTTGAGATGAGGACCCTTTAGACTATAAATTGGACACTTCCCAGTCGTTTGAACTGTCTGAACCACCATTTTATATAATTGTTACACAGAAAATTAAGGCCATGCTCTAAACGAAGCCTTCTTCAAAAGTTATTACAGATTTGTTTTCATGAAACCAAAGACTTTGCTTTCTAACCTAGTAATTTTGTAAATTAAGTCAATGTAAGGTTTGATTCACCAAATGTCATACACAGCTTGTGTAGAAAGGTCCATTGTTGGTTTTGCCATGCTCTATGTTGACTATGCCAAAACACAAGTCATCGAAAAAAAAAACATAACTTACACTCACTGCTTCAATGATTTTTGCACAATTTGTATAACCACTTTTTATAATTACTGAAATTTATATAATTATTGTTTTGCAGTTACTGTATAAAACTGATTTAAATTTGCTATTCAATAAAACAATTCCCATGTTTCTAAGTTGCTTGGTTATTTGTTTATATAATCTTAAAATGTGTCCAATAATTTATGACCACCCTGTATTTCTAAATTGTATACATATATTAAATTGTAAATTTCAGTATATTTTTCCGTAAAATTTTACAGGAAATCTATATATTTTATTTTATTCCGTAATCGAATCGATCCCCACGAAATATCTCGAGCAAGGTAAATTGTTGCATGGCTGTCGAGGATTCATTTTAAAGCTTAAGGTCCAAGGACGGTGGGAAAAATATCAAAAGTGTCAAAAATTACCCCTGCTCTGCCCCACAGGCCGTCAAAGATCCAGTCATTTTCTAATGGAAGTAGTACAGTACAGTGTTTCTATAAGCTGCTTTAAACATAACAGCTGATGTAAACATTGCGTATTTGTATGTTTATTGATTTTGCTGCTCTGTTTTTAGGTTAGAATGGTAATGCAGTGTTGAAATGTATCGTGTTAGGGGAAGACCGCGACTAAATGTGTAAAAAGTGTGCATTTATTTTAAATTTGTATACGTCAAAATTGTTGCTAGGGTCCCCTAGTATAATTAAACACCAATATGGTATTACCAACGATCAAATTACACTTATAGTCCAGGCAAACTAAACAAACTTACATAGGGACCGTTAAAAAAATTGCAAGAAAACGTTTTATGGTTTAATTTTGTAGAGTTGGGTTTGCAGAATGACATACTAAAAGTTGCCAAAAATCGGTGCACGAGAAAACCACTAAAATCACAATTTAAAATGGCGGCTTTTTTCAACATTGGACAAATTAAAAAAAAACATATTTCACATGTATTTGTTATGCACATTTTTCGAGATATTGACTTGGGACCACCGCCTGTATTTATTGAGTGGTTAGTACTTCATTTTGATAGGGAACATGTTTTTGGCCGCCATCTTGGATCCGCCATATTGGACATAGATAATTTTTTTTCAATGTAATGATAGTGTTGTGACACATCATTACCAACTACATTTTTACACTGATTTCAATGCCGAAATCCGTTTTTAAATATCTTTATTCATTTAGAAGATATATACAAAAGAAAACTCTGCACCATACATTTCTTATGGACGTTTCGTAGTTTGATATTTTTTTTAATTATTTTTCTTATATCACCAGTTCTTATTAACGCTTGTAGTTCGTTCTAGGCTTAAAATATTCAGTAATGTAAGGGCTTTCATTTGAGCTCTTGATCATTAAAATCAGACGAGTTAAAGACCAGCTACGAACCTCAGAACAATATTAAATTTAACTTTTTAGAAATATATTTTTATTAAAAGATTTATAACTCGGGTTGTTAATACGTCACCGAGTTTTTTCTGGTCTCAAATTACTCAGTAAATGTTTGGCTTTAATTTTATTGATCATTAAACAAAATCTGACAATTTTAAAATGAGCCATGGACCATAATTTAACATTAGAATGTATTTATTTTGAAATTTGTCTTTAGTTAAGGACATATATCCCAAACCCTAATAACTCCTGGAAAGTAATTCATAGCTAAAATAAAAGTCAATATTTTGGCGAATTATTTAAGACTATAAAGAGTTTTGGGAGTTATTTAGAATTAGGAATATACGTCTTTAACTAAAGACAAATTTCAATATAAATACATTCTAATGTTAAATTATGGTCCATGGCTCATTTTAAAATTGTCAGATTTTGTTTAATGATCAATAAAATTAAAGCCAAACATTTACTGAGTAATTTGAGACCAGAAAGAACTCGGTGACGTATTAACAACCCGAGTTATAAATCTTTTAATAAAAATATATTTCTAAAAAGTTAAATTTAATATTGTTCTGAGGTTCGTAGCTGGTCTTTAACTCGTCTGATTTTAATGATCAAGAGCTCAAATGAAAGCCCTTACATTACTGAATATTTTAAGCCTAGAACGAACTACAAGCGTTAATAAGAACTGGAGATATAAGAAAAATAATTAAAAAAAAATATCAAACTACGAAACGTCCATAAGAAATGTATGGTGCAGAGTTTTCTTTTGTATATATCTTCTAAATGAATAAAGATATTTAAAAACGGATTTCGGCATTGAAATCAGTGTAAAAATGTAGTTGGTAATGATGTGTCACAACACTATCATTACATTGAAAAAAAATTATCTATGTCCAATATGGCGGATCCAAGATGGCGGCCAAAAACATGTTCCCTATCAAAATGAAGTACTAACCACTCAATAAATACAGGCGGTGGTCCCAAGTCAATATCTCGAAAAATGTGCATAACAAATACATGTGAAATATGTTTTTTTTAATTTGTCCAATGTTGAAAAAAGCCGCCATTTTAAATTGTGATTTTAGTGGTTTTCTCGTGCACCGATTTTTGGCAACTTTTAGTATGTCATTCTGCAAACCCAACTCTACAAAATTAAACCATAAAACGTTTTCTTGCAATTTTTTTAAGGTCATATCCTATATTTACCCGACTATTATCAGAGCTTTTAGATATAGACTATAATATAATAGATTAAGCATACCGTAAGTAGCCAAAAACGTATATAACGTACTAAAAACGAAATAATTCAATCCAGTCAGCTCAGCTGATTGTTGTATCAGTTGGCGAAATTCCTCTCTCTCTTCGGTCCAGCTGAGTGACAAGATTGTATGTTGTGTCTTTGTATTGTTGTGTGAGTGTGCAGTGAACAGTTCCGTTTGATAATTTACCTTGTTACTTCTTTGTTCGGTTATTGTTGATATTATGGACTTATGTGTGCTATGGTGGCTTACTTCGGAAATAATATTGGAGACGGTAAACACAAATAAGGTTAGTTATGCACGTTAATAATTGTAGGGATTTGTGGTTACAATTAATTATTAATTTAAACACACGTTTCAGATTGTCATCTCTTTTGTTTGGCTGTTAATTGTTAATTGTTAACTGTTAACTTACATTCATTTTCGGACCATTATTGTATGTCACGAAGCCAATATATAATTATATTTACTATAAGATTACTTATTTTGACCAGGAATTAATTTAAATTAGTGTTGATGGTGTATTGACTTGTTGCTTTGAAATGGGTTTTTATATTCTGTTTGTGATATTGTAGTGTTCTGTTTTTTAAAGAAGTAAAATTGCAGTAGTAGTGTCTTCAATTATTTTGTCAAGTAGCCTATGTTTTGTTAATTAATTAGGCCTCCTTGACACGGATCTAATCTTTGAAGCAGAACTTGGTTATACCGAACTTAAAGGTGTTTCTCTTTGCTGATTCCGAGATCGAAGTAACAAGTGTACATTGTATTGCTCATAATTTATAGAATCTAGTAAAAACAACCGGTTTCTAATGGCCTATTCATAGCTTTTATCAAACATTGACTATACAGTTTTCTAGTAAGTTAAAACAGTTTACTGAAATTATTACTTTTCTTTCTAATTTATATTACAGTACATAACGGAAGTCATTAAGATACTGTACGTTTGATCAGTGGTAATTTTCAAAAGCCCTGCAATACCAATTGTGTATTCTTTGATCAATAATCTTCAGTCGGATGATTTTTTTTCATTTTTTCTGTATTATGGTCGTATTGGTTTGTCAATAAACATAATTTCCTTTGTTTGTATTTACGTTGTTATTTCGTAACCATCATGGCAACCCATGAACCCAATACATTTAAGTTCTTGTTAAATTGTATAGGCATTAACAAATTTAAACGTGTTTGTTCACAAACCTTCCCACTATTTGTCGAAATAACCTTGGTAAGTTTGGTTAAAATATGTTCAACTGTTATTGCGTGATGTAAGGAAGTTTGTATTGAAGTCGATCCCAAAAGCTTCGCCTCGCTCCACTCAACTAGCAAAGCAAACCAAAAGAAACTACGTTTTAAAAACTGGTTGACGTTTTATCTTTTTGAAATACAATCTAATAGAGATTTATTGAATAATGAAGTTATCATCTAACAAACATGCAACAACTTACCACTCGACACGATGCTTTCATCAATTAAACAACCGGCCCATGTTTGAGATGGTACTTCAACTTCGGATATCGTTTTTGCCGGAGTTTTTTCTTTGATCGGTTTTACAGTTCCTGAAACAAAATTATGGACGTCTATAAATTTTCTTCCACTTACATAGGCCTACATCTGTAAATAGCACTAAGTAGAACTAATTTGCAGCAAAGAGTACCACGGCAACAAATTGCATAATTTTGGAATTTACACAAAATCTTCCAACCCAAGGGGAGTGTTAGTTGTTAGACAACTTTTAAAATTTACTCGACTTTTTAAAATCAAAATTAAATGTAACCTAACCAAAATTGAAACCCAATAAAATGAATTAATTGAAAAATTAAAATGGTAGCTTCAACATTTTCCTCTGCTCAAAAGTATTTTCCTTCAAACGTAGAATCACGGAAATACTTTAATACTTTTAATGAAATGGTGACCTATCTTTAAACTAGGTAGCGTTCGCGGAGGCTTCCACAAAATTGAGCGGAGTCATCAAGGGTTCATATTATATTGTTTTTGTCATACTGCAGTAAAAACAGCCGTTTTAATGCATACGTTGCGGGTCTAAAATTGCATTTTTACTCTTAAGGGTTTTTAGCCTCTAAGGAGTAAAAATCAGCTATTGTCAACTAAGTTGTAAATTTCTATTGTAAACGTATCGAACGTATCTAAACGTATCTGTTGCATGTATCGAAATATGTATCGATTCGTGCTTCGTTATCATTTTAACCTACAGTCTACAGTGTCTTCCCATCGCATTTTAGCATTGCAGATACATTAATCCATTCCCACACTCAACACTGCTCACCCTTACTACATCCTTCCTACGTCGTGGACCTGTTTCCCTAGCATTTTAGGATTGCAGATACATTAATGTAATTGCCAAAGACAGTTCCCACACTCTGCACTGCAAGCCTTCCTACTTCCTTCACCATTTCCTACGTCATAGACCTGTTTCCTTCCCTTCTCTTAGCATTTAAGTATTAGATACATTTATCTAACTGCCCAAACGGTTCACTCAATCTGCACTGCAAGCCTTTACTACTTCCTTCACCACTTCCTACGTCGTGATGCCTGTTTCCTTCCCTTCTCATAGCATTTTAGGATTGAAGATACATTAATCTAACTGCCACAGACGGTTCTCACACTATACTCATACTTCCTAAGCACTTCCTAAGCACCTTCCTACAACGTGGAACTGCTTTCATCACTTTCCATAGCATTTTAGTAATTTTAGATACGTCAATCTAATTGCCACAAACATTGCCCACACTCCGCACTGCTAGCCTTTACTACTTCTTTCGCTATTTTCTATGTCGTGGGCATGCTTCCATCCCTTCTCATAGCATTTCAGCATTGCAGATACATTAATCTAACTGCTACAAACGGTTTCCAGTTCCCACACTCCACACTGCTCACCTTACTACTTCCTTCACCTCTTCTTACGTCACTGACCTGTTTCCCTCTCTTCCCATAGAATTTTCAGATTGTGGATACCTTAATCTAATCGTCATAAACAGTTCCCACACTCCGGACAGCTCGCCTTGACTACTTCCTTCACCACTTTCTACGTCTCGGACCGGTTTCCTTACCTTCCCTTAGCATAATTGGATTGCAAATACCTTAATCTATTGGTCATAATAAGTTCCCACACTCCAAACAACTCGTCTTTACTACTTCTATCACCACTTCCTACGTCACGGACCTGTTTCTCTCCCTTTCCATAGCATTTTAGGATTGCAGATACGTTAATATAATCGTCATCAATAGTTCCCACACTCCGGACAGCTCGCCTTGACTTCTTCCTTCACCACTTCCTACATCGCGGACCTGTTTTCCTCCCTTCCCATAGCATTTTAGGATTGTAGATACGTTAATATAATCATCATAAACAGTTTCCACATTCCGGACAGCTCGCCTTGACTACTTCCTTCACCACTTCCTACGTCACGGACCTGTTTTCCTCCCTTCCCATAGAATTTTAGGATTGCAGATACCTTAATCTAATCGTCATAAACAGATCCCATACCCCGAACAGCTCGCCTTTACTACTTCCTTCACCACTTCCTACGTCGCGGACCTGTTTCCTTCCCTTCCAATAGCATTTTAGGATAGCAGATGCCTTAATCTAATCGTCATAAACAGTTCCCACACTCCGGACAGCTCGCCTTGACTACTTCCTTCACCACTTCCTACGACGCGGACCCGTTTTCCTCCCTTCCCATGGAATTTTAGGAATGCAGATACCTAAATCTAATCGTCATAAACAGTTTCCACACTCCGGATAGCTCGCCTTGACTACTGCATTCACCACTTCCTACGTCGCGGACCCGTTTTCCTCCCTTCCCATAGAATTTTAGGAATACATATACTTTAATCTTATAGTCATAAACGGTTCCCACACTCCGGACAATTCGCCTTGACTACTTCCTTCACCACTTCCTACGTCGCGGACCCGTTTTCTTCCCTTCCCATACAATTTTAGGAATGCAGATACCTGAATCATAGATAAAACATACTCCCTTAGTCTATGCCTAAATCTAATCGTCACTTCCTACGTCACGGACCTCAAGCTAGTGTCGTCATTTGATTATTTTTATGATCCATACCACCGTTTATGTTCTAACTAGCTGTAACCCGCGGGCTTTGCCCCGTTTAAATTCTTAATTTTCAAGATTATTTCGTTCGCATGGCTCAATCACGTCCTGGTTGAAGTTTGTTCGCTACGCTCACTCACCTTTAGGTTGGAGCTCGTTCGCTACGCTCACTCACCTTTAGGTTGGAGCTCGTTCGCTGCGCTCACTTGCCTTCAGGTTAGCTCGTTCGCAAATTCGTTCGCTACGCTCACTCACCTTTTGGTTGCAAATTAGCTGTTGTCATAAATGTAAAAGAAATAATAGTGCTGCACCCTGTTGGTAATCCTTGTAACTTTAATGCTATTGAACATCATAGAACAGAACCAACTTGTTTAATTGAAACAGCTGTTAAGTTTCAATAATTCCATTTCTCTTAAGGTTAACATGGGAAACTCCAGAGCCACTGGGGCGGAGCCCGAAAGAATTTTTGAAATAAGAATATGCCTATATGTTAATTGGGAATGTGAGCTATCATCGTGCCAAATTTCAGCCCAATCCGACCAGTATTTTTCGCGTTCACTTGTCACAAACATACATCCATACATCCATACATCCATACATCCAAACTTTCTCATTTATAATATTAGTAGGATATAATATTAGTAGGATATCTGTTGCATAATGCTATCAGCTATTTATTTATCTACTGCATTCAAAAGTCAACAGCTGATCATATCTCTTTGTTTATGTGTCAAATACTGCTTCCATAAGGATTACATTAAAACTTTGAGACCCAGTGGGGCGGATTCCTGAGAGACTTTTTTAACGCCATATAGATGTTGGCACTCACCGGTATGGTCTTTATCACCATGCAAAATTTGAAAACGATTGATTCAGCCGTCTAGGAGGAGTTTGCGTATTACGAAATGCATAAAAGTCGACGTATAAGAGCTTCGCTCGCTCCGCTCAATTAATATGCATGCATGTTTCTTTAAAACCTTTTTTCTCAGCTCGTGTGCATCGCAGGGATAATCTACGCATACTGTTGGAAAGATATTTTCCTGTAGATGTGCAGAATCCCTTTATAAATTAAAATAGGCTCAAAAATAAGCACAAAATATGAATTTGAAAACTTAAAAAAAATAACATGGGAGTTATGGGTTGCCATGTTGGTGACGAAATAACAACAAAATATAAACAGAAAATCAAAACAAATTCCTATCACATGTTTTATTTACAGTGTGGGGTTTACACTGTACATTACATAGTGTAAGAAACGGCCATGTGGCCCTAACTTTGTCTGAATAAATATATAATTTTTCATTTCATATAATTTTAATTTTTTCATTTAATTTCATTCACATATTTTTGGTCGAGTTTTCGACCGCTAGACGACCTCTAGTACCAATTATTTTAAGCCAAGTATGAATGGAAATGAGTGTAGGATGAGTGGCGCGATCTTGTAGTCATGTTGTTGTTAGTGACTGAGGCCGAATTATTTCTTAGACACAGCTGCTGTTAAAATCCGTCTCATAATTGATTTAGAACGTTGCAAAAAAATCTGCCATAATTTGTTTTTCCAACATTAATTTTCATCGATATTAGCAGTAGCTGCCGTTGATAACTTATTTTCATGTATACTTTTAATAATTCAGTTAGATTTACTTTTTTCTTGGTCTTTCCATCCACTTTTTCTTTACTGAGTTGCTTTTCTTCTTTGTGAATGTTGTTCTCCGTATTGAAAATGACTCAATCACTAAGCCCTCGATAGTTTTACCATAGACTAACCAAGGGAGTATGTTTTATCTGTGGGTTTACCCTCGCCAACGCTACGTAAGTTAAGCCGAGGAAAACTTACGATTTTTTCAGGTCCGCCACAGCCTGATCTAAAGTACACCCTTACAGGGCCGGACTTAGGACTTCAGGGGCCCCGGGCAAATTTTCCGATGGGGCCCTAGGATTTCAGTTCGGGGGGGGGTCCTCCAGTGGGATTAGGGGGTCCTCGGGAAAAATTTCTAAATTTAGGCTTCAAATAGATCAATTTAAGGCCAAATAAGCAATAAGTTCTATATAAAAAATTGTTCTTAAAATATAACTATTTTAACATATTTTTATATACAGCATATTTTAATTTTTTACACAAAAAATAAAAATGTGTTGCTTTGTAGTACTAGTGACGGCATATTTGGTATGGTAGCATGGTAGGCTACCATCATATATTTGGATTATTAGTATTGATATATTTTTGTTTAATACGTATTTCAATTATCGATTATTGCCGTCGATTTGTATGGTTTTTCAATATTACTACAATATAGGTGTGATTATTTTATTTTCATAATGGTTTTGGTACCTATGGCATTCTCGTGTTTATAATATGTTTAAGTCCTAGCATGAAAAGTACCATTAAGGACTTTCAAGTTTGAGTTTTTTATTGACGAGCAAAATCTTGCAATGTCTAATAAACACTCACAAGCTAACTATTTATATGAGTAACTGAAAGATGTTTAAATGGATCCAATATCGATTAATACAACTCAAACATAGCATTGAATACCACATTACTCACTTCAGCTTTTTTTTGTACTGTTAGTTTGCAGAATTACAATAAAATAACACAAAAATAAGACAATTTCAACCAACTTGACGTGACCAATAGTCTCAAAGGACAAACTATGGGAGTAAAGTGAATAAAGTGATTTAAATTGTTTTGGATAGGCGATAAGGCATTTTATGTGTGTGTATGCGCGTGCGTGAGACAGACAGGACTAGACAGGATCCCTTATCAGCTCATTATCATTTATTGTTGCACCTGCTTCTGCTTATTCGCTTATTTACGATTTCAGTCGTCAACGCTCGCCCAATCCCAATAAATGTAATTTTTTTGTTAACATCAGACGACTCTAGTTGTTTTAAAGTGTCTATATAGATTTAAAAAATCTTACTGGTGCTATATGATTTTGACTCCAATAACTAAATTGGAGATCAAAATTTTGACGCATAAATTAATTAATTACTATTTTACAAAACCTTTAAATTGAACGGATAATATACTTCTACCCCTTAAAATCCTTATTGGTATATACTTAGAGGTAAAAGAAAAGAATAACATTTAATAAAACATAAACGGAGCAATGTTTTTATTTTAAAAAGTATTTGAACTCCAGTAAATCTCCATTTAACACAACACAATTTTACAAGTTACGTTCTACGTTGGGACAAGAGTTTTCATATTTATTGTACGTATTTTTGTCCCAAGCGCGGGACCCCCTTCAACTCATTCGCCGCGGCCGTACGTTGGGGCGAGGTAGGACATTGAAACTTAAACTTGTCCGTCACAGCCTAGCACATATGCTCGTGTAAACCAGGCCTAAGCGTGGGGCCAAGTGCAACTCTGAGAAAAAGTCCCTTAGGGTCAAGAATTTCATTCCTAGTAATGCCTTAAAATGCACCTTACAATAACCTTAAACATAGGATAACGAAAATAAAAATAAAGCTGTTACAAAAGAAGGCCATTTGGTAAGTGTCTGATCAATTTTCGAAGTTATTAATAAAAACTACTGTACAAAGGGGCCCCTGTCGGGGCCCCCCTTGGCCCGGGGGCCCCGGGCGTTCGCCCCCTTCGCCCATTGGTAAGTCCGGCCCTGCACCCTTATCCACAGCTACGAATTATTTATAACGAAATCGTGTTGGTAAGATTCTTTTTTTAACAAGTATTTATTTAATTTATTTATAATATATTTATATTTATAATTTATTTATTTAATCTCTAATCTATTCTATACTAGAACAATAAGTAAATTTAATTACCATTTTAACATGGGTTAATTACACTCCATCAAGAGCACTTACATACAAAAACTTTAAAAAAGTTTAACTAAAAACGATTTGGAAGGTTTATTGGATTAACTCTTTTGAGCCTATATGTAGCTTCACTATCATCGAGGAGGTTAACTGCCAGGAAGTTTGGATGGCTTTCTAATTTTCTTTTGATATTTTTCACTTCGTTTTTTATTTCTTCTCTAACATAGGCTAATTTTGTATCTTGATGAATTACTTTATTTGTGACAAACCAAGGTGCTTGTAAAATTTTTCTCAGTGTTTTCGATTGAAATCTTTGAACTATTTCTATGTTTGAATTGGAAGTGGTTCCCCAGAGTTGGATACCGTAGGTCCAAATAGGTTTCAAGTGTTGGTAAGATTCAAATTGAATTCGTATTGGCTTGTTTGAAGAGTTGAAGAGGGAAACATCAAGTCAGCTGGTTCTATTAAGTCATTGTTTTTACTAATTATAGCTTTTATCGTACATTTTTAAAGCATTATTGGTAAATCCAATCTTGTACATCGTAAAACATGCCTACTGAAAATACAAATTTCACTAACAATAGTTGACTGCAACTTAAAAAAATATGTAAAAGAATGGCCTACAATTTTGGTCTTCTGAACCTACTTCGGAAGAGATGAGCGGGAGCAAATTTTTCAACTTTTTAAGGAAATCTACCTACTTTCGCGAAATCTTTCATCAAAAGGACATCAAATTAACAATTTTACAGAAACACCCTTAACCTCATGTTATGAAAAGTAATTGGGTGTGTATTTAACCGTCTCGGATTTTCAGTATGAGAGTGGCAGAAACGACCCCATCCCAGAAAACTTTAAGGGTTTGAACCGCCCCCCGGATAGGTGATTCTTCCACACAACATTTCACTGGCGGAGACATTATGAACACGCTACTCTTGACAGAAAAGGCTTCATTTACATACGCAACGTCGCTCTGCTATGCCAGACGGTGCCCCAGTTGTCCGGGTCAGCACACTGGCGGTGGATAATAGTAATTATCAGTGGCAATGGTGATCAAGAAGGCTGTGGTACACTGCCACTACAAGTAGACTATATTATGCACCAACGCTCCAGATCCCGTCCTTGTGCAACGGTCGCTGCCCTCCTGCCTCTTGCTTCATCGTGCTTTCAGCAATTCTGATTTCCATGTCATAAGCAGTAAGCAGATCACCGGCCAATCACGTTTATTTACATTCAAGGCTTCAATTATTCGACTTAGCGTTTAGTCGTGGATCGATACTTTGAAAACACGTTGCTAAACTGAGCGGTTGAACGGAGGGGTAGCCGCGGGGTTGTATGAAACCCTTGCATTTGCCTCCCCAAAGTTTGTAAGATTGATTTTAAGAAATCATACAAGAATTCATACATATGTAATAACACTTGATATTTCTTTTAATTTTAAGCGTAGATCCACTTTTCACTTTTCCTACGCCAGTGTTTTAAATTACACAGCGTTTCGGAAGGTAAGGACTCTTCCCATTTTCAAGTGATCCCATTCTAACCCTTCGTTTATAGCTAACTAATTTACCCATATAGTTAGGTAGGTAAATTTTGGGTTAGATAGTCACTTGAAAACTTTACCCTGAAAAGTAGAGTGCCTAGTTGAAAATACTAGCGTTGGAAAAGTCCATATATTTTACCCCATAATAATTATTCTTCACAATAATAAAATTTAAATAATGCCTTTTATATTTAGAATCTAAAATATTGTCTAGACCATTTTACAATCGGAAATTCCTCGTCTTAAGACACCATATAGGCCTACTGATGGCTCAATCTTCTTGGTGTTGGATCTTGTCTTGGATGTTGCTAGCATTTTACAATTTTTAGAGTGGGAATAAGTTTTGATGTTTGCCTTCTTCGTCATTTTAGTAATGAATTGTTTACAGATAAAAAATGAGACTCTAAGTTTGTTGGCTATGGGGTATTTTACAACTAAAGCATGTTTCGGGATGGATAAACGTGCAGGGTGCAGTATTGAAAGCCAATGGTTTTATTGAAAAGATCATGTACGTTTTTGAGATTCTTTGTTGAAGCAAAGGGGTTGTTGATAGCTTGGTTTTCCAACCGACAGTGTTACTCTATAGTCTCAAGATGGAACCTGTCATCTGACCGTCCAGGTGGAGACTGGCCAATGGGTAAAGACCCCGGTCAGTCCCAGGAGGGTCAGGAGACAGGTTCCAACATACAGAGTATAGGCCTCTGACAGAGGTAGACTCTGTGTTAAACAAACGTTATATTCAACAGCTGATACTTTGGCATTATCCCCCAAGACCTATCAACAGACCGCAACTAGGCTGTAATCACGTCCAGCGTATCTTATGCAAGTATAGGAGCTGTCAACGGCTGGCTTCCTCGCACATAATCTCTCATTTTGTGTTGTGCAACTGATCAAAACCCGGGATTACTTTGCATGTTTATAACCGGCGATTAGCTGTATCACTCCGCTAATAGACGTGGATAATCCTACCATGAATGAGTTATTGGCATCGGCACAACGCGCTTATATGGCAACCTGGTTATACGCTTGTTCTCTTCTACATTACTCTGTGTGTTTTAGAAGTTATGGACTTTCTTCTTACTCGCTGGGATAATTGCGTGGAAGTGCCCGGTTGCAGATTGGCGGTTAGGGATTTGGAGCGATTGTAATGTACTAGGGCGACTAAACATTTTCATGTTTAAGTAATTTTTTTTTCAAACAGCGGAATACTTATGAACAAAAGTACGAAAAATGTAGATAGTCTTGAATAGTGTAAAGCACTTACTTGTAACAGCTAGAAATAGCACCAGTGTTCATTTACCACACCTCTTTGAACATAAAAGTAAATAATGATATACGTAAACAAAAATGTACCTAAATAAACAAATTATTGTCAATTTCATTGACCAGCTGTTTTGATAAATTAGTCGAATAACGTTAAATTCTAAAACGTGCAAGGTGTAGCCCTTTGGAAATTGGCCTGTGGGGCAGAGCCCTAAGAGAATTCGTTTATACCAATACTTTTCGGCATATCTACACACTCTGAGCTTCATTTTGGTGTGCCATATATCTCATATCATCACTCAAAATCAAAATTGGTCGATCAAAGTAATCAGACCATTATTTCAACAGCATGACATTCTTTATGGTGCAATGATAATTGTTCCATCAGCTTCTAAGAAACCCAGAATCTTATATTTTACAGATCTTTGCATGTTTTCATCTCCCAGCACTTCTTGAGTCTTGACCGTCAGTGTGGTGATCACACCCTTCTCTGCTCCAGATACATCAACTGGCTCGGCCAATACACAGTAATGGCAGGTCTCGGCCTCGTTGCAAAACTAGTAAAACACGGTCGTTGAGACCTGTTAAAATATGAAATTTACAACCCATGGCTGAAGTAATAACATGTATTACGTTAATTCTAATGATATGAATGTAGGTCTGCTGTTTTCGAGTCGCAGTGTAATCTTTTTGTTTCCTTGTATGATATGAATGCTATTCTCAGTCGGGACAAGGAAATGAGTGTTTATTTCAATAAAACCTTATAGAAATCGTTTAACGTTTCCTCTAAATTATTGCCAATTACAGTGGTAGCTAAAGATCATTCCTGTGAAATGTGAAACTGTATGCAATAACTCCACATGGGAATGGGATTCAATCCAACTACTGTTGAAGTTTGCTGATACGTACTTAGTTTTCTGGTAATAATACTGATAACTCGAACTGACGTTTCCGGCTTGTTGCGTTCCGTCTTGCAAACCATCTTCAGAGCACCAGAGTTGGGGTTACTTCTACTGTAATATAGATTAAAGGAGTACTACAATGACACGATTTTAACCCAAAGACCGCGATGTGGTAATAAATGTGGTTTTATACATCTACGTCAACAGGTTCAAAACTCGTTAGTATTTGTTGGTGAATTAAAATATTTAATACAGAAGTTATTATTCGAAATAGTTGTATGCTTTGTGCTGTATAAAGTTTATCTCGCTCTCGCACTTACACTCATGGTTATAATACTTTATTATTTTCGCTCTTTCAGGACATTCTGTGCTTTAGATGATATTTAACATCATAACTATGATGTTTCCAAAACACGATATCAGTGAAATGCGACATTGATGCATACGCCTAGTGATCACGATTTGCATAATAAAGATGCCATATTTACCTAATAGATCAGGGACTTGAGCATAAAAAAGCATAAATGTCCTACTTATCAAATACTGTGAACTTTTATGTCGTAGCTGTTAACAAAAACAAATAAAATCGGATATCATAGGCCATTATACAACTACGATCACACGATAAATAAACAGTATTCAACTTCATTTACCTGATCGATCCAAAGCTCAAAGCCATAAAAAATCTTAAATACAAAACATTATTTTTAATTTCCATACGCAAACAAACAAAAATCGGAGGCATAACTCGTCATACGACTACGCAGCGAGAAAACTTACGTTAAGAAACTCCTCGGTGCGTAAAATCAATTCAAATACGGCCCTTGAAACAGCTGATTACCTTTTGTTGGGTGTTTGTACAGGGGGAGAAGGGATGATTGAATGCGATGGTGCCAGTGTGACAGATCGCGCTTACACCATGCTGCTGTCCTCGATGCCCTCATTGGAATATCATTTCCACCTACGACCGATATTAGTCATTACTCAACGTAACCTGCGGGCTTGGGCTGCTCTTATGCGTATTTTTACAGACCAGTCTGTTGTAACCGGACGAACTACTTCTACGGTGGTGTCATTGACTTTGGATACAAGTATTTTTGGGGAGCAAGTTAATCAGGTGATGAATGCGGGACATCGTAGTTGAGGTCATGGGTTAAAATCTCACAAATCACTAATGGAGAATCAAAGTGGTGCCTCGACCCTCTAGGTCTACAACCTGACCAAATGTTTATAAAAAGGTTACAGGCTAGACCCAGCGTCCTAGGAAGTGAACGTGGGAGATGGAATAAAAGTATTCTTCTTGTTTTTATGTAGAATCTATGTGAGTTTTAATGTGGTTGACGCCCGGTAAAAACTGATTCAAATGTGTCTCCCATTTGAGTGAGGGTAAACACAACGATTTCTTTTTCGAAGTTTGAGGAGAAGCAATGGTTTGCAAATAGGTCGTTTATTTGATCGAAATGGTTTTTAAGGAGGTGAAATTATGATAAATAAATAGTAGATATAAAAATGCTTACTGGACAGAGACATACTTGGAAACTGATTCGGAGGATGAGAAATCTGTTAAGCAATTAATTTTAGCACTTGATCATTTTGCCTGGATTTTTTTACATCTTTTGACAACTGAGCAGCTTTGTAAAAACTTAAACATATTAGTGGCATAACTTACATGTTTATTGGTTTACTACGTTCCCTACCAAAGAAACTAACTTCTGTGTAACTCACATTATTTGACAGCCGGTAGATGTGTACTGATAGTTTCGTGGAGAAAACATTTTAGAATAATCTACCCTCGTCCAAAGTAGTAGAGCGTGCGATACTAAAAATTAAATATTTATACCAACAGGCTCTCGTCGATGGTTTAAAAATGAATTGTAGCCGATGAAGGAAAACCTCTATTAGCTCACCCAAAACATTGGAATTAATGTCTTCTTCAAGTTGGGGTATTCATTAAGTAGAATGGTCAGCAAATTACGCAAACCTATCGACAACCATTACTACAATATCTTTGGCTTACACGCAGTAAAATATCTAAAATGTCTCTGTACATAACAAATTCAGTAAATCTTCGTCAAGATCAAACCACAAGGACAAGGACAAGGCCAAGGCGAATTGACTCAGCATCTCTTAAGACAAATAGTCACGGAGAGCTAATAGCCTGATTCCAAGGCGAAATATTAGGAGTTGATCCAGGACACGGCACGAGGAACTCGTCCTGAATAAATAGCCGGAATAGTTTAGAGATAACCTTGAAACAAATCAATAACAAGGGTTCGTGAGATGGAGTCAGCAGCGGTCACGAGGTCGTGGTGACTGTTCGTGAGTCTGCGCGAGATACAGGGTCGTCAGCATCTGATCTGTCACCGCCTGGTGACACTGTTGGTCGATGAGTCTTTTGAATCGTATAGGATGGAAATAGAGTATTTCGACAGGAGGGCGTAAAGTTACTCTACGTGACACGAGCTCAAGGTTAACAACTGAGGGTGGGTCAAAAACACACTTTTGGCCCGTGGGGTGAACAATGTTTTCGGTGTACCACGCGATTCGTTAAGCAAGTTACATAACAAAAACACATCAGTAATTGATCGGAACTATTTACCCTTATATTGAGTAATCTTCAGTGTAATCTTTGGTCATGTACTGATGTTTTCCCATTGTACTGTATTCGTGCTTTGCTTGTATACTGTGTATGGCTTATTATAAACACATGACACCAGTCTTTTGTTTACTTTTTCCTTGTTATTTTGTTCAACCAACATACAGTAGTTACTTGACAACACTTGGTGGACGTTAAATTTTCAAATGAGTTGTGTAGCGAAATACGAATTTTCCTTGTAAAGCCTGTAATCACGTTTTTAGGGATATAAGTCCCTAATTCCAAAATTTAGTGAAAATCCTTCCGATTGATTTTGATATATTAAGATATACAGAAATGTATAATACAGACAAACAGACATTGGCCTAGCTCGTATAAGAGTATAGGATAGGATAGTCTATGTTATGTTAGTTTGAAAAAAATGTTTTAACATATAAATAAATTAATTACGAAAAAATGAATGTTTGTTGTACAGTACAATGTTACTACACAATGTCAATAAAAATTAGTGTTGATAACCAGACGTTTGGTATAATAATCTGTTATACAGTAATAATATGATAATCTGACGTCAAACTTAAGTTGGTTAATAGCCAAATGACGAATGGCGTTTGGGTCCGGAATTATTCTCACCTAAAATCAAATCAGCAACATTCATTTAAGTTGAGCACTATAATCACTCGAAATTGACAACTGCAGGGAAAGTTATCGAATAGAGGTTAAAACAGGTATTGATGTTAAAGGGGAAAAGGAATTGCCCACTAACTGACTAACTAACTGACTAACTGACTTGGTTCTTTTAAGAGGGAAATTTTGTCTTCAACCAATCTTTTATGTAATGCAGCTATTTCTACCCTCATGACATTATTGAACAGGTAGTTTACCTCGCATTGGTTCTCCAGGTCCCCAGATGGCGATGGGTCTAAACTTCCTCTGCGAACGGTTGTGCCTTGAAGGTTTGCTGGAAGGAAGAGCAACGTTTCTGAAGTTATCAACTTCCATCGTTATTTGAATTTTCTTGAACAACCTGGAAGTAAAATTGAACTGTTATGCCATGTTGCTACTCAATAACTAATACTGTAACTAAGTTGGTCAAAAAGATAATGCTGATGTGATGTATTATAAACAAATAATTTAAGTTGTGATATGAGCACACACAGATGGACATTTTATATTTTAGCCTGATGATATTCTTAATTTGTCATACATCTTAATTGGCCATTCCTGTTGACACTGCCAACTCAATATTGCCTATACTTTTCTTAAATGTATTTATATTGAATGGTAGTGACTCACTCAGGGTAGCTTAGTGGATTCAGAGTAGGCCCCCAGTTCGATCCTGAGAAATATCAAAACCAAAAGCTTTTCGTTGGTTCGAAACTGTACTGATGTGTCCTCAATTGTTGGGCTATTTATGTTCCTGGCTAAAGAGCCAACCGATCTGTATCAACCTATACCCAATCTACTCAACACTCATCTCCACCTTAAAATGCGCACTTGACGTGTCGAGATTACGAATTCGTCCTTTTACAATATCAAACGACCCAGACTTATCAGGTTCCTACGGATGGGATATCGGGAAGTATTTTGTATTACACAAGCGCACAGAGGAAGTACCTAGCAATCTTCCTTCATGAATAATAGAGTGGGATAAACTACAAAAACTAACCAATAAATCAACGTTAACGCGTTTGGTTTGGTCTGGTTGATTAACAACGTGCGAGAGACGCCGGTCTGTGATTATATTGGCGGTAACTCGCCCCATGTGTAATTACAACCCAGAGTGATTTATCTGCTTTGTTAGAAAAGCAGCCAATTTGTTAATCACTGCAGATGGCAGCTCTTGCATCGAATAGTTTGCATCGAGTTTTTCCATGTTGATGGTTATAGCAACACCGGACCAATTTTTGACACCTGTTTAGTTTATCAACAGCTGATAAATAGTGTTATTTTCTGTAAACGGAACGTAGGTAAATGAATCTTATATCAGATGCAAGTAGGCATTGTTGGGTTCTTGTTTGAAAACGTCCCTCGAAGAAATACCCGAAAATGAATTATTTGTAGCTTTTTAATGGTAAGGAATTAGGCATACAGACCTCAATCATATGGGTTTTAATGGAATGGTTCTAGCTAAAGAAACAGGTGGTGCAACAGATTGTAATAACAAAGCTACGCAGGTTGTCTCATTCAATACTACACTCACCCTGCATTTGGTTTACGAAAAACACACACTTCATCCCTCTCTTAAAAGGTATAATCATATAGCAAGGATGATCCATTAGATTTAACGTTTGACTATTAATATGTAATAGTCAATGGTTTAACCATAGACAAATATAGAACGAATCGGAGTCAAAATGTTTCATGCCCCAGCAGTTTGAACAGGTAAATCTTGTAAATAAAATCATTGATACACATCACAGTAATCTACAATCAGCTTATCCTAATATAATTCAAATTTTGAACCGGAATATGCCTTAGTTGCATCCCCATTTTGATAAGCACATTGATTCATAGGTCCATCTCTGCATAGCTAAGTTGGATAAGTGTAAATTGCAAACTTGTACGTCATTTCTCCTACGAAATGAAAATAGAGAAACGCAACTATACTCTTGAAGTTATTTCTAAGGCCGGGGCCACACGTGGCGGATCGTCCGCGCGGCTTATGATCGTACGATCATAAGCCGCGCGACGATGTCCCGGCCACACGGAGCGGATGAACCGCTTCCGGTTGAGGTTTCCCAGCCTACGTACTGAGATTCTAACATGGTTTAATTCACTCGTTTTTTTGTTACTATCGCATGACTTCAATTGCTTTGACCGCATATAACTAAGGAAGATATACTCATGAGAAATGTACAACATGAGAAATCCCACATTATCTTTAACAAGTTCTATTGATTTGTCTGTATCGAACATTTTACACCTATAAACCGAAATCCACAAGCACAAACTAAAAAAAAACCACTACAAATGCTTGAAAATGAGCTCCAACCGCGCGGACAATCCGTATCGTGTGGCCACTCTCATAAGACTACGTGTGTCATCCCCTCCAACGCGGCTTATGATCGCGCGGACAATCCGCGTCATGGCGCGGACAATCCGCCCAGGCGGCTTAGGATCGCCCCGTGTGGCCACTCTCATTTGATTCAATGTGTTGTCGGTCCGTCCGCGCGGATGATCCGCGTCGTGTGGCCCCGGCCTAAACCCTTAAATTAGACACTCTTGACAACATTCAAACAATGTTTACACTATATTCCCACCATAAACACCACTGAGAAATGTTCTCATGCATTGCCGTCCTGTGAAAGTGAGACTGATTCTATTCAGTCATATTGGTTTATTTGACCTTTACCGCCAATTTAGATGGCTGGAAAGTGTTCTGGTTTCCGGTTCAGCTGTAATCACATAACTATTTCTACCGGAAGCGGCGTTGCTGACAGACGCTCAGCACAGGTGTTGAA
Organism: Macrosteles quadrilineatus; assembly: GCF_028750875.1. Classification (NCBI taxonomy): domain Eukaryota; kingdom Metazoa; phylum Arthropoda; class Insecta; order Hemiptera; family Cicadellidae; genus Macrosteles; species Macrosteles quadrilineatus. The sequence goes on from NW_026542598.1 coordinate 29,002,836, forward strand.
TGATACATTCTCCATGCGTGACGTCATAAGCCGTGAAAACGCAACGATTATCAGTGTTGACAACACAACAATGTCAAATACTCAACTAGTTGACTAATTGTACAAACTTGTGTGTTTCCTTGTGATAATAGTTGTGTAGATATGTTGTTTACAGGTGTTTTCACCTGTTGGTATTTTGAGTACTTGTAAGATAAGGTGGTGTAGTTTGATGGTTTATGGCACGAAATAAATTATGGTTTTAAATATTCCTGGAATGTGTGCAGCAAAGGTTCTACCTTTGACTATACAACTAAACATTCCATCCCTATGTTAAATTTGTAGCGACATTTTTGATCAAAATCGTCGTAGTAGATGTGAGCAACGATGTGAGCCACCGAAAGTTTGGCTGATCTAAATTACTAATTTCTGTCGAATACACAAACTTTTTTACCAAGTTAAACTTAGGGAATGATTTATGGTGAGCTATAGCATTGATTATAGTGTTATATATTGAATGGCTATAGCAACTGTTATGACCCATCAACCTGGTCAGCAACAAAAATCCACACTTGGCTTAAAATACCTACTTTGTATAGTCGCCATTTAATGAGAAAGTATTAAAGTATTAAAAATATATATAAAATTATATATAAAATATAATTTTAGACACTAGCACATCCTGTGACTAGCTTACACAACTACTGTGCGTTATTTTTAAAATAAAAAAAAATGGCAACAGCTGGTCCATACACATTTAAAGATGGTGGAATGCTGATTTTCAGGGGTTTGGGATAAATTAGGATATTAAATTATAACCTATAATGGGATAGTTGTGCGAAAAGATGTGGGATGTCTTGATTGTTGACTGGGAAAAATTATCATTATTTATGGCTGTAAGTGACACGTCTCATTCATTTTCTGTTCAAGAACATTGAGCATGAAACCGAAAACACTATTGTATCGTAGGCAATTTGGTAGGATTTAGCTTTTTTTATCTTCTGAAAAAGCTAATGCTTGACCATAATTATCATCAAAATGAAGTGTCTGCCTTCTCAACACACAAAAAACTCTGGATCAGCTGGAATCTTCGACAAAGATATTCTTCGTACCTTGGATTACTAAAAGCCTATTCCTGAGTTGATATTATCTCGATATATCTTCAGTAGGTAGGTAGGCTAATTGTTAAAATTCTATGGAATTGATCATTTTGCAAGAATTAAATTACTGCACTTTGAATTGAATAAACTAGATACATTGAATGAAATCCTGGCAATACAATACCAAGTTGCCAGGTATAATTTTAGAATACTGTGCTATCTTAAGTGAAACTGCATCACCTAAATATCCTACTAATATTATAAATGAGAAAGTTTGGATGTATAGATGTATGGATGTATGGATGTATGTTTGTGACAAGTGAACGCGAAAAACACTGGTCGGATTGGGCTGAAATTTGGCATGATGATAGCTCACATTCCCGATTAACATATAGGCATATTCTTATTTCAAAAATCCTTTCGGGCTCCACCCCAGTGGCTCTGGAGTTTCCTATGTTAACCTTATGAGAAATGGAATTATTGAATCTTAACAGCTGTTTCAATTAAACAAGTTGGTTCTGTTCTATGATGTTCAATAGCATTAAAGTTACAAGGATTACCAACAGGGTGCAGCACTATTATTTCTTTTACATTTATTACAACAGCTAATTTGCAACCAAAAGGTGAGTGAGCGTAGCGAACGAACTTCAACCTGAAAGCGAGTTAGCGTAGCGAACGAGCTAACCTGAAGGCAAGTGAGCGCAGCGAACGAGCTCCAACCTAAAGGTGAGTGAGCGTAGCGAACGAGCTCCAACCTAAAGGTGAGTGAGCGTAGCGAACAAACTTCAACCAGTACGTGATTGAGCCACGCGAACGAGATAATCTTGAAAATTAAGAAGTTAAACGGGGCAAAGCCCGCGGGTTACAGCTAGTTTTCAATATTTGGAAATGTAACTAGTCACTCTAGCAGTCATAAGGACCATACAGCGTGATGCTGACAGTGGTCTTGCTATTGAAGTTCATTCAACTTCATATTTGAACATCATTAAACTTAATTGAGTATAACTAATTTGAGAGCCTATATGATGGTATCGATGAACAAGTTCAAATTTATGTACAACTCAAAACCCTCCCACTTATTCTAGGCTGTTTGGTTTACGTTTCGCCAAAATGACACCCCTCCAGCAAAGACTTCCCCCGCTAAAGACACCCAACTCGACACCGACCGGTTCCAAGACCAATTTATAAAGCAATAATGAACTTCCAGGTGTCGCTAAACGGCAGTGATCGCATTAAGTAGGAGGAAGTGCCAGTCGGAGCATCAAATGCGATTTATAGCCCACGCTCATTAAACTACAATATTTTAAAAACGGTTATGACTTAATTTGTCATAAGTTACTGGAGTGTAACGGCACCAGCCGCGGGCCACTATTTAACCACATAATTAGCTGGACGTCACCGTTTGCTCGTTACGGTGAGGTTAGGTTAGGTTAGGTTGCGCAATCGGCTCCACGCATGCGCAGAACCCGGGGCGTGGTCACGGCGCGCTCTTTGTAAGATGTATTATTACTTCTGCCCCGCAAATATTAATTCAATTTGATAAAATTACATAGCGCGTTCCTGATAGTGCAGTCTTGCCCACACACACTGGTTTCCAGGTAATCGCTGTTGTCATAACAGACGGTTAATCCGGAATTAATTATAAGGACGGAATGATAATTATTAAATGAGATTAGAAGATGTCAGAGTTCCGCGTGATTGAATTAGTGCGCTTGTATAATGTTCTGACCAGCCTCGATTATCCCATTTTCCACGAATGTCTTGCAACAGCAGACTCCTACAGTAGTTATCTTGTTAGCCACTATAAGATATATATATGTTAGCTAGAGCTCACATATATGTTTCCTTTAGACACATGTCCAAAACATGCTAACGATTTCCCCCTTACTTATTGGTATGTACATTAGAAAGCCTTCCACGTTCAAAGTTAGACTGGCGAATCTTGGACTTCAGCATACAACCGCATCGTTGAAATGGCGAAAATACTGGTCGATATATCGGATGCGTTGTACCAACCCTCTTTTGAGCAAGCTACAATTAAAATAGAATAATATAATATATTCTGGTTATATTACAGTTGAATCTCCCAGAAAATAAGTTGCTGCACCACATCTGAAATGCTGTCAGCTAATGATTTTGTCATCTCCCAAAGAAACCAGAGTTGTTTATCGAAGAGTCCTAATGTTCGCGATACAAACCCTATGTGGAACTTTGGCTAAAAACACTTTGAGCGATAGGATCCAACTTGCTAAAACTAGGATCCTACTTGCTACGAAAACTCCCAAGTGACTCCTTCACGTGAAATGTTCAATGTTGATTAATTTCCTCGTAAGCATGCTGAATGCAGATTCAGGACCTGGCAGCACGTGTAGACAAAAGGACCTGCGGAGGTCACGAGTCCGAGTCAATTAGCAGAATAAAGGGACGAGATGTGCAGCAACAATGTGTAATAAAGCGGAGCTCCCGGCGAGTTTGATCAGCTGTTATCACTTGGTGATAGCGTCATTAACGGGCACAAAGAAACGGTGGCGCCACAAAGAGATCCTGCTGAGCGAAAACTCTCCTCAGCCTTAAAGGCTGGAGAAGACAGAGTTCCTGTAAGCTTATTACGTACTGAAAAGTTACGGGCACTTCATGCGCAAAACCGTAAAACACCAGGGACGCAGGAGATGTAGTAGAAGGGAATAGGGTAGATAGCCGATGAACAGGTAACTTAGTTTAAATTAAAAGTTATGAAACTTGTGGAGACAGTGCTTTAAAAATATTGACGAAATGTTCGGACTTACAATTGGGAGTCTCAAATGTTTGGGAATTCTAGTAAGCTGCATGAATATTCTTGGATGTTTTTGAAGAATCATAATGGATGGATTCCGGGAATTTTCGACGATAAGGGAAAATTGTTAATTATGACGATAATCTTTTAGAGTATCCTTGTCTTGAGACACTGTTGTGAGAGTCCTAAAACATCCGGTAGGATAGTGAAGAACCTAAATTTTTTTAGAAAAATATAAGAATGCAGGGGAAAGTTAAGACGCTGTAATATTGCACTGTGCTCAGAAAGAAAGTTGCAGTTAGGGCAACAATGTACAAGTTTTGAATATAATATATTGAAGGAAAAAAGTTACACAAAACTGCCAAATATGTATATTGAATTTGTATTAGAACATTTATGACAAAAGGTATTCAGCGTGTGTAAAACAAATTTGGATTGTTAGTACTTTACAAATTCATCATTCAACTTAACTTCCCGTCTAGGCTTATCAATACACGATTTTTTTTCAAGAAACCTTCCAATCTCCGGTTCATTAGTTTTAAATTAAATATTTCACCTCGTAATCAGATTTTGTTGATACTAAGAGTAGTATTAAAACGAAAGCATCCAATTTTGATTTGAAACTGGGCATTTCATGTCACGTGTTAGTGGTGGATAAAAATCAACGTTCGCTTGACCAAACGTATCGTACAACCAATTACACTTCCAACAGAGTCTATCTGGATCACTATTTACATTTCAAGGATCCCACTAGCCACTAACGTCCGGAGCGTTTCACTTCTACTGACCATTTATTCAGTGACATTTGTCCTAAGTGAGCGCGGTCCGCAATGCAGTCCTGGTGCACGCCACGCGCATGCCTGGACACCGCGACTGCGTGCACCTGATTATGGGCAAGACCCGCTCTCAGTCACATTGTCCAGCGGTCCCCCGCATGCGTTGTGGTGTTACTCAGATAGGAAACTCAGACGAATGGCGTGTCCACTAACTGGTTCACACTTGGAAATATGCGCTTCACATGGCGAAAGTCCCCTGGTAGTATGTACTGTGGTGTTTCTGGTTTGTAAATTGATTAGTTATTTTCGGTTACATACAGCTGATGAGCCTGATTGTCTTCTTTTCAGGATACGATCTTTGTGTAGAAGATGAGGAAGATTTGAATTGTGTATACATACAGATTACACGATGAAATTTCCTTGCTATAAATTAAAACATTCGAAATAAAAAGGTTAACTCTCCTTGATATCACTCTGAAGAGTATATGCTATACACATAGTGGGAAAATCTTGGTACTTTTAGTTTAATGGTCACCAGAAGCCCTTTTATACAGTTTGATAAAATTACTATAAATAAGTGCCCTTAGTCACAACAACAATTCCTGGAAAGCTCTCAGATGTTAATATACCAGGAATTTTGATTTAACGTGTTAACTTACATATTTTCTGTGAGTTCGTAAGCTAGCCCGACCCGACCACGGAAGATGAGAGAGGGGTGTAGTAGCTTGCTCCAAAAATAGTGCTAAATACTCTACTTCGCCTCCCATGAAATAAGTTAATGAATGTATTGTCAAAGAGTTGGCAATACGTTTTATTTTATAGTAGTTTCTTTTGCAAAAACAATTGAATTAGGCTTGCTCTCGTAGCAGCAAAACTCAGTACCAAACGGACTCCAGTTCCAGTGTATTGGAATTTTCATATTGATCAAAATGTAAATGTCCTATTGTTAAGTACATGTTTAAATAAACCTTTAGAGTAGTGATTCCTATAAGTAAGTTTACTGAAACCAGGATGATGTCTCCTCATCTCCCGTTTCCTTTGATCATTGTAATTTATATCTCACAACTGATTATCAAGTGATGTCCTCATAATTCAACATTTCTGGGTTGACTCCCTTACAAACCTTTAAAAAAAATATATATATATACAGTGTGTCCCGGAACTCTCTACCAATATTTTAGGGCATTGCTCCTGGGTAAGAAACATACCTAAGTATCATATTTAAATCGTCCGGAAGTCCTTAGTTACTCACACAGTTGCCATTTTGTTTTTTTCAGTTATAATTTGTTTTTTAAAGAGTGGTAAAACAAACGAAATGGAAACTTTGCACAAACATTTATGACAACTAGACAAAGCTAAAAAAAACATTATGACGATTTTCCAAATGCATAAAACAAAATGGCGGCCATTTAAAATTTTGTTTCTTAAATAACTCAAAAATTGTTGATTTTTTATAAATATTTTAAATGGCCGCTATTTTGTTTTATGAATTTGAAAAATCGTCATACTTTTTTTGTAGCTTTGTTTAGTTGTCATACATGTTTGTGCAAAGTTTCCAATTCGTATGTTTAACCATTCTTTAGGAAAAAATTAATAACTGAAAAAAACAAAATGGTGGCTGTGTGAGTAACTAAGGACTTCCGGACAATGTAAATATGATATTTTGGTATGGCTCTTACCCAGGAGCAATGCCCTAAGATATTGGTAGAGATTTTCGGGACACCCTGTATATAAAAATAAACAACATGTCAAATGCAAGAAAATTGAAGACTGTATGGGAAAATTGGTGCTCTTCAGAATCCATTAGCAATAAATAAATAAACACAAAATATACTAAATAAAATGTCGTTCTGTATTTATTTTCTTCATGGATCAACTAACTGTAGATCACGATCACGTTAAACTTTGAGAATTCATTATTCTATTCGCCAGGAGATTTTTCTGTCATTATCCTAATCATAAAATCCTATCAGTGCTCGACAACCAGTTTTTAAAGTTAACATGTTAACCTTATATCGATTATTTTAATGATTAGTTTCTTTGGAACAGTAACTAAATTTCTAAGTTTAAATTCTGTCATCTTGCTCGGGCAGCTCATTTGTTTACAATTTTTTAAACTGGTGGTTTAGTTGTGTTAGACTTGGTGTTAGACATTACGATGAAAAACACCAGATGACAAGAAGGAGAAAGATTTATATTAAAATTTGAGAGGACTAAAAATTACGAGATTCTATAACCAATTAAGCTATTGTAACTTTTATAGCTTTTTTAACTTTAATGAGAACGCCTACACTATTCTCTTTTGCATTCCCCGTTACGAAGCACTGGTAAAGATAGCAATACATATAAACTAATGTTCTACTTTATAGTCCAGTTTAAGTTCTAATAAATATTCATTGGGGGATTTTAAATATTATGAAATGAGGCAGTTCTTCGCCCAGAGGCCTCTATACCGGTTCTGCATCCAACGGCCACATTTTGCAGGAATATCATGTTTTGATGCAACTTCATACTTCACGACCCATTTCGCATATATTAGCCACACCTGTCAATTAGAACGCCTCTCTGTACGTGTGGGTTCGTCTTTCTAGTGGTATTTAGTACTCTTAAGTAATGTGTGATGGGGAAAAGAGGAAACTTGTACTTGGCAGTCGGCGAGCCACATGTGATATGCTAAGGGATTACTTAGCATATCACCCCTAGTGATATGACCCCTATTGGTATTACTTAAAACTTTTGACAATTCTACATAGAGTATGAAGTTTTGAGATTTAACGATTTTAAATTGTGAAATTAGGTTAACCTAACCTAATTTAAAATCATAGTTAAAATCTCTGTAGAGACACATTTTTAACTATTTTTACCAAAGTGGTGTCAAACAAAACTTTAGAATCTTCTCATTCAATTGATTCTTACCCTGTATGGTTTCTAATTTATATATTTTCAAAAGTGTAACAATAATTTAGAACCACCCTGTACAGTACAGTAATTTACATCGGTGCTGTCTAAGTGTTATGTTATAAATGCTTGCATAAGGATTGTCAAGTTCTATAGACAGTCTATCGTTTCATTCAGCATTCAACGGTGTCGACGCAGTTTTATTGGACAAGATAGGCAGACTATCAGCTGTTGATAACTAGGGCACCGGCAAGTGCGGGGTTGGTGAACTGTAGGTGACCTTTCTTCTCAATGTCCACCAGTTATATAACTGGCACAGAGCTCGAGGCGCCGCTCTCCTTCCAAAAACAGAAGTGACGCAAAAACCGCCCTAAAATATATTTCGTCACATGCGATGCTCATTGTTGTCTTGTACTTGTTAACTAATTGGGAACAAGATAAATTACCGATCTGATATCTATCGTACGTGGAGAGCCTACAGAAGGTAATTGGATCAACTTGGTTTACTTATTGATACATAGAGGTTACAGACATACCTAGATAACACTACTGGTTACTTGTTAGTGTAAATGGGTAATTAGTATTTGAGTATGAGAGAATGTAAATAATTGCCCAAAGTGCGGCGTTATGGTTTTAGATTGTAGTGGCCTTGTGACTTAAAACCCCGACTTTGAACTTTAAAGTGTATAACATTACCATCTTATATATCAAACAAACTTTTGCAAAACCTATGAGAGCTAGCCTGACCATACTACTGGACCGAATTACACGCGGGTTGTGCCAAAAGAAAGGTTATCGGTCCTATATGTGCAGGTTTTAGTTGTATTTTGAAAATATTTATGTTAATTGGGTCAAAAATGGAAATTCAACTTTTCTTATAGAGATTTAACATGAGGCTAATTCTATAAATTAATAGACAAGCGTGTTTATAAAAAACCACGTTTCTCAGCTCCTGTGCACCGCAGGGAAAATCTACGCATACTGTTAGAAATATATTTGCCTGTAGATGTACAGAATCTCTTTATAAGTTAAAATAGGCTCAAAAATAAGCAAAAGAAACTAATTTAAAATTAAAAAATTAACATGGGCCTTATGGGTTGCCATGTTGGTGACGAAATAACAACAAAATATAAACAGAAAATCAAAACAAATGAAAGAAATTCCAATCACATGTTTTATTTACAGCATGGTGTAAAAATAGAGAAGTTGCACGATACAGACTTTTGGTCGAGTTTTTGACCACGGGGCGAGCTCTAGTTTGTATTATTTATACTTGGCACGAAACAAATGTTTACGGTGAATGTATGGCATACTAAAAAATATTTAAACTAAATGGTATACATATGCAGGTTTTTTTGAGATGATTAATACTAGCATGGTGACTGATTAAAACTAGAATAACGTAAGAATCACATTTTTGTATTGAACAGAAGATTACAAGTTTGTTGGTAATCCTGCACTTTAGGCATCAAATACGACGAAATGTAAATTGGTTTCATAAAGAATTGATGATGCGGACAATATGTCTTTTTCACTCTTATGTTTGTTTGGATTCTAAAACCTTTTTTTACAGTGTCTCTCAGAAGAGAAAATACTTGACCACTCTGCTATTCCAGGATCGCTAAAAAGACATTATGCCAGGCAAGGCGAGCACTCTTATCATGTCCATATTGGTCTACCGTCCGCGCCACGCCCGCCAGAGGTATGGGCCGTAATGGATCTAAACATATAATTTTCACTGTGACCTCAAAAGTTCGTTTTTGACCCGAGGCTCCTCAAATACAAATGTAAACAGTTTGATCTGTTATAATATTGAAACCGCGGTTGTTTGGAATTATAGACCAGGTTATTGTGTGGATTTAACACCGGTTGCCGTTTAGATCAGCTGATTGGTACGAAATTATGTTGGTTTCTCAAGCTACTGTTGCTTACGTCATGTATGAAATTGTATCAGTTATTTGGGAAAGTTATGGACAAATAATTATTGTAAACCATCGCCTTTAACGTACTCGTGGTCTTGAAGCATTACGGGTTGCAAATATTATCCTGGATAGTGTTACACAAAATTAAGAGCTAAAACAATCAAGCCGCGTTGATACAAACATTTACTAGGGCATTTCAAAGGTTTTGATAAAGTAATCAGCTGTTGCCAACCAAATGTTTAAACATTTTGTCGTTTTTTAAAGACTTTTTGTGATCATTGGTTGTCATCGACTAATTCCGTCAACAAAATATGTTACCCACGAATGTTAACTAATAATACTTTATGATCTGTTAATGACTTACTGGGGGGAAACAAAATTCCTGTTGCAAACGAAACCCCGTTGACAACAATGAACTATCTTCAGATAAACCCACCTTTTTCAATATTGTAAACATTGGTTAAACATGTGCAAACTCCGTTGTTAGGGTTCCTGCCGCGTAAACATGGTCCTGCAAAAAAGAACATCGTGGCGTTATTAAAGTGTTTATTGAGTTTAAATAAACTGTAAAATATTCACAAAGGTTCAAACTATGCTCTGTATGAACTGAAACTTCGCAGTTTTTTCTTTAAGTATTTACAATATAATTTTGAAAATCCGTAAATTGGTCTTTTTCACAAGTGTTTTAACTTCGAATTGATTGTGTCCATTGCATGCTCTGATATGTTAAGAGCACAAGAAGCGCACAATAATTGAACACAAACTAGTTTTAGAGTTAGCTTTTACAATAGAGACATGTTCAATCCCGAACTATATTTCAATCCATATATTCCATATCTTGAATTGAATTTCAGCACAGAAAACATATATGTTTTCTGTGATTTCAGGCTGCCTAGTAGAACCCTTTCGACACGGGTTTGCTTCAATCACATTCTCGAATCAACCTTATTGGTCAGTATTATGAAATATTACCCCACTTTATACTATTAACACAATTGTCCACAACCTTTTACCGATTACGTCCAATCAGATAATCACCAATTAAATAATTACCTGGTTATTTTCCGGTAACCAAAGTGTTCATATATTATTGTGTAAGCATTGACATTAATCCTAGCGACAGCTGTCAAGTAAATCGGATTTCAACTTCCTACAAAACCGTACAAAGTTGCATGTGCACTAATTATCTTAACATGAAAACCCGTGCGACCGCGCTGGGACAGTTGCAAATGAGAGGCTGAGTTACTCAATCACCGAGGGTACGCAGTAATTGGAGTTAGGGCTTATCGGGGAATCGGACAACCGTAAAAACAGAAAGGTCAGTGTAGTGTAATGGTAGTAATTGGCAAGTCTGGGCCTGGCTAAGGGCCTGGGGAAGTAACAAAGGAGGGGTTCAATCTCTCAAGGAGGACTATGGTCAGAATTAAAAATAAATATTACATCATGTTAAAGATGTAGTCAGGTGAATGAATGTTTAGAATAGCTGGGTAGTTCAGTGGTTGTAGTGCTCACCTAATCAAAAGGTCGCCGGTTCAATCCTGAGAAAAGTGTGTAGCTTTTTCTGTTTTTTTTTTGTACAAAATTGGACCCAGCTGTCCTTGACCATTGGGCCTTCAATGGTCATGACTAATGAAACAGCTGGTCTTAGTCAGTAACAATATGCTTTAATGTTTGATTATATAACTACTTGAGACGAATGTTTATTTATATACGAACTAGCTGGCCCGACAGACGTCGTCCTGTCCTAATATGGGTTTATGTCAAATGCTCGTCCATTTTCAAGATGAGCTCGTTCGCATGGCTCAATCACGTCCTGGTTGAAGTTCGTTCGCTACGCTCACTCACCTTTAGGTTGGAGCTCATTCGCTGTGCTCACTTGCCTTCAGGTTAGCTCGTTCGCTACGCTAACTCGCCTCCAGGTTGAAGTTCGTCATCTACGCTCACTCACCTTTTGGTTGCAAATTAGCTGTTGTCATAAATTAAAAAAAAAATAGTGCTGCACCTTGTTGGCAAACCTATTAACTTTTTAATGCTATTGAACGTGATGTTCAAATTGTTCAGAAAAATTCAGAATCAAATTGTTTAGTTGAACCAGCTAGCTGTTAAGATTCTTTAATTCCATTTAAATATGAATACAGTACTCATAAGGTTAACATGGGAAACTCCAGAGCCCACTGGGGCGGAGCCCTTTTGACGGATCTGCACCAAACTTCACACAAACCATCCTTGAATAATGCTTAACAATACCTGAAAGTTTCATTACAATCTGTCGAGCGGTTTTGGAGTCCATAAAGGACAAACAAACAAACAAACATACATACATACATTGGATTATATTTATAGATTGCCACAGCTGTTCCATTCTGGGGTGTCTATTTCAGTAACCAAAAGTCAATGGATACAGATATACTTCAACAAAGTAGACTTCTTTTCCTGTTGAAAGATCATATGATAAATCTTGTTTTGGTTTGTATCATTCTCGATATCGAGTGTTAACGTAGACAATATGTTTTAGGACAATGTTTGGGTAAATTGTACTTTGTGATGCAAACTCCGAACCTTAATGGAGTATACAGTATGTTGCATATGTTTCCATCCAACTATCTATATAGTTGTACTATAAAAAGACAAATGTCTATCTTTCTATGCTACTAAAATCACTAGACTTTCAAAGGAGAATAACTTCTGAATTTCACTGAGACGAATTTCGCAGAGAAAACTGAAATAGCTAATTTGGTGCACTGTTGCACTCAATTTTAATTTTGATATCGACCTAATGCACAACATTGTCTTGATCTATATTTCAAATATATATCTTTGCATATTAAGGAACTTTTTAACACCATTGCGTTATAACGCCCGATAATGCTTAAACAACACAATTAAGAGCAAGAACCTTGAGATTAGTTGTGTAAAAATCGTTAAAACTATCTCGAAACCATAAAACGGATAAAAATGGTAAACGAACATATTAAAGTTTTAACGCACAACTTAACATAACGAATCAGGAAAGTAAACAAGGTGAAGATCGGTGATTTCCTGAACGATTCCCACTCTACCAGATAAGATGTTACTTGGAGGGAACTCTGATATAGGTTACCTAACTGGCCGAATTTTCGAGGATTTTTCCGAAATGTTTGACAGCATGTAGATAAAGAGCGGATATATACTGGTAGCTTGGTAGGATGAAGTACAGTTGACAACATGTTCAAGTTGTGTGTACTTCTGGTGGTCTGCGTCTCAGTGGCTGTGGCTAACCCGAACCCTCAGGGGTTGTTGGGTGGTTTGCTTGGTGGGGGTGGCGCCAATGGGGAATGTATGGGGAGCGGTCAAGGAGTAAGTAAAATTATTTAAGCTTAATATTTCAAAATTTAAAATTGTATACATATTTTAATCAGGTTTATGGTGGGTCTCTGCACTTCAAATAGGAGAAGTTTTTTGTTTTTTTTTTAAAGATGGGGCAAAAATATTTTATTTGGGTGGTTATAATTTGCTGTAATTCATTTCGCTATTAGTAACTTCAATATAAAACCACTCTTTTTATTGGATTGTTCCTAAATGGTACATCAAGCAATATAAAATTAAAACATTACCTTTAAAAACGGGGGTTGGTTAATTAAAATCACTAATGTTAAAAAATTATAATATTAAAATATTTGAATACAAAACGTAATTGTGAATTATTTGTGAATTGACACTTATACCGGAGTAGGCCTAAGTATTCAAAACAAAACGCATTTTAAAATTTGTACTAATTACTAAAGCCAAATTATAAACTAAATCACAATTCTTCAATCTTAATTAAGATTCAAGCTGTTTTTTAAACATTATAATTTCGAAAATAGAGTTGTAGAATCAAATTATCTTTTTTGTGTATAGTTTGAATTATTTATCTACAGTTATCATTGTATGTTTACAGTGTGGTAATGGATCCGACTGTTGCCCTAACCTGCTGTGCCTTGCACCTCCAGGATTGGGAATAAGGTTGTGCATCTAATCTCCCCAGGGCAGATAGTTAAACTTTCCAAGATGGCTTACTTGAAAAAGCTATATTAAAAAAAAAATGCTTTGAACTTGTGGCCAAAGAATTCTTAACTTACAATCTGAGTGCTTATTATTAATTGTTTGTATCTCATTGTTTTACCTTCCCTTGTAATCTTCTTTTTAAGTTAGGTTCGATTGTAAAATTTCTTGAACAATAAAAAACATGTATTTTCTCAAAAAACACTGTTTTATATATCCCATATACATAATTTTGAAAACTAATAGTTGCATAGTTTAATTTGCTCGATTCGATGTTAGATGGCCTAAAATGTATTAATGGAACTCGCAAGTGTATAGCTGTATGAGCTGTAAATACATCAAGTTGTAAAGGGAAATAATTAAAATATTTATAAAAAATCCCGTTTTTTTCATCCACACCTCGTTTGAGTGTTAAATACAACAAAATGCAATTTTATTTGTAAATTGAAGTACATTAAACACAAATGTAAACGTTAAACATGCAATGCTATGCTATTCAGTACATTACCTAATCAATGATTAATTGTATTTAAACTACTACAACCCTTACTACAAAACCTTTTCTTCAAGTAACATATTTTAATCGTAAAACCAATACCTCCTCGTTTTATTTTATTTTTATATTCAATATGTTTATTTTAAATTAGTAGTATAATTAACAGTTTTCAAAATAAAAATGGCTAAATTAAATTAAACCCGTTGGTAATGTTTCACAATTGTGGATTCCATATTATTTGATTGACCCAACGAGTCAAACCATTGACAGAGATTGAATAATAAATAAAATTCAAAAAAATTCTTTTTTAAGAGAAGAATTTTTTTTGAAGACTGAAAGAGTAAAATAATCGTTTTAAACAAAGTAAAATCAGTGCTCAGCATAACGAGCCAAAAAAGGACAATTTATAAACTGAAAATTAATACAAAACTACCTAATATGTCATAGGGGGTCTTTGTAGGCTAAGTAGGCCTACATTGGGACCACAAAGAAAAATAAATTAACATAAACATTTGCAGTGTTCTTCATATTTTGCTAATCACTGATTTGACATAGAATTACCCCCCTTATCACTATATAACGTTAACGAACACAAGCAATTTCAAAATACCCATTCCTCTGTAATTATATTGCGAATGTCGGATTTAATCAAACGTAAGCAAATATCCGCAAACGATTATAAGCCGATCTCCCTTATCATTTACTTTCTGCAGTTTAATTCAATATTCAACAAATTAGACGACGTTAAGTTAATGCACAACAACCATAACAGATTATTCTAACCTTATAATTTTCCGTTCGCGATTTCCCCCTTATTGGATTAGGCGGACAAGATAATTCTGAGGCCCGGAAGGCGAGACGTGCAAACATCAGGCAATCAGCTGATGCAGGATTTGAGGAAAACGAGACGGTAATTAATCAGAGGTTATAATTGTAGCGGATCCGTTGGCTGAATTTTTATTTCAGGTTTAGTGTTGCCTATCCGTTGACTCACTCCAATCCGCACTCATTAGGTAGAGATGTGAATGGAATCTGCTGTCGTATGTGGGGTACTTTAGCATTTTACCGACCACACCGATAAATCAACTTCGAAATAAGATTTTAATGAGTTTACAGTGGTAGCAAAACGGGAGTGCCGATGGAGACCAGATCAAGTCCCTTTAAATGCACGCACCCCCACAGGTCTCCATCGGCACTCCCGTTTTACTACCACTATAAATACCCCCGCCGCATCAAACCTGCAGACTAAGCGAATTTCCATTTACCTGGCTGGATTTCTACTAAAATATAACCTGGTTCGAATAAACGTAGGTTTACATGTTTCTACCAAATTTCATCAAAATCGGATCATTTTTGCTCAAGTTATCAAGCTAACGGACACGAGTGTAGGACTTTCGGCCTGGGGTGATTATGAGAAACTTACCCTCCGCAACAAACAATAGGGAACGTGGGTAGCTCTGAGTCTGCTGTCCCCAAAAGATTCCCTATAGGTAAATTGAAAAGATTTTGTGGGTAAGAGGGAAGTAGGGAAGGGGTGATATGGGGTGTTTGACACAGCAAGCTGGCCAAAAACTATGAATAGGATTAGGTACGGTACTTCCAAGAAGGACCTGAGCCCCAGAGCACTCCAGAGCGGGCTTGCCTTTACTGGGCACATGCGGCAACTGAAACGCCTTGGCTGGGCACATCCTTTATTTGGCAGGGAGGGTCTGCCCCCCTCGGTTCCAGGAAGAACTCACGGGGCAGACTCAACTGGTCCCGTAAGCCAGGTACCCTACTTCTACTGGTCCCAGTCTCAAGTAAGGTCTCTTAATCCGCACTTCCACTGGTCCCGTCGGCAGCCCCTTTGTAATTTGTCTAACAGGATTACGGCTAGTGTTTGTATAGCTATCAATGCCCATTCATCAGTAGGAGGAAGGCCTGAGGTGTTTCGTTGTCTCTAAAAACACATGTTTGGAGAGTGTTTGATAGATTTAGATAGTGTTACCAGTAACATTAAAAAGTACAGCATTAATGTTTATATACTTTCAAGTGTTTAAAAGGTGATTCAGCGAATGAGTATCAGTAATATGGCATGTTATAGAATTCATTGGGTTTTAATTCCTAAGGATACTAATACACAGTGTTGTGAATAATTTTCGATTATTTCATGCTGAAAATATTTATTATAAAATACAAATGCGTTAAGAAAAGAACAGAAAAAATATACAAAGACATGTGTTTAAAACAATCTATATAAATAATACCCCCGCCGCAGCAAACCTGCAGATTTCAACTTGTCTGATTACATATTTACTAAAATACTTCCATAAATAAGACATATTTATTCCCAATTTAAATAACATTAGATATAACGAGTGCTTAGGTTTGCTGCTACGGGGAAGGTAAACAGTGTTTTTTGACCAAACAACAATAGTATAGGATGAAATAAATAAGTTTGCCAAATTTGATCAAAATATGTTCATAAACAAGCAAACTACAACAGTTAACTTATCTTACTAATATTATAAATGTGAAAGTTTGTGTGTTTGTTTGTTTGTTTGTTTGTTTGTTTGAAGTTCAATCACGCATAAACCACTGGACGGATTGGGCTGAAATTTGGCATGATGATAGCTTACATTCCCGATTAACATATAGGCATATTCTTATCTCAAAAATCCTTTCGGTCTCCGCCCCAGTGGCTCTGTAATTCCCCATGTTAACCTTATGAGTATTCATATTTAAAGGGAATTAAAGAATTTAGTCAGCTGTTTCAACTGAAAAAAGTTGGTTCTATGATATGGAAAAGCATTTAAAAGTTATAAGATTTACCAACAGGATGCAGCACTATATTTTTTTTTGCATTTATGAAAACAGCTAATTTGAACTAAGCAGCAACAAAAAACTGTGATTCGCAATGAGAACTGTCAAAGTAGGATTGTTTACAGTTATGTTTACGTTTTTCATTTCATGAATAATTTATGAAATTTTGCGAATTGTTGTTAAATTATTTTTCTCTATTGTTTAGGTGAAGTGGTAGAACATTATGGCTATGGTAGATGTGTAATAGTATAGAATACTGTAAATTTAAAAAAGCAAATTTTATCAAACTGTGTCCTCCCTTATTGCAAACGCAAAGCTTGAGTATAACTGCAATAAGCATTTTATACTTATATTCCAACCCCGTACGAAGGACGGGTACTCTGCTAGTTCTTCATAAGAATAACATGGGAATTTTAAAATAACAGATTTTTGGAATTTTCTCCGTAACAATTAGGCGCATAATAACGCTTTAATATACTAAATAATTTGTTTTTCAAGCTCTACAAAATTGTTTGAAAAGAAATTGCAAAATTTTAAGTTTTTAGGGTCAAAAATGGGAAAACACCATAAAACCCCCATAAGCCCCTGTTCCCATAGTCCGATCATGCTGGTTCCCAAACTCATTTGAATACACATAAGTTTACACGTTTGTACCAAATTTTCATCAAAATCGGAACATTTTTGCTCGAGTTATCGCACTAACGGATGGTGTGGTGTTATATATGAATTTGAACGGATGGTGTTTTTTTGCCTCTAGGGACCTCAAAACGAAAAAATAAATCGGTCCCGGGTCCAGGTCTCACTATGAGTACTACGGTAATAGCTTATTCCCTATAGGGGAAATTCGCTAAAAGTGACCAGGTCGATCTCCCCTGACCCCTGTTGAAAGAGATTCTAGCTTTTTGTCGATGAAGTATTTCATTGCTACAGTCTTCTTTTTTCCTCCACGTTCCTTCTCTCCCCTTAACATTTGATTTTGAACATAAATATCCCTACTAACTTTGCTTATTACAGTACTACCTCTTGTACTCAATTTTGTTTACTTCTCTCATAGATGTTTGAAGGTATATTTATCAACGTCCCCTTATGGTAGGTGAGTGCTACAAAACCTCAAATTCGCAACATTCTTTGATACCGAGAGCGCTGCAAGTATTTGCTGTTGTTGACGTGTAGAGTGAAGTGATGCATTGTTTAGAGCTTCGCGATGGGATGATGACCTGGCGAGGGAATTCCAAAATTCGCACCATTCATTGCCGAGGACAGGATTGCAAGTATTTATTGTTTGTTTACATCACGCTTCATGCCTCATTGCCCCACTGGATTAGCCACCCCAAAACTACCTGGACCTCTCGGGACCAGTGGAGTCGTTTTATTGCCCCAACCTTTTTCGACCCTCGGATTACGGGACCAGCTAACCATTACCCGAACTCACGTAGCCAGTGAACTAAAGACGTAACTAATGAACGTAAGACTGTAAGTACAAACCACTAAAACTGTTGGGCTTATTGTATTTATTATAACTACACTCTACCAACAGAATTAAAAGTAGAATAAAAGTTACAATTATTCATTTGTAATCACATGTTAATGAGCATATTTTTCATTATTTCTCATGATCTGGTAGATTTGGACATAATCCGCTATTTTTCCCAACCCCCTGTGACCTGTAATTTGAACCC
The DNA here is from genome assembly GCF_028750875.1 of Macrosteles quadrilineatus. Lineage (NCBI taxonomy): Eukaryota > Metazoa > Arthropoda > Insecta > Hemiptera > Cicadellidae > Macrosteles > Macrosteles quadrilineatus. The sequence continues at coordinate 29,021,281 of NW_026542598.1, forward strand.
TCTCCCATGATCCTGTGAGCTAACAAACTCTCACAATTTAGATTTTTCTAAATCTCTTAAAAACAGAATAGACAGATACTAAGTGAAACCCGTCAAAATCGACGGTTTACTTTCAAGGCTTACTTTAATTAATCTAACTGCGATAAATTGAGTGAAAATTATACATATTTTGAGCAATTAGCATTGTTTGAAGAGTAATAAGTGTTAAAACAATAATGATATTAATTGCGTTAGTTACCAAATATGGTTGATCATTCTATGAATAAAATATATCCCATACCGTACGTCATCGGAGTTATTATTAGTATGTTAACTGGTATCTCTTCTTTTGGAAGAACCTTTAAATAGTATTAAAATCGTATTGGTGGATCTTTTGTAGTTAAAAACTTCCGCGATTTCATCAGTGCAATTAATCTATGATTGTATTTGAGAAAAAAAAAATCTGTTTGTTGAGGAGACACATTCTAACTTAAAAGGGAGGTCCATCCGTCACAGTGTAAGTTTGATTTTTCCTTCGTCACGTCGCGTCAGTTTATATCGTACTTCTGTGCCATTGAATAGTACCCTCTAGTATAGTTTTGAGATATTGGTTGTGGGGTTAATGTTAAAAATTTCTAATGAAACATATAACAACCAAGTTAAAGACACAGTATGAACAAATCCGGCATTTATCAAATAAAATGTTCAGACTGTAATAAATCCTACATTGGCCAAACAAGTCGTAAATTCAAGAAAAGGTTCCACGAACACATACAAGCATTAAAATCAGGTAACAAAACGACAATGAAATCAAATTTTGCAGAGTACCTAATTGAAACGTGGCATAAATATAAAAGTATAAATGAAACTTTAGAAATTCTAGAATAACAAAATAATGAATCTTAATATAAATGTCAAAGAGGATTTTCATAAATATACCCAAATTACTAAAGATTTCCTCAAAATTTACTGAATACCATGAACACCCACAAAACAAATCCGATGTTTGAAAAAATCCTACAATTGCAATAAAACAGAAATATTATATAATATAATCAAAATTAAACAAAGAATAAATCAATATCCTCTAAATTCTAAGTTAGCTCTTAGTTAGTATAGTTAGTTATATGATTATAATTATTCCTTTTATTATTTGTTATTATATTTGAATAAAATATCAACATGACTATGGCCCAAGTGTTGAAACTAGTTGTTTGATAATAAAATGAGTTAAAAGGGTACTAATTGTTTTCTAATGTTTTCATTTGCATATATATATTTATGAACAACTAATGCACAAATGTAGAAAATCAGGAATATACCAAATCAACTGCAAAGATTGCTCTAAACTTTATATGGGACAAATATGGTGATCAGTTTCTTGACGATTCAAAGAACTCATTCAAGCAGTAAAACACAACAAAATAACAACTCAAAAATCAATGTACGCCGAACACATTTTATCACATAACCATAGTTATGGACAAATTAAAGATAGTGTCAAAATTTTAGAATATGAACAAAAAGGAGGAAGGATGATTGTAAAAGAAGAATTACATGTATATCTAGTAACAAGAAAAATGAAAACAACATCCTTAACATAATGCAAACACAAAATTTAAACCCAATTTATGAAAAGATGGAAGAATTAAGACAAAATTAATAATTAAAACCATTGGCATAACGATATTTTTAATTATATATTTTTCCAAGACAAGATAGATAGTTAAAATTTAAACATTTAAACAAGAGTAAACTATCGGCCGTCACTCGTTCAAAATGTGTTTACCCGACTCGTATAGCAATCCCGCACTCGACTTCGTCTCGCACGGGAACGACCACAGTCGCAAGAACATGGACATTTAAACAAGAGTAAAGTATCGTCCGTCACTCGTTCAAAAACTTCATGTTCATGGAGAACATGAAAACTGTTGTAGTTTACTTTTGTTGTTGTGGTTTACGGATATATTTTGATAAAATTTGGCAAATTTATTTATTTCATTCTATACTATTGACGTATGGTCAAAAACATGTTTTACCTTTCCCGTAGTAGCAAACCTCGTTTACACTCGTTAAATCTAATGTTATTGAGATTGGGAATAAATATGTCTTATTTATAGAAAAAATGTAACCAGACAGGTTGAAATTCGCTTCGTCTGCAGGTTTGCTGTGGCTAGGGTATTGTATTGTTCTTGATGATTTGTAGAAAGTTTTTCAAACATTGTACTTTTGGATGTTTAGTTTGATATACTGAAAATAAGAATGTGTCTTTGATAAATTTCTTCAGGTGTCTAGGTCTGATAATCACAAAATTGAAAGTTCTCACCAGTATTGAATTTTCACAGTTGATGTGGCAGTACAAATTTTAATAAAAACAAAAGAATATATAGGATAAAGACCACTGCTCTTCTATTGCTTATAGCTATATTTTTATGACCTTTTACTTTAGAAGATATTTGTGGATGAAACCCTCACTAAAATAGAAAATTAATCCTAGTTAAAATTAGTCCTAGTTTAATTAATACAAGAGTAAACTATCGTACGTCACTCGTCCAAAATGTGTTTACCGGACTCGTATGGTAATACTTACTTACTTACTTTTCGTCCAGTAAACACATATTTTCAGGACTAGTAACGTAATTAGCTATAATGTGCTTAATCTGTCATGTCTGATAGACAAGCGAAGAATTTCACACAAGAGGTTCATTGTTGTTGCCAGCTGTCTTCTTTCTTGATACATCACTTCACTTTTATTTTGGCTTTTGAATCATCTAATGGTGGGATTTTAGGATAAACTTAACCCTTGTTTTGAATAACATGTAACATGCACTTTCTTTGGTCACTTGGGATTTTCTAGGAATTCATTGCCGCGCGCCATCTACCTGGCGTGGACCATGTGGCCCAGCCAAGGCGAGGATTAGTGAACCCTTTTTGGCTTGTGCCCAGTGAAGGTTCGTCCTCCAGAGCAAGAGCAGGTATTAGATGGATTTAAATCTAAGTTTGGGCTAGTTTAGTTACAAACACCGTGCTAAAAGTTGTATATTTAAACAGTTTTTAACCAATTTTAACGACGATTTGACGACATATGTGTCACCTCAGTTCAAGATACAAAAACAGTGGATATGTATAAATTGGCCATCATAATATTAGTTATAGATATTATAGTTTTGTATATACATTATAGCTTTTATAGATAGGCTACTGCAGAAGGTGGGGCCACCATCCGCCTATTGTCACTATAGCTTTCATAAATCACAAACGTTGACGAATTAGTCTCACTTAATATGATTTCAAGGCTTGTTTACATAAGAATCCATCCACTCAATAGTACAAAAATATTATCCATACAACAGTATATTATATTATTACAGTGATACAATCAAATTTTATGTAAACGGTTAAGGCCATTTACCAAATAAAAATATAGGCGTATGGCATATCAAAATGAAGCTTAGAGTGTGTAGATTTTGCCGAAAAGTATTGATATGGACGAACTCGCTAAGGGCTCTGCCCCACAGGCTGATTTTCAAAAGGCTACGCCTTGCATGTTTTGGAAGTTATTATTTGATTAATTTAGTAAACAACAGCTGGCCAATGCAATCGACAATATAGTTTGTTTGTTTACATTTTTGTTTACTTATTTTATTATTTACTTTTACGCCACACTACATTATTTTGACGAACTTCCCACGCAAGGATTTAGTCCAGAAAACAGCTGTTTGCCGCCAGCTTATTCAAATGGGGTTTCATTGCGTAATACTGTTCTGCAATGAGTTTTACCGGACACCAATCAGCTGATTATACTGTATTTGCGTGGCAATGATTGGTTATAAACAAAAACATAACCTCTCTTAGAGGTTATGACTGGTGATGTTTAGTCCTTTAGTTGGTGGAAATATATAAGGATTTGTACGAATTAAGTAGTATGGCGTAAACTATCGTACGTAACTCGTCCAAAATGTGTTTACCGGACTCTTATGGTAATCCCGTACTCGACTTCGTCTCGCACGGGAACGACCACACTCGTAAACACTTATTTTCAGGACTAGTAACGTAATATACTATTACGTTCTTAAAAGACTCGCGGTGAATGGACAGTGAAGCTATTTATAGCTGTTTGTTACAAGTGAGTAACTAAAGGTGTTCGAACCATGATGACTATGAGATTAACAAACCATGTATGTTGTTCGTTCCAAGAGGTTGTCACCGATCTTTAACAGATCGCAATTTCATTGAAAAGTATTAAAGATGTCGTGAGAGAGAGCTGCGTGTTCAGGTACAACCTCGGCCAACCTTAGGACGTAAGGTATGAAGGTTCCACTGCCTTTAACATCCTTTCACATGAAAATTTCTCGAACTTGGACCCTTTAAATGAAATATAAAGTCAAAGTTGATTAAATTAATTTAATGGTGGTTTCTGTTCACCCGTGAATTCACGGGTAGAACCTCTTGTTTCAGTTTATAGTGTGAATTGTAGTTTAACAGCTGAATGTACATTCGTAGTACATTCATTCAGATAATTTAAACAAGAGACGTAGTATAAAAATAATGATAGGCCTACTTTAATTAAATTACAGTCTGGTGTAAGGTAAACAAAAAACTGCAGTGTTTAAAATAATGTTTACCTAAAAAAACTTCTGGTAGCGTCCTATTTACAAGCAAATACAAAGTGAAAGTAAATAACAATTTGTTTTGTAAAAACCAGATAAACACTAAGTATAAAATACGAAATTAAAAACTAAACCAATGTAACAAGAGACAAGTATGTTATAAAAATGCGTTTAAAATATAATCCTATATATTAATTAACAGTCTGGTGTATTGGTACATCAAAATATTAAAATTAAACTTGTAACTGCAGTGTTTAAATGATCAATTACTACAAAAAGGCTTCTAGTGATGTAGATATTTACAATCAATAAAAGAAATTTACAGTTTGTTATATACAAAATCAGAAAATTCAGTTGGATGGAATTAAATGCCCCTATGCATTTCATTCAACAATTAATTAATGTAATTTGCAATTTAATAATTGGAACACACAATTCAGCATTGTGCATTTCCAACAAAAATTATGTTGGATGGAATTAAATGTACTGTTGTTATTAGGTGAAATAACACAGAACAAAATATCAAAATTACAAAGTAATATCAAATTATGTTAAAGTATCAAAATTAAACTTTTACGGCAAAAAATTAGCGTACGGCAGCCAACGAAATAAAGAATTCAAGTTAAAATTACTACAAGTATTTTGCATTTAAAGGTTTCGTAATACAGTAAAGTTAAATAGACACCTTCTAGTGATGAAATGCACTATTTTGTATTGTTTTACTACCTTACACAAACATCTGTTACTTTTATATCTAGTGTTCGCGGCCAACGAAATAAAGAATTCAAGCTCAAATTACTATAAGTATTTTACATATAAATGTTTCGTAATACAGTACTGTTAAATAGGTACCCTCTAGTGATGAAATGCACTATTTTTTATTGTTTAACTACTGTACACGAACATCTGTTACATATTTAGCGTTCGCGGCCTAAGAAATAATGAATTCAAGTTCAAATAACTGCAAGTATTTTACATTTAAATTTGTCATAATACAGTACTAAAAACCACTATCACAGTATTAAAAGAAGCATAAAAGATTTATTATATGTAGTAAGAATTTGCGTATTTTTGAATCTAAAATTTTGAAACAAAAATAGGTTTATTTGGGGCGGATATCCACCACCCGTAGACACCATCACTTCCTGAGTCGTTAATGCCAAAGATTACAGCAGTATTCTAATACAATAGTAATGTATTTCCTAGAAGGTTGGCTCCAATGCTATTTGCCCTGTTTCCTGTGTCGACGACCCTGTCCACCACCCCACAGGTATTTCCGGGAGATTCCTGGGATTTAGTGGGTAAAGCGTAAGCTCAGGTCAGGTACCTACTCCCGAGAAACCTACCCTTTACACCACAGAATAGGGGCAGCCCAGGCCGAGTCAGGGGCAGCGCAGGCCGAAAGTCCGTTTCCCAACGGACACATATATATATGGCCTCTGGGGACCTCAAAACGAAAAAGTAAATCGGCCCCGGGTCCAGGTCTTACCATGAGTACTACGGTAATAGCTTATTCCCTATATGAGAAATTCGCTAAAAGAATCAAATCTTCCTAACCTTTAATAATTTCTTACGAAATTGCGACCGAACATCAGACCAATAAATTTCTTCTTGGTCTATACGAATGGAGTAAAGTACCTCCAAGTAGAATGGAGATGAGTGTAGACTGTAGAGTGGTGCGATCTTGTAGTTTTGTTTAGTGACTAAAGCCGACATGTTCCTTAGACACTGCTGTTAATTGATAGCCCATAAAGCCAATGGCAGCTAAGTGACCTACAGTTTATTGTGGAATCTGAACCACATTTTTTGCCTTGTAATTAACGAATTGGTTTAATTATCAGGATAGTACTGTGGATAGTCGTAGTACTCACTAGTGCGGACGTTATCCACACCAGGGAGTATCGCATCCACAGTGCATGCCTATAAATGTCCACAATTCGTGATCTCCTAGTTCCTAGTATCTGGATTACAGGACGATGCCAGTCTGTACTAAGGGTGGTTAGGATAGATTAATAATTAGGTGTGGTAAAGACCTAACCATACCTTATTTTGTAGTAAGGGGGGGCTCCCTAACTGTTAGACCAGACCTCTCTTCTTCTACTCTTCTCATACGCATAAGATTTCTTATTAATTTTCTCATCCTCCTGCTTTCAATATTTCTTCTTTGCACCCGAAGCATTTTCTGTTCTTCCAACAAAACTGATTAACTGTTTACATTGGTCTATAACATCCTAAAATTTAAAAACATCAATATTTACTTCCATACAAGCCGATGAGTTTCTTTTTATAAACAGCTGTTTCTTGTTTGTGGATTTTTTCATTTAATTCTTAGGGGGAAACAATCGACCTCACCTTTGAGAGCGCCTCGCCCTGCAAAACTACAGATTGGGACAAATTTGTTCACCCCTCAAACGTTGAAATTGGTCCTTTAATAAGGGAGAAGTAGTGTTCACAAAAAACTGCTTTACATATTATAGATATAGGAGATAGTAATTTGAAAACAAGACAAAACAATCCGTGTGTAATAAAACAGACGGCAATAAACATAAAATCCAAATCCTGATTTGAAATTCGCATGAAACAAAGGACTTTGACACACCTGTTGTATCTGGAGCACTGACTGCGACCTCGCCTGTGCAGAGAGAGAGAGGGAGGTACTGTAGTCTGAACATCAGTCATTATTGTTCCACACCCTCACCTGCGCTCGGTGGCAAATGTCAAACACCAAGATAATGGTTTGATGACGGTAAATCACTACAACACGCGCTCTTTTGTAGACCAAGTGATATGAGATTTTAAATGTTGACAAATACAGATCAAACGTTGGCTATATACTTGGAAGTTAATTTTTGGTGAAGGTGAATAATTACTTGATGCATTATTGCGGATGTTTTCCATAAAGATTAATGAGGACACGACAAGCTTTGACAGAATTGGTGCAATCATCTTACTGTATTATGTTTTAGGTATGTTCTCCCTTAAAGACGGGATCACATCCAAAAACGTAGAGAACACTTTATTTTTCACTTATCAGTATGGTAAATGAGCACAACAATCTTGTAACTTTCACCCACTTGCAAAGTATTTAGTCACAAAATTCTGCTGCCATGATAGCTCTAGAGGGATGATTAGGCTCTGTATGGGGTTTCGAAAAAATTAAGGAATATGACACTGATTTGTTGAAAATATTATAATTTAGGTTTGTGAAATTGTTGAATACAGTGCTCGAAGGAAATACAGGATTCACATTATTTTACGCCACACTATAATATTTTAATGAACTTCCCACACAAGGATTTAGTCTAGAAAACAGCTGTTTGCCGCCATCTTAATCAAATGGGGTTTCATTATGTACTACTGTACAGTACTGTGCATTAACTGCACCATGTGGTGGCCCTCTTTGACCGTACAATTGAGTAGGTTTGGCTAGTTAATGTTAGGATAGGTTAGGTTAGGTTAGGATGACATGTAAACAAGGACATTCCTTGTGCCGGCAACTCACCTCTACTTGGCTTGGGCTTGGCGCAACTAAGTGACATTTTTTGGGACCCAATTAAGGAACTAAGGAACCCAATTGGCGCAATTAAGGAACTCTTTGGCACAATTAATGCACGACCTCCTATGTAGGCTACTTACAATCGAACGCGAAACTAATTAGGCCTAAGTGAACTATCTTAGGTGAACTTAAAGACGCACTCTAGGTGAACCCTTAAGCAAAACCAGGTGGTTCGATGCTTCTAGGTGTCAAACTAGTAACTCGTCAAGAATTATCTCCCATGAGATATTTGAGTGAGCCACGAAAGGAAATATTGATACGTCAGACATTGCCACGTTGCTATGTACCACTGCAACTGTTTTCGCCTTTTTCCCGCCGGATTTGCCCAGTACGGACGTGGACATTGCACACATTACCCGCCAATTTGGCCGCTAATCTCGTGGAGCGACGGTCGTTACTGCGATAAACCCAATGGACTGTGGATCCTGCCAGGAAACGTCTTTCACTTTGCTTAGAACTTACTATCAGTGTTATGTCTTATGTCACGGAATGTTTAAGTCGATAAAATAGGAAAACAAAGAGAACACCTTGAAATATGGACAACACAAAACACAAACACAAATGTTGGGTTTGAAAATTGGAAACGGTCTAAAACCTCGTGCTTTTAGTATGTAACATCCCGTTAGTGTCCTTTCTGTGATCCAATTAAGGGTTTTAGAAAATACCTTAGCTTGAATACATTGGAAATGTTGTAGCAAATTTGTATTTAAGTAAAATCAGCAGTGGAAACGCAAAGCCTTAAGGAAATATCGTTTTGGGGGTTAAACCTAACCTATCAAAACATAATCTAATCAAATGTCAAGACATCTCGAATAAACGCTTCATAATGTTTTACCTGCTTTTGAAGTTATGTAAAACATGTCAAACCCTACAAACCTTAGCCACCCGGCCACACCCTGATCCTCCGTTAGTGCAGGACATAATTCATTCATGACTGAATGTACATCTTAGACAAAACAAGCAAGTCTCAGACCATCTGTAGAATATGTTGCTATTGGCCTGAAGTCCGTATGATGGAACCTGTCTCCTGACCCTCCGTCTGCCTAAGCACTTCTTTATAATTTTGCACACCATCGGCCCGGGTCTTAAACCATTGGCCAGTCCCTAGGAGACAGGTTCCATCAAACAGAGTATAGTGACTGGTGAACTACAATGCCAGTTATTGGGCAGTGGCCAGTGGTCAGTGGTGATTGTGAGGGTACGACACGCGGCCTGCAGGCGACGAGGCACTCTGTGAAAGGCACAACGATCGCATGCTGCAGATTGTTGTATAATGGACACGTTGTGCAATAAGAATTAATCTAATAAGACAATTTATAGCGAGCATGGCCGAGAGCGTTTCTGTTTTAATTAATGAGACGCACACACGTTCGGGAACAGTTTCCGGACTTGCATTCATTTTTGCGATAAATCTACCATCGGCGACTTTCGTTTTGGGTTGTTTCGAGGATCCTGATTTATCGTAGCGGCCTCCCTGCCTTGTTAACATTTTTCCTGCCTTTGACTCAGCGGCGGCAAGCGGCGAAACTTTTACCCACAAAGTTGTACGCGATAAATTGCGAGATAATTGAGCTAATTATACAGCTGCATGTATGCTAACTGAGTTATTACCTGTGAGGGTGAAACCGCGACACCTCGCTTGCTGATTTATAAGGTGTAAATTGGCCGAAATTGGCTCAACGCGGTGTTTGTCTGCCAGGTGAGATATGTTTCCTCAGGAAGGTGTTTGGATACAAGAAGTTGTATATGGATATTACGGGAGAATCAGCTTGAGGCTGAATCAGCTGAGTGGATGTAGTGAACATTTGTTAAACAGATGGTCACAGATTTAATACTGGCAGAAGTCTTGGGTTTTACGTGAGAATAATTTATTTCGTAGGAAGATTTTGATTCATATATTTGATTTTGGGATATAGCGAGAAGAGATGGGAAGCTTGTTTTTTTATTGACTGATGATCATGACAATGCATCTATTCTGTTGGAGGTTGCTTCGGCAAAAGTCTTTGAACAGTGGTGGGATGTCTTCCTAAAATGTAATCCTGAGACACCCTGTTGCATATGAAGACGTTTAAATCCTTTAGGAAAATTTTAGGAGACTAGAACGATGAACTGAAATGCCGCATGATTCTAATATACAACTGGTAATGTAGTAAATTTATTGTATGCCTCATAGGGGGTTGTCAGTTCGATCCTGAGAAAAGTCGGAAGACTGATGGTTCGAAACTGGACCCAGCTGTCTTTGATCAAGCTTTCAATTGACGGCTCTGGTAAAGCACCAGCTGATCTAAATCAGTAAGAACCAAGACGTAGGCTTTGGTAACAACGCCATCATCACATCTATTCAGCACTTATCCACTCTCTTCACTCCGGTGTGTTGCCGTTGTAGAAATCTAATATTTATTTAGAGGTTAGATGATACAGCTTTACTTAACAATCCATTTTGTTGGTTTCTTTGCTTCTTCACACAAACCTATTTATTTTTTGGATTCCTATTACTAGATACAAGTGGCAACCGAAACAATTGTTGCACTCATAATGGAGAGTCTGCAAAATTTTGATGCTTACACGTTTTATTACTGTTATTACCATGGCAATATGGCGGTCGGTGCAACGTTATCACAAACCAAGAGGGAGGCAATCACTATACAGAAGCAACTCGCCACATAATAGAACTGATATTTGTTGGGAGAAAATTGATTTAAAATCCTTCAAGAATTTTAACATTTGATGTCCAGACCTATAACATGTCATCCTATTGATCTTCGTTTGAGTAATCCCAATTTATTTGGTATTTCACTTGTATTGAAGCCCAATAAACATTCCGATGCAATTGTGTAAGCCTGCGCCATTAATGCCACGGTGTAAACGTTACGGGAGTCAATCGTTACGTGATTGGGAAAACGGCACCGAACTTCGGCTTACTATCACCTGTAATATCTAGATTTCAGGCGGTCCGTTTGATCCTGTGAAGCTTGTTGGGTTAAACTCGTAGCATTCCTTGTTGATACTAGTGACCGCTGCTGCATGGAATAAACATTCCGAGATAACGGTCCATGCATACATTCAGTGTTCTTGCATAGTTTTTGCATACATCTTGCATATAGAGACAACTCTTTATCGTGTGAATCATTACATGCCACCTGATGGTAATCTACTGTGCAAATAGATTAAACTGTTCTTGTGTTTACCCTCTACTCGAGGCTTTTCTTGCATACATTTTGCCTATCGTGACAGCTGTTTGTGTATAAATACGTTATAACGAAGAAGCTGATGATCCTTAAATAAAGAAGGCAGCCGAGCCTTTTCTGCTTAAATTCTACGAACCTTGCAAACCTTGCTCACACGCTGTTTAACGCGATTCCTTGCATCCTTGCATCCTGCATACGGAGACGTATAGATTGTGTACACTTATGCATAATCTTGCATTAAATTTGTGCCATTTGCACATGCGGTGAATTCTGCTTGTCGAGGCTGTTGCTGTTTTACCAACACTTCTTGTATTACAGGCCGGGCGAGCGAGCTGGTCTAGTGGTTAGAGGGCCGGACTTCAGTCCAAGAGGTCCTGGGTTCAAATCCCGCCAAATCACCAATGGATGTTATCTAAGTGATAATGCTACAACCTCTAGGTCTAGCTTGAAGTAATGTGAAAAACCATTCAAGGCTCGTGCCTAAAAAAGTACAGTATTACAGGCCGCAACTTGTTTTACTTCCATACCAAATCAATACTGTACCACGAAGGCGTAATCAATTTTTTTGTATTTTTTCTTGTACTCACCCAAATTTTCCATACACCGGCTATACTATTGCATACATCGGTGATTGACCCAACGGTGGCAAAAGTGGCCGACCTCGGTGGCCGCCTCTAATTGCTCTACGCTAAATATCGGAGCAGATTGCGCCAGTACAGGTACTATAAACAGATCACCTCGGGTGTTAGGTTAGCTTTGCATTTTAGGCGGGAACGCTTGTATTTTCCCGCCTTTCCTGTGGGACGCGACATCCTCTACACCTGCGGAACTGTTTTCTCTTTGAGACTTGTGAGATGTGAGATGGAGGCAATAGGATACCGAGGTTTTGCTGTGTCACAAAACTATGTCGGGGTATGCGGTTTTCAGGAAATTTATAAACATATTTTTCAACACATTCATTCTCGAAAAGTGAGGGGTTGCTTTTTAGTGAGGGATAAGGAGTCGTGTGGCGTCTGGTAAAAACATGTTGATGAAGTATGAATGTTGTTGTCTTGATTTTAGGATGAGACATTCGAGCGTTTCTTCGCTTGGTGTGGCATCTTTAGGATTTTACATGATAAACACATCAGTTTATTTGTAACTCTATAAACTTAAACATAGCCAACTATCAAGGTAAAATCGACAACACTAATAAACAAATTCTTCCTCGGATGAATCGTACTAATTGATTACAGTATCTGGTTGTGAAGCAATGCAAATATTAAAACTGAAACATCGCACAGCTGTGCGCATGCTAATACATGGATAAAGAGTAGAAAAAAGACCTATCCTATTGATCTTCGTTTGAGTAATCCCAATTTATTTGGTATTTCACTTGTATTGAAGCCCAATAAACATTCCGATGCAATTGTGTAAGCCTGCGCCATTAATGCCACGGTGTAAACGTTACGGGAGTCAATCGTTACGTGATTGGGAAAACGGCACCGAACTTCGGCTTACTATCACCTGTAATATCTAGATTTCAGGCGGTCCGTTTGATCCTGTGAAGCTTGTTGGGTTAAACTCGTAGCATTCCTTGTTGATACTAGTGACCGCTGCTGCATGGAATAAACATTCCGAGATAACGGTCCATGCATACATTCAGTGTTCTTGCATAGTTTTTGCATACATCTTGCATATAGAGACAACTCTTTATCGTGTGAATCATTACATGCCACCTGATGGTAATCTACTGTGCAAATAGATTAAACTGTTCTTGTGTTTACCCTCTACTCGAGGCTTTTCTTGCATACATTTTGCCTATCGTGACAGCTGTTTGTGTATAAATACGTTATAACGAAGAAGCTGATGATCCTTAAATAAAGAAGGCAGCCGAGCCTTTTCTGCTTAAATTCTACGAACCTTGCAAACCTTGCTCACACGCTGTTTAACGCGATTCCTTGCATCCTTGCATCCTGCATACGGAGACGTATAGATTGTGTACACTTATGCATAATCTTGCATTAAATTTGTGCCATTTGCACATGCGGTGAATTCTGCTTGTCGAGGCTGTTGCTGTTTTACCAACACTTCTTGTATTACAGGCCGGGCGAGCGAGCTGGTCTAGTGGTTAGAGGGCCGGACTTCAGTCCAAGAGGTCCTGGGTTCAAATCCCGCCAAATCACCAATGGATGTTATCTAAGTGATAATGCTACAACCTCTAGGTCTAGCTTGAAGTAATGTGAAAAACCATTCAAGGCTCGTGCCTAAAAAAGTACAGTATTACAGGCCGCAACTTGTTTTACTTCCATACCAAATCAATACTGTACCACGAAGGCGTAATCAATTTTTTTGTATTTTTTCTTGTACTCACCCAAATTTTCCATACACCGGCTATACTATTGCATACATCGGTGATTGACCCAACGGTGGCAAAAGTGGCCGACCTCGGTGGCCGCCTCTAATTGCTCTACGCTAAATATCGGAGCAGATTGCGCCAGTACAGGTACTATAAACAGATCACCTCGGGTGTTAGGTTAGCTTTGCATTTTAGGCGGGAACGCTTGTATTTTCCCGCCTTTCCTGTGGGACGCGACATCCTCTACACCTGCGGAACTGTTTTCTCTTTGAGACTTGTGAGATGTGAGATGGAGGCAATAGGATACCGAGGTTTTGCTGTGTCACAAAACTATGTCGGGGTATGCGGTTTTCAGGAAATTTATAAACATATTTTTCAACACATTCATTCTCGAAAAGTGAGGGGTTGCTTTTTAGTGAGGGATAAGGAGTCGTGTGGCGTCTGGTAAAAACATGTTGATGAAGTATGAATGTTGTTGTCTTGATTTTAGGATGAGACATTCGAGCGTTTCTTCGCTTGGTGTGGCATCTTTAGGATTTTACATGATAAACACATCAGTTTATTTGTAACTCTATAAACTTAAACATAGCCAACTATCAAGGTAAAATCGACAACACTAATAAACAAATTCTTCCTCGGATGAATCGTACTAATTGATTACAGTATCTGGTTGTGAAGCAATGCAAATATTAAAACTGAAACATCGCACAGCTGTGCGCATGCTAATACATGGATAAAGAGTAGAAAAAAGACGAGTGTTTGACGGACAGTCGAATGAGGAAACAGACTGGAAATTTCACTCTCGTCGGCTGCTCCAGATCACCATAGGTCAGAGGTGGAGCTTACTCGGGTCCGCTGTGAGATAGTCGTGGTCACTTCCGCGACAGTGCGTATCAGCGTATGTACAACTGCGCGGATGGATACGTAACGGAGTCAAGGTCTTTACAATAGAACCTCGATAATACGATCCTCGATGACAAGTGTCATTTTTATATATCTATGATTTTAGATTACATATAATAACATGCTATCGCAAACCTCGACTGTAAGTCAACCTTGAAAACAAGTCTTGTTTATTGGTCCTCATGAGATACTTGTTATCGAGGCTCTATAGTATTTTTGTGTTTATCTTCACTAATAATTATTTACGTTGACAAAACTCTGTATTTGTTGTATAACAAAGATTTTTGTGTTAGGTACTGTCCCTATTATAAATGGTCCACAATCGATCTGCTCTGGATTGAACTAGCAGTCTCGTGATTTTAAGGTGAGCACTATAACCCCTCGAGTACGCAAACAATTTGTTTTTCTGCACTGTTACCTTTTTTATTTTTTTCAAGGGAACGGTCGAAACCCTCGATTTTTTAAACATGTGGTAGATTATTGAGCGAAGCGAGCAGAGCGAGCGAAGCTCACTTTCCCTCACTTTGTAACTTCTTTGTAAGAGCATCAGAATGTAATGGCTTGACCAATTGATATGACATTTGGCCAACAGCTAAAGAATACTGAGCACAATGTTTTGGTAAAAAATATTTGCGAATTTCCTTCTGGATTTTATTTTACGGGTCACGCAATTTCGCTTGTTATTTTAATGTAAGTTGAAAGAAAAATTTTATTGGGCCAAGTGAATAAAAACAAGTACAGCAAGTATTTACTTGTGAGTAAATACTTGCAAGTATTCATCCCTCCAAGTAAACTCTTGTGAATAAAAGCGACTCTTTACTTGCAAGTAAATACTTCCTAAATGAGAGGGTATACTCACTGATCTGAGGGTATACTTGCAAGTGTTTACTACTTTCAAAGTTATCTTTATACGAGGTACAAGTAAATACTTGTAGCTTATTTCTCATAAAGAAATTTACCTTTCTCTACTATTCTGGTATCCCTATGTGCTCTTACTTGTATATATTTACATGTTACTAGTGAACAGCACTGCTGTAGTATGTATAAAACTATAACAGCTAATTTTACATACATTCATTGCGAGGGTGGTTCTAGACCTATATTTTTTTGGGGGGGTTGGGGAGGTTGCCGAGGGGTCCGGAGGTCCTCCCACGGTAGAATTTTAACAATATGTGCTTAAATGAGAGAATTTAAGCTATTTTGAGGCATACAAAAATTAATTATCCTAGCTTGATGTACAAGAGTCCCATATTATTATAGAAGGTCGAAGAATTTGGTTTAAACGTGTAACATGTAATGTTTTTTTTTTTTATTGTTGAGACTTGTGGTTTTTCATTAACACGTAGCTTGAACAACGAATGAATACCGCAAAAAATACAATACAGTACATTTAGTTTAAAATCAAAAAAAACTTTTTTTATTTAATTAATATTTTTGGACTCTTGCATTAATTAAGGGTTCCAACTTTTCCCCAAGTATTTATTTTGCAAAAACACTTGAGTCATACATCATTATAAATAAATGTATTGAATTTATTACATGCATTTTCAACAAGTAAACTCATACAAGCATGGGTTACTTATAACTTGTTAAAAAACAAGTATTTACTCTTTAGACAAGTATTTACTCGTGGTTATTCACACCAAATTGATAGGTTTCTGAGGGTATACTTCCTTGGCAAGGCTTTACTTACAAGTACAAGTAAATACTCGTGGTTATTCACTTCTGCCCAAGTAAATACTCAAATTATGAAAATTCAAGACAAGTAAGCTCTTTTACTTGTTTTTATTCACTCTGCCCATTGGGTTTATGACATATGGGTTTATCTCGTTTCATTTAAATAAGATAAACATATGTTAATTGTTTGTAACTGTTTTGTTTACATTTCAATGTTTACTTTCATCCTAGGTTAAAGTTGGAATGTAACAGTTTATCATTGGAAGTAACAGTTTTGCTATATTTGTTTTGAGCATGCCTCAAAGGCCCAACGTAATATTGGTCGTCGCACCAATAATGCAAATATTGTAAGAGAGTGGCGTTGTGAACAAGAAGAACCAGATGAAGCAGTGGCGGAAGAAGATGATAATGATAGACAGTTAGCTAATCAATTCCAACATGAATTAATTAGATGCACTAAAATTTTACACTTGCACTAACTGTCATCGGCAACAACTAACAGCTTCAAACCAATCACCGATTTGTTCGCGTTGTCGTTCAAATGCAACTACATTCACGGTGTTAAATAATATGGATGTGTCAAGTGTCCCGAACGAATTAACTGACCTGACGATTGTAGAACAAATGTTGACTGCACGAGTACATCCTGCTATGCCCATTTACAAAGTACAAGCAAATGGTCAGGATGGCCAGTTTCACTACAAAGGTACAGTATGAACTATCAGATAAATTTGTCATTCTTTAGAACTTAAATAATATCGGGCAAACAAACGGTGAATCTGTTAAAAGGGAACATATTGTAGGGTGTTAGCTGCTTTAGCCATTGACAATCTTTAAATAATGCTTCGCTCATTTATGCGTCTAAAGTGTAACGGCAGACCACCCTAGTTTTATATAGCATTTATAATGATAGTCAAAAGGCATTTGGGTAGAGGAACGACTCTTAGTAGTTGTTAGAAGTACGTATGTATATTCTCTACTGCCTGCCATTTGAAGATAAAACCATATATTTTATTGTTATGATTTATTTATATTACTTGTTTACATTTAATCAGTTTCATTCTCAACCCTGTTAATAAACCATCTATTGTTTTTAATCTATTTTATTGAGTAAATCTTATCAATGTTACAATCTATCATTAACAGTCGGAATGAAGCAGAAACCTTTATATTTGAAGGTGAGCACTATTAACCACTTAGTTATTTAGATTCGTGTGTTTGAGAAAAGATTTAGAATGTTCCCTACATAAAGGATACATGAATTTTCATTATTTAAAACATCGTTCCAATGGTTTGAAAATTACCATGAGGATTAGGTACTAAGAGACATGGAAATAATTTTTCATATTATTTACATGCGGAAAAAGGTTGGAATCCTGAGTTTACAGTCAGAATAGCTAGTTTCCAGTTGGATTAGTAGAAAGTGATAAAATACAGATGATTAAGTAAATCGAGGTTTGTGTGGATTAGAATTCCTTTGTTCTTCCTCTACATTGTACAGATGCTTTCATAGTGGATATGTCTATTGTTATTGTTATTACACATCATTATGTAATTTCCTATCTCATAACTTAGACGCTGTTATAACCACTGCGAAGCTTATGGCTTCAGTCTACCACGAGAGGTAATAAAAGTAGTAGGAAGTCTGCAATACAATATATTGGTTTAATTTGTATTAAAATAAAATCTGAAATACAATAAAATCCCTTCACACATCCGTACGAACTAGTTACAACTTCTGACGATGTTTTGAGAAAACGGGGTTTACAAATAATGATTTTAATTTGTAAGCCAGTAAAATTGTTGAAATATAACTTGTAAAGTATCAAGAATGCGATTTGATATTCTTGCAAAGTTAGCAAGTCTTTGAGCTCACCTTAGCTCATACTATGCAGTCGCAATCTACCAGAAGAAAAAAAAAACAATCGATTAATATTGAATAATTATTAGTAATTCATGTCACAGCAGGTAATGTAGATCATTCTCTTAAACTTCAAATACATCCATCTCCCTCGGTGCGTGAGCAATTTAGAAGTATCAGATTTCAAATAAACAATGTTAAATACAGCATAACCCCACAGGGATGAAATCTTAAACTAGTTTCTCTACGTAAATTCTGCCAGGAATAGTCGGGGCTACATTTCAAAACTAATATCTAAACCTTCACATAAAAACATGGCAGAGAAATCTCAACCTTTGTCTGTTTGAAATAATAAGCCACGCAAGTAGCTACGTGTCCATTCAATACACAACCATATACAAACATAACAGTGTGGTAGTTCTATTGTGTGGTCGAGAGAAAGTGTTAAATATACTGCATCCGTGATATTTGCTGCAGGTTGGTTAGCGGGGGTTCTCCTTCTGTTTGTATCTGGAAATTGAATTACTTGGAGAGATTTACAAAGGTACTGCCTGTAAGTTGGTTATTTTGCTTTTTACCCTATCTCTCTGTTACACGTCGGGTTTTCGACGCATTTACACCATTTGTGAACTGTCAAAGTCGGAATTCCGACGCATTTAGCAAGCGTTCACTTAAATGCTCACCGTTTGCATAATTTTAATAATTTCGGCATGATTTTTTCACTATTTTAAAGTAAAATCATAAGCTTTCTTATAGTACCACTTTGTATGTTTGGCAACGAATGTTCTTATTATTTAGGTAGCAGTGGATATGCGATGTATTCAGCTGTCAGACCGGCAATGTAGGTTAGTAAGGTTAGTTCTGTGTTGTTGCCTGTGATCAACGTAAGTTTTTTGTACATAGTGTTAATATTTTTAGGGTTAGACCATAAACATTGTATGTTTTTGAAAACTATATTTTATTTCCTACAGTTTGGCTATATTGAAACTTTTCTTTGTGAAGTGGGTTGAAGTGGTGACAAATGAAAACTTCCATAAATGAAAATTCTTTATAAACAACTTAGGATTTCTATGCAGAAATGTTTTTAGTACCAGGTTAGTGTTATTATTATTATGTATTAGTATACTCCTAAATTTGGTGAACAAAATGATATACAATAGTTCATATTTATACCTAATAATAAGTTTAAAAAATTGTAAGTAAATAAACCCTGCAAAATTGCTAAAATTCGTGTGACATTTTAGGAGCTTATCTGCGACAGTAAGAGGGAGTACCTACTAATAGGACATCAGTTTAAATTTTATCAACATTTGAATTGGATAAAGTAGGCTTAGTTGATTTAGATAAAATGTTGGGGTAGGGGTTCAATATTTTATACGTAGCGTCCGCTTTAAACCCATTCTAGAACTGTTACAATTGTCAAACCCTTTTTAGAATTATATCCCAGAATCTTTTTGGACCCTTTTTCAACTGTTTTAAAACTTTCCAAGAACGTTTAAAACCAATCTATGACTGCTTTCAGACTGTCATAGAGTTTTCAAAGACCATCCTGGAATAGTTTCGAGAATATCCCTGAACTGCTTTAAACCACCCTAGAACTTGTCCAAAACCTTTTCAGAATAATAGTCATATATCTTTTTAGATTTAATCTAAACTATTTAAGAATAATCCCACAACTAACTATACTTTGTGGTTCATTGTTTGCGATGGTGAGTTAATATGGTTTTAAGGTAACACAATGGTAAACAAGTACTGTAATGGTTTTGTGTATTGTTAGTTGCAATGTGATGATTAGGTTTTTTCGCCTGAGAACGGGATCCGATATCAGACCTCGAAACGTTGTGTATTGCACTTGACCATTGTGATGGAAAATGTCCGCAATATACCCTTAAACAATCTAATTTGGAACTTTCACATGACTATATCTTAAGACTATCAAAATACTGTTATAAAACTTTCGTAGGTTTTCAATACCCTGGTGACACCCTCCTCAGCACTATCGTGGTACTCTATTCACTTAACAACACCTGCCTCACAGTCACTTAGGTTGACATATGTGACAACATCTATCGGAATGTGACATCACATCCAATACAAGAGCCGAGATCAAATGACTAAACGGTTCACCCCGTAACCCGTTCATTGTGCGAGTAGGTTATGTCAGGAACAACGCTATTCATTTGTATGTTATGCAAACAAGCGCTTGTGTGTGTGCGTGCGTGTGTGTGAGTAGTGGCACAATGCTCTCAACACAAGCAACGGGATATTAATGGCACTGATACATTGAGCATTGAGCATTGAGCATTACTAAAGTGTCACTGTCACTCGACCTCTTGAATTAGAACTCCGTTGTTTTGGCGGGTGATCTAGATGCTGATTTCTTCACGTCTGCCGCGTCTCTGTCCTCCCAGCGGTTTCTCCGATCCAGTTTTGGTCGCAAAAGGCGACTCGAACTGTCGATTGTTGCGCAACAAGTTATAAATCAATCGGATCGACCGGATCGCAATTCGGGCGGATTAGAATCTTGGAAATGTTACAGGAAACTTCTTCATTGGTGTGGTGAAATGGTGAAATTCGTCTGATGCTACCGAAATTGGGTCAATGAGATGCACTACTGCTTCTTGTTTGTAGGTTCAAAATATGCGTGAACCTACAACTATTACATGTTTCGATAGTTTTTACCCCTTGAGAGAAAGATCAATAAAAGAATGATGATGATAATGTTTTGATAGTTCAAGGTTTTGTATAATGTCAGCTTAACGAAGTTAATATTAAATTTTTATTTTTGTAATATATGAATAAGAAGCTTTACCGAATATTAGTTTAAGTTAAGATTGGTGGCACCAAAGAAATAAACCACTAAAATTGCTAATTGTTTAAATAATTACAGTTCAAAATTATTTTTTTCTTTCATACCAATTATGAGTAATACCAAAACAATAAAGACTATCGATCCCGTAATAATACAGTAAACAACCTCAATGTACTATACTAGCCTAAATCTACCTTTCTCTTAAGTATTTTCCTCTAATACAATCCTTTCACATAAAAAACACATTTTAGCGTGGTGCCATCGGGGTTATAGGAATACATAAAACTTTATGACTGTACGGGCCACAACATCGCTCTCAAAAGATATGCTTTAACAAATAACTTACAAATTATCCATATGATGGATTTAGTTACATTAAAGCAGTGCTGCATGATATCTTTGCATTACGCTTAAATAAGCGTAAAAAATCCATAGAGTTCTCATGTGTAACGACCACGCGCAAAATTATTAATGTAAATAGAATTGAATTGAATTAAGATAAGATTATACATTAAGGTTGAACCTTTCGAATTTGATCTTGTGTTGGTATTACTGTACTGTCAAAACTGTTGAATATTATCTTAAAATATTGGACTACTGTATTAACTCTTCAGTCAGAAGTGCACAGCACGGCGCAAGATGCACCATGTACATGGATGGCGTCCTGAGTTGCATCTGTTGTACGACAGGCGCTGACCGACTCCGCATGAAGAATTGCCTCAGAGCCAGCGAGAATCAGAAAAACAGTGTTTTCAGTCACGTCTTGGAACTTAAATTTTTCACTTGT
This sequence comes from Macrosteles quadrilineatus, assembly GCF_028750875.1. Lineage (NCBI taxonomy): Eukaryota > Metazoa > Arthropoda > Insecta > Hemiptera > Cicadellidae > Macrosteles > Macrosteles quadrilineatus. The sequence continues at coordinate 29,042,992 of NW_026542598.1, forward strand.
TTTCGCGATACATTTTTGTTTCCAGGAATCACGTTGGTTGTGTACCAAGTAATTAAAAAAATCAATTATTGATTGTGATCATTCATTAATGATCAAATGTACGGTATTGTAATAATTGAGCTAAAACGTATTAATATCTCCGCCACAGCAAACCTTTAAATTAAGTGAATTCGTATTTGTGTGATTCTATTTTAAGTCAAATGTTTCCGTAAAGTTTTTAGACTCATTTCCTTAAAAACGTCAGGTGTATTAAGTTTTCTGCGACATTGAAGGTAAAAAGTTATTTCAGTGATATTTTGAATAGCACCACTCCAAGGTCTTAGCAATCAAAAGCTGTCCCTTGAACTAGTTGTTTTATTGTGCTAGTTCAACATTACAGTGCTGACAGTACAAGTACCTATTAAGTGTTAAAGGTTTACCTTAAAATTAAAGAAGGGAAGGGATTACTGTTGTCAATATAATACACTATGTCTATGTCACGTTGGTTCTTAATGCAGTCCCCAATGGTTGGTCAAGAGTGGCTTATAGCTTCCTTGTGAGGTTTTTAAGTAACTCTAGGTAGTTGACATAACTGACATCATTATTAACATAAGTGATGAGCTAATCACTTAAAATGTATTTATCTACGTTTATAGTTGGTGGTTTTCAATTTTAAACCTTTACATTTCCTGGTTTACACATCATAGACTCCACTGTATATTTCAGAATAACAAAAATAAATAAAACCCATTCTTCACCACTTAAAAACAATTATACCAGTTACAGCTAAATATTTATTGTGAATTGGAATTTATTTGACTAATGTTTGGAATATTGGTTTTCAAAGTAGGACTGTTTCTTCCTCAATAAATCAATTTATTAAGTTATGATTTTACAGAAAAGCACGATAGGAAATCTTGATTTTTTATCATCTTGATCCCATTTATATCTTGTTCACAATCTTTATCAGGCCATTTGATAGTTATTATTCATCCAACTCGTCTCTCATTTCGTTTCATCGCACTTTATTCTCTTATCTTCCACACATCTTCATTGTCTTCACAGGCCAGGTAAAGGATTCAGTGATCATGTAACAAACAGACTTATTTGTATTGAAACTATAAAATATTGTACTGTTTCTAAAACAGTAACTTAGGAAACATAAAATATAAACAATACAGCTATGACACAGAAATTAGGCGTATGCTTTTTTATTCTAAGAGCTTCGTTTGTTTATACATCTTTATTTATCTGATTAACGTACGTGTGTGATTATATAATTCCAGTACTTGATATCTCGAACCCAAACCTTAGTAGAGACTATAAAATTCAATTTCATCCAAAACTTTTGTGAAACAACTAAATTTACTTTTAAACTCAATTTAAAACATCAGCCCAAAAGCAGATAACTTACTACAGTACACTGAAAGAATAGTCCGGACTATTCACCCAAAGTTATCAAATTTGTTTACTAAATCATGTTATAGATAACTTTGAAGAAGGAATCTCACATATAAATTAATAGTATACATGGTAGACTGGTAGAGATCACATTACAAGTGTGTAATGGAAGCATTCAAATAGGCGATTGAATTTGACTACCAAACATTTGCCATGCCAGTCTTGGTATAACACATTTTGTTTACCAGCAGTTGAAAATAGTTTGCTTGAGTAAACGCATTCTACTGGAAATTTTTAAGAATAGTTCTAATTTCATTCAAAACAGTACATAAATGTTCTGTTTTGTATGGGCACAACACTTTATTAAGTTTATTTGATAAAGCTAAACTCTTTTAAAGCACTATTTCACGTAAAACCATGTTTTAAAGCAAATTTTGACATGCATTTACTAATTAATCGGTCTACAGTCAATAAATAAATGTTTCGATCTCGCATGAACAGCTGTATTTTTTTCTGTATAAGTATTGTATTTCATATGGTATCTCTTTGACTTCTCAAAAGAATGAATCACTTCTCTCATTGTCTGACTGCCTTCAATTTCCCTTCAGGGTAAATTAGGGCTAATAAACTCTGTGTGTGTCACCCACACTGTTGTACAGGTCGATGTAGCTAATCCTAATCCTCTACAACTTTACTGAATCATACCTTTGACTATTAATACAACTGTTTATTCTGTAGTCAATGATCATGCTTTTTGAATGTTTATGGAGAAGAAACACACTATTTTTAAACTATCTCGTACCGGTATTTAAGAATAAATTACTCTCACAGTGAAAAAAAATACTCTAAAACTCTACCACTTAAATAAAAAAAGAACGAATAAAACTATTACTAAAACGAAGACTAAACTAATAGTGTATTAAACTACTTCTCAAATACTATTATCCTACTTAATACACAATGGTTTATTGAGCGTAGCTCTTTGGGATCAACTTCAATGCAACAAATAGAGAAACATCACTCAATAACGGCTGAACGCATTTCAGCCAAACTTAACAAAATTACTTAGACTAATAGTGAGATGGTTTTTAAACAAGCAAATTTCAATTAGATAATACTAATGCAATTTAAAACGAACTTAAAATTTCCAATTTTTTACATTAGGCTTATGGGACTAAAGTAGCCATTTGACAGTTTTTTGTTTACAAGAAAAATGTAAACAAGAGAATCATAAGGTATTTCTTAACTTTCTAGACTTTTCTTTTAAACGTTTTTAAACCATTCCTAAGATTTTAATAAACAAGAAAATGCCGTTTAAACATTTTTTCAAGGCGATGAATTCACTGAAAATTGAGAAAATATACGGAACTACTTTCTCAATGCGCGGAGCATAAACAAGGAGCGGAGGGATACAGACATCGGTGACTACTTTCTTGGGAACCTATTTGTGTTGCCAGCTGATTAGAATTTAGTTGTATAGTACCATTCTACATTTACGTTGTTAAGATAGTTTTGAACCTAGAGCACCTATTCTACAAATATTTAAAAACATTTTATGTTTTTGTGCAATAATAAAAAATCAAATCACTTACACTTTGCAAATTTCATTTCATAGGAAGAATTTATCACACAGCATTTCATAGCAAATTCAATGTTCACCATTTTTGATCTGATTTATTTTAAATTTGCGTGGTTTCCATAGTAATTTGTAACAATGCGATTTATGGTTACCTGTGTCTTCGTCAAACCTTTTTTAATTTGTGTATTGCCTTCCAGATTACCTCACGCATTGTATACTGGTATTTAAGTTACCTATTTAAGTTAGTTAAGTTACCTTTCTGTCCATGTAATCCCTTAATTCGTCAGTATGGTGACCAGTTTCGATGCCTTGTGGCATTGGCATCATTGTCAAGCTGGACGTAAAATCGCTCTTTAAGTCGTCATGAGTCTTGAATAACATTTGACACAGATTTTCGAACATAAACAGCCAATATTCTTTGCTATATTGTGTGTTGGACGCTAAAAGGGTGAAATATTTATCGAGAGTTATAGGTTTAATTTTTTTTGCTTATTGTTAAGGTGGAAGGGCCTCCATAACAAGGTTCCATTATTTGACCACTTTTATTCTAAGTGACAATCAATGACCTCTACAACAGACCTGAAGGTGCATGTTGTATGCAGATGATACTTACCTTATATCATGTAAAGCCTCCCTTGAACAAGCAGAGCTGTCTGTTAAGATTTTTGAGACAGCCTCTAATTGATTCGTTGACAATAAGTTACTGCTCAATAATGATAAAACACAGTGCATAACATTTAGCCTATGTGATTCCCAGCCTCCATGGTATAACCCTTTGCCCCTGTCCCAATTGGATGGACAACATAAGCCAAGTCTGTACTAAACTAAGTAGAGTGGGGGAGCGAGCTGGTCTAGTGGTTAGAGCGCGGGACTTCAGTTCTAGAGGTCCCGGGTTCAAATTCCTCCAAACTACCAATGGAAAAATAACTAAGTAGTGTATATATTAAGACGTCTGAGGGACCAATTGCCACAAAGTACCCTTAGAATGGATTTATTTTCATTTTTCCAACCTGACTTGCCCTACGGGTTAATTTTGTGGGGCTACTCACCCAATGTCAAAATCATTGTACCATTTTAACATGTTTAGGCGAGTATGTTTAAGCCACGTCGTCGCTCAACTAAAATCTCTTACACGCCTTCAATATCCCCCCGGGGAAAATGAGGGCTAATATACACTGTGATTTTCAGCCACATTGTTATACAGGTCGATGTAGCCAAATCCATTAATCCTATACTACTTTACTGAATCATACCTTTTTAATTTTACAAGGAGAAATTTACTAGTTATTCTCATAATTTACTGCTCAAAATATTAAATAAGAAAAATACTACTAATAAACTAGTATTAACTTGTAGTAGTACTCAAATACTACTACCGTACTCATATAATGTTTTCTAAAGCGGCATTTTAAACATACAGTATTACGTTTTACGATATTTTCGCTCTGTGCCACTTTTAATACAAATGTAGCCTACTTGAAAAAGTGTTATCTGTTGTTGCAATGATAAATAACAAACTTACTTACAAATTACTTAATTTTACTTACACTCTCCGAACTTTATCTCATTTCTTGGGGCATGACAAAATCCCTGCTGTTTTAGATTTATTCATTGCAGTTTTTAAAAATAATGTTAAAAAAGGTTTACACGTATTTTTTGTGAAGGTTATGACAAACCTGCCTGGGCTATAAGCATATGTTACGCATCTTGTTTACAATCAACTCGTGAGATCAATGTAAAATGTATTAAGTATGCTGCTCCGCAGCGTTGAAATAAATATCATATCCGAGAAATAATCAAATTTATGATTTTTGATTGATTAATAAACCTAAAGTATCTTGAGCTTAACTGATTCAAACAATCAATAGCTCAAATTAAAGCTTATAATTTACCGAGTATTTTGAGTCCAAAACATATAAAAAAAAAACAGAAAAGTACTGGAGCTATTGATTTCCAATAACATAGACTGAAATTTATCACAAAATGTATTGTTAACTATAAGCACATTTGAATAGTAAATCATTTTTTTGACTAAAACTGTATTATAGTAAGTCTTATATTATGCTGCGGTTTCACTATTATTACATGCCAGACGTATAACCTTCGGGAGTGTTGGAGGAAGCGTGTTCGTGTTATTCGTGTCGTGATATTCGCGTTATCACATACACTGTCAGTTGCACACGTAATAAGTGCAATAATATGTAACATCTAGAACATTCCAAGATCGCTACAATACCCGCGGGAACCTTCGTCCAACGCACCATGAAATTGCGAAGACTTATCGGGATTTCCTCACGGTTGTGGCGTAAAAATTATATAACTGATTAATGACTGTAATAGATTATATTTTTCTTGGTGTTGTGCATAAAGTCTTGGAGTTGCGAAGTATAATATTTATTCGGATTTTGACACTTGAAATGTTTATGCATTGTACTAGATTGCCTTTTTAAATGTTAGAACGGGTGCAAAAATTTACAGAAAACAGGAAAAGTCACTTTAGCCACTTGTAAAAGTCACTTATAAAATTGATTAAGTAGTTGTACTCTTAAGTTAAATTAGAAAATAAAAACTTCAGTACATACTTGTTCAGTTATGAATGGGTTAGGAGTGTACTATAATTAAACTAAACGTCAGCTTAAAAGTAATGTACAGTTTGATAGAATATTTTCAACAACTTTAATTTACCTAATATGATTAAACGCCTCTTTTGTTTTATATTGGTCTTGAACTTATGAAACTTAAAATAATTTGCATACTTTCATTAGTTTTATTTGATGTTAATATAATCCTTTAAAGGTTATTGAAATAATAAAAAATAATTGGAGGACATAAGATCTAACTTTAAATAAGTGTGTTCCATGAAGCAGTAATTGCCATTGATATCACCGTTTTAGACATATATAAAAATCTGCATTTTAGCTGTTAAGCTATTTGTACGAAAGTATATTTTACATTCACATAATTGAAAACAAAAATGTCCAAGGACCGTGATATCTTTGACCGAAAGATAAACAGTGCATTATTGTAAAACTAATATAGAACTCTCTAAACTATTAAGGAGCAATATTTGCCGACAGATAATTAATAAACTGGATGAAATTCCAGATATCTATTAAAGTAATCTTAAACGTATCTCACCACTTTGGCACAGAATTGATTTTCCAATTTAAAATCATGAGCGCCCAATTAGTTGTGAATGGGCGATTTTCGAAATGGAAACACCAAAGCGCTTTTAACACGATCAGCAAATTGTGAAGTTTCCTGAAGATAGTGGCTATTGCTGTAGAGCTGGACCAGCGCTGCTGAGATGATATCTTTACAGCCTTGTTCAGGAGGGCCTCTGAAGCGTGTCCAAACTTTTCAATCAGATTGTTGAGGCTGACATAACCTCGAGACCTAGTTTATTTAAACAATAAGTGATTTTCGGTGTTGGGCAACTTTTGTTTTTGGTTCGTTAGAACCTTCGTAAATTGTTCTGGGGGCTGGACAAAGTTATGTGCGAGGAGTTTTTGTTTCTAGAACATTACTGGAAATGTGCATTACTGAACGTTACTGGTTTCCGTACATTACATTTTATAGGTGAAGGCATACAGTTTGTGTTAGAATGACGTATTCCTTTGTTCATTAAGGAGGTAAGAAATTTATGGGGCTGGTAAAATTATTTAAGGCATTTGGAGAGATTGATGTAGATTATCCTAATTAAATTCAATTCAATTGAAGAAAAATTGTTTTTACATCTAAAATGTTTGGTCGGTCTAGTTTAGTTTGACTTGTAAATAGTTATGGTTGTAGTGTGTTATTTTGCTTCTGGAGACCTCAAAACGAAAATGTAAATCGGTCTCGGGACCATGTCTTACCATGAGACATACGGTAATGGCTTATTGTCTTATGGAGAATCCGCTAATAATTTTTCAGAATTCTATCTAAAACCACCCAAAACGAATATCTGTCCCAACAAATGGTTCAATGAGCCTAACAATTAATTTCAGTTTTTGACACGAAGGACATCATCAATACCTATGATTTGTCTAAGGGTTTGCAAAAGATACACTAGTGCATATGCTAAATAATATGTGCTAAAGAAACCGTAAAGTATACATTCCAATTCCGTAGTTGGGTAAAAAAAATGATCGGGCAGTTATGTACCGATGAATCTCGCTCTGGTAAACTGAAAGGACGACATGAAAACATAGTCTACTAATTTGATTCCTACTCCATCATCGAAAGTCCAAGGAGACAGCAAGCAGAAGACTTGATGATGATTATTCATGTTGGCGGTTGGTGGGGCAGCAGCGGTGATGACAACAGCCGAGTCGTGTGCCAATAGACTATAGAGAACAGTGTCTTTGACCTTGGGCGATCTGATTATCGCTGCACGATCTGTAATTATTATAATTTGGAGGTAGTTAAGGACAATCAGAGGCGTGGGCTGGATTATCTGGGTCATATTGTCGCGCACAGTAATGTATGGATGTAGATTGTGGAGTGTGGAGCTCCTGTCGAATCGGTCTCATGGATCTAAGATGCATATTGGTCCATCTTGGCCACTGTATATTCTATGGAAATAGATTGTGGAGTGTGGAGCTCCTGTCGAATCGGTCTCATGGATCTAAGATGCATATTGGTCCATCTTGGCCACTGTATATTCTATGGAAATAGATTGTGGAGTGTGGAGCTCCTGTCGAATCGGTCTCATGGATCTAAGTTGCATATTGATCCATCTTGGCCACTTTATATTCTATGGAAATAGATTGTGGAGTGTGGAGCTCCTGTCGAATCGGTCTCATGGATCTAAGATGCATATTGGTCCATCTTGGCCACTGTATATTCTATGGAAATAGATTGTGGAGTGTGGAGCTCCTGTCGAATCGGTCTCATGGATCTAAGATGCATATTGGTCCATCTTGGCCACTGTATATTCTATGGAAATAGATTGTGGAGTGTGGAGCTCCTGTCGAATCGGTCTCATGGATCTAAGATGCATATTGGTCCATCTTGGCCACTGTATATTCTATGGAAATAGATTGTGGAGTGTGGAGCTCCTGTCGAATCGGTCTCATGGATCTAAGATGCATATTGATCCATCTTGGCCACTGTATATTCTATGGAAATAGATTGTGGAGTGTGGAGCTCCTGTCGAATCGGTCTCATGGATCTAAGATGCATATTGGTCCATCTTGGCCACTGTATATTCTATGGAAATAGATTGTGGAGTGTGGAGCTCCTGTCGAATCGGTCTCATGGATCTAAGTTGCATATTGATCCATCTTGGCCACTTTATATTCTATGGAAATAGATTGTGGAGTGTGGAGCTCCTGTCAAATCGGTCTCATGGATCTAAGATGCATATTGATCCATCTTGGCCACTTTATATTCTATGGAAATAGATTGTGGAGTGTGGAGCTCCTGTCAAATCGGTCTCATGGATCTAAGATGCATATTGGTCCATCTTGGCCACTGTATATTCTATGGATGTAGATTGTGGAGTGTGGAGCTCCTGTCGAATCGGTCTCATGGATCTAAGATGCATATTGGTCCATCTTGGCCACTGTATATTCTATGGATGTAGATTGTGGAGTGTGGAGCTCCTGTCGAATCGGTCTCATGGATCTAAGATGCATATTGGTCCATCTTGGCCACTGTATATTCTATGGATGTCGATTGTGGAGTGTGGAGCTCCTGTCGAATCGGTCTCATGGATCTAAGATGCATATTGGTCCATCTTGGCCACTGTATATTCTATGGATGTAGATTGTGGAGTGTGGAGCTCCTGTCGAATCGGTCTCATGGATCTAAGATGCATATTGGTCCATCTTGGCCACTGTATATTCTATGGAAATAGATTGTGGAGTGTGGAGCTCCTGTCGAATCGGCCTCATGGATCTAAGTTGCATATTGATCCATCTTGGCCACTTTATATTCTATGGAAATAGATTGTGGAGTGTGGAGCTCCTGTCAAATCGGTCTCATGGATCTAAGATGCATATTGGTCCATCTTGGCCACTGTATATTCTATGGATGTAGATTGTGGAGTGTGGAGCACCTGTCGAATCGGTCTCATGGATCTAAGATGCATATTGGTCCATCTTGGCCACTGTATATTCTATGGATGTAGATTGTGGAGTGTGGAGCTCCTGTCGAATCGGTCTCATGGATCTAAGATGCATATTGGTCCATCTTGGCCACTGTATATTCTATGGATGTAGATTGTGGAGTGTGGAGCTCCTGTCGAATCGGTCTCATGGATCTAAGATGCATATTGGTCCATCTTGGCCACTGTATATTCTATGGATGTCGATTGTGAAGTGTGAAATTTCTCTCAAATCATCCTCATTGTATTTATTGTTAATTGTTAAGTCGATGTTGGTACCCTAGTTGGTCTACAGAACCTTTTAAATTATTAAAATGTTATTTATTACCCAAAGATACCGTTTTAAAATATTTTTATCATCTTCACCTAATTGACTCAATACACTTAAATTGTTGATTCAAAACAACAATCGAATCGTCTACCATCACAGTTTACGCAACCATCAATATCGAACCGTAAGTCTAACAAGCCTTTTATCTAAAATCGCGTAAATTACCGGTTGTGTAACAGTGAAATTATGTGTGTCCTCCGTCAAAATGTCACTATCGTGAACCTTTCGTTTAAAGTATTAAACAAAGTGGGCCAGCGATTTAGCTTTTTAAAAGTCATCAGTTATATAACCAGCTGCAACATCCAGCAAAGAAACTTCTGTATCAGTCACGATGCCATAATCCTCATTATCTAAACAGGCCACTGTCAGTCGCAAAAAATGTTAAACTTTGAGGAAATAAACGGAGGCTACTTATACATATCACGTTTAATAAGACTTAGATATTCAATGATTATATGTATTGAGTTGCAAAACATTAATGGTTGTAGTGGTGAACTGTATCAGCTGTTTTACATTTTAAAATTCATCATCCTTGTGGTATTGTTTATATCGGCAGATTATCGGTTATAGTGGGATAACCTCAAAATAATGTCTCTCTTTCGAATAAGTAGAATGAGATTTAAACATTCAAATGGTGACGTTGTGGTTGTTTACTTATCTGAAAATCGAGACGATTTTAAAATCCGAATCTTTTACCCAAAATGTTCACAGTGTTGCCTGCGCAGTTCTGGTAAGTTTAAGATCGTATATGGTAGTTTACCCAGATCATCGTAAACTTGAAAAATTCATCGTAATCTTGATCATTTTTTGTAGTGTTTTCCTGATAGAATCCGCTGGTGTGACGTACAACAAAAGTGACGTAGAACGCCAATTACTGTAATGATTGATTTGACAACTACTGAACTACATATTAACTTCCAAGATTCAGTGGTAACGAACAAATGACAATATAATAAGGGTCAAGTCAGTTCTAAAAACTATACCCACCTGGCTACAGAATTGTTAAAACTTCCCTCGAATGAAAGTCAAAGTGCGTAGCTATTAAAGTAGGAATGACACAAAATTGTTGCAATTTCAAATTACTCATTTAATTGCCCGCACCTGTTTCCTCGTTTCGTGATGCCTTATAAAAATCCCCTTTCACTCATTAGATAGTTAATGCTCCGACGTATCAGATTTGTCCATCAAGGCAAATAGTGACTGCCCTTAAAGGCACCTCCATTATGTCAAAGATGGCTTGCTATCTGGTAGATAGCTCTCCTTATCACCTGGGAAAGGCACTGGGGACCACAAGAGCCGATCTGCAAGCCCGGAAGCGAACCAGCCAACCGGTTCTTCGAACTTACATTTCTTTTATTGAGAACTGATGCCAAGAACCGCCGGTCTCGACCGTGCGACACTTATAATGTGTTGAATAACGCTGTCAAACTGCATATGGTCGGTGAAATACACGAGAGCTCTACAAGACTTGGGTGGAGTCTGTGATACAAAGAGTACACTATCTGCTAGGATGCTGAGAGATGGGAGGTGTACCATGGATTAGTTATTGATGGGTTGTTAGGAAAATAAATTATTACTGATTCTTTACCTCAGTTATGTTTTATCGTCATCGAATACAGGGGTTGAAAACGTTAGCTGTATCATTAAGTGGGGTTGTCTATTATTTTGGATTAAAGAACTTATTTACATAACATAGCTGAAAAGATGCATTGCTTTCATTCTGCCAAAGCCCTGTCTTCATACATTATCATTGACTCTCACAGATCCAGTAGCATCAGTCATATTTATGTTTAAGCCCATGAGAGCACTTTTCAACAATTTCTTTCAAAATTGAGGCTAATATTCGAGAACAAAAATCAATCGTAGATCCATCACAATTAATTATCCTTGGTGTATGTGACAGTAAATATTGTGAACTATAGAGTCTACGATTTAGACAGTTTCTGTAGTCTAAACCCGTCTGTAAAGGGTTTTGGTAAATACACATCCTACAATGAATCCAAGAGTCGGTAAAGATCAAAACAAGTTTGCAATTCTTTTTATAACTGTAAAACCGAAAGTGAATGAGGTTGACCCACCACAAAGTGAATTTTTTCTCCTACAGTTGTAAAATGAAAAAAACATATTCTTTGCAAATTGACATCCAAGGAAGAGGTTTGAGCCATCTTCGTGTTTTGGAATCTTCTTGAGATCGTCCTTAGACTTTGGAAGTGCCCGCTCTCTGTCCAACGAAAAAAATAATGATGAAACTCTGTAATAGCTATCTGTGAGTCAGCAGGAGTCGTGCCTGTTGGATGGAGGTTGATCCTGGAGGATTTCAAGGTTCCAACTAATGATCCTGAAATTCCTTTGATCAAAGTGACGTCATGATATTGTTCCTCCCACGGTCGTTGGGTAATTAATTTACTTAGCTTCTGCCACGTTCTGCTTCCGTAACAATCAAATGTGCATCACTAGTAAAACAGGTTTCAAATTAAAATTATTGTTCTTCATTACGTGATTGAGTAGTTATACTGATTGATTTAGATAAGTTTGTTATGACGTCTATTCAGTTATGAGAGTGTATTCTCTAATAACTAAAACATGACAAAATATAAAGACGACACACATTAGGTCTGGTTTTCACTGAATATAAATGCTTGATGGAGTGGCAAGGACTGACCTGAGTAGCTTTGTTCCTGGTTATCTTATATTATTAAAGTGATACAATCACATTTTATGTAAACGGTTTAGGGTATTAACCAAATAAAAATATAGGCATATGGCACATCAAAATTATGTTAAGAGTTTGTAGATTTGCCGAAAACTATTGGTATGGACAAATTTCTTAAGGTCTCTGGTGCAGAGGCCGATTTCCAAATGGCTACGTCTGCCAGACATGCTTCCAAAGTTTAAATGATTTAATTTAATGTATTTTGATGAAACAGCTATTGACCAGCTGTTTTATATTTTAATCTATTTGTCTATGATGCAATTAACTGGTGTTTGTTTGTTTACAAAAAAAATATGTTTGTGATGCTTTATTTAGATTGAGGAAATATGTACATTTTTAGTAAGAGTATGTTTGGTTAGAAATGTAGTATAGGTTTTGTAGAGTATTGATCACAGTTTCATTTGTAATTATAGTAAGCTACTTGCAAAGAGGTTTGCCTAAAATTGAATAATCTTGGTAAAACATCTCATTCATGAAACATCAATATCAAATAATTGATGTTATTGCTACTGGTATGTTGTCATATTATTTTGGATATATAGACACTAGAAGTAGTACGGTTTTGAAATTAAGTAGGTTTACACTTTTGAATCAGTTCATCTTTTAAAATTCAATAATAGAGTTACTGTATTTTTAAGCACACATCAGCACCACTTAAATACACTGCAATGGCTGTCTATGTCACATTTTCTTGCCGTTGCAAAGCTCGGGTATACCAGTTTGTTATCTATTGCAAGCCCAATGATCATGGCAGTTGGATCAATTTAACCATTGAATCGATCCAAGGGTTGAGCCGGACAGTAAATTACTTCTTCGCCAAAGCCCATGACATTGCACCCCTGGTTCTCTAAGTCTGGTTGTCAAAATCGTCTTTCATCTTCTTCCCCTTATTTCCACCGATTATTATTGCATTGAGACGTACTTACCTATTCTATAATCAAAACTACTATTTCGCAAATTAAACCTTAATCTTAGTGACAGGTGCGATAATAACCTAACATACAATACTCTATGCTCCCCTTTCAGTTATCAGTGATAAACCACTGAGGGTGGTCACTACGGTTGCAACACTTTAAAGCAGCAGCACTTAAGTAGTACTTCAATATTTCGCAAATACCTTATCTTGATGAGAAGTGCAACATTAAGATTGAATAATCTGGAATCTCTCCTTTCAGTAATCATTTATAATCCACGGGAGATCAGTGATAATACACAGATGATCGTTGGTCACTACGTTGGCAACACTTTAAAGCAGCAGCACTTAAGTAGTGCTTTAATATTTCGCAAATATCTTGATGAGATGTGCAACAATAACATCCAATAATCTAGAATCTCTTCTTTCAGTGATCAGTGATAATCCACGGCGGATCACTATGCAACACTCAAAAATAAACAAACAGCAGCAGTGAGAGGGACACGTTTCCTTGAATGGGACACCTGCAAGAGGCAGGCCGAGGGGGAGAGTGAAAGTGGACTGAGTGGAGAACGTTCAGTGTGGCTCAGTGTGTCTAAGGAGCAACAGCGAGATGAGAGTGTTACTGTGTCTAGTGATAGTGTCGGTGACGGTGGTGAAGAGTGCCGCCCCTCAGAGTACGAGGGTGGTGCGACAGCCGCCCCCGCAGCGACCACCGGCCCCCGCCCCCAGCAACGCAGGGAACAAGACCAGGCCTGCGTCCACAGCCAGAACCAGGTAAATTGTTATCAGTTGCGATTGTTGGATAGGGTAGTTCAAGAGACGATAAGTATTTGATATATAATTTCCATAGTTTAAATATTTGATTCGATTCCGAAGTTCTTGTCACTCTAACCTGTCAAACACGTTAAATTTACACATTAAATTTAACTACAAAATATATAAGTACCCTAGTAGATTAATGGAGATCTCAACCCCTCAAATCTATGTATTTGTTAGGACGTCATCAAATTACTGTTGTATTTAATTGAAGATATACTGAGACAAAATATTTGAGATGATTCTTAAGATCTTAGTACTTAAACCTCTCAAACACTCTAAAGTAATCATAGAATAGTAAAAATATTTAAAATAAACTACAAAACATTTGAGAAGAAGATTCCAAATTGGTGACCTCAGCCCCATAAATCTCTTACACATTTAGTAGAACGTCGAAAAAGTTTTTTTATAATCAATTAAAGCTGTAAGAACATGAGTCTTAAGAAAATGCAAGTAAAAGACATAACTGCCATACCTATATACTTAAAATAGAAAGCAAAATACAGGAGGATTCTTATTTTAAAACTTTGATTTAGCCACTCAAACCCATTAACAATGAACTAATATATCAACGAACGTCTCAAAATTAAGCCATGGTGACATTTCCACGCCCTCTAACTTAATTTAACGACCAAGTATTTAAAGAGCAGATTTAAAAATTTTGAGTTCTTCCACCAGAAACCCTTAAACGTATGTAAACAGTGTACAAAACGTGACAAATTACTTAGGTAAGTAATGCCATTGTATCGTTAAAACAATTTGAACTACCTACAAATTACCAAGTAAGATAGGCCTATCTCAAAACTTTGATCCTGCCACTCAAATAGTAAACAAATTTTCTAAAATCACAATTATCTCAAACATAGTAACTGTACCAATGTTAGACCATCTAATTTTACTACAAAATATTTGATTCGCAAATGCACGAATTGATCTTATTATTACCACTCAAACATTTGAAAAATTAACAACACGTTGAAAATATCTCAGAATTAGTCCTTGGAGTATTTTTAAACGATCCAATTTAAAGGTGATTCCAATGTTAAAACTTTTTAAAACCGTGCGATCTAATTATAGCCTCATTCCACAACTCTTCATTTATCAAAAAAATAAATTACCGAATTTTCTTCGGGGGAAATTTATAAAATTCTTGTCGCTTATGATACATTCTATCTACTCTCTACAGTAACGGGGATCTACAGCTTAAGATTAGTTCCGAAACACCGGTAACGGCACTTCAACATTGGTAATTGAAATGAGTGGAGTCGATAATTGAACCAGTTTCTCCTTTAAATAGGTTGAACAATAACCTTTGGATCAATATTGAATTTATACCTTCACTGTCCATAATTTGATAAAATGGAAAAGTTGTAAACCATCCATATACGGTACGAGTAATTGTATTTTTGTAGGCTTAAACAACTTTAAATTTAATCTTATACACCCTTAAAAATTCAGCTGAACTGTGGCAGCTTATAAAATATATATTTTATTTTTCAATTATTTGTCTAAACGGAGGAGATTTAACTTATGTTTCGTGATCAGTGTGATCCAAGGATAAAGTACAACAATTATTTAATTGCATTGTACATATTACGATTTAGGCTACCTAAGTAATGAAGGAAACCAATTCAAATCACTAATAGCAGCCAGCATCACTTCGTGACTTCAAAATCCGTGATATATTTTATATATAGTTGATAATTGTGAAAAATATTATTTCTCATCATCCCTATTATTTTCATTACGTGCGCGATCTCTAAGGCATCTTATAAAAATTACAAATACTAATGAGGCATTCTATGAAAACACAAAATCTAACGTAAGTCATTTTCTTCTTTAACAGTAGAAAGATTTTTTTGAATTCACTAAAACTTCACCAACTGTAACGATAACCCAATTTTCTTATGGATGTAAACAAAATTTTATCATGGCCATTTGTTTTGATAAATGTAAACTCTAAAAAGTTCAGATGATTGACACAGAATTCAAATCAAATCAAATCCATTTATTGCCATCAACATTATAAATACATGTATAGCAACGTCATACAATTTCATCACAGTATATACATTAACCTACTTAATATGTACTTAATATGTACTTAATATGTGTGTGTTTTGTGTTCAGCACAAACGCCTATATGACGAAGGGCTTTCACGGGATATCGCCCAAACCTGCAAAAGGCACATCTAGAGGATGAGAGGTTTAAACTGACACCCAATATGCTTATAAAAATAAATATTTAAAGGTCGATTTGTTGCACACTAAAATCCGAAAAATTTGTTTAATAATAATATAGATACAGTGTGTATTAAACACATGTTTACGCTACGAATACAAAGACTTCCTAAATATGCAGATTTATTGATCATTTTAAATTTGTCCAATTTATTCGTCCACTCATACACTCATCAGTGTTTTCACTTGTGCATTTTTATGGCTTTTAGGGCAGCATCGTATACCTATTTCGTAAATAGCGCTTTTTGATGGTTGGAAACTGTACTTAGCTGTTCCTGATCATTGCTATCAATTATCCTTGCTAACGAAACAGCCATTGTTGTGTACAGCTGATCTAACTATCAAAAAATGATCTTAAATCTTATCTTGATGTAGTCAGTAACAAAGCTACACAGATCATCTCACTCCAATCTAAACTCATTACTCATATTTAGGTTAAAATACGAAGCTAGATGGCGTCCCCATCTCAATCATGATTTAGATATTGATAAAACGTTTGAGAAAATAATGGTACAATTTGAACAGAAGACTGCGTCCTAAATAGCGGTACATTCATACATAAATCGTACAACCCCCTAATATAGGGATCGTGATACAGTAATAATACGCAGATATACGTCGTGTTATGACCATTGTTTCCGTAGTAAATTAGCACGTGTTGTAATAGTAAGCCATACGACCAGCAGACCACTTACGATCGGAGTTATATGTCTGGCGACCTTGAAAAACACGTAGACTCTAGACACTGATCGCAATTTGCTTGGTTTTCAATATACAGAACGTGTAGTAGTATCAAAGCTTTCTCCAATACTATATACGATTACATGTTTAAGACAATTCAATACTTTTCAATGAAATAGCGACCATACAAAGTAGGTATTTTAAGCTAAGTATGAATGGACATGAGTGTAGGAAGTCCGACATATTCCTTACAGCTGTTAATTAATAACCCATACAGCAGCTAATGGCAACTAAGGGACCTACAGTTTCATAGTGGAATCCGAACTACATTTTTGCCTCGGTATTAACGAATTGGTCCAATTATCAGGATAGTACTGCGGATAGTCGTAATACTCACTAGTGCGGACGTCAATCCACTCCAGGGAGTATCGCATCCACAGTGCATGGCTATAAATATCAACAATTTGTAACCCTTATGCACAGCTGAAAGACAATACTACGGTATGAATACTATTTAAGTAAAAGTTATAAAGCATATGCTTTAGAGAGCTTTCGCAGATAATAACGTAATTTTTTACGAATTCCTATACCTTAGGAAACATATTTATTCGCGTATTATTGAAGAATAACAAAATAAATTTTGGACAGGAGAACACCAAGATACATCTCGCTATTTTGTGTTTACCCAATAAGATTAAGATTCCTTATAAAATATATGAATACCTATAAACATTATAAAATATAATACTATTTCATATTCCTTTACGATAAAGAAAAGGTACTTGTGGTTTTATTACTTTTGATTGATTTGACGTTAATTTTTAATGTACTGTGACGCTTAATCCAAAACAAATTATCTCCTAATAGTTTGACGTATTGTAAATCCATTGTTACTTACTTCAGAAATATATTTTGGTATATTTCTTCTTACACCTATAATTAATGCCATGTAAGTTTTTGTAAATTTATCTTAGATAGGAAGAACTTTAATAGAATAGAACAACCAAAGTAAATTTTATCTTTCAATTTACGCGTAACCCGTACTTTTAACAAACACATAGCACAACTGATACTATTAGTTAGAAAAGGAAATGCGACTTTCCTAATATAATATTCTCACCCACCAATTTAATTTGTTTGTTCTTGCTAATTGATTAGGTTTGGTAATTTTCTCATTGTCAACTCGTTGGGTAAGATGCATTTACTTGTTGATTAATTACTTAAGCTGTAAGGAAGATTACTATTAGTGAAATTGTATTGTCTATTGTCTCTTCGGTATTTTCTCATAATTATTATTTGTGTATAGCTAATCTATGACACAATGAAATGTTCACACTAAATCACTAAGCATTTTGCAAAGTATATTTTTTAATTTGTTGATTAGTGGTTGTTTCACATTGAGTTATATCATAGCCTCTTATAATCATAGCCTCTATCATACAAGGCCGCGGCGGCGTTGGTGTGGCAACGTCGCACCGGCCTGATGGCATGGGAATAACAGTAATAACAAACGTGTAAACATAAATACTGCGCAGACGCTCGATTATGAATTAGTGCAACAGATTTTTCAGTAGGCCATGACTGCGGCGTTGTCACTTTTGTCTCACCGCGGCCTTGTATTAGAAGAGTCAATGGTTTTATAAATGCTCTTAGTCTGTAATATGAATGGTTTAATGTGGGAAAATATAATTCTACTAATTTATTTAGGATGAATAAAGAAAAGTAGCGTACAGTAATTACAATTTGAAGTAATTTTATCTAAACATGGTGGATGTAACTTACTTTAAATTTTCTTTGATTCGACGATTTAGACATTAATATTCATCCCACGTATCGCTAAGAATCCAGGATAATTAAATCCACGAATTATATTAACAAGTACATCACTATATTGTTCAAATGAATAAATCCAAATGAGTAAGTTGAATGTATAATATGCGTTATATTTTATATAAGAAGGAAGATTAAACAAAGAAAATAATTCGTGTCAAATTCATTGTTATTTAAAAATAAATATCACGGTATAAATTGGATGTATAAATTCACCCGCCAAAAGGAACAGGTCCAGCATGTTTTGGCGGGTCGAGACGTCGGCGACAGCTTAGCCTTTGACCCGTGTCATGGTCATCTTCGTGTTGCAGAACCATTATTATATTATCATATTCAGCAAGATGGTAGCAAGGTGATTGATTGGGTTCTGCTGACTCCCGTAATCCTTCAACCGACTGAAGGAGCCACGGTCATTGGGGATTAGACTCGGGGAAATCTCTTAAGAGTCTTAATATGGAAAACTCATTCGTAAGTCATATCGACTTGGGGATGTATTTTTTGCTTGATCTAAACCTGGAGGTTTGCTTTTTTATGACGTATTGAACCACATAACTCTTCTTCTTTTTTTGACCGGGTGCACTCTTCTCTAAGACATTTAGACAGGGTGTTTCTTCTATTAGACGTATATCCTGGAACTCCTATCTAAAACCCTTGGAGCTGGGAATTAGAAACTGTTGTCTAATAGTTCTAAGCCTAGGGTATTTTTATCAATAGCATTTCAATCTTAGAATTTGATTTATTCTCGAAGACTTACCAAAGACATTTTGACTCTGAGAACTCTTGTCTTAGTGTGTTGAGTTGTAGAGTGTCTGAAGGGGTGTGTTCTTCTCTTGTACAGTTCTTCAGTCTTAAATTGATTCTCATTTCAGTTCACCATAATATGCGTTATTCATGTAAATTGCTAGTTACCAGTAGACATTGGCGAATTGCTGCTGTAACCCAGTTTTTTTTTTTTTACTGACTTACAACACAATTCTCATTCCCTGGTTTGTTTGAAAAATATACACTTTTATCTGTTTTGTTTTATTTATTTTTATCATTATTAGAACTTAAAAAGACAAATATTATCACCTCCCCATGCAATTAATTTATACTACCGCAGAAGAACTTTACTCCATGTGAATAAATTACTTTCTACTGTAATTTATTCACATGGAGTGCAAAAATAGATGGTGAAAGTAAATGTTGTTTTCTTAAGGTTACCTTAAGCCTTCCAATTCCGTAATGATTGGCACCTTCTTTAAGCTATGTTGTGTATTATATTGACTGATCTCTTACCTTTCAAAGGTTTCATACATTTATTCAACTGATTTTTACTCAGAACAGTAATTAACCATTCATATAACATACTCCTTTTGGGAAAATAAGGAGCATATAGAAAAACAACAACTCTCTGCGATATATATTAATCTAACAGAAGTATATTTAATTTTTCACTATTAACGTTTGTCATAAACAATCAACGATCAGACATGACATACACTCACTCACCAGCAATAGAACGGTTATATAAGTTAGGGGATTGCAAATGTATAATTCAAATGAAATGCATCCAGTGACATACATTCACTCACCTTTGACCGGTGCATCTTCTGAATGTATCGCCGACTTCAATCTGTGTGTATTTGTACATCAGTTTTAACATGAGAGGTTAGCAGATGCCAGAGTAAACTATTGCCTAACAGTATTTAGCTTTGAGTATCCTTTGCGTAACGTTTGCAAGCTTATTTTTCTAAGATTTAATACAATTGTTAACAAAATATTTTGGGTTTGGTAGAAGTAAGCTTTAACAAACTTAAATATATAATTTTAGACCGAAATAAAACGCTAAAGGAACATTTGTTCTAATGTGATAAATAAATGATTATAAATCCTTATTACAAAGAAATTGTGTTAGTCATGCAAGTTATGAATGGGTTATTCATGCAAAAAGGGACTTAATTTGTGATTTCAAAATATCTAAGCCGATGATATCGCAGTTTAAACATTTATTACCGAAACTGGTTGTAGCCATGATTTACTGAGCTGTTAATCAAATTCAAGCCTTAATAGCCAGGGGTATTTGGTATTTAGTCACACCTTAGATTAAACATTCTCTAGTTCAGATTTGTCACCCTTATTGAATAACCAAAGTAAAGTTTATGCCAAGATTCTTTCAAATAATACTTCAGGAGGTTGTTGATTGTATTTATTTATTAGTTATTTTACTACACGCCCCGTTTGTGAACTACTGATTGTTAGATTGTCCCCTATAACCAAATGGTAAAACGTGCACCACAAAAATCCCCTTTTAATATGGGAAAACATTTAGCCGACTTGGCACAAATGCTCTCAACCTTCACCGGACACAAGCCTTACAGTGTCTAAAGTCAAACCATTTCAGCTCATTATTTCTACTATATTTATTCATTAATTAATTATTTAGATTAAAATACTAATAATATCTCATACAACAATTTTACTTGGCCATGTTAAATTTTACAAATCTTCGTCGCGTCATGATCCTCTTCTTTCGATGTCTTTCGATTCCCCGTGGTTTAATAATACAGGGTCATGCAATATAAGGATCTTTCTCAACATTCTGCATCTTCCTTTGTTGCTCTAATCGGCTCTATACTTCTCTTAACTTGTTTCCAAAATTGTTTATCAATTATGAACCATTGAGTTGGGGACGCCACCTAGGAGCGTATTTCAATCCAAATATGAGTGAAGGATTAGTGTATAATTATGTGAGATGATATGTGTAGCTTTGTTACTGTCTAAGACCAGCTATTTCATCAGTCAGGATCATTTATTTAAATCCCAATGATCAGGAACAGCTGGGTCTAGTTTCGAACATCGATGTATATAACCTAACATGTTAGGTTATATACATCGATGGTTTCGAACCATCAACAAGCTACTGATTTCGACAGGATCGAACCGGTGGCCTTTTGACTGTCAGGCAAGCACTTAAACCACTTGGCTACCCATCCTGATCTTCCTCTTGGTCTTCTTTCTTCTGGGCGGCTAATTTTGTTTTGAAATATTATCTTCTTATCTTGTAAAAAAATAGTATAATATAAAACGCAAAAATCTTTTTCGGCGGCGCAAAATGTTTATAGAACCAACCTATCTTTAGACGATATATTTTTATCATTATGGGTTTAGTCATAACAAAATCGCTTATCTAATTCCATCCTTAGGATATTCCCATTTCGTAGTGATTGATATTATTTAACGATCCTTCCTTATTACGATGTGTTACTAATAATCGGAAATGCAGTGCCAAACGATCGCACACTACATTGCACACAAAGTTGCGCAACACATGTCCTGCACTGTTTTACTGAGCCACATATAAGTGACTCGGTCGTTACAGTGCTATATGAGGCGCGATGCTGCCATGCAGCTGACTTCCCAGTAATTAAACAGCTGTTATGCAACTGCGTTGCAGACGACTGGACTGCTGGATTACTGGATTACTGGATCACACATTCCTAAACACCTCCTGGGAACTTTCCTTTGGTGGATATCAAGTGTTTTGTTGTTTCTCTTCACGATTTCAGCTGATAGGGTGGTTTTGGTATTTCCCAGTTCGTTTGATGTTAGGATTTTCGAAATAAGATTTTTTACAGCAGGAGTGTATCAGAAATACATTGTCAAGGTCAACAATCGAACCAAGAAATCATGCAATACAAGCGTGGTTATAAAAATATTTCTTTTGGATGAAAAACGGAAAATCGTTGGTTGCTGTATCGATGGTTGCATTCAACTTTACAATCTTAGGGGCAGTTTGGGAGCTCGGTATTAGCGCTAGTCCGCGACTAAATCCGGATATTTCCGGTATTTTAGGCTGCCGCCTCGAAAACGGGTTTGTGAGCTCGTGATCAGTAAGGCGCGCGCCTAACTTGTGCAGGGGATAATCTCGCGCCAAAATATTGTTGGTTTGGGAGTCAAGTAGATTTAGGCGCCAGCCTAAGAGATAGTCTCGGTGGGTTTGGGAGACCAATTTCGGGACTAAGAGATATGTTTTCGTCATAAAAATCAGTGAGTTTAGTCCCCAACTTTAGTCCTGCCAGGGGGCAGGTCTAAGTCGACATAATGCCGGCATTAGCTCATTAGCAAGTTAATTGTTTACATATTAACTAAATGAATGTTATATTGGAATTCGTTATTAAATTCCGAACATTTTCATTACTCTCAAAGTATATTTGATAAACCTTTTTTTTTAGTTTTCTGTTGTTCAAAATAAAACGAAAATCTTGCAAAAAGCTAAATTTAACGAAAGATTATTTGGTTTTTGTTTTTACTGTTAACTGCAATACAGTGATTATTTTAGTGATTTATTATTAGTGATTATTTCTTCCTGATCACAAATTATCAGTGTTCCAACTTTTTAGATAGTATAATTATACATCTTCATATAAAGTCAAATGACAAATAAATCACAGCGTTGTTACGTTTAAAAATATAAGATCAACAAATTCCGCAGTTAGTGGGACATTGAGATCGGTAATAAATCAAATTTTCTTTACATTTAGGTAATTGTAAAAATAGTTAATACGTCAATGAAAAATATGTCTGATAAGCGTTATAAATTAATACAAATATGGTAGATAGTTCTTTAGATTGTGAAAACATAATTTTAACGACATATATTAGGCATTTGTCTCTGAGGGAGAAATTATCTCCCTCAAACTGATTCGAGGGTGACTCACCTCTGTAAATGGGCGTATCCATAACATTCACTGGCCGGTTTTCGCAGTAGTCCGGAATTCAGGATATCCTCCAGGACCAGGATCTCTTCTGCCCGGAAGCTGGTGAGGGCGTAGTCCAGATGCGGTGATTCAGGAGGAAGCCGCACTACCCACCGGAAACTTCGCACTTTCTCGAACCTCCCTAACGTGATAATCGAGAAGATAAGTCATCTGATGTGTTATGTTCATATACCGTGACCGCAAGTCTATCAGAAATGCCGCTCAATGGAACTTAGCATGCGTTAACGCATGGAGAATTAGTTTTGATGCCGCAGATTTAAACGAATATTGGGTGTTTTCTGTAAATTAATTGTGGATTTACTCTGAGGACATCAGAGGATTAATATTGGTAAAAATGCCACAGATTTTAGTAGTTACTATTTTGATAGATGCTACAGTACTTGTACTTCGTCTTTGGATACCGACACAACCTGCCTTGTGCCTGCTATGACTAAATGGGTCTTCTATGGATTGTGGGCTACTACTGTAATCAAAATTCTATTATCTTTTAATTTTTGCATATCATGATAGTTGTTGTAGGCAGAATGGATCCTGTGGTTAATAAAGTCGTCATGCGATCAAATTTAAAGCCATAAAGTCTTACATTTAATATATTGAACATTATTTAAGGATATGAGTTATCAAAAATTCAAGGTTGAATACAAATAACTTTTGTCAACTTGACGTCAACAAATTCAAAATGAATTAGGTTCGAAAGTGTTATTGCTCCAAAATCATGTAACTTCATAACTAAACCCACTGCATACTGAAATAGGATACAATTTACACTCTTAAACTTTTTGAGTGAAAAGTTTATTGTCTTGAGATAAAACGAAAAAAACATGCAATTGAAATTAACATGCATTAACATGCGTGGGTTGTTTTTTTAGTGGAGTTCCCTCCTTTTGGACAACACTAAGTTCCCCACATCTGCGTAAACTTATGTCCCCCCATTCCGAACTACCATCTGTTTCCCTCCTTCTGGACTGTATGTTCCTCCATTATAGTCTGCTTCATTAAGTATGGGTAGTCAGTGGTCAAACCTTGCCTCTTGACCATAGGTTGACCTAAATGAGGAATTCGCGCTTGCACCATAGCATAGGTAGATCGGTAGCAGTTTGGCACTGTGGCAATGTGGTCGAGACAAGGTTTGCCACAGTGTCTGCGGTCAACCGATACATCTGACACTATCAAAGCTCACTTTGCACTTGTCAATGCTAACTCGCTACCAGTAACCTAGTTTCTACTGCTTTGTATAAGATTTCAATTATTTGCACATCAACATATTTTTCGCTGGGATTTTCATGAGAGTCGGCAATTCATTCGCATTAACTCTTCGTTTGCTTTGAAAAGTAGAAGTTCTTTATGTGATAAGAATATAGGGTTTCATAAAATTTATGAAACCCTATAGACTTATTTAATAAGTCACATACTTTTCATCCTTAAAAAGAAAATACATTAGTTATTTCTGAACAGGTCAAAATTTTGCTCACATAAAAGAATTGGGTACTCAATCCTTTCTTCTGATAGGGAAATGTGCAAATTGTTGGTAGAAACGGACTTTTAAATGGACGTATTTAGACATGTCTTGGACATGTTAAAAGACATCAATTATGCATTTACATTTTCATTACCGGTATGCTAGAAGTAAAAAAATATTATTTTCGTAACCGTGTCACCGTTATTGTTATATACAAATTGTACACCAGCAATAGTCAGTGCTTCAGACATGTTTAAATAAGTGTTGTATATAGGAGGAAAACAGACAGTTTGGTCTATTAGTGCTTTGAAGCGTCCCACTTTAACCATAGGTTTTTTCAGGATATCCTGAGGACATAAGAAACTATTACACATATTGATTGGTTGGATTTCACCTATGAACATGCGAATTTCACGCTACATCAAATAGAGCGTATGATCACGCTCTTAGTTGAACAATCCATTAGTAGAGCAATGCTCCCGGATGGTAAGATTTGTTCCATATACTACTAGGGGATGAGGAATTGTTTTTAGTAGAACGTTTTATTTTGTTAAATTATTTTAGAAATTGTGAACTGACAAGTGGTTAGTAGTAAACATGAAAGTGTCCTCTGCATTAACCGGACTACATACAGAATCCCCTCTTTCTGTTACACAATCCTGCTAGACGACCGTCCTACGTTCCCTACTTTTGGACAACCCTACGTTTTCCACTTCTGGACAACCCTAAGTTCCCCACTTCTGGACAACCCTAAGTTCCCCACTTCTGGAAAACTCTATGTTCCCCCCTTTTGACCACCATATGTGTTCCACGTCTGGACAACCCTAAGTTCCCCCCTTCTGGGCAACCATACGTTTTCTACTTCTGGAAAACTGTACATTAAGCTTTTTCTGAGTTCTGGACTACCGTATATTTCCCTCCTTTTGGACAAAGCTGCGTTTACCATTCCGAACTACCATCTGTTACCCTCCTTCTGGACTACCCTATGTTCCCCCCTTCTAGTCTGCTCTTGGTTCGGTTTACCTTTCTGAACGACCTCACTCAGAGTACCAAAGAGAGGTTTTCATAGGGCACCAAAGAGTTTAATTCAACAACTCTAAAATCATTAACCTATGACGGAGTACTTTTAATCCACGCCATCGGTGAACATTAGGCACGCAATTACTACATCCGTGCTTTCAGATAAATCGTTTTTTAAGGTCACTTTAAACATTTTTCTCTATTTAATAGGCGTCACCGCCTCACGTACGACGTGTACCATGCCACGTACACCTAGTAATTACACGTGTACACGCCTTTACTCACGTACACGTGAACACATGTAGCGGTCGTGTAATACCATCAGATGCAGTCCAGTTACATAAACTGCATTCATTACAGCATAAGTTATGCGAGTCCAATTAATTACTCGTCCATACGGTGGAGAGAACAAGGAACCGATGCGCGATGCGCTCTCTGTTATGACCGTTTCCTGTCTGGGTTTTTGACGAACCTCGGTACCTCGTTATCCAAACGAGAGTCCTAGGATGTGGTCAGTGTTTACAAAAGACTTCCTGTCCGCTGTGTGTTAATGAAAACTGAAATTGTGGTGGATCCGTTGGAAAGTAAAAGAGAAAGGAGGATCTTAAATTGATACTGAATTTTCTCTAGTGTTAAATAATTTGGGTGAAATTGATAGGGTTTTCATGAATTTCATGATTTCATGATGTCTTAATCGTGTTAGGGATGCATTTTTCACGATTAGGTGTTGTCAGATGTCACTTTTGCTTCAGCGGTTCATCTAGTTTTGTATTGAGTTAAAACTAAATGTTAGTTTATTGTTAACGCATGACTACATTATGACAAATAGATTTTAACCAAATATAAGTGGAAACTGAATTATCTGCATTAATTGTCACTGCCCAACTAGCTGTCTAAAAATGCAATATACATTCATTGGTTTATTCTTTTTTTCGATTAAGAATCTGGTATTAAATCATTATATTTCTCATTTTACCATTTTAATGAACTATTAATAATCTGGACTATCGACGCGTCTAGATTCCGCAATATCAAACTTTCGGTGCTTGGTGTGAAATAAACTGGTAATAAAATGGTGGCCAAGTATAACAAACAAAAACTAAATAAACCAGTGGTATGTTGTAAGTCGAAAACCCAGAATACGTATAAATTACGTTCTCTGCGATCGAACACATAAGTTGAATATGAGACTTTTTATTATAACTGCGAAAATAAAATTAGCAATTAGCTATTTATAAACAGCGCGTACTACTTGAGTTGATTGGTTAAACTATTGATTCCATTTAGCAAGCAAAGTGCAATCAGTCACGACACTATTGGAATTGAGAAACAAATCCTGATTCAATTTGAAAGGATAACATAAACGTCGGGATTATTTTAAGTCGATGACCGTGAAGGCCGATGAAAGTAATCATCCGATGATCCTGCTTTATGCTCATTTCACGGCCGTTTCGGTGATTGATCCGGTTGTCGATTCTCGATTGCGTAATGAACTTATCGCAATATAAATATCCGATGCGATAGCCAAGGTCGCTTGGGCAAGCGGAAGGCTCCCATGACGGTTGATGAATGCAAAAAGTCGTTGAGAGAGTCGAAGGCTCATCGTAGGTCTGTTCCTTCCCGTGACGTCTACAATGTACAATATTGGTGAACTTGGAATACATCTATTGTTCTTCCCTTAGTCGTGTTCATTACTGTGATGACACCTTTGTTTACTGTTTACAAGGAAAAATTGCCGGGTAATTTACTGGGAACTTGTAAATGGGTATTTGTTCATTCTGGTAGATTCCTGCTGCATTCATGATACATTCACGGAATTAAATTCAATTACGTGACTTGTCTGAATATATGCAATTGTAGATGAAGGCTGTGTGTCTATAGTTATATACTGCTGTGTAAAAAATATGTAACTGTTTTTTCATCGCTACAAACACACTCGGCCAAATTAGCTGAAATGTACAAAGTACCACACTAAAAAGGGTTATAGATAGCTTTAGTTAAGAGGTGGGATTTTTGGAAATTTAGTCTTCATTGCAACAGTATGAATCACCTCGATTTGCACACTAGCTTTGATTATTTATAAAATTATTTAATTTATAAATTGATAGTTGTACTTTTGTTTTACAAACTTTACTAAAATGGCTCTTTAAAAATTGATAATTCCTTGAATCTATAGAGATATTAGGTTTAATTTCTTTACTTTAGGTTAAACCTAAGGTTAAAAGGATTACTTTAGGTGTACCTTACTTTCTGTGGCGAATCTTAGAGATATAATTTAGTTTCTGTAATCAATGGCGGGGCAGTGTGTTTTTCTCTTTTGTGTTCTGATCTCGTTGCAAACTAATTATATTTTAAAACTTTACCATGCCTTTTAACACTATCCTTTTGAAATACTAACATACGTAACATATTTGCACGGCTTTAATTACTGAAATTATTCAATTATCAAGCCATATAAATATGTCGTATTTCACATAAATGTTAGATTCTCATATATCGCTCTGTATACTGGCAGCCTCTCTGTATGGACAGGGTGGGTTCTGGCACTGTTTGCTCGATATACATTGTATAACTCCGATCACTTTGCTGGCACTGCCTCCCACACCTGTCTATCTAATGGTCTGATAAACATTTCGTGGACATTTATTCAGTAGAAAGTCGTCCTTCGCACAAATTTGCTGACAAGATGCTGATTTGCTTTCCTCACATGCCAATAGACCAGTTCGATTCGCCCTAATCTGCTTACGAGATAGATTTAACGCTCTTTCCCTTTTTGAGCGTCAAAGTGATCGTCGAACGGTTTTTGCGGCATTTTACATTAACTGTTTTCTTGTGGATTAGTTTGTGTTTATTTATTAGGACGATTATTGTAGGATCAGTTATAGATTTAAATGAGAGTTGGCAACGAGTTCTTCCACTTTGCGTTATCTGAGGGAATTGCGCGAGTTGCTCTTGAAACTGAACTGAGTACACTTTACACCAGTGCTTTGCTGCGGACAAAGTTGCAGCTTAGTTTTAGATTATAGTTTAGATATCTACAAATTCATCCGTTTCATTTTTGTTAAAACTATTTAAATTGGCTTAGAGACTATTGTATTTTGTTGATCAACAGCTTCTGAATTAACGGACCATCACAAAGCCGAAATCAACAAATAATAATTAACTCAATATTAAAAACACCAAAGCCGAAGCCTTATATTTCAACTTCTACAAAGAGCACTCTGTACATTTCGTTTATGAAGCTACGAAGAAAGAGTTTTTACAGTTGACCAAATTATGGCTTATCTGTTTCTCGATGAATTGGACATCTTAGAATTGTTTTCAAAAGATGACTTGATGTTGATATGCAATTTAAAATTGAATTTTCGTTCCTGAGTTTACTCAATCTTCGGGTTTATTCAAACGAACTCTCCTGTAAAGTTAATGCTTCTGTTCATCGTAAGATAGGTCAACATCGTTTTTGTCGATAGCACCATGGACTTCGGGCCCAAGGCAGCGATGTCGTGGGTTCAGATGAGAGTACCTACTTCTACTTTTTATCAGTAAAGACCACCCTTGTAACTGTACCGACTCACACCCCTTCCCCTTGCTTTGTTACGTCCAACGCATGCCTACATGGTCTATGTTGATGGGTGATTGCAAGGTAAATGAGGTCACCATCCTAAGAAAGAACAAACAGTAGAAGGATCACAATGCAGTAATATTCTTTGACCCCAAACAACCTTGCGCAGTTTCTCATACAAACGAATATACCAACGAGTGGGTACGTAAAAGCACACTATTAGGCAAACATTTTAGGGTAAAATTTAGTCAAATATATAACTCGGTTTGGCTTATTAAAGCGAAAGAGTAAAATTAACCCAAGAAATCTCTAAGTATGTGGACATAGTGGACAGAAATGGCGCAACGCTTACTAATTTACTGAAATAAAAAAGGGAAAGTGAGTGAAAAAGAGTGGTTTGGAGATGAGTGAAGTGTGTTTAGAGCGGTGTTTTTGTGTAGTCATTGCCACTAGTGGTATAATCGTGCGTGGCTTCCTGGCAGAACCTGTCCGAAATGTCTCAACTCTAAAATCATAAATAGCCAACTTCTCCTTCTTCTTCTATTCTAGTTTGCTTAAAAAAGCTGGCTTGGTTAAATTACCATGTAGCCACTAGTTAACTACTTCCCTCTTATTAGGTGAGGTAATGTATAAAAGGTTACAATGATGTGCCTCTATGCTTCAACGCTAAATTGGTCAATGTATTTCTTCTTAATGACACCTCACGTTGAAGTGAATTCGTGAACTCTTTGAACCAGGGTTTACACAATTGAGTATTTTACATTAAAATTGATTATTGGTTTAATCTTTGACGTTGTCATTCTTGTTTTAAGTAAAATAAAATTATTGATGTAATCTTGTAATTTTGGTAAATTGATTACTTTTATCCAGAATTTTAAAATTAGACAAACAGGCCTTTTTGTTCTCCTCTTGGCAGGAAAACCTAAGTATTCTTTAAACTGTAAATAATTACATTGAACTAAGATAGAAATGTATATCTCCTTTTTCGTGATACCAGAATGAAAACTCAGTAAGCAACAACAATACCACGTAGTCTGCAGTGTTTCTGCTACTGTATGTTTGAGTACATTTAAACAGTAAGTGTTAAAGGATATCGATACAGGTAAAATAACAATTACAACAAAAATGGTTTTCTTCTAAATTAAAATATGCCAATTTACCCTGAACTTTTGATTTTCAATACACCCCATGTCTTTTAAAAACCAAACTGTCTACGCTGTTCAAAGAATTTACAACCAGAAACAATGATCAACAAACACAACTAAAAGATGCGTTGTACACAAACCATAAATTCCCTTGAAACCTCCCTAAAGGTGTTTTCCCTCGGTAAATCACTGCAATATAAACAGCTGATTTAGCATGCGCGGTGGTGGGATGAACTTTGCGTCAAAACCAGGTGATAATGTGGACTGACCAGCTGATCAATGGAGGACCTTGACATTTGCCCAAGGATCGCAGGACACCGGTCCTGGGACGTGAGGTCTTAAAGGTTGCCCACGAGCCCGTGTAATCTGTAGATTAGCAATGATAAAGTGGTCAATTATGATCATTTGTAAGATGAAAATCCAAGAATAAATCTAAAAAATACATTAAATTTGATATTTGTGTTGAAGAATGACAAATTTCTGCCAACAAGTCAAAAACCTAGAAATGACTTCTTTTCAAAAGTATCGCGTACAGCATTGTCAGCAAAGTCGCGACTCCTGTCAGAAATCGTGCAAAGTACGAAAGTTTCATATTTGGCTCTAGTCAATTGGCTCACATTAAAGATAAATCACCTAAAATAAATGGGATATATTCCTTCATATTGTACAGATTTCCAGAATGGAATGGAAAGGAAAGATTTTTTACACGTGCTTACGATCAGGATACACTTGTTAGTTTTATTCATTTTTTGGGTGGGGGGGGGGGGGGTTATACGCTCTATTGCTTGTTTTAGAAAACCATTGAGTTGTTAACGATTAATGAAGTGTGTTATGTTGCTTTATACAGAATATAACAACTTCAATTTTTGTTATTGTATTCTGATGTTTTATTCCAGTAACTTATTTCCACTCATTCAAACCAAGTTTCATATCAAATTTCCCCATCACACAGAGAAGTACTAATTTGTCTGTGATTACCTTAATCACTTTTACTTCAGTGAACAATGAATGTACGGAACTCTTTGACTGATGTCATTATTATATTCCCCTGATTAGGTTTTAATTGCTAGCTGCCAACTTTCTTCGGCCAACTTACTTTCGTTATTCATTAGCATACAATATTTCTGCCGGCTGAAAGTGTTCACACCATTATACTTCTAATGGTGTCAGGCGGACGTCTTATAAAGTCGTACCTTTCCGTTTTGCTCGAGTATCACTTGATTTGGTCTAGTTTTAGTGTATTGTATAAATTGTGATTTATATGTTTTGTACAAAATGTCATAGGATTTTAATATGACAGATATGTAGAAATGCATTTCTATTGCATTTCCTTCTTTATTCTAAGTTTTAGTCCAATTTTGTCTCAAAGGCTCGAAGTAGGCCTACACAAGTAAGGGAGTGTTCATACAATATGATAATTTTACTCTTACAGTATTTTCATACATTAAAGATACAGTGCAGCTCTTAAGTTTAGATTTTTTAAATGTTCAGTATTGTGTAAAAAATTTGCAAGAAGATTATTCATAAAGTTCGCTGGCAAATTTAGAAACGATTATTGGGAAATGGCGTTAATTCTTGTTAATATTTGTTAAGCGATTAGTTCTTCCGGATTATTATAGTTTTTCAATACTTTATTAGTGTTTGCAAGCATTTTATAACCGACCGTTCACTGTATTTATTCTGTTACCATTACATATGCTAAAAGAATATTAAATAAGTAGTGTTTTGGCTATAATTGGCGGTAACACCCCTCTTAAAAAAATATTTTCAAATCCATAACTTAGTGTTGAAGCTATAACCAGGGAGTATGTTTTATCTATGCTATAACCCAACATAGCCTTGAACACAGACATACAGTATTTTGTTGAGGATATGTTTCATACTAATTAAACACGAAGGAATAGTTAATCGCTTGACTTCAACTTTCCTGCCAATAGGCAATACATCCTGAATTTTGATAGATCTAGTCTATTACCATGTCTATAATATAATTGTACAATTACCTCGTCACAGCTCCGTAGTTTCCGTATATATTACGGCCGTTTCGGCATCAAAATGCCATCCTCAGATACATACATCCACCGGATTTGGCGTCGTCAAACTTGAAACACACACGTAACACGATAACCAACATTTACAACATTTAAAACATAAAAAACATAAAAAACGAAAGACAGGCCTGTCGCGCACATGATGAGTACGTGTACGGAAGCTGACTGTACTCATCATGTGCGCGACAGGCCTGTCTTTCGTTTTTTATGTTTTAAATGTTTTAAATGTTGGTTATCGTGTGACGTGTGTGTTTCAAGTTTGACGACGCCAAATCCGGTGGATGTATGTATCTGAGGATGGCATTTTGATGCCGAAACGGCCGTAATATATACGGAAACTACGGAGCTGTGACGAGGTAATTGTACAATTATATTATAGTCATCATTCAGCTCAGGGGCTAAACCATGTCTATTGATATTACCATGTATCGATTACACTATTTTATTTTGGCGGGTTTAGTGGTTTCAATCCCCCTAATTATTACTATTGGCAATTGATAAAGACCATAAGCAGTTAAGCTTGCTGCCATATACATAATTCGGTTTTGATTTGCAGTAAAGAAGTTCAAACCAGCATATACAAACAAACTGTATCAATTAACTGATTCATGTCGGTTGTTTAAAGTTCGGTTTTAGTTTTTTGTTCGTGTTGTGCCCTTAAATATATTAAATTAAAACCCATTTTGTTAGAGCCACTTCTTTCATTGTATTTAATAACAAAATCCAAAACTTAAAGTAAACATGAAACAATAATATATCAAACCAGATGACAAGCAAATAAACAAACTATTAATGTAGACCTCAGGACATCTCCCTCTTAAAGTTCTTCTATGAACCTCTTGGCAGGTTTAACAATTCTGGTAGGTCTGTGTATGGTTGAAGAATGATTATGTAGGTTGGATCTTGGTGTATGTGTCTGTCTTGGAGGAAGTGTCTGTGTATGGGGGTTTTCTTTATCAGGATTTTATCTTTCTCCAGAGGAGAACATGGGGAATAAGAATTTTGAATTCCTGATATATCTTCCTCCCTTTTTTGTTTCAACGTTATATTTCCTGTTCTCTAACTTCTCCTTGATTACCCCTTCTTCTCTTCGGTCCGATACCCAAACTTTAGCGTTTTCTGGGTAATCCTTGACCTGGGTCACTCTATGTCTTTTATTGAACTGTTGTTTCTGTTTCCTCTTTTCTTCCATTTGTCTAATTCTATATCTATTGTGATTTGGAGTGGCTGGAAGTAGAGTTGCTTTATTCACTGGTAGATTTGTTCTTAAAATCCGTCCCATTAATAGTTGTGATGGGCTATAACCACATTCCTTTGGCGTCGTATTGTATGCCAATAATCCCAGATGTCTATCCTTACACTTCTTTAATATGTTTTTGAAGATTTTCACACCACTTTCAGCTTGACCATTGCACTGATGATGGTATGGTGAACTAGTTTCCACTGTGAAGTCGTATTCTGATTTGAATAGTTCCCATTCTTCTGATAGAAATTGCACACCTGAGTCTGATCTAATTGACTCGGGGATGCCATGCTTTTCAAACGATGTCTTCATTGATTTAATCAATATTGCCGTTGAACAGTTAGATACCTTATATACATCGATGTATTTGGAATAATAATCCATGAGAATTATGTATTTATCATTGTTGAATTCACAAAAATCTACTCCGATTTTCTGCCAGGGTCTTTCAGGAACCTCTGTAGGAATCATAGGATGGCGAGGAGGCACTCTGTCAGCAATGCATTGCGAGCAATAGGTTACTTTTTGTTCGATGTGATGATTAATTTTGGGCCACCATACTGACATTTTAGCCCTTTCTTTACATCTTTTAATACCTTGATGACCTTGATGAATATTATCTAACATTTCTTTTCTCAAGGATGGAGGAATCACTATTTGATTATTTCTCATAAGTATATCTTCATTGATCGACAATTCTGCTTGATGATCCCAGTATTCTTTTAATCTTTCATTTAATAGGTTCTTATTTTTAGGCATTCCTTGAATTGTAATATCTAACAATTCCTGTAATTATTCTCTTTGATTTTTTATTATTACATCTAATTTATTAGATGATACTGGGATTGATTGAACTACTGTTCTTACACATGCTTCTGCTTCTTCTGCAAGTTTCTCAATATCTTCCTCTTCAGTTTTGTTGCTTGGCGCTCTTGATAACGTGTCGGCAGTTGTTAATTGTTTTCCTGGTACCCACAATATGTCGTACGAATATCTCATTAATCTCATTTTAAATCTCTGAACTCTTAGCGGCAGTTCATCCAAACCCTTACTACTTAAAAGAGGAATCAGAGGTTTATGATCAGTTTGAATTTGAAACTTCAATCCTGTTATAAAATTTTTGAAACGTTCACATGCCCATACTATTGCATAAGCCTCCTTTTCAATTTGTGCATATTTCTTTTGAGTCGGTGTTAAGCTCTTTGATGCGTAGGCCACAGGTTTTAAATGTCCTTGATGTTCTTGCAAAAGTGTTGCACCCAAACCATAAGCTGATGAATCGGCCGAAATTATAGTTCTCCTTTTCAAATTGAATGGTATTAAGGCAGGAGTTGTTTGTAAACTCTTTAAGGCTGTTTTAAATGATTGTTCTTGACTAGGACCCCAAACAAAAGCCCTATCTTTTTTTAGTAGTTCCCTCAGTGGTTGAACGATATCAGCAAGGTTTTCTATGAATTTTCCGACATGATTCAACATCCCTAGAAATCTCCTAACACTTCCCACATCACTGGGTGTGGGGAAATCGATTATTGCTTGTAAGTGTTTGGGATCTGCTTCAATCATACCAGAAGAAATAATGTGACCTAAGAATGAAATCTTTGTTTTTCCTATTTCACACTTGTCATTTAAGGTAACTCCTTCTTTTTCCAATTCTTGTAACACTCGGTCTAGTCTGCTGTCATGCTCGGGTTTACTTTCTCCGGTAATTAAAATATCATCCATATAACACAAAATTCCTGGGATGTCTCCAATAATACTTTTCATCCTGTTACAAAATATTTCCGGGGCTGTTGAAATTCCGAAGGGAAGTCTTTTAAAACAAAATCTACCAAATGGTGTTATAAATGTTGTCAATTTTGAGGAACCCTCATCTAGCGGTATTTGCCAAAACCCCGAATTAGCATCTAATTTTGAATACCATTTGGAATTCCCTAGACATCCAAGTAAGTCCTCAACAGTATTAAAAACGTTATTTTCTCTCTGTAAATGGTTGTTTAAAGCTGAAGGATCAATGCATATTCTTACACTGCCATTAGGTTTAGGTCTTACCACCATTGGATGACACCACTCCGTAGGTCCGCAAACTTCTTCAATGATTCCCGCTTCAACCATTCTTTTAAGTTCATTTTTCACTTTTTCTCTTAATGGAATAGGTATGTTTCTAGGAGTTTTTAACTCCATCGGTACCGCATTTTGTTTCAGTTTAAGTTGAGCTCCTTTCTTCATCTTACCAATCCCATTAAATAAACTTGGATATTTATTCTTGATCTTCTGTAGGTCTGTGTTGATATTCTGGTTGCTACAATATTCACTTGACTGAATGTCATTTTTAACTCCTCTGATGACCCTTAAGAACCCTAGGGCTGAGATGCATGGTTTCCCAATCAATGCTTCCTCTTGACCATTGATCACATATATTGTTTGACGAGTTGTTTTATTCTTATACTGAATTACACCTTCAAATTTACCTAAAACTGTTAAATACTTCCCCCCAGGTGTTTTTAAAACAATGTTTGATTTAGTTAATAATTTGTTTCTAGCCATTCTTGGAGGCACAATCGTCACGTCGGCTCCACTGTCAATCTTGAAATGTTCCAATTTCCCATCAAGTTTTACATCAATTTCAAATTCATTCTGTTTATTGTAGTTCCTTGTTGTCGCTCTTATTTTCTTAACTTCAGCTCTGTTAATGTAATACCCGTCCTCGCTTCTATTATCCTGTTCCAATCTGTTCTCGGTATTTTCCTGAATTTGATTCAGGGTTGGGTTTCTGTATTTATTGTTCTGATTTCTGTATTTATTATTCTGTCTCTTTTTACAACATCGGCTGAAGTGTCCTTGCAATCCACAGTAGTAGCATTCAATATTCTGAGCAGGACATTCCTCCTTAGGATGCCTTTGTCCTCCACAGTAAAAACAATTAGAAGTATATTGTCTTATGTTTTGTTTCAAGTTCGGATGTTTTTTCACTTGGTCTATTTCTGCAAAATTGTGTTCTCTTGATCTGTTAACAGTAATTTGTTGGTTCTTTATAATTTCACTTTGTTTCAATCTATTTATTGTTTCATGCAAGGTTAGGTCAGCCATCAGTTGAAGTTCCTTAGATAACTTTGAATCTGTTATTCCAACAATGAGTTTATCCCTAATAAGGCTGTCTTTCATGTCTTTGTAATCACATGAAGAAGCTAATTGATGTACATCTGTTATAAAATCGGATATCGGTTCATTTTGCTTTTGTACTCGTTGATTGAATTTCGCTCTCTCATAGGTCAAATTCACCCTTGGTGTAAAATACTTATTAAGTTTTTCCACCACTTTATCATAAGTCTTTTCATCTTCTTCTGTTACTCCTGCTGCTATTAATACATTTTCTGCATTATCACCCATGGATATTATAAGAAAATTTACTTGCTTTTCTCCATCTATTTGATCTAAATTGGTAGCATTTCTGTACCTATTGAACTTTTTTAACCATGGGCCCCAATCTTCTGGTTTAAAGGAGTATTTATCAATGAAGCCCAATGTTGCTGAATGTTGTGTCATTTTAGATGTTTGTCTTCTTACTGTTATATCTGAGTTTTCTGAGTCTGACATTGTAATGCAGCATATATATTAGACACCCTGTTACTCAATTTATTGGGTCTTTACCGCTGCCACCATGTTGTGCCCTTAAATATATTAAATTAAAACCCATTTTGTTAGAGCCACTTCTTTCATTGTATTTAATAACAAAATCCAAAACTTAAAGTAAACATGAAACAATAATATATCAAACCAGATGACAAGCAAATAAACAAACTATTAATGTAGACCTCAGGACAGTTCGATAAGTTGGTTTTAGCCCGCCTTTAATGTACGCCTATGAGGAAAAAGATCTCGTTGGTGAGGAGAACATCATCTGCATTTTTAAACTCCTCTCCACTAAAATCCATGAAAGTTTTTTTTTATTATTATT
Organism: Macrosteles quadrilineatus; assembly: GCF_028750875.1. Lineage (NCBI taxonomy): Eukaryota > Metazoa > Arthropoda > Insecta > Hemiptera > Cicadellidae > Macrosteles > Macrosteles quadrilineatus. Next base: position 29,080,765 of record NW_026542598.1, read on the forward strand.
TTTTTATATATTGTGTTTATAAAGATAGTAACTATGTCTTCATATGGACATAGAGAGGAGTGCGGAAGAGGCAATTCGATTAAGTATACATCTACAAAGTGACTTCAACGCAAGGGATTTGTGAAGGCGTCGTGCTAAAGGTACATTCATGTCCTTGTCGGGTTAAGATGTTGGTCTAAATGATTATTGTTTAAAATGCTATTTTCAAGGGGAAACGGTTTCATTATTGGATAGGGTAGTTAGCTGGTTTAGTGGTAGAGCGCAAAACTTTGGTCCCCAAATCCCCGTGGCTTGGTGATTGGCGGTATCAAATCCCGCCAATCACAAATGGATTTTATCTAATTGATAATGCCGCACTCTCTAGGACTAGCCTGAGGTAATGTAGAATTAATTCCGGGCTAGACTCTAGAAGGACTTAGGAGGTCCACCAAAAGAATAATAGCCTAACTAGATAATATCTATTACTGAAGCGAACTATATTCGATGCCAGTAAACAGTCCGTGATTAAACATCAAACTGGATACAAAGTTATTGATACTTTATAGTGACAATATAACAGCTTCTTATTCGTGGCCTTACAATGACTTCAAACATATCCGATCTGTTTACAGCTGTTCCAGGAAGGTAATGTATGCACAAACACCCGGACAGAGGTGTTGAGTAATTTACCCTGCAGCAGGTGACGTCGTTCTACACACTGTACTGTTACACTCTTATATCACAACACTTTCCCTCGCTCATCCAACTTATAAAAACTGCGTGAAATTGGTTCGCTGGCCAAAGAAAACACATTGATTATGTACGGCCAGTCACTATAGAACCGCAAGGCAAGGCGGCGCAGTCGTGCGATTATGCGATATATCGACACCGAACAATCCGATGATGAACCGCAATGATCTCGAAAAGGAAATCAACCTTCGCGAGGGTTGATCAGAGGTTAAGCGATGTATCGACATAGACAAGTCCGACGATGAGCAGAAATGATCTCGAAAAGGGAATCAATCGTGGGGAATCGTTGTCCAGATTTGACCGCAAGTACGCTGATGGACCCGAGCCAAACGGAAAGGTCATGGAAGATTTGAATGGTCAATAAATATTCCCACAACGTGGATGAACCAGTCTAAGTCCAAGGTTAGGACGAGTGTCGTGTGAGAGGCTGTCTACAATGTCAAGAACATTATTTGACAGCTCGGTGTGTTTTGGGATTGGATTTATATTTGATATTTTTCTGTTCTGTGTTATAATTTGGTAGTAGGTTGTGAAATCAATTATGACTTTGAAGACTGTTTGCCTTGATCAGCTAAATCTAGTACTGTACTGTAAAGGTGACAACAATAAGTAGGCGCCTTACAATAAGAAAATAAATAGCAAAACCTAGAAATAATTAGAACACAGATGAAACCATTGTTGTTCGATAGTGAAAAGTATTGTGAATAACATATCAAAAGTCTCAAAAAATATCTTTGGTGGAACACCACTATTTTTCCAAAATGGCGGCCAAATCCAGTAATTTTTTGCTTTTTATTGAAATTCTGAACTTCCAGTCAATATTGGTGAAAAGTCGTCAATACATTTAATGTTCCTCCTGAAATTACCTTTAAAATGATACCAAATACATGTACCTACAACCAAAAATAAACCCCGTAGAAATAATAAAATATTTCAAATAAAAATATTTTTTATAAATTAATGTAATGGTCCAAGCAAACTAAAAATAACGTACACAGGGATCGTATAAAAATTTGCAAGTAAACATTTTATGGTTTTATTTTTATTGTTGTGGTGTGCAAAGTGACATACCAAAAGTTGCAAAAAATAAGTCCACGGGAAACCCCTAAATTAAGGAAAAAATGGCGGCTTTTCCCAATATTGGACAAATTTTGCAACAAAATATACCACATGTTTTTTTGCACATTTTTTGAGATATTGACTTGGAACCACGACCAATATAATACCAATATAATATAATAAGTGGATGGTCCGTACATAATTTCAATGGTGGACGCTTTTTGGGCCGCCATCTTGGATCAGCCATATTGGATCTGCCATATTGGATATAAATATTTTTTAATGTAATTATAGTGTTGTGACACATCATTATGAACTAGATTTCCACGCTGATTGCAATGCTGAAATCAGTTTTTTAAATAGCGTTTTACGATTTTAAGATATATAAAAACGAAAACTCTCCCCCATACATTTCTTATGGACGTTTCGTACTTTGACAATTTAAAAACACATTGAAAACTACCACAGTCTAAGGTTGTACTATCAGGTTCAAGTATGGCGTGGACATTTATTTATTTATTTATTCCAACGGGAAACCCATTACATTGAAACATTACATAGTTCACCAGCAGATCCAACAGATTGGGAGTGGTGTTTGACTGATGGTACATATGACTAACTTACTTATAAATAACTGTACTTATAAATAACTTTAACTGTGTAACTTGTAAATTATATTTAGATAAATATAGGATATGGCCGTTAAAAAATTTCAACAAAACGTTTTATGGTTTTATTTTGTACTGTTGTGCAGAGTGAAAACGGGAAAAACTCGTCATAGCTATTCGTTCAAGTATTGAATTTTATTTTAGCTATGGATTCCTTATTGGAATTTATTTAGAATTGGGGATAAATGTCTTTAACTAAAGACAAATTTCAAAATAACAATAATTCATTCAATAGTTCATTGAAGGTAGGCCTACATGATTCGTTTTAAATTTGTCATGTTTCATTTAATAATCAATAAAATTAAAGCCAAACATTTACTGAGTACTTTGATACCAGAACGAACTTGTTAACATATTAACAACCCGAGATATAAATCTTTTAACAAAAACTGATAAAAAAAGTTTAATTTAAATTTGTGTTGGGGTTTGTACCTCGTCTATAACTAGTCTGTTTGAACTATAAATAAAACAAAATGAAAGCTAACTAAAATGAAAGATCTTTTATCACTGAATATTTTAAGGCTAGAACGAACTGCAAGCATTAATAATACCTGGAGAAAAATAACCCAAACACATTTTCAAAGTAACTTACGATACGTCCATAACTGATGTATAGGGGAGAGTTTTCGTTTTAATATATCTTAAGCAACGATAAAACTTATTTTAAAACGGATTTCAGCATTAAAATCAGCGTGGAAATCTAGTTCATAATGATGTGTCACAACACTATAATTACATTAAAAAATATTTATATCCAATATGGCAGATCCAATATGGCTGATCCAAGATGGCGGCCCAAAAAGCGTCCCCTATTGAAATTAAGTACGGACCATCCAATAAATATCGGTCGTGGTTCCAAGTCAATATCTCGAAAAATGTGCAAAAAAACATGTGGTATCTTTTGTTGCAAAATTTGTCCAATTTTGGGAAAAGCCGCCATTTTTTCCTTAATTTAGGGGTTTCCCGTGGACTGATTTTTTGTAACTTTTGGTATGTCACTCTGCACACCACAACAATAAAAATAAAACCATAAAATGTTTACTTGCAAATTTTTATATGATCCCTGTGTACGTTATTTTTAGTTTGCTTGGACTATTAACTTACATAAATTTATAAAAAATATTTTTATTTGAAATATTTTATTATTTCTACGGGGTTTATTTTTGGTTGTAGGTACATGTATTTGGTATCATTTTAAAGGTAATTTCAGGAGGAACATTAAATGTATTGACGACTTTTCACCAATATTGACTGGAAAGTCAGAATTTCAATAAAAAGCAAAAAACTACTGGATTTGGCCGCCATTTTGGAAAAATGGTGGTGTTCCACCAAAGATATTTTTGGAGACTTTTGATATGTTATTCACAATACTTTTCACTATCGAACAAAAATGGTTTCATCTGTGTTCTAATTATTTCTAGGTCAAACCATATATTCAGGGGCCTAAAGCATTTGATTTAGAGATACGATTAAAGCATATTTTTTGCAGTTCGGCAGTTAATAGGGACATGGAAGGGGAAGTTTCGATCGAACTTATTTAAAACTATTTAACTAAACTATTTAACTAAACTATTTAACTATTTAAAACTATTTAAAAGAAAGTTGCCATACCAGATTGGTACGATTGAATATTCGATGTACGAAAGATCATGAGAATGAAAACTGTATTTTGAGCAGTACAGCGCACTTCATCCATTGGCAATGGAACATATAAATCTTTGCGTAGATTTATTCCTCATTGTATTTAATAAAATCCATAATCAGTTTCATCAATAGACATGTTTTAGCCCCTGAGCTGAATTGATGACTAATATAATATAAATACCTCGTCACAGCTCTGTAGTTTCTGTACAGCTGTTTCGGCATCAATGTTTCGGTCTGTCTCTTGTTTTACGCGTTTTTGTGTTTTTATCGTATTCGTGTGTGTGTACAGTTTAACGACGCCAATTCAGGTGGATGTATGTGTATCTGAGGATGGCATTTTGATGCCGAAACAGCTGTAATATACAGAAACTTCAGAGCTGTGACGAGGTATTTATATTATATTATAATCATTTTACCTAATTTTGAACATATTTTTGTCTAGTTTAGACGTCCAAACACTTAAGCTACTTCACAAGATTTTCTAAACTTATCAACTCTTTCTTGTACAAGAGAACACCTTGAGGTCAAAAAGGTATTGAAGCTGACGCGGAATGACCTAGATACTACTTCCCTTGCCCTTGGTCCTGGTCCTTTACACTGACAATGCCACTTGGTTGACAATATTCTGACAGAAAGGCCAATGTCAGCTGGTACGTCACATGATCAGGTGGGAGTCTTCGAGTTCTGGAAGCTACCCACCATACACTGCGTGGTCTCTAGTCAATGCCATGAAAAATATCACTGTAGTGGAGCTGGTCTGTAATAGAGTAGTACGTTTTCTGTGGTAATAGCGATGGACTTTGTTCTCCGAGGCCCCAAGGTTCGAATCCCGCGCACCACTAATGGGTTTTGTCTTAGTGATAATACCACGAATCTCCGGAATCTCCCAGCCTGTGGAAATTGTTCCTGGCCAGTATTGTCCAAGGATTTGAAGATAGAACACAATTTTTAAATATCAGTCTAGGCACTACAAAAAAAGACATTTGATGTAACCACACTTGAAACCATGATGGGGGGGGGGGTTTACAATGGGAGATGGTTAGTTTATGTTCGAATTACTGATCTGAATATGTGGGACCAATCACTGAACTTATTATAATCCACTGGAGGTTTTGAGTCAATCTTCGGTGGGTATAATTTTAAGAAAAAATATACGTGTCTGAAGTGTTGTTTTTCTTTTGGAGAACTTAATCCGTTGAAAATACGAGTAGATATGAGTTTATAACTACTAGCCTTCTAAAAACGATGAACTATACACATAAACAATTAGATTATTTTTTACTTTTGAGTATGCTTGGTCATAGTATATTACGTTACTAGTCATGAAAATAGGTGTTCACCGGACGAGTGTGGACGTTCCCGTGCGAGACGAGGGCGAGTGCGAGATTACCATACAAGTCCAGTAAACACATTTTAGACGAGTGACGTACAATATTTTACGCCATTCTATTATACTTAACAATAAAAACCTGTACACGTCCTTTTATATTCCCACCGAATAAAGGACTGACAATCACTACTCATAACCTCTAAGTGAGGTAATGTTTTTGTTTATAACCACTCATTGCCAAATTTAATCAGCTGGTGTCCGGTAAAAACTCAATACATTAGTACGTAATGAAACCCCATGTGATTAAGCTGGCCACCAACAGCTGTTTTCCGAACTAAATCCTTGCGTGGGAAGATCATTAATACAGTGTAGTGGTGTAAAAATACATGTTATTTTTTTTATTTTTACGTCTTAAAATCACCTGTAACAAAGTTTTGTCTTCCCTAACAGACGATTTTGAAACACACGCTTTAAACAAAAACCTATAAAGTGACGTAATCATATGATTTAGTCGAATTTCACTTACCGTTTGGCGGGGGTTTACACATGATATAGCTAACCTTATAATTCCTTATTCTAATATGAAATTTGGTTTGCTAATTAATCGTTTCTGTTAGGGCAAAATTAGAAAGATGTGAAAGTCCAGCGCGCGGGCGCTGACGAATATCTCACGTAGTTCCGGGCAACACAGCAAAAATCGATCATTCCTAATGAGCTTTGCGGCTTAAACTTGATTAAGTATTGCTTGACAGATTTAATTATATGCTGTGAAATAGGATGGGCCCGATTTAATTATATGCTATGAAATATGCCAGCCCGACGGAAATAATCTTCCAAAGCCCCTTGGTGCAGTTTTGGTAACTAATAAACACACACAAATTTTGTAAAATTTAAGAGGTTTCGGCAAATTACTCTTAGACGTACATTCATCATTGTCACCATAGTTGAAACTGGGAAAACTATACTTTTGATTATAGTGCCTCTAGAATAAAACAACACACAGTTCGTTCAAATTGGTTTACATATTTGCGTAGACGCGATAATTCTCGTAAACCTTTCCAATTTTAATGAAATTCGAATCAGATGTTTACACTAAAATTTGTGATAATAGGTTAGTAAGCTATTATGACACCCGACAAATTATCCACTTATATAAATTTAAATTGTTCTTTCGAATTAAGTACACCATTCAGGAAATATTTCTTATCGTTAAGTGCTGTATAGAAATAGAAACATTATAGGAAGTTATATTGTTATTGTACGCTTATTTATTATCAAGATAGAGTGCTAAATGGTGTAATTTCAGCTTTATAGAAGGTATTGCATGTTATCTAAATTGAGAATCAGTTAACTGACGTAATTTGCTTGTTTGAACCTCTCTACTGCAAACTAAACACAAATTGTGTGTACAACAGCCATCCAAACTGCGTATGGTCTGACCAAATGGTTAGTTTTCACTTTTTGAGAACGAAAAGTTTAGAGAACTATCGAGAACTAACGAAGAACTAAATATCGATATATAGATATAAGCATTTTCCATCAGATGGAGGTGCGAGCTGGAAATGCCTTAAGTGTAAAATTTTATGACATAACTTTTATTTTTTTTTAGAACTAACAACAATATTGCAGACCTATCGAGAACTAGAGAAGAACTAACGATTAGTATGAAAAAGGTGGATAAACTGATATGGGTACACTAACTTCACAGACCTCTAAAAATCAGCACACCTATTATTTTCTTAATCGCGATCCTGTTTAAGAATCAGCAGAACTAAATTACACCGTTTATTGCTACGATTGACTATTGGATATTATAGAAGAAGGCATCCCATCTATATGGATCAGCTGTCGCCAATTTTTTACTAAAAAGAATTTAGCTGTGTGAGCCAGTCACAGATTGCGCTAGTGTCTAAAACTCTGCAAGATTCGAGTTTGGTTTATAAAATGCAGTAGCCTAATAGCCTAAATACTGAATGTTTTCTAATAAATCAGACAATGACATATACTAAATTCATTTATTTGATCTTAAATGAACATTCTTTCGTAAGTAATACAACATTGTCACTAATCGACAACATACCAGTTTGTTTGTTTTGATTTAACCTCAAAAATTGATATTCAACATTGAACACATGATCACACTCACTACAGCCAAAAAGATTCATTCTCGAAGATATTCCAACTTACCTCAACCACTTCTAGCTCAAAAAATCCGCCTACATATCTTTGGTCGAGTTTTCGACCACTGGACGACCTCTAGTTAATATAATTAGCCCCATGTTAAATCTCCATAGGAAAAGTTGATTTCCATTTTTTACCCAATTAACATAACTATTCTCAAAATACAAATAAACTGCACGTATAAAGGACCGATAACCGTTCTTTTGGTACAACCCGCGTGTAAATCGGTCTCGTATGGTCTGGCTAGCTGACATAAGTTTAGCAAAAGTTTTTTTAATATATAGGTTTAAAATTTCAAGGCACACTTTGTCTCCCCTGCAACCTTATTTATCTTGAAAAAGCCATGAATATGTTTATATTTACAACAGTTTAGATGTGTTTATAGTAAAAGCTGACAATGAACACATTTGGTGCTATGTTAAATTTTAAATAAGCATTGATATTTATTTTCAAATCGCAGTTAGGCTATACGTTATTTCATATATTACACATTATCTTCACCCTTAACGAGACCTTTTCCTTGCTGCAATTATAAAACAACCTTTTGGCTCCTTTTCCTAGAATGCTTCCTGTTGCGTATGAATGCTACCGGTGAAACACAGAGTTTGTAACATGCAGCCGCTCTAGAGAAAGGTCAACAATGAATGTGCAGCATGGTTCACAAATCTTTGAACTCTACAAGTTCCTGGATCTGAAAAACACATAACCGGGAGAAAGCCACTACTTTTGCCAAGCCGTGGTCTATGGGTATCTAGCAATCTTGTCTACATGTACATATCTAGACAACATCTACAGCAGTAGACAGACACATACTAGGTTGTTACATAATTCATGTATGTTTCGCATACCTCGTAGAATATATTTGATTTAACTAGATAAGTTTTATCGGTGGTGTTTTTCATGTATCACAAGCATAGACCTTTCGAGAGTTTTATGCTATTTATGGAAATACCTACGACTTTGACTGGTTTCATTTTTGTTGTTTTTCTTTACGTCCTTAGAATCTTTTAGACGTTTTTACAGAGAACGGTTTAAACCCTTGTCTTGTATTATATCATATCAAACGTTTAGTTTGAGAGCATAATTAATTTATAACCCAATGTTATATGAGTCCAGTACTTAACCCAATTAGGATCGAACCAGCAAACTCCAGATTTGACCACCATCACCATTACTACTCGGCTACCCAGACAGTATGCTAGGCCATTATCAGACAATAAAGATTCAGAAATTAGCTCAATGAAGCAACTGAAAATGATCACAAAACTGAAAAAATTAACACATATTTACAAACTCGATTTAGAAAATTGCAATCTGTGATCCCCGTTCCCTTTGAACTTGACGGCATAACGCACAAAAACACCAAGATTAAGACTTGAATCATACCAAAATCAGTTATAATGCATTGCTATAGTAACATTCGCTGAAAATGTTACCGAAGAAAATCGAATGTTAATTTAAAACACGTAATTTTTATTAAAAGTAACTGTATTTCAGAGACAAGGTATTAATGTAATAAATCAGTGACTGATGTGTTTTTGTTTACAACAAAACGAATTCGAAGAATTTATGTTTTCTTTCCTGATTGAGTATTGTTGATGGCTACAAACTGTGTAATGACTACCAAATAATCAGAGCCTACTAGAAAATAATTCCCTGTAAAAATTAGTTCTGATTTGATATTTCTATATTATAGATTATACAATTTATAAGTCAATATTTTTGCAAGATATATATGTCGATACGGTACTTCGAAAAGTGCATCATTATATGTATTAAGGGTTTTATCATTTCAAAACTATTACGACCGCTTAGAACTAGTTGTAGAGTGTAGGAGTTTTGCCAACGGGTATCAGGTAGAAAGGGTCCCCATCCGTGAATTCCTCATACTGCGGAGTTTTGCCAACGGTTGTGGGTTGCGCGAGAGGGGGAGGGGGAGAGAGAGAGATTACACGTCACCGTAAGGGTGGCTTCCGCTAGGGGTGGACAAACCAGGCAGGAAGCTGACTGTGTTCAAAGTAATGCAGTTATGCACCTCTGACTGTGAAAGGGAATGTATTGAATTTTTAACCTAACCTAACCTAACCTAACCTAACCTAACCTAACCTAACCTAACCTAACCTAACCTAACCTAACCTAACCTAACCTAACCTAACCCACTGCGACAAGCGCATAACTGCCAAGCGTAGACAACCCTGACAATCGCTCTCCCTCCCTCCCTCACACCCTTTCTCCCACCACCACCGTTGGCAAATCTCCGCACCAAGAGGTGGCCGAAGGCATCCCCCCATCTACCTGACACCCGTTGGCAAAACTCCGGTACCCCTAGTTGTAAACGTAAACGAAAAAAAAAACAAACCCCCCCCCCCTAAAATAATTAAACACCATACTCAGACACATTTCTCATATTTTACAATAGGATGAGCCAACCTTTGTAACCTCAGTTAATACTTGTAACTGTAAAAAAATATTGTATTCTTCGAAGGGTCATAAAATCTCACTTTCAACTTTCCCTTCTTATAATTACAACTGAGAGCTGTAAAGTTAGAGTGACTGGACCATAGCTGAGGGTAATTACTCCAATGGACACAACCAGAGCAACAATGGACCATAGAGTAATGCCAGGTGGTTCCCGTGTGAGCTGGGCTGCTTACTCTGTGTGTAGTTCAGGCCTGAGTTCTTCACGCGTATCAGTTAATAGTTTTCTTCATTATATATAATACTCTTTTGTGTATCAAAGTGCGTACTGAAACTGTGCATTACAGAAACTAGAGCTTCCTTATTAGCTTCGGCGAAGTCATTGAGAGTTTTCTAGTGTTCATTATGATGTGTATATTATTTTTTTATTTAATTTTTATCGAATTCATTTTATTTTACACTACGATACAGCCTTTAGACAGCATATAGATCACGTTAGGTTTGTCGTAAAAGTATGTAGTGGGTTTGAGCATACTTTTTTCATGCAATGATGTATTCATCAATGGCGTTTTCATATTTTTCCCTCTAGTATTTTCCAAATCTATTTCTTCTCTGGTCATACGAAGCAGAAGTAAAACTAATAGTTTACACAAAATGTTGAAAATTTCAATTTTTCAGTCAATAAATAAAGTAACCTAAACACTATTATGGTGTTTACAAATTATGTTCATTTTGAGTAGACCTTTTTTCGAAACCCATCTACGCCCGACTATTTAGCGTTTTATAACCATTAACTCCTCCGCACCAAACAAAGCTCACTTCGCCCTTCACCTCAATTCGTTCCAGATGATAAACCTCAGATCTCTTATTTCCAGACCTCAATTAACAGTTTAACCGCAACGGTATGCGAAATCTAGAGTTACCCTACTCATTGCGATAGTCAACGACAACACGATCTCTAAGTGGGTTATCTTTATACAAAATGGTATAATTTAATCAACAAAATTGTCTACCTGTTGTTTTTAAGTTACAGTTCACGTAATATTTTCTGGATCACAGCTCAAGATTGTTCCTGAACCACATGGAAATAGTACATTATTGATTGGCAACTAATTCGAAATCGGATCTTGAGAAAAAAGCTGCAAGGTTAAAAGAGCGATTAAAGAAGTCCCACACATTATAGTAAAGAATAACACTAGGTTGTATTTTTCAGTGCTGAAAACTAAATTTTGCCTAGAGGAAATTTATAGTTTTTACGTAGACTTGTTATGGAGTTTCATAACTTTTTTACGGCTCTGGGCTCATAATTCCACATTTTATTATGAGAAAAGACATTAGTTAGGAATTGAACCTCCACCATATTTTGTGTATGGATCCATACAATGGGCTAATTCAACTGCTACTATTAATTGAAATAGTCATTCCATTTTGATTATATAGCTGTAACCAGAAAATAGTTATCGACAGAGTTCGTTGATGGAAATTGGTGATTCCTAAGGATTATGGAAACCAAAATGAAAAGACAGCCTATATACTTTATGTCACACCAAAATTCATAGTAGCAACCAAACATTCATACACTTTTACATAGAGAAAATCTAATGTTGAGAGCAGAGAACTCTAAGAGACCTACATTCAACTACTGTTTGTAGGTTCTAAATAAAATTTTGTTACAGTTGTTGGGTCATCAAAATGGGATAGCTACCTCAGATTTCCAATATCATATTGTTTTCAATATATCGGTTGAACATAGAAATCTTCGGGTCTGACTTAGGGGAGGTACAAATGAGGCATTTAGTTCAAAATTCCTCCGTGAACAGCGCTGTAGTAGAAAGCACTTTGGCAATAAAGGTTTACTAATCGCAAAAATAGTTCTGTTCATAAAATAAAATTATAAATGCCTCAAATTCAATTTTACTATTTTTAATTATAAAATTAAACTATCATATCCTAACCGAACTAACCAAACTTGCTGATAAAGAAATAATATAACAAAAGTTTAGTAATCGGAAAAATAATTCTGTTTATTAAATAAAACTAGAAATTGCACAATTAAAATTTTATAATGACTTAATAATAAAATTAAACTGTAATAACCAAACCAAACCAACCAAACTTGCTGATAATAAAAAAATCTTGGACAAAAAGTTATTGCTACTAGCGGGATTCGAACCCGGGACCTACAGTATACCAGCCCGGCACGCTAATCATTAGACCACCGAGGCCGATGGCAATCGAACGTTTTGTTACGGTAATGGCGTTCCCTCAGCTAATAAGAAGCCCTCAGCTGTCATCGTAGCCTCTTCTATACCTCCCCTGAGTAAATACCGAAATCTTCCTTTGCTAATCAATTTAGATAGCAAGGCGGTATCTAAGTGGCACCCACAATAACGTGGATAAACAATTCAAAATCGTGAGTAGCAAATTCTATTGAGGAAATGTTTTTGTTATGCAAGAAACATGGACGTGTAACCTCTGAGCGTGCGTTGCTACGTTGAAAGGTCGCTGCTAAACAGCTGATGTGCCAAACAGCTGATTTGCTTAACAGCTGATTGCTGACGTACTTGTGGAAGATGTGCAAGTTAATTGGCTCATAAAGGATGCAAGAAACGTAGCGCGAAGTGTCAGTCAGTGAGCCTCACTTGAGCAATGGCTTGTTTCCCCGTATTTGAATGACAATAATTAGTGGTACGTGATTGTGTGTGTGTGTTGCGTATGTGTGCGTGTGTGTTGGTGTCTGTGGTGTGTAGGCATGAATCTGTAGGTTGATCGGAACAGCCGCTGACAGCCGTGGCGAAATTCGTCATATAAGATCAGTTTTGTTACAATATGGGATGTTTTCATGAGGACCGCCACTCTTGAATGTGCTGCGGTTGGGTTAGGTTAGGTTGTTTGTTGTTTGGTTAATGATAATGGCCAAAATGTAACATTAAAAATAATACCTTGTTTTAAATAGATGAAAAAGAGAGCACGAATACGGACATCTTTGTATGCATTTGTCTCTCAATCAAAGTACCCATCACAATTTGTCATTTTATGTAGTTAAAACTAACATAACTGCTACAAAGCAGTGTAAAAGTGATTGCCCTTTTCAAGAAAAAAATTGCCCACAATGCGCAATGTTGTTTACGTTATCTCGTCGTTGTAACAGAGAAAACTATTGCGAATCTCTTATTTCAAAGCCTTGAAAAAACGTATTGAAGAAAATGTCAACTCGCAAAATAGTGAACGTTCCAAAGGATTGTTGTGAATGTTTTATGTTGATATTTTTCGGCATTAGTACCATAGCGTAGGTGTTTATGATGTCATAATTCATGTCGATTATAGTTAAACTCCATAATGTAACGTATTGACTATTCAATTCTTCCTCAAACCCTGGTGGACGTTTTTTTTTTCATTATGACTCTGTGATGCAAACCATACATAGAACACTGGATGCCCTCAACTTCGTTGAGAATAATTTACAACCGATGCTATGTAAAAGATTTCTAGTGACATAGATAAACACTATAGGAGGTTTTAACTAAAGGGTTTCACTTATTTCACAGATCGTTGACCATAAATTATGTTTCGCCCAGCTCTGCTTTCTACTCAACAAAATGTCGAAAGTTTGCAATGTCATCTGTTTTAATACATTCCCGCAAAATATTCCGTAATGCTTTTTAAAACGAAATTCATTCAAGTTTTCAGGCAACGAAAAATGAAAGGAAGTCCACGCAACGAATTCTCTAAAAAAGTATATTAGTCTGAAACACAATTTTCGTCTTAGTTTTAGGCCTAGTTAGGAGGTGAACATTACATAAAGTATAATACATAATGTAAGAAATAACCAAAAACGATTGGGCCCGTTCGGTATGATGAGGCAGTCCTCGTTCGTCTCGTGCTTTGAGTGGATTTAAATTAGTAATTTTGATGTTTTGACGTGTAACCCTTGATTATGTTTTTATTCAGTGTTTTGTTGAATATATTTAGGAACTATAGACGGAGTAACAAATATAGGCTAAACACTCCTCATAATTTCTGTGAAAGTTATTTAATTTGTTCAACCATTTCAGATTATGCAGATAATGCAACAAAGCTTTACACACATGTATAATCCTTAAAATTATTCCTTTTAAGTAAATTTAATTTTTTTACAAGTCCACTGTCTACAAGTAGTCAAAAGGAAATCTTAAATGAGAGTGTAGGTTAAGGTATTTTAAGAACACAGTGCGGCAACCCCGACCTCAAAAAGATAATTCTAACCAAAATGGCGGCTATTTTAAAGGACCACGAATACAATCCTACACGCAATTTAAATTGAGGAAAGAAAGCCCATTTTGTCTTACAGGAATATTTACAAATAATAGTTTAAATGAGGCGTACAATGTAAACATAGACGTTTTGAAACATGATTATCAAGGGAAACTAACTACAATCTCACACGCGGTGTATTCGCATATTTTGACATGGAGTCTCAACAATACAGAGATTGGCCTGGTTTACACGCATAGTTCTCACAGATACTCCCACACACACACACACACATGCAGATAGAAATACACATACACACTCGCACAGTAGTAAACCAGGGGACTATTCAAGAAGAGAGCCGTTACTGTTTCACATACAGTGGTTGTAGTATGTATAGTATAGGTTAGGAGGATAGGCTAGGTCAGTTTAGTGTAGCTTATGTAAGGTTAGTTCAGTTTGTGGTGACGAGTCACATTTACGAAAAATTACATATATTAACCTTTTTTAACGCATGAAATAATATTGCCTGAACAAATGTACGCCTTTGTAAATTTGTCTCGTTCAAATTACCCAAGTTTAGGAACTTTTGTTTTTGTAAAAGTTCCCTGGTTTTTTATACAATCAAACTAACGTGACCTAACCCAAACTAAATCCCACAAGGAAATAAGTTACTTGTCTGTGTCCAACGCCCCAACCTAGCTTACGCAGCGTAACTTAAAGGCAGCCTTTTTCTTGAAGAGGTAAACCAGCCAAACAACAACTTGGATGCAGTAAACACAAACGCAGCGGTCACAGATAATGGGTAGATGTTTGTTGCTGTTGTCACTATAGAGTCTGGGAACAGCAAAACAAGGAAAACTTCAGAAACCCATTTAGGAATATTTCGAGGTGGAATCTACAATATCACCTTATAATGAGTTTACTCCTTGGGTGTAACCGTTAGCAATCTGTCAATACCGTTGTGGTTAACGCATAAATTTGTTTGTTATGTACGCGGTTGGCATTTTAAAGCGATTTAAGGGAACGGTCCAATCTATTTAAAGCGTTATAGCACAAATTGAAGAGTATACTCTGTATCCAATGGCCCCTCCTAGAACAACAGTTACTGATCTACATTTTCCGTTTACCCTTTACTCAATTCAACGAAAGAGAATGTTATGAATGTAAGGGTAGAATCGAGTGTTGTTTAAAAATCATGAACGAGCAACTATTCTCTGTGTACGGTAACCACATTATTCTCTTCTATGTCCTCATCTTGTTCCGAAATACGGGGAACACAACTAGTTATATTATAAAGAATATATTATTTATGTACGTGTGTGTGTTATTTCTGAGCGAAAGTAAAATGGCACACAAAGATGAATAAATAGAATCCTGACCACTACACAGGGTGGGTACAAACTCCTTAAGTAAAAACAGTAAAACATGCCATAAACGTGGGTCTTAAATACCTGTTTTTTAAATACCTTAGCGATTGGCTACAAACTTAATAATATAGTTAAATCGATAATACAGTATAACCTTTGCTCACAAGCCTTACAGAAACTCTTCTATTCTCTCGCCCCTCGACTCGTTGCGAAGCACGGGGTAAAGCTACAGTACTATATTACTTACAATCTCTTCTCCATCGTCGAAACGGTTGACTTTGACAATCACTTACACCTCAACCAGTGAGAACTAGGGCCTAGATTATGGTGAAACTATCATCGTTTTGTATCAAGCAGTGAAAATGTCTGTAGTCACGAACCTAGCCGCAACCCAAGAAAGTTCGGCTCGTCCTCTGGAACGGCGGATTAAATTAAAATATCTAAAAGAAAATATGATTAGTATAATACAATGGGTAGATTGGTAGTTATTTGAACCGATGTATTGTTAATAGACTTCGTGTGTAAATGCTCGTCATGCGTCTTTGAAAGGAAGCTAAACATATCACGTACGGTATATAGTAAAGTTATTTACATCATAATATTAAAGTTATGTTAATTCTAATAGGATCACAATTGTATTTACTATCAATGTAAAGAGAGTCTCTTTGTAAATTTTTATAAATGATTAATACATTTTTTAGAAGGTGTATTTAGTTATTGGCCTTTGACGTTGTACAAAAAAGAAATAATCAATTTATAATAATATCCTTATTACTATTGTAAACAACTTTTACTTGTGTAGTAAAATTACTTACTGCCATGATTATGTTGTCAAGTCTGCACTTGGCACAGCAACACAGCAATTTTACTCATTTTACCACTTTTGCATCTTGCGCATTTTATTATGCAATCGCCTTTAAAGGGCACCAGTTGTACAGGGGGCCGACTTACCAACCCCCTTCGTCTGAGGAGTCTTAGAAATAAGAGGCCCGTGTAGGTGAGTAGGGGTTGGTAGCCATGGTAATACGTTTTTCGTTAATACGTGAAATAAATAAAACAGTAATACTCTCTAAATTCAAATGGTACATGATCAACAGTTTTATTGAACAACGTTTTAAAATTAGTGTACTGTAATCTTTCCCCTGCTCTCTGGGGGCCACCCAGACTACTCTGTTGGTTCCCACACCCTTAGGCTTTATATACTGCAATCTTGGTCTTAACAACTGGTGTTTGGTACTTTATTTTAGGGTTGTCTTTTTTATTTACTTTCCCTTCTTAGTATTTGTCCTTGTATTTCTAATCCTGCCCATAATGTATGCATCTTTATACGAATCCCTAATTTCCTAGGTGACCATTCTCTTGCGTTGGGCAACGATTGTCCATTATACCTTGCTTATTTCTTTCTTCTTATGTGTTGTGTATACAGGTCTCTGAGCCCTATAGAATATTACTGAGCGCAGATCGTATTTGAAGTATCGTTTTCTGAATATAAGATCAAACAGGCTGATCTAAACAAAATATGTTGCCTAAAGGGTCCAAAGCAAGGTCACCCGGTATTCTATCACCAGAGTCTTCTACTCCAATAGCCAATGATGAAGCATATTGTGCTTACACTGATTGGCAAGGACTATCATAGGATATGTCAAGTAGGTCAGGGCGATCATACGCCGCGGGCTTGTTTACATTTGAATAGACGCCTTTCATTGGATAACTCGGGTTATGATGGCAAAGAAAGCAGATTGAAATACATGACTCAACAGCACTTTTCACTTCCTGTTGTCGATATGATGAAATTCTCTGATACAATTCACTACGTCCCCTCGGCGGATTGGTGAAAGAGATCGACGCAGATTGCAATTACCAAATTGATGCGAAGAATGTCAGTCAGAATTGATCATGTGTCGGCTTTGTTCGTTGAGAAAACTCTACTTCCCTGATGAAGGATGGTACGGCAATACAAATTTAAAACTATAACATAAAACATTCAAAGACTTTATGAAATCCATAATTTATTGAACTTTTTGCCTTTCAGATGAATTTGCGGTATATCCTCTCTCTGATCTACTATAAAACATGTTTCAGGACAATTTGATACAAATTCGAATGCTGGAATTTACATACCAAGGACCTGAAAGCTCTGCGATTCTGGACTTCTACGAGTAGTTCAAGGATTTAGAACAACACTGATCTTGATCAGTAACAAAACTAATTTTGTTTTCAACATTACACAGAAACTAATATTACATTGGTATTGATTCAATTATTGTCCACACATTACTAAGGAATCGCTTCATTGAATCATAAGGACCCTCCAACCACTGCATTTTCTACTGGGAATCCAATGAAAGCCAACGAATTCTCACTAACATTCAAAACAAGGAATACTTGTTGTAGCCTTAAGCGCAATTGCACAGGGAAATCCGCAATCCGAGCGAAATGGAAAGTGTAGATATTAGTTCGTCCTTGACAAGGACGTGCCCCACCCTGATAAGGGTGATGCATGATAGAACCTGCAGTGACCTTGAAGACACCTGTTCTACTATCAATGTTATCGGCTGCATCTACCGCTCAGTTTGGGTCATGGTCCAGGACACTTAGTCATCCTTGCCTTATCAGCAATGTCTTGTGTCAAATCTCATGTTATTGTCTGTATCTGATCTGACGCTTCTAACGCAATGGTCCAGCAGAACTGTTGTAGTCGTACCATTTATTCGATAAAGCTGTTATGATTCACTTCAGGATGTTACTTTATCAGGACCCAATGATACTTTGTCATCTTGACACTCAGTCTACATATCCAGTCACGATGTTAGTTCTGTTTATGACTGGCTCGACCGTCGTTGGAAATCTAAAGATATGGAGCCGATCCGGCCTCTTTGCATTATTCAAGCATAACCTTCTCCATCTTTTTCACCCATTTGACATCATAAGATGTGGAATTGTCCCTGAACTGGTTAATAACTAATACGAGTATAATAGTTTAATTAGATCCACGATGACAAGAATGATCTGGCTTGTTGTGGTTTGGATGACACTTGTCGCAGCCGGTTATTCGACAAAATGTACTCGCTCTCCCTTAGTAAATACCGATCGGTAAATGTGTATTTGTTTGTGTTTGTGTCTTGTGAACTGTATATAGTTTTTTACTAAACGACGTCCAATTGACTGAACATTTCTGACTAGAAGCCTGATGATAGCACAACGTCGTGCTGAAACCTAGGTCGCAATATTCTTATTTTGAACTGGAGACTGAAGGTAATTAGACCATTATATAAACTTTTCCATTCGTAGAATATGTACTGTTAAATACGAAATACATTATTGTAAGACCAATTTCAGATATTCAAAATAATAGTTTTCCGCGCAGCATAACCTCTGAGTAAAAATAAAGCATAGCCCTACCTCATAGTCGAAGTCTATTATGGCTGTTGAGAAAAAAAGGTTATTTTTAAACGTAACTTCATAGTATCTGCTTTTAGTTATATAGCTCATCTAGTTTTGGAATAACATTTGAAGGCAAGCAAGTAGCTTTCCCACACATTTCATTAAATCTTGCCTTACGATTTTGACAAGCTAAACCAACTCGATCAAATCCCCACTTGAGTCTGGTGTTTACATGCACATTAAGATGTTCCCAACCGATAGCCGGTCAGAACAGGGTTTCTTCATCTAAACCCTTTAGATTTATCTGAAATAATCAGCTGTTCCCAAGGTATGAACCAATAACAGATGAGGAGAGGGAAAGGCTTAATGTAGAAAGCGAGGTGCACAGCTCATTGTACAGCCCGGCAAATCCTTTCTCTAATTTGTGTGCTTGACATAATTGATTACGTTTTAAAATTCTAATTAGAACACCTCGGAGACGAAATAAACAAGAGTGCGCGGCACTTTGACGCACACTTTGATTGATGTTATGTTCTGAAATTCTGTTTACGGCGACACCCGACATACTACCTGTTTATCATTTTTATTGGTGCTGTGTTTCCGTTCGCTACTTTGCCAGGGAAAGGTGGCAATGAATTAGCAGAAAGCCTGAACCTGTTATTTGTGTAGTTTAGAAGGCGTAAGTCAAGAGAAGTTTCTTTCTTTTGAGTTGTAAAATTAGAGTTGATCGCATGCAAGATTTGCATATTACAGTATTATGTTACAGGTAATACGTACAACGTACATTAATAGCACATTCTTGTTGTTATATTTGTCGTTTAGCGTATCGTCAGAAAACAGTCCCTTAAATTATAGTGACTGGGAGAAAATTGAAAACTGTGTAAAAAGGACAAAACTCAAAATAGGCATGTTACCAAAAGTGAATCGTCGATGGTGGTGGTTTATTCTTCTATTCGTCAACGAAATCGCCGGTGCAAAAAGGAATGTTCACCAGATTTCTTTAAGTGACCAAATATCCGTTTAATTTAACATAGTATTTTTTACCGTCTTTGATGTAAATAATGACCAATTGAGACAGAAAGTGAACTAAGCTAGCATTTATGAAACACATTCTGTAAATAAAATACCATATTCAAATTGGTAAGAAATGGATATTTAAACTGTTTCCCACCAGAAACTGATTACTTCCGTTGAGGAAATCAAAGGACCCGCGTGGAGGATTTGCATAAGCTCACTAAATATGGGATTTATCTCTTAACGAGGCTTTTATTCTTATTTACGACGAAAAGAATAGCCGAAGCCCAGTCTAACGAGGTATGCCGGTCTCTGGATAAGTCGCGAGTCAAAATGACCGCCGGACAACCTGTAAAATGTCGAGGTCGTCCACTGTTTGTAGTTTTTGATTTATCGCCAAACCGCGCGGTAGTCAACCGCCTATAATCTAACCGCCTACCCCACAAGCCGGCAAGGCCGCTGGATTGCACTTGTCCACTTGTTGCAAGGTCATCCGATGTTTTACACCATACCATTCCATTTACACCAGTAAATGGATTTGTCCGGTGGTTTTGTCTTTTGTAATGTCAGACTTGTTTGAATCACAATTGGTTCTACTTGTCCTAGTAGCATATAGTGGGACAGCATAGGCTGACTTCAAGTGAGTCGACTACTTTTTTACTCTTAGCAATACCCGGGAGTGCCTCTGAACGCTAGGTAAAATGCTTATGTTCAGGGGCGCTCCCAAATTGCTAAGGGTGTGGTATGGTCCTTCGTACTGTTGCCAATTTAATAAAGGGAATATTAAACTAGTAGATTAGTTTTAAATTAGAGTGGATTTTGTTGTGTTTAGACATAATGACAAAATAAATCACATTCAATTAGCTATTTGTGCTTTTTGTGCGTATATTGATTGAATTGACTATTGAGCTTTAACAGTTGTTTTCCTTTGAAAACAAACTATTTCGTAGATTAGTAGCTATAGAGATCACCTAATAATCAAAAGTAGCCTGTCCTATACTGTGAAAATTCTGCAGTTGTTTGTGGTTCGAAGTCTGTCCTACCTGCCCTTCATTGGTCACAGACAAATTACCCTTACTTAGGGAATATCCGGAAAGTAACACAGATGAAAAGGCCATCTCACTCTATTCTACCCTTTTGCACAAACAATAACGTAAACAACTTCGCAATTTTAATCAAAACTTTCATCCAGCTCTATTGATCCCCGTCCATTTAACTCACAAAGCACCAAATTATTATCATTATGAATTCCATCGACCTGATCTAATCACAAATCGCTATTATATTCTCGCGAAAGGCGATTTCCACAGTGTTGCAATCAGATCGGACACACAACACAACCTCTTTCCCATTAGGTCATCCGATCACACAATGTAAACGGTGAGTGGAATGGAATCAGAGTAAAGTAAAAGTGTTTGTCCGTTAACTTCCTCATGCCATGACACAACTCCGCATTATCATACAATACTGGTCCTGTCCGGCTGTCCGCTGGTCCTTCTGACCAGGGCCGGGGATACTAGCTACTATCCCCGGCCCTGCTTCTGACTACAAACCTGTGGCTAGTTGGTCCAGCTGGTTCTCGGATACAAAGTTGTTCAGTCCGCTGTTTAGGACAACCAAGCTGTGGTCAGCTGGTTCAATCCTTTGATCCTTATGACTACTTAGTTGTGGTCAATTGGTCCTTCTGCCTTAACCTGCGGCTAGTTGGTCAAACTGCTGGTAACTTGGGTCTCTAAGTTGTTCAGTCCTATGTTACCTAGCTGTGGTCAGCTGGTTCAATCCTTTGGCCCTTCTGACCAGAAACCTATGGTCAATTGGTTGAACCAATGGTCCTCTTGACCGCTATCCAGTTGGTTCAATCTTTTGATTCTTCTGACCACTAAGTTACGGTTAGTTTGGTCTTTTTCGTGTTCCTTCTGACCAGAAACCTGTGGTCAATTGAACTGGCACCATCTTTGGTATTTTTTTTAGCACCAAGTTGCGGTCAGTCCATTCTGTGCGGTATTTTCTGTTTGCAATCATGTAACCAGTAGTGTCGGAGGCAGCTGTTCTTCCTTGCTGTCAAGCTGCTACGTTGCAACCACTAACCAGATGGTTCATTCTGTTGATCTCCCTTGACAAATAGCTACGACCAATAATGTTAGATCCTTCTACTGACCCTTTTGTCATTAAAAAGTTCACTGTATCTGTATTTAGCTAGTCTATGGTTAGTAAACCTACTTTTAATGTTTCTAAGTAACAATATTTTTATTATGTACATGATCTGATTTACAACTAAATTTGTACTCTGTTGCAGGTAAGGGCTAAGGAGCGTTGGAATTGTCCATTTCGTAAGTACACTTTCCTCTCGCTACTCCCTGTTGCCGAAGTACAGTTCAGTTCTCGCTCAACACTTGTCGACTTTTGCCCGACAATTCCACACAACTGACTCAAATTACAGTGGGCCAGCCGCGCTGCGCAAGCCTCGCTAAACCTCGTAATTGTTACCACTTTTACGAGGAGAAATCATAAAATACGTTGCCTGCAGAAGCTATTTTATGTAGGAAAGTAGGTTTCAGTAATAGTTCAGTTTTATAACCCAAATGTTTATTTGGAGCATAAATTATACGGATAGTGATCAGAAAGTCGTGTCAGTTGAAGCATGTGTAGTGTAAATAATTTTATTGATTTTAGCGTTTGTGTTAAATAATTTTAATTTTCAGATTATTTCTTATTGTTCATACAAATGTGGGGATGTTTCAGTTGTATAAGCATATTTAAAACTCCTTTCATACAAATATGAAAATACAGGACATTAACTAAATGCAGCGATGAAACACTTGTCTATGTTGTCAGGTTGATAATACCGTACTATAACTGGGGTTTAACCGAGTAATTCAAGTATAGTAAAATTATCAAGTAACAATTCTACAACATGAATGCAGTGGTATTATTGGTCAACTTTTCTCATTCAAAGTGTGTGTTTCGCTTTTGGGCTCATGACACTTGCGTCCGAGACTGTCTCGAAAGATCCCACTGCTGACTGCATTAAAAGATCACCAGTTTTAAACTACAAAATACTCTCTATTCTCCCTATCCGTCATATGGGATTCGTTGGAAGCCATTTTTTCTGTTGAAAAACCTTTGACATTTGTATTCCTTGTAATACAGTCCCTTGTGTCACGACTATTTAACTACAGTTATCAAAACGTAATAATGATAGCCATAGTGTAATTTCCAATTTTGGGCATCCACCAAGTGTACTTAATTGAAAATAGTCATTCAAACAGTCATTATGATATTGTGTGTCACGTTTGCCTCACTAATTGTTAATTAAAACATCGTGATGGTAAAGAAACACCCATGATATGATAGCCACAATTGTACAATTCACAACAGAAATTCAGTAATTAATTGTATGTCGCGCGTGCGCGTGCGAGAGTCTCACGGAGTGCGCAATGTAATAAAAGTAAATCAGTGTCGTTCAACCTCGGAAATCGTGACAACTGAGTGCGCAACGTGTCTGTTTTGCACTTCTGTCGTCTGCAGTGATTTGTTAATCGAGATGTAACCTGAGGACTGTTTCACATTGACTTTCTGCACTGCGTTTTGCGACGAGCATCCAGGCGTAACTTGCTTTCGTAACTAAAAAAATATAATATAAATTTACGGATTTGTTAATTCTTTTTTGTTGGCTGTGAGTACTTAACATCTGTAAAAATAGTAGTTAGTTGTTGAGATTTGAATTGAAAATGTTTCATAACGTAACAATAATACAATGAAGAAAACCACAAGGAAATTGAACTACCATCAAGTGACAATGGTTCAACAATGTTATACCTTTGATAGACTACATTATAAACCCCGTGAAGTAGACATTCCATTCCAAAAAAATTGATGTGGTTCTTCCTTTAAAGAACTCGATTAAGCAACCGATAGAGTGTGTTAGGCAATGTAAAATACCTTCTCCTTTCTTATACGCCAACCTTTTAATCATTTTAAACTGAAAAACAAGTTATCGGAAACTATTCCCATTATCCCAAAGTTTCAAAGTTTGTCATTATAATGTTGAGGAGCAAAATATAACTTGAATAGTAGCTCATTTAATCTTACTAGTGGCATGTAGGGACATATGTCCCTAAAATGCTCAAAATGTAAAACAACTTATTGTAATATAATTGAACAAACTACGAATCAAATTATTTATATGTCATTATGGACATCCCTGTACACCATATTTTTGTGTAAAAAGGTCTCTCTGTTTGCTAATTACACATTGACTGTTTACAATTAACGTATGTTATTCTTCTGACTTTTAATTTCTGACAACAGCTGGAGTTTCATAACAATTTTTTTTCCTATGTTAATCTTATGGAGAAATACGAAGCTTCGGTTCTTGGGCCTATCATATGTTTATTCAACAATGCTCTCGTTTAACTAAAAACATGGTATCCAAAGTCAATGATAGTAAAAAGTGATAGGTACAAAGATTCACTAATGCGTTTATGCTTTTCGTCTACTGTACCAGTGAATCAGTTTTATAAGACCATCATTGTACGTTTTAAACCCATAAAATTTGTCTTTCCGAAAAATAATTTCAAAATTCTAAAATTTCCATGCTTGTACACCAGATTACAGTATGCGCTTTACGTGTATGTCGTCACTAGGCTACTCATCTCAATGCAAGTAAGGCGCGGCCTGAGTTTCCGTGTCTGGCAACCGTTGCGCTATATATGGAGTAATACCCATTAATGAATGGTAGCTTTCTTTCTGACATTTCCGACTTGGAAAGTTGATTGATTATCACAACAGTCCGATATATCAACGGGATCCGTGCCGGTGCCGGTCCGGCCACTATCAGACCCGACAAGGGAATGAATCACACTGAGACACTTTACATAAATCAGGGCTGGTTCCGGAATTGTGGAAATCAACGTAGTTTCCTAGGGGAACTGGCGTTTTTGATTGAGTGACAAAGTGGTAAACTTATACTTGTGTTCTGACATTGACAGCAAATATTCCTCTACATGTTTTCGAAAGAGTTATGTAACATGCTGGTATTGTTGGGCCAACCACTTGCATCGATGACCACCTAAACATTGCACTCATTTAGTTGTAATATTTTCTGATACCGGTTTATTGGACGCACTGTTTGTGATATTGGTATTGGTTGTAGAAACAGCTTACCATTTGCTGTGTGGTATGTTATGCTAGGCTAGATTTTTAGATTAGTTTTTAGGTTCGTGGTGCGTCTATTAGGGAGTTAGGGTCACTACTAATAAAAAGTAAGCTAGAGATAACAATTGGATTTAGCATTGACACAGCAACTCTGCTAGAAAATCGAGACGTAATTTTGTTAGGTTGGTACTGTACCAGTAATGTACTAGGGGAGCTCGTTGGCTCATGTATTTATGTATGTACAAACCCACAATCACCTAGTTCAAATGTACTAAATACAATGTTCTTTATCTCCCAAATGGCGGCCAACGTCTTACAACTCTATCATTCAGGCAGTGAAGTGAGCTGAACAGAATCTATGGAAAGGAAACAATGCTATAAATGGTATTTTTTGTATATCTTTTCACCTTCCATTGCACACTGTAGGCTGTAATATGCATAGTCTTTTCGAGTAGGTTCTGAACTCGCTACACGTATTGATAGACTGTTGTTGAGTTTATGGTGAGCAAATTCTTTAACATACAATATTTGGCTGGGTGTAGTTGGTTATGTTAGCTTTTGTAGGTTAGTTGAGAGGTTAGCGACGTTTTTGGTGAGAAATTTACTCCTATTATCCTTTGAGGTACCAATTTAAGAATCCTAGACAAAGTTTCACTGATTAGATTTTTTCTACGGCAATTAACGAGGCTGTGAATAAAAGATGAAAATGTTTGTTGAATGAATAAAATTATGACAAAACCAATTGATACATAAGTGAACAGTTTTAAATATAAAATGAAACTAACATTATGTTACATAGATTTTACTTCCATTTCAAAATCATGAACAACACAAAAACAAAAACAAACAAACAATTAAGTCAGCTGAAAACTATTTAAATTAATATATCTGTTTTAAGACAGTACAAACTCTTCCCCCATGAAATAATTCAAAGGATACTGTCGATTCTATATCTTCCGAAGTTGATTTATGTGCCGTCTACATAGCATGTCATCAACAGCAACGGAGTACATAACTCTTCCAATTCTTTTCTTTATTTCGCCTTTTCTCCAAACAATTTTGCCATTTTTCACCATTTCTCTTACCAAAACATGTTCACCTTCTTTGAATTCTCTTATGGTTCCTTTGAAAGATGTACATCCTTGTTGGGCTGTGCGAAAGGTAGGTTTCAACGTTGACTCTAATGAAGGTCTCAACACATCTAACGAATTCCGCAGTTTTCTTCCAAACATCAACTCTGCCGGACTTTTTGTTGTTGTTGATGTCGGTGTTCGTCTGTGAGATGAAAGAACTTTAAGAAGTTTTTCTTTTAGGTTTCCATTTGTGTCCACTTCTTTTCTTAAGTACCTTTTCACTTCTTGGACATAGCGTTCTGCTTGACCATTGCTCTGCGGATTATATGGTGCAATGGTTCTGTGAATAATACCATTATGTTTTAAGTAATTACTAAACTCTTCTGATTTAAATATTGAAGCATTGTCACTCACCAATGTATAAGGTAGGCCGAATCTTGCAAAAATATCTTCCAAAAACTCTATGGTTTTCTTTGATGTTGCTTGTGTCATGGGACAGGCTTCTAACCATTTAGAGAATGAATCTACAACCAGTAAAACGTATTGATTTGATACAGGTCCTAAGAAATCAACATGTATTCTTTTCCACGGTGCATTTTCTGGTTCCCATGGATGCCACGCTTTAGCAGGATTCTTCTGATTTCTTTGGCAGGGGGTACACTGTTTCACAAATTGTTCTATATCGAGATCCATGTCTGGCCACCAGACATAACTTCTTGCAAGGGCCTTCATCCTAACAATTCCTGTATGAGACGAATGTAGATCATTCAAAACACGTTTTCTCAGAGTGCGTGGTATAATAACTCGATCGCCTCTCATTATACAACCGTCCACTATACTCAATTCATCCAAGTGTTTTTTATACTCCTTATGACCCAATGGTTTACCTCGTAGTAAGCAATCGTAAATATCTTTCATTACAATTTCCTTCTGAGTTTCCTCTTGAATTTCGTCCAGCTTCACAGGCAATACATCATTGAATTGCCTAATTTGGTATAAACACGCTCTGTTTATGTCATCCATGAAATTTTCATCCTCTTTTCCTATTATCGGTGCTCTCGAAAGGGCATCAGACGAGACATTCTCCTCAGAAGTTATATGTTGAACCTCGTAGTCAAAACCTTGCAGGAATATGGCATACCTTAGAAGTCTTTGCGCAGTCATTCGTGGTAATTCCTTTGCGGGGTTGAAGATAGAAACAAGTGGTTTATTATCTGTTCTTAAAATAAACCTTTTGGAAAACACATATTGAAAAAACTTATTTACACCCCAAAAGATTGCTGTAGCTTCTTTATCGATTTGAGAATACGACCGTTCCGTGAGCGTAAGAGTGCGAGAAGCGAAACATATTGGTCTTTCCGATCCATCCGGGAGAGCGTGTGAAAGAGTAGCTCCAAGCCCTACTGGACTGGCATCAACTGACAGAATAATTGGTAATTTAGGGTCATATGGAACTAAAACTCTATCTGAAGCAATTTCCTTTTTTGTTTGAAGCCAAGATTTCTCACATTCTGAGGTCCAGGTAAACTTTCTACCACCTCTGGTCAGTTCATACAAAGGGTGTAACAAGCTTGAGAGATGATTGACAAACCTTCCATAATAGTTAATGAGACCCAACCAGCTTTTAAGCTCATCTTTATTGGTCGGTCGGGGAGCATTTACTACCGCCTCCACTTTGTCTTTACATTTGTGAATACCCTTTTCTGATAATTCATGTCCTAAATACACAATCTTAGCTTTAAATAAATTACATTTCTTGCTATTGACTCGCAAGTTATTATTGGATAACCTTCTGAAAACTTCTTTTAGCCGATCTTTGTGCTCCTCTAACGTTTTACTCACTACTCTAATGTCATCGTAAAACACCGTAACACCTGGAATGTTGTCTAGAGCTTGAGATATGAATCTTTGCCACTCAGCTGGAGCATTTTTGATTCCGAACATGAGTCTATTGACAGCATATACACCCTTATATGTGCTAATGGCCTGTACTCTGGCACTCTCGTTGTCCATGGGAATGTTTAAATACGCTTGAGAAATATCAATAGTCGAAAAATACTTACAGCCACTCATGCTCGCAAATATGTCATCCAATGTTGGAATTGGATAATGATCAGGTTCCAAGGTCTTATTAACTGATACTTTGTAATCAGCACAAAGCCGAATATCCCCGTTTGGTTTAACTATCGGTACTATAGGTGTACCCCATTGACTGTAGGTCAACTTTGAGAGAATTCCCTCCTTTTCTAACCTGTCAATTTCATCATTGACTTTATCCCTTAAAGCAAAAGGAACAGGGCGGGGTGGCAGGTAAACCGGCTTAGAGTTTGGTTTCAAACTCAAATGAGCTTCATAGTTTGGTACTTTACCCACTCCTGGTAAGAAAACATTAGGAAATTCGCTCTTAAGATTCTCTATAAACTGGTCTTTTTTATGATCTGTTTGATATTCTGATACCTGGTTTAATGAAGGAAGCTCAATTTTGAACAACTTTAACCACTCCCTTCCAAAAATACTGTCTACGTTCCCCCGAATAACATACAGGTTGCCCACAGATATTTGATTTTCATAGCAAATTTCGACAGTCGCAAACCCTACCGGGCGAATTATTTCTCCTGTATAGGTTCTTAACGGCATTCTTGTTCTATTTAGAATCTTACCTGGAAATAATTTCTTAAACAGATGCAGCGGTATAGTACTGACCGCAGCACCAGTATCTAACTCAAAAGAGTTACGCTTATCGTCAATGGTGCAGTCTAACATAATATTTCCCGGCCTGTTTACCATTTCGGGTTGATATGCATCATCCGAGAGCTTAGACAATTTAGTACATTTCTTCTTTCTATCCACAACGGATAAAATTGACATAAAAGTTGGATTTTGACACTCACCTTCCTCTTCATACTCATTTCCTGTCGATGAAGCGTCATCAGCTTGTCGCATGTTTTGTTTCTTTCTCCGACAAACTTTGCTGAGATGTCCTTTCCTCTCACAATTCCAACATTTAATGTCTGCTGGAATTTCGCACGCACTTATGTGATGGTGTCCCCCACACCTGAAACATGATATTTTACTACCCTTTCCTTGCAAATATCCAGAGCTTTTCTTCCCTCGAATCTGAAATTGTTCTCCAACTTTTGATTGCAAATTTGATTCTTGGATTTTCGTTGTTTCACTTTTGATTTGCTCAAAGTTACTTGCTATTTCAAGACATTGGTTAAACGTTTTATCTTCGTGAATTTCAATTAATCTAGACAGCAATTTTCCATCATGAATGCCCGAAATAAACTGTTGCCGCAGATGAACGTCAGATGTTGATGCATTACATTTTGGACATTTAAAATCACATTTACTGGCTAAGGTTTTCAGATCTTTGGCGAAGCTGCCTACAGATTCACTCGGATTCTGGATTCGTTTAGTGAACTTATGTTGTTCTGCAATAATACTTCCCTTAGGTTCCAGTAATAATTGTAAAGCTTCACATATTTCGTCATAACTTTTATCCTCAATGTCACATGGGCTTAGATTAATTCTCAGGTCGTGAAATACTTTAGGTGTCAATAAATTGATCAAATATTGCTTTTTCTTTAATTCTGACGTAATTCCGTTTAGGTCAAAAAAGTTGTCTAGCCTTACCATGTATGAACTCCATGTCTCATTGTCTTCATCAAATTTATCAAAATTAGAACAGAAAATAGGTTGACTGGGTGTTAATATACCTTCTTCTACTAGCTCCTGGTGTCTCTCACCCTTCCTCCTCCTCATCCTCGTCACCATTGAACAGTTTTAAATATAAAATGAAACTAACATTATGTTACATAGATTTTACTTCCATTTCAAAATCATGAACAACACAAAAACAAAAACAAACAAACAATTAAGTCAGCTGAAAACTATTTAAATTAATATATCTGTTTTAAGACAGTACAATAAGCCAGGACCATTTTATTGAAAGAAAAATGCTCAAAGGAATGCTAGGTCCATTTTATAGACAATAGCAACCAGATTGGAATCCTCACGATGATTTTTTTAAGAGAATGTTCAGAATTACCTAAATCACAATCTTTGACCAATTTGATGAAAATGCATTCAAATACTCCTCAAAATAAATGTTGCAGAAATTATTGGCCACTTTGTATAAGCATTAAATATAATACATCTTAGTATTCGTAATTAAACAAGAACGTCAGACTATTTTTGAAATGCGATTGAGGTGTGATTATTTTAATATCGATTATTTGCCCAAGAACGCATTGAAATACATCTATTGAATTATTTACAAAGGTTCAACAATATTCAATTCAATCAATAATGATTGATCAAGTATAAAAAAAATGTTCACCAATCAATGAGGCTATAAATTCTTCAACTCCAAGCACCACGCCCTTTGGAAAGTGCGATTGTCTTTCAAACTGGGTAAATAGATTAATAACACAGCGGTTAAATATTTTAAACTGGCCGGTTTATTGAAAACCAACATAGTTATAGATAATCACCAGTGTATTGCGAGTGACTAGGCTGTATGTAGACAGGGTGTGATGAAAGTAGTTCATAGTGCAATTATAGCGGGCTGGGCCAGTGTCCTTGGCGGCAAGGTCCTTAGTCCTTACAACCTTTCATATCGCGCTTACATACACCTGACTCGTATTTATCTGAATATCTAACTTTAATTAGGGACGTGCTCGTCAGTGGAATGGATTTTTAAAGCTAAAAAGGTTGGAAATTACGTGGTTTTTTGTGAGTAGTTCAACATTCGTTCACTGTATAGAGTGGAACCTCGATAACAAGAACGATATCAAGTTATTCTCAATAACGAGTGTCATTTTCAAATACCCAAAATCACATTTTATTGCAACCTTTGATAGCAAGTCAACCTTGACAACAAGTGTTATTTAACAATCCCCATGAGAGACTTGTTATCGAGGCTCTACTGTGCTCACCATTCACTAGTATTTGCCAACCAGCGTAGGCGATTCAGTAAATCTAGCAATCAACCTTACAAAAAGATGTGTATACCCTCGCCGCAGCAAACCTTCAGACTAAGCGAATTTCAAATTACCTGGCTAGATTTCTACTAAAATATTCCCTCAAA
This sequence comes from Macrosteles quadrilineatus, assembly GCF_028750875.1. NCBI lineage: Eukaryota > Metazoa > Arthropoda > Insecta > Hemiptera > Cicadellidae > Macrosteles > Macrosteles quadrilineatus. The sequence goes on from NW_026542598.1 coordinate 29,112,114, forward strand.
ATTGTCAGATTTATTTACTTTTTGATTAACTTTAATTTTAGTGATTACCTAGGTTAGCTGCTACACGGAAGATATTGAAATGTGATTTGTTTTTGCAATGTCGATAGGTTAGTATTAAATAAACAACATTTCCAAATTTGGTTTAAACATATCCATAAACAAGCAAAATACAACAGTTAATTTATTCTCCTTAAGAATAACAAGGGAATTTTAAATTTAAATTTCTTTTAATTATCTCCGTAACCGAACGGCATACAACAACGCTTCAATATAAAAATTATTTCTTTTTTTAAGCTCTACAAAATGGTTTGGAGAGAAATTAAGAAATTTTGTGTTTTTAGGGAAATACATGGTTCTTAAGTTTTACCAGACTGCTAGACTGAGGAATGAGTTAATAATATACTGTACTACAGTTGAACCACTTTGGATTTTTATGGGATTAACAATTTAGTTTTTAATTCCGAAACAATAACAGTTAGCAATACGCAACTGGCAATATCAGCCGACAAAATCAAACTTTCTCGCAATATAAAGTCATTGGAAAGTCATTTGGTCGTGAAAGTAAAGATTAGCGAACAAAAAATTATGACTTATTTCGTATCAGATCACAGATGGACAAGAAAAGTGAACGGTTACGGTCCCATGAAATATGGCCGGGGTATCACAACTATTAGTAAAATTATACGTCGGTATCACTGCATCTTGTTAACTTATGGGCTTAACAGAGCGTTTAGTTTTATCTGACCAACCGTGCACCACGCGGCCTCCTTAACAGTTTAATTACTGTCTTATCTTTCTGATCACCTTTGTATTGAGTTATAGGTGAAATTCAAATTTAAAACCATCCCGTGGTTTTAATTAGTTTGTTCGTATTTTGATGTCTACAATATAAAATTTTCTGTGATTAAGAAAACATGTCTTGTTCTTGTTTCTATTGTTAGAAGAAGAACCATCGTACGACACATTGTACTAGTGTTTCGATGTGGTAACAAAAAGGATCCAATTTCTGGGTGGATTTTAGTGAAATATCAAGTGACGGTGAGTCACACTATTAAATTATTAGTCCAATGATCAAGCTGGGTCCATTTGTGAACCATCAAAAGGTTTCTGACTTTTACAAAATCGAACCACCAACATTTAAACGTTGTGCACTGAGATAGCTGGTCTAGAGCGCGGGATTTAGGTCCCTGAGGTTCCGGGCTCAAAACCCGCCGAATCACCAATTGATTTGATCTAAGTGATAATGCCGCAACCCCTAGGTCTACGTCTAGGGGGAACCTCGTCAACCCAGGAGTCTGTAGTGACGCAATGTGAAAAACGTTCCCTGGTTATAGCCTAATGTCTTGGGGAAACACCTACAGGCTTTACCTAGATTTAGTCTAAGCTTTACATTGGCTCAGTTAAAATCCAGGCTTTAGGTTTGTCCAATCAATACCTACCTTAGCCTCGTCTACACGATTCAACTTATCGATCATCTGCTCAAACCCCAGTTCAAGTGTGCCCTCTTCGTAGTGCTCTCGGTCAGTAGCCTCAGCTGGTAAATAGCCTCGTGACATATAAGAGTATTCTGTCATTCTCAAGTAGTTGTGCCAGTCGTTTGGTTCATCTATAAACTCTCTAGTTGAGTAGTCTCACATGTGAAAACTCGTCTCTCAAGAAGCCAAGAACAACCCCACTTACTTGTTGGTTACAACCGTACTACTCTTGTCAAACAAATTACATACAGGGGCCACAAAAGTATCTCTTCCATGTTGATCACAACTGAGAAAAGACCAACAAATTGCGAAGTAAAGTAAGAAAACGTTTAGACAGAACATCAATGTCCAATTTATCGCAACGATTTGTTGCAACAATCAGATCGCTGCGATGTATCGTAGAGTGTAGACGGGCCAAACGGCGTTTTCCCCAAGTTTTATACATGCTTCAATCCACACTTGGGTAAACTCAGCTTCACCCATACCACTGCTCTCCCTACACCCGGTCTGTTACGATAGTTGTTTTTGTCGCGGCAGTAGAGCGTGTCCAACAAGCAAGTCGACTAACGCGCGTTTGATCTGTCGATGCGTTGCGACATCGCTACCAGCGCATATTGTCACCTCGTCAGCGCTAAACTCCCAACGCATGGATTACCTTTGCTATGTTGTAATTTACACGCAGGAGAATGGCATGAATGTAGTAGCTAGCCGAATAATGTGACGGATGTATTAAAGAAGGGTTTGCAGATGGAAAGACGAAAAGAGGGCAAGGTATAAGAAAGGAATAAGACCCATGAGTGAAATAGAAAACGCTGAACGCAGGAAAGGGCGCGTTATTTATCTTTGTTGATTTTTCGAGATTTAAATCCTGGTAGATTAAGAATTAAAGGGTGTGGGAAATAGATGAACTTTAATCCGAAATGTAGATGTGAAACAATTAATTCGTGATAATCCTCTATTTACGTTTGCAGGGCATACTGTTATTATTAGGCACTGCATTATCATTTAAAAAATATTTAAAGTATTATATTGTTGTTTAGTTGGTAAACTTTCTGAACCAGCAACCGGCGTAAGTTACTTACACGCAGCTCGTATCAAAAGTTTACTTTTCGCAATCGATCGATAGATTTTGAAAAAGCTGTAGCAGAAGATCACTCTTCTGGCAATTTTCCTCAGCAGATTATAAGCTTACTAAATCTGCAATGAAAGTGTGTGTGTCACTGGCAAGTGGAGTTAAGTCTTTCTAGTCTGTGTGCTCGCTCGCTATGTCGGAGGAATTAGTTAACAGCTGGAGTATTTTCGCAACTACAAAGTTCACTGCTTGTTTACTTGCTGTCTAGTGGCTGGTGAACTTAGCCTGTGTTAAAAAATACAGTTAAAACTGCGTTGCCAAGTACTTCATTACAATCAATCGCACTGCAATCGAAATCGGAGAGTGAGAAGGTCTAGTGGTAGAGCGGGGGACTTCGAAAGAGGTCCCGGTTTCAAATCCCGCTAATCACCAATGGACTGGATCTAGGTGATAATGCTGCGACCCTCTAGGTTGCCTGAATGTCTGAATGTTTAAAACAATTGCAGGCTAGAACCTAGCTTAGGATGTGAATGTGGGTCAAAAAAGCAATCGAAATGAAAAAATGATTAATCGAAAATGCAGCGAAAACACACCAGTCAATATGTTTTGTTTACAAGTCCGCCATTGTAAAGCCGGCAGTAGCGAACGAGACTTGCATCAATAATGCATGAAAGCTCGGATTAGCATGCGGTACCCGATTGTTTATGGAAATGCTGTGTGATGACCAGAGAAAGTGACGACTCTGTTATCACGCTTGTCTGTGTGTGTGTGTGTGTCGGTGTAATACGATTACAGGTGACCTACCACGACCGAGGTGAAAGTGATGACTGTATCTTCGCAGTTCGACTGGTTCTAATTCGATTAACCCTGAGGTTCGACTGTCGGTTGTTTCCGCACGCCTATGTTCCAGTTCCCGCTCTCTGCTCTCAGGTGTTGCACATTGACACGCGTTTGGAACAGCTGTTAACGTGTTTATACTTTTGGATCGTTTAATATTTTGGTAGTCAAATGAACTGTAAAAACGTTAAGTCTATCGTTAGTGGTAGTATGAGGAGGGTTGGTCACCTAGATATGAATGAAGGTTATTAGGAATGTGTGTTTTGTACATCCTTGAATGCGCGAACCTCATCAATAGCCCTTTTAATGGGTATGTGATAGTTTTGGCTTTGATATTTTATGGGTAAAATCGCAAAAAAAATGCACTAATAGTTTAACTTAGATTTTTACAGCATTATAGATTGTGTAATTTTGATTAGAGTTCATAAATACCATAATATTCTAAATTTTAATCAAAATTATCCCAGCCATTTTTGTGGAGGTCCATCCTAGTTTTCAATGGTTTTATGGAAAAAATACCATAGCAGATACGATGGATCAGTATCTACAGGACATACCACCATTGATGCCACATTTCATCAAAATTGGACCCCAAGGATTGTCCGTAGCACCACAGCCAGAGGTGGCTGTGGTAGCACTGAACATATCCACACGTGCACATATCACTTAAAAAACCAACAAAAAACATTTTTAGACAAATGTTTTAAAGAAAATAGTTCTAACAGATGGAATATAGTATTGATAAACCATAAATAAAATTTAAAAAAATCTCCTCTATATGAAAACATGGGACATGGAAGTCCCGTGGTCAGAGCCCTGAGGTCTAAATCAAAATGCTGGCTCCGTCACGACCTTCTACACAAAATGACCTCCAAATCAAAAAAATAATCATCAAAATACGTCAAGCGGTTGTCTCGCAATCTGCGTGAACGAAATATCCAATATTTTTCAATATGTATTACTAGAGAAGTTTGTAGCACAACCAAATGATTAGGAAACCGTCAAAAGTTTCTAGTTGACTACAAAGATTGTAGAAACGTAGATCGTATCTCAAAAGACTGTCGTTTTGCAAACCTTATTTAACTCGTGTTGCTTAACTTGTTCCACCCAAATTTAAATGTGCACGTAATAATTAACTGTTTGAGATAACAAACCAGCAACGAAGTATTCTCCTAATGAATATGTAAAAGTAACAAGTCTTTTTGTGAGCGGCTGCAGAATTGATGCTGGTGACGATACCATCTACACTGACGTGCTGTGGACATTTAAAACGTTGCGGTAATAAAGAGTCTTTGGCAGATCATTTGGCTGCACAGCCAATCTTTTAAATAGTAACTGTCTTTGAATACTAGTGACTTTTCAGATTGTAATAAATTCGGAAGCAGTTATAAAGTGCGGTTATGTGCGATTATTAGGCTTTAATTACGATTAAAACCTCTCTTTTCAAAGGAGTTTCCAATTTAACGGTAAGATTTTGAATTTCATTTTAACATCTGATGTACAGAAAAAGTATTCGAATATATTATTTTAGTTGGTTAAACAATGTTTATGTTCATAAAAATGCGATAAATAGTCTCTCTCTACATATCAGACAAACACGTCTTAAGATTGCCCTCCGATGATCTATAAGCGTGGTAATTTTAGTAATTTAGTAATTTTAATTATAGCCTTCTTTAATAAATTACGAGGAGTATTTAGTACATTAGAGGATGCTGTGATTGAATCCATAGTAAATATTGCAATTGCGAAATGTGGTTGTCCTAATGTGGTTTTATGTCAAATGTTCGTAAATTTTCAAGATGAGCTCGTTCGCATGGCTCAATCACGTCCAGGTTGAAGTTCGTTTGCTACATTCACTCACCTTTTGTTTGCAAATTAGCTGTTGTCATAAATAAAAAAAAATAATAGTGCTGCACCCTGTTGGTAAACCTATTAACTTTTTAATGCTATTGAACATCACAGAATCAAATTGTTTGTTGAACTAGCTGTTAAGATTCTTTAGTTCCAGTTAAATATGAGTACTCATAAGGTTAACATGGGAAACTCCAGAGCCACTGGGGCGGAGCCCTTTTGACGGATCTGCACCAAACTTCACACAAACCATCCTTGAGTAATGCTTAATAATGCCTGAAAGTTTCATTACAACCCGTTGAGCGGTTTCGGAGTCCATAAAGGACAAACAAACATACATTGGATTTTATATAGATAGATATTACTTTTGTGTTATCAATATTGTTATTCTAATAGTTAAATCACCCGAGATTCAATTATCATCTGAATAGGTCTAATAATAGGAAAGATATTCAACCCATATACAAAAGGACAATTACTGCACGTAAAAAAAGATCGAGCCTTGGGAGGGTGAGCACACATACGTACTCACTCATACCTTATCACTCCACATTTCCCTCACGTTCAGACTGACCGGCTTACGTTATTGGGCGTAGTTAGAGGCGATTAAAGACTCTCTTTATGATCTAGATGTGAATTCAACCAGTTGAATTTATTGTAAATCAGTAGTTTTGATTACCTAATAACCATTTAAACAAACATAAACTTTGAAAGGTAAACTAGTATTGCGTCAGTCTCGTTTTTCTGCGGAAACAAGCTTTGAACTCATTTGAAATGCTCAATTTGCACATTAGTCATCTTCTCGTAAATTGTTATTGCTCTAACTGCTGGTCAATATTATATTAACTACTCTTCAGTGTTGAAGGTTCTCGTAGTATTTTCCCTCAACATATTCACTGCCGCACCAATGTAGGTCTTCTTGTGTAATATCGGTCGTGACGTACAAGCCCTAGTGTCCTAGTCTCAGCTACAAGACTGAACAGTCAGAGAACTACGCATTTCAACAGTCATCCATGTCTACGAAATGGAGCGATCCAACAAAGTAAACTATCGTGTAAATTACACGATCATTTTCATTGATCATATTAGATTTTTACATGTTAAATCATTAAAGAACAATCTTCCTGAAATAATAATGGAAACAAACGGTATCAGCAAACTGAGTTTAGCGTTTTCCCATTGACTAGTCAAGAACCTCAATATCCCTTATATAGGTTATAGGTAAGCGGTGGGAGTAAAAATGGTTTATGAATAGATTCACAAACATTGCATCAACTTTTGAACCGTATTTTTTAAATCATTGGGGCTGTACCAATTTGCTAAATTTTTTATCATAATCATTTGAGCTGTTTTGGTGAAAATGTGATTTCCCGTTATCGTTCTCATAGCAATGTCTGCGAGTCTCATCAATGTCTGGCGAGTGGATAGTCTTCAATGTTTTCGCTTTATTTGGTTATTCGTTGATTAATATTGATCTAGGTTGATTAATATTTGTTTAGTTATTTTTACTTTAGGTCAGTGTAATGATGGGCCATCTTACCCTAACTTTGCCCGTGTCAATCTTTTATTTAATTAGAATTTATCGACGGTTATGAGATTGCAGTTTCAGCCCGGTTGCATGTTACAGTACTACTCACCATGTGGCTGTGATGTGACGCAAGTTCCTTGACCCTGCCCATTGTCAGTCACAATATTCACCTTCGCCCCCAGTCCTCAGTCTTGATACAGATTGATTTCAAAAGGTACGCGTGGGAATTTATACGAGCGGGATTTACTTAAGTAACGCCTGTTTCGACACTCAAGTCCCCTTTACTTTCAAAACGCATTGTTTTCACATTTATCTGTGTGTTTGCGAATGTTGTATTGTGATAGTGTTTGCAGTTTTAGTTATCCTAGTAAGCCCACTCGCGTTTTACGTTAAAAGCAAACCCACTCTCAAGCATGTGGAGTGTAAACAAAACTTACAGGTGTACTATCGACTATTATATGTAAAACATTTTGTTAATCTAATGAGAATAAGCACTTACTTACTAATACAACCTACTATTGATTATCCATTATTGACCATTGGAAACTGCTGGCTTGGCCTCCTCTTAAAAGGCCGCGGAGAGACAAAAGTGGCAACGCCGCCGACCCGGCCTACCGAAACAGCTGTTGCACTAATTCATTATGGAGTGTCTGTGCAATGCTTATGTTTACATGTTTGTTAATATTGTTGCTACCATGACAAATAAAGTGGCAATATAAGTTTACTAAGGTATTCTAAAAAAAAAATGTAGGTACCAAAATTGTTTTGTTGTAGTAGTTCACCACCAAATCATCCCCATATACAACAAAACAAATCTCTAGGAACCTAAACGTGTTATAAGGCAACAATAATTTACTTCATATCTTAGGCCTACCTTGACTGTGAAAAAATACCTGGTGGGACCGCACAACTAACGTCACTACTCGCACTCAGGTGGTGTAATGATGATCACGTGACCAACCCCTCTAACAGCTGTTGGTTAACTGGTCTAGCGTGACATGACGTCACGAATAACCCCCTCCCGTCACACGTTAAAAACGATTTAACAATTTAACCAACATCCTAATTTAAAAACTCAACAGTATTAAAACAAATAATCGCCCTATTCAGCAAATTTACAATAAAATGAGAGAAAATCGTTAAGTCGATACTTACAAACGAAGAGAGGAACATCGGAAGTAGAAACGTAAAAGGACACAACACATACAAAAAAATCAAAGAAAAAGAAACCGTGTTTTTTAACAGAAATCTACAAATATAGAAAGTCAGAAGCGATTTTCATTTTTGTGGACTCTCTTGAAGCCTAAATATATTTCAGTAAAATACGGAGGATCAATCACATCATAAATATTAACCTTTGACGTGAACAGGTTTATTTAGAGTATTTTTTAAAAAGATGGCCGACCCTAAAGAAGTTTGTCCTATAAGTTACGGCTCTCTTACAGAAAAAAACAAAATACCTTTATTGACCTTTACAGTCGTATTGTAAATCATGGTAGAGATTTAAATCGTCAGTCATTCTAATCGTGGCTTAAGCCTTCAGCTAGCTACCATGTGGCCTGGTTTGGTTGGAAAAGTGTATCATGATTATGGAAATGTCACAGGTACAATTGCGACATGGCGGCTACTGAGGCTGTACAAAGGCTACTGTCACTACATTACGTAAACAAATTCTGCATGGAATTTTTATATTTAAAAGTTCCCCTTCCAATTAAAAACAATTCAGCGGTCAATGAAAAGTGTTATACTGGTAGTGGCGGTTCTAGGATCTTTTTCAAGGGGAGACGCCGCCGGGGGGATTTCCTAGCACTCCAAGAAAGATGGGAAGATGGGGGTCCTGTATCGCAAATTTTATTTTTTTTTTTAACTGTTTGGTGACATTTTAAAGCAATTTTCAACGTCTAGAACTGTGCCTGAAAACCTCCGTTTCGTTTTTAGAATTAAATGTATTTTTACATTTATTTTTTCTGGGAAGGGAGGGGATTTAGCCTAATTAATTAGCTCCGCATTGGAGCCATCACTGCTGGTAGTTTCTTCAATGTTATACTGTAATGATTTTTCATCATGCTATTTCTTCCCTGTAGCTTTTTTCAATGTTACACAACTTTGCAGACTTAAGGATATTTAAAACCAAAATTGTAATTCGAGTTTTCAGGTTATTTTAAAAGTAGAGAAACTAGCCCTAACCCTATTGAATGTTTGAAAATAATTTGTTTTAATATTAGCAATCGAATTTTTTTCCTACAGTTACCTAACAATGGACATGTTCTCTCACTGATTTGAGAAAGCAAAGTGGCCAATTCGCTCATCAGGGAGACAACTTTAACATTGTCTCACTCGAACTACTTTGTCTCACTCCAGATTTGCAACGTGAAGGCACGTTTCTTTGCCAATTTATTTGTTTAATGGTAACTGTAGGAAAAATATAATGTGCAACTCGAGTGCAAAGTGCAATTGCCTCACTCGACAAACCATTCCTCATTCGCCTACGGCTCGTGAGTAAGGATTTCTCTCGAGTGAGGCAATTGCTCACTTTGCTCACTAGTTGCACAAATAACTATTTCTAATGTCTTACCTAATTTTTTAACCTTCGATAATAGTAAGTCTGGACTATTTGTTTCATTTACAGCTGATACGGCTAAACACATGTTCTTAACTCCGGTAAACGCCTATTTACACTTGATAGTATTCAGTTTATTAACCCTGTAGTGTTTATGTCACCTGCCATTGTGATTTGTGATATTCGTGTTAATAGGTCAGCAATCAAGTGATCAGTGACCTTGGCGTGTAGTGTTTGTGATGAATAAACAATTTCAATCCCGTTCAAGTTGTTTCCACTCTCGAGAGAATGGTCTGTGTCAAGGTTTTGCGTGAAATATTCCGTCTTTAATTCCAATAAATTCCACACTAAACGGTTGTCAAACGAATTACAATTAAGGGCACTCAATTGGTAAAGTAACACTTTTGATTATAGATGCACTAGGTTTTCAAAATGAACAAACATTACAATTCAATTTTTTCGCTTGTTTACAATAACAACATTTAGTGTGGAAGAAAATTCGTGTGTAATTACCATCTGTTTCTTATACCTTATTTATGATAGCTAAATCGCTCGTACACGTGTATAGTTTCTTCAATTTGACAAGATGAAGTCTCTGGAAGAAATGTTTTGCATGACCAGCACCTCCAGAGTTAAACCAGGGTATTTAAAACCGGAAACGCTCGCGTCGGCTGTAGTTACCGAGGTCAAATTAACTGTCAATCAAACAAAGGTAATTTACCAATCCTAACCGTTCCGACAAGGGTAATCGTGAGAGGCAAGGGTAATTAACAGTTTTTTCGAGGGTTGGAAAGTGGAAAGCCTTTCTTCGCTGACCCCGCGACACGCACGGAGATTCACCTTTGATATTAAGGTGAGTGGATGATGGAATGACCATGACAGCCGTCCATCTGCCGCCAAAACCGCACCTCTCTGCCTTTTTGGGATAAAAGGAGGGTAAAATTGAGCCGCTCTCTCTTGTACACTATGGTTGATCCTTGACATTATGACGGGTGTTTCTGCTACTGTAGGTGTTTTTAGGATCTTAGTTGATTCGAAGACTCGTTTCAGGATTTCAGAAACCTGAGTTGTAGGTTTTGCTGGATAATCAATGCGTAGCCAAACCTAACCTAACCTAACTTAATGAGACCGTACCTTACCTAATCTTTACTAGCCTAACCTAAAACTGCAAATTAACTGATATAGCAGCCTGATCGTGGTATGCATCAAAAAGTTTACTTAAATTCTTTAGAGACATCAAAACAAAATGATTTTAAAGTTAGATTGCAGATATATAAGCAATTTGCCTTATTAGTTGTAGACTCCGTGGTAATTATATTTTAACTTTTCTTTACGTTTTGGTATGATTATATTTATAAATAAATGTAAACATAAGCAAGAACCTCTCTATGGAAAAGGCCAGGTGAAAATAAAGTGCTGGATTCAACTTGTAAAAGGGCTGATGTTTTGTAAATTGTTTTATTTTATCTTTTAATACGTTTTGAAATTAAGATAAGATAGATAAGAATATATTTATTTACAAAATTACAAATCAAAGATTACAATCGTTGCTTAAAACAAACGTACAAAGGAAAAATACAAGAACTAAATATTTAAAACATATCGAGGTGAAAAACCAACAACTCTCAACAACTACTTACTAGAAAATAGACAATATTGAACACCTTTAAAATCCATTTTTTTCATAATTCTCCATGATACTCATTGACCTTGTATAAATATTGTTTAACTCCTACATTTAGATTTAAATAAAAAATTAAATCATAACTTAATCAAAATATTTAAAAAATTTGCTTATGGCCTTTAAAACAAACACGTAGATTGATGAAGACAAACATTTCAAAATACAGCCACAGGACGAAACATTCAGCTGGAACAAATTAAACTCATTAGTGCCGAAATGTTGAAGTTCATTTACACAGACCTAGACCCTGTCAAACATATAACATTGCTCGAGCTAATTCAACATTAAGTTCAGGGTGGAGGTTTTGTTACCCCCAAGGTTAATTATTATTCCTTCAATCATAAGGTAGAGCAATAATTAACTTCATTATTACAGCCCTCAAGGTCCACAATCTATTTTTGCTTGTAATGTTTTATAACTTTACAATTGGCGTTACAAACCCGTGAAACAAGTAAGAAACAAAGTTTTTGCACATTAATAATGAGAGTAGATTACCTTTCGTAGGTTTTGTTGAGTGTTGCTGATTGTTCAATGTTTTCACCAATCACAATTTTCAGGTGTATCGTTGTTTTTTGTTGGGAGTTTTTTTACCATACCTTTTACAGCTTTTATAAATTATTACGTCGTTCGCAATTATCAAGTACAGGGACACATGGACTTTGTGGATAAAAATACTTACCTACAAATAGCCTACTTAAGATCAGAAACAATTTTAAAATCGTAGTTTTTTTCTTACAAATTTTACATGTAGCGTTATAGGGTTTGAATAATTAAAAATATATTCTTCATTTGGAATTAGAGAAAATTTGTTTTCAACGACAAAGTACCTCAAAACTGATAAAAAATAAGACACATCAAATCTAAATGTACCAAAGTATAACTGAATAAAATCCACACAAAATTAGGAAAAATTAAAATGTCTTCAATATTTTGCCATCATCACTATCAAATTCAAAATTGAACATCCATAGCCTAATCACTATCGTAAAATATGTATATCGTACAAGCCAAAACATGACCAAGGCATTACATCATAGATTTTCCTTGATAGTATAATCTACACCTCACGACCACATGCAGTATCAGTAAACAGGCATGAGCGTGTTAAACATGATATGATAACAGGCTGGTCATATCGTGGTCCATGGATGGGAAGATTATGAAACTAGGCGATGCGATGTGGAACGTGCAATCATCGCTTAGGGGGCAGAGCTTGGCTAGATAAAGAGCGTTATCATCGCTGGTTGATATAAATTTCCAATACCATAATGCTTACCTATACAGGTTGTTGAAAAAGTCTTAACACACACAAAAATTAATTAAACGGCGTAAGATAAAATTTTGCAACTTCAAAATTTTATATCACTATCTCCTGGCCCTCCGTTTACCTGGGTCTTACCATTGGCCAGGTAGACGACGGGTAAGGATGCAGGTTCCATCACAAAGACTATAAACTATATTTCTAGGTTAGACAGTCTGAAGCGCCGAAGTTGAAGGAGTTGACACACTGCGGGAGTCAGGAGTTGGAGTTGCCCCGGATGACGTAACTGTTAGACAACTCCACGACGGGGAGTCTCCGATAACCTGGAGTCAGAGCGGGTCATCAGCCGGGTCACGTGGTCCTGGCAGACAGCACACGCACGAACAGACTTTATACCTAGGAAATTAAATCGTAATTTTTTCAGTTGCAACCGTATCGTTTTGTCATCGATCACATCTTTCAAATCAAAATCAAATCATTTATTAAGCCCGAATTATTGAAATGTTATACAATTTGTATTGGCTAAGTCATCATTAAATAAAAGTTTAATGATGTAGTCTTTATGTACCGGTCGTGCATTAAATGCGTCCAAGAGTTCCTTAAAATTGCGCCAAGCCGGCAAAGGGTCTCAAAAAATATTCCTTAGTTGTGCCAAGCCCAAGCCAGTTAGGAGTGAATTGCTGACATAAGGAAAGTCCTTATTTACATGTCATACTAACCTATCCTAACCTAATCTGACCTAACTTAAACTAACCTAACCTAACCTGACATAACCTACTCAATTATACAGCCAAAGAGGGCCGCCAATTGGTGCAGGTAATGAACGTACCTGGTGGCTCCCTGGAGTACTCAGCTGAAATATTTTATTCAAATAGAACCTTTGTATAGAACTCCATGTTTAAGTCCTGTGATAACGTTATAACCATTTTAGGGAATATTCAGTTCACAATCCAAACTCACTAATTATTACACACTTAGTAATAATTAAGTAGGTAATTAATATTCCTACTTGGTAACGTTGACGTGGATAAAAACGCCAACTTTTTAATACATTCTTTAGAAGTCCCAAAATCAACTTCGTTCATTAATTAGCTGCAGCTTGAGCATGGCAATGGAATTAGTTTAGTTCTATCCATGGTCCTAGTCCTACATAAATGCAGTAGTACCTTGCTCACATTATTAATCCTCTCAAATTGTGTTTAACTGAAATCATGGACATTGAAGATTTATGACGCAAAGATTCTTGTCGGAAAAGGAGCACCTGTATGGATCGTTTTGCTGAGGCAACTCACGTACAAATGTTTATCCCAAATGCCCATTGACTACAAATTCAATTCGTTCCGAGAAAGTAAGAAACGAAAACTGTTCTCGGTAGGGAGAAATGAAATGTATGCTAATTGTAGCCGAAAGAGCGTTGCTAATATAGGGTCTTGGATGTACCCTAGCCAAACCCTCTATAATGTTGAAGTGCCTTGAAATCAACTGAATCAAGAAACTACAAGTCGTTGCGGTTCTTAGAAAGTTTGACCAGGTTTTCTGTACAATTAAATGCATACTATAATTGATGAAATAGTAGCCTATGCATATAGTATGCCTTAGGTGCAATTTTAATTGTAAATTTTAGATTTTGAAACTACTCCTACTGTACTTAGACCATTGCATAGTTTGCATCAGGAAAAGAAATACAGTATATAAAATCTTAATGGGAAGCTTATTTGACACTCACTTAAATCACATATTCTTGGTTCCAATTTAAATGTTTTTACGTTGAATTTCAAAATTACTGAAATAATCTATGACTAAAACATAGATCATATTATAGAACGTTTATATTGTTCATAGTTATCATTATTAATTCAGATCGGGGACTATTAGAGAGTTTTTGAACTAAAATATTTCATATTTCAAATCACGTAGCAAGGTAAACATAGTAATTTGTTACGTTTTTCCTTAATTTAATTTTCTTCCTGTTCTTCTTGAGAACCATTAAATTAAATAATTCACACGATTAGCCAACCCAATTCACACAAAACTATGGTATCTTTGAAAGCTAAGAGCAGAGCTCTAACCATTCTAGCGATAAATAATTTTAAACATAAAGGAAGACTACGCTTATTTTATATTTAAAAATATTTCGTGGTGTCATTATGAACTCCAGGCTACCATTTGAACTATAACAAATTGTGTAAAACCTGCTAATTTAATCCTATAAATTTCATACATTACATAAGGTATTTACACTTTTTTTTACCAAAACAGCACCAAAATATCTTATAGGTAACGTAGCAAACAGTTTTCTTTCCCATCTATGGTTCAACCTCGGAGCAAGTAATCACCTCCTCGGCCCAGGCCTGGGCGCGGACCTCAGGGGCTCGGGTGGTCGCCCTAGGCTGACTTTCGCGTCGAGGAAGTTGTACTTACTACTGCACGCTCCTTCCTTTTGTCAGAACACGCGACGGAAATAACATGTACTTGTGGAATAAGGGGGGCAGGTGCGAATTAAATGAAAGTCCGCATCGGATCACTACAAACGCATGTTTTAAGTTGTATTATCTAATGTACAAAGTATACGTTGCCGGAGGGACAGACTAGTGCAGTTGTTGGAAGTAGGAGGTTGCAAGATAGAACATTTTAAATGTCGTTTATTATCCTTAAAAATATTATTTTGCTTTATGGCTGCTAAATAATATCTACTGGAGAAAGGTAACAAGCATGTACTTAAACTTTATTGCGTTTTTTTCTTCCTAGAGCAGAACAATCATAGACTCATAGAGAGCAACCCTTATGGTGTATCTTTATAACTATTTTCCTCTTTTAGCTTTCATTGGGACTTAAACGTTACTTCGGTAGCTTAAATTTGTCCTTTCCGGTTTGGAGACTTATGCTAAACTAGTATATAAAATATAAACGGTATTTAATGGTAGTAAACTCTAAACTCTAAACGCTAAACCGTTCATCTTCTTCATTAGGGAATCGGCAAGAATACGCGAAGTTTGCGTACAGCGAAATTTCCGTACAGTTGGAATTTAGCGAAGGCTGCGTACAGCCCGCCAGGTTGATGTTTGACGAGGGTGAGACAAGGCCTGACCTTTGAGGAAGTGTAATTTGACATGCGACGTTTGCGTACACCACCAAGAACCTCGGCTAGGTGTTGACTATAAACATTTGACTTAAGTAACAAATAAGTTCTTACCGATTACATAAAACTGATAAAAAAGTATCGCGCTTTGAAATTACTATGTAGATAAATAAGTATGTGTAGATATAACAGCCGCTCATACATTGCTCAGTAATATCAGTAAATCTGTATGTAAATGTAAATATCCATCTCCCTTTTCCAATGTATGAGCGGCTGTTATATCTACACATACTGTAGATAACACCTAGCCGAGGTTCTTGGTGGTGTACGCAAACTTCGCATGTCAAATTACACTTCCTCAAAGGTCAGGCCTTGTCTCACCCTAGTATAATCCAAAAGAAAATTAGGGAGTACGATTTTTTACAACCGATTTTTAATTAATCCATATTCCGTGAAGATAAAGTTAGCTTTAAGAATAATAAGATGCAATTCACTTCAATGTTTACACCTCTAAACTGACTTGAGCTTTAACTTTTATTTTAATATTTTATTCGGCGAAATGTAAAAGGCCAATGTAATATATTACCTACGTTTGACTTTTGATTTCGTCAATCACCAATATTTGATTAACACTTCCTAAATAAATAAATCACACTCTCCATTTGATCGATATTGATTTTCCTCCATTTGTTACGTCCCACGTGCTAGCTGTCTGAAATTCTCGTCAATCACAAACCTTGAACTTTCTACAAGGGATTAAGATTGATAAGGAAACGTCATGTTTTGGTGCATTTATAATCGCAAATAATTAAATTACTGCATCAAGAGACGTTTTCTTTATTATTGTCCCCTGTGAGCGCATAAACTTAATAATCCATCTAGACTTAAATTTTTCGCAAAGGTAGATCATAGACCCGACTAACAGGTATGTTCATGTCCTTAAAATAAATCCCTTTTGGTTATAAATGACAAGTATAATCTAATATGTATAACTATACGACAAGTACAAGCTTAAATAATAACATGTGGCAGTATTATATAAATGTAAGCTACTTGTAAAATTTTCCTAATAAATATTTATCTGTTTCAGGTAAGGGATCATTCCTGATTGGTGTTCCTTGTAAGTAACCTACTTTGGTGTCATTATTAAATCGTTTAGTCTCTAAACAAAACATTTTACTCAACTTCGACTCACAAAACCATGATGATCATCACTGGTATAGAGTGAAACTTCGTAATATACAAAGTGCCTCCATTTCGTCAAGGTGTAACTGAGTCATGTGTGTTACTAGTAGTTTTTATATGAAACTAGCTATAAACGAGAGCTCGCCCCGTGGTCGAAAACTCGACCAAAAGTATGTATTGTGCAAACTTCTCTATTTTCAGCAAACGCTGTAAACATAAAATGTGATTAGAATTTATTTAATTTCTTTTGCAATTGTGTTTATATTTTGTTATTTCGTCACCAACATGGCAACCCATAAAGCCCATGTTAATTTTTTTTATAATTTAACTCCATTTTTGCGCTTATTTTTGAGCCTATTTTAATTTATAAAGGGATTCTGCACATATGCAGCAAAATATCTTTCATTTGGTACCAACCCCGTGTAATTCGGCCCAGTAGCATGTCCAGGCTAGCTGTCATAAATTTTGCAAAAGTTTTTTAGTATATTAGATTATATTTTGTAAATTGCCATATTAGAACACGCGACGCTGATTTTATCCAATACAAATTTGCAACAATTATTTTTTGGACAATTTTCATGAAATCTTCTCTAGTAAACTGGTGTTTCTTCGTTAAGCTAGAATATAATAAATTAAGTCTAGGCTTTTAAACAATCAGTTATGCAATAGGCCTACGTTCGACCATTGTTTATAATTTTGTATGAACTCACGTTAGGAGCGCTTGCTGTTAAAAGTTGTTGTCTGTTAAAAGTGCTGCTGCGAAAACGATCTGTTTTGCAGCAATGTTTGCATGCACAGTTCCGCAAAGAACTAATGATACATTAACGGATGAAATATTAGTTCGATATATATACATCGTATCGGATATCATTTTCACGAGGTATGATAACGATTGTTTGTATTAAATATGAACATATTAAGCTATAGTGTATTTTCCAAAAAAGGATTTCACACTATGCTGCGGGGTTTGGTTTATATTATTTCTACTGTAGTTACGTTTTGCTTGGTATAGTTTGTAACAAACATGGTATGCCTAAAAATTTGTTTACGGTTAATATCATTGTTTAAGAGATAAATTATTAACAAAGACGCTAATAATTGTATTCATGAGCTCTTTTTTCATGAGCTTATAAAAAGGTAAAGTTTTGTAACCTTTTTAAAGAGCCTCTTGTTGAATAGATAGAAATAACAGAAAATTAATATTTACATACCTATGTATATCGAATGAAAACTACATTCGTATATCGTAGGTTCTCTGCGGAAGTGTACCCGTGTTCGAGGCTTAGGACTACGGATGAACTTTGAGCTCTTGGTAACCGATCTGTTTTGCAGCAATGTTCGACGATTGTGTAGAACTCTGTATAAACACTAACAGCTTTCCCTCAATTTCAACATCCCCATTTCCCACAGTGACGTAGTAGGCCCGTCAGGCTTGTCCTAGGTCAGATCCCAAGTATCGTGTTCGAGGCCGACGGGAAGTATCGGAACAACTGGAGTGGAAAGGATAGACAGATCCTGTGTTTACGTATCTCCCGCTGTGGTTTACACGATAATTATCGTGTAGCCTATACGATAATTTACCAGTTCCCTGTTAAAAACACCTGTTGCTAGAAAGTAATGTAAGTACATTACCTACGATGATTAGATGTGTAATGTGTAAAACCATACTCTATTTAGAAAAAAATACCATTGAAATTAAGTCCAGAGACCATAATCATTGACAAACACGACGGAGCTGAGGATAATAGGGGTTTTTACGATTGTTAAAATAATTGTTTATCTTACATTACATCAACATTATTACAGTATAAGAGTAGGACATTTTTACGAATTTAGGATATAGTGGTTGAGTGTAGCACGTCTATAGTAGATTCCGTGAAAAAATCAACAATGAATGTTGAACAATGATTTTGTGACCAAGTGGTTAGGAGCTAACAACCTCTTGTACTGTTTTTGCCGGTTTTTGCAACCCTCTACAATATTGAAGTGATAAAAATGAATTATGACGTTTAAATATACAACATGTTTTTTCTCAAACGCTACCTAAATTGCAAGTACAGAAAGGGAAAAGACACTGTATGATAACAAAAATAGCTCACAGTTGGTATACCTGATTCTTTTACTTCATTATCGATCAGCTGATATGCATTGCTGCCTACACGGGTTGTTTTGACAGGGAATTTACTGTGGATAATACTCAACGAGGCGTTGTTGAAACTTCAATGTGTATTTTAGGCCTACGTTTCCCGTTTTCTAAAGATCTGGTCTCCTTAACTTTTTTCGCTGCAAAGTTTACTTTATTAGGTATTGGAATCACACATTGAAACACGATTTCAACCATTTTATTACGAAAACCAATGATTTACTTTAAAAATGATTTATTCTGCAAGGCATAAATTACTCTTTGAGCTTTCGAAAACGACATGATGATTTATGGACAGTAATTATACAACAATGCATATCAGCTGATCGGCAATGAAGTAAAGAAAACAGGTATGCCAAATTTCATAAAAACTAGCTCATTATTATATTTGTATTGCGTTTAAAACACCCTGTATAATTTACAAATAATATTCCCATACTGCACTATAAAATCTTACTGAAATAACGTCACTAAGAATAAAGTGGTTGACACGATAATTATAAGGACACGATTCCGTTGATAAGACTTGAAAACATAGCTTTCACATTTAGAATGTAATTCTAAGTAATTCTTCGCGCAATTCTTCAACCTATCACCATTATAAAGTAATTACAATAACTACTCTGATGGAGTAATTACGTATTAACGCACGATATGTGAGAGGGAAAAACTGCGTCACAAGGGGAATGAAGCTGTGGACGCGAAACGTGCCAACTACTTAGATACAGATAGCCTTACATAGCTTCATGTCGAATCGTTCAGTAGACCGTGACGACATGGCACCACATGCTTCAGGACAGGGGAGTGAAGACGTGAAGCTAACAGGAACAAATAAAGAACTTATGCAAATGTCGGACGATTGTATTAAGATATTAGATGTGACGAACCAGTTGAACGAGCGCGAACAAGCCTTGCATAATGTTCCGTCTGTGTTGTTTTTTACTTGGTTTGTGCTAGTATGTAATTTTTGTGGTGTATGAACTATGTCGAATAATTTACGTAATTGTTTTAACAGTGTTTTGTATGTATGATTGAAAGAAAATATTCCTAAAGTGGTACTTTAGACAATTTTTTTTAATATATTATCATTGATAATACAGAGGTAGTTTATCTAATACCCATTTTTTTTTGTATGATATAAAAGCAGAATGATTTTATGTGAGTAAATAAGCAAACCATTAAACTCGCCTAAATGTTGCCATAGAATGATTTTGGATACTTTTGAAGAAGTTCTAAAGACACTTATTCCAGACTGGTATTATGGACGGATACCGCAAATGATTGTCGTCCTATTGTGAATCCTGCATATTGTTTTGGTTTGGATTTACCTACTAGATTATTTATACCTACGTCT
This sequence comes from Macrosteles quadrilineatus, assembly GCF_028750875.1. Taxonomy (NCBI): domain Eukaryota; kingdom Metazoa; phylum Arthropoda; class Insecta; order Hemiptera; family Cicadellidae; genus Macrosteles; species Macrosteles quadrilineatus. Next base: position 29,132,143 of record NW_026542598.1, read on the forward strand.
TACTCTTGTCCAAGTAAAATCCTCACTAACCTTACATATCAAATAAATTTTCATAAATTCTACATTACAAAGAATATGTAGGCCTACATTAAACACTCTGAAATTAGTGTTTACAAATAAACCAACGATTCCTAAAAAAGATTGAGATCGTTCGTTACCAGACAAATATACCATTCTTTATTTTGCTATCAATTAATGTAGTTTCTAACATCAGGTCAAGTTTAGATGGTAACAAGACTATAGTTTGGACAGTTCTCTTGAAAAAAAAGCTAGACTAATAAATTCCACCGGCGGAGATAGATACAACAAACACATTTATTTAAATGTACGCTCACCGATTTAACTGAGGCGTACCAGACTCTAATCATAAAAGTCACACACTACACTTTACAACTTTTAACATTTGACCAACACAACATCTGTTGGCGGCTCGGCGCTGGCTCAAAGGTGAAATGATTCAACTGTAGCCGCCCTATAACCAGAGCAGAGCACAGGTGGTCAGGTGACCCGGTCACATGTTGACCGGTTACGTAACCAGAGCTCGCCAGTCGTTAACCAGAAATTAGGTTGATTTCAGTGTTCAGACGTCTGTGATGCAAGGGAGGGGCTCCTCTACCAGCTGATCTTGTTTACTATATCGATATCACAAGCATCGGGGAGTAAAAGTTTATATCAGATTGTATTGTGAAAAATCGGGTATTAAAGTATTTAGGGGGCACTTTTCGGGAAAAATGTTAAGGTTAGATTCATTGATGCGTTTGTCATATTTTTTCCTCTGATGTTTAGTTTAGCAGGGAATAGCTCGTTGAAGTTATTGCGAATAGGGGGATGTATTTATTATATCAGTGCTACATTTAACACTATGTCACCTCATTTGTAGTATTTAATAAACTTTTCGTATCATTAGTAGGTTAATATTAGCTTAAAAATGTACAAAAAACTAAATCCAAAATCTCGCTAGAAATTAGTGCGAAGTCGTAAAACTATTTTTCAAACGATATGTTTTAACTTTTTGACCTTGACTCGAAGTCTCTAAACGAGAAAAGTTAATGGACGATTGTTTCAATTTACCGATCTGCTTATATGATTACGTTTACGTTCCGGAGAACAAAATATACTTATTTTCATTAAGTAGACGCAAAAATTATAGGCTATTAGTTAATATTAGAGTTAGTTAGATTAATTGATTTTGCAAAATGTATCAGAGACAGTAAGATATACTCAGTCCTATACACGGTTTTGAACTCAAATTAAATTTTAATGCCTGATCAAAAGTGTTTGATCAAAAGTCGAATTATTACAATTAATGGCTTTGTCTTAGTTTTTTAACGGGATACTCATGGTTGGACGCAAAGTTTCATTTATTTTCATTTACTTTTCATTTATTTTTTTCAATTGTATAAGTATTTTACAAGTTAAAAGGTAAAAAACAGCAACATTGCTACTCATTATTCTGCGTACGTATTTCTAAACATTTCAAAAACTGGACAAATATTATAACTCTTAATTTGCTTAAGTAACTTATTACGATTAGGTTTATCCTGAAAAAATATAGTAAATACGCTGTATACGTTTTTTAACCAACTATAAATGCAATCATTTAAAGAAACGTGCAATAAAGTACTTGGACGTTTAAAAGGCAGTAAAGGCACTTAGGACTCGAATCGTTTAGTTGGATTTTCCTTCCGGAGAAGAAATTTGGCGCTTAGTAATAGTTGGTTCTAACTACTCATAATCTGTCCTCAGACTTGTAATCAGAGGCAATAAAGACGTTAAATTATTTAGAATAATCACTGACCACGTGTTTGGTCCTAGTGGGAATTGGTCAATCTTATAATTCCTCCCGGCTGACGACTTTCCGTTTCCTGTAACCAACACCTTGGAACATTGAAGTTTAATTATTTTCACAGGTCATTTAGGGCACAACTTTACCATTTGCACAAGGGTTTAAGCGTAAATATGTGCGGTTGGTACTTTGGCGTTCTTAATTAGTGTAAATACATTTTTGTTGATGTTCATTCAACCTTCTTCTTGTTAAATCCTATTAGGAAGAGTTATATGATTTTCAATAATAATTTAGTCAAAATGTATTATGTGGTAAAGTATTTGCATATTTTTGAAATAATTTCAATTAAAGTTCATATCTAGGACATAATAACAGATCAAATCAACAAAACTTTAAAGGCTAAGAGACATATTCAATATTTTAGATTTTTATTGAAATTGAATGAATTTTAACTTCAGTTTTGAACCAATAACTATTTGCAGTTGTCACACGTTGATAAATTGTTTTAAAGTACAGTAGTTTATTTCGTAATTCGTGTATTCTTGAAATGTATACACAACAAATTGGTGTTCAGTTTAGCTTCACTGTATACCGTACTTCCACCCCGCTCCTCGAACAAAATAAAGGATAAACAGTCATGAAAAGTCTGAATTCATTTGTATGTCTTTTTAATGTAAGTTTGACAGAGGTTGAACAATGTGCTAACTTAATAATATACTATTTCATCATACTGTCCGGAAAGCAGCCGTTTTTAGTTCTCTAAATCTAAATTTTCAGCAAAATCATCGTTTTCCGGTAACTTCAAATAGGGAACAGAAAAGACATATTGTAAATGTTTCGGTTCGCTAACCTCAAAATGTTATAAGTACATTATGGAAATGCTACTAAACACACAATAATGTTTGTAATGTTTGTAAACATTGATGATGACTTTTTATAACAACAAATTATGTGGTATAAGTGGTACAAATTATAACGATTAGAAGCTTATTTCCACAGTATGATGAAAATAGATTTACCTTGTTTATCTTATTCGAAAAAGTACACAAACCAGCTTGATCAAACTACGGGAACCGGGGTTTTCGGGGTGAAAATTGTTTACCCATTTTCACTCTCAAAACATTTATTCTGAAGATTAACTCTTAATAGCATATTGAACATCAGGATAAAACATTTCTTCACATCAATGATCAACATAAGTGAATACAATTTCCAATCGCACATGTAGGTTACTTCTGTCCGCTAACCGTGTAACCCAGCTGTTTTCACCCATTATTTTTCACTTATCCCGCGTACTGACCGGTCAGCTGGTATAACAGCTGTATAATAGATTCCCGGTGACATAATCCCTACAACACAACTACTGTACGGGGGCGCGACGACTCTGACCTCATATATACGCGTTATACAATACGCGGGGAAAGGTGGAGCTACGCGCTACAACGCGGCAACCTCGTATTTCTTTGTTTTTATTACTCCGCTGACCGTAGCTACCAGCAACAAGTGCTAGGCAGTAAAGTGTTTTGCTGCTTTTATATAGGCCTAAGTTTTTACGTGATGTTAAAAGTTGGCGTCAACGAACTTTAACAGTGAGTTCAGAATGTTTTCCTTTTTTAATTATGTTTTGCCAACAAAATCTTAAGATGGATATTTCGCAGTGAACACTAAGTAAGCTTGCACACACAAAACCTTCATTTTTACATTCCAACACTTCTAGGAACAAAACGGTTTCTTCCCAAAGAGTCTGATTAATAAATAAAACAACAATAAATTGTGAAATGCATTGAATTTGGAAGTGTGGTTAATACGGATAATCAAGTTAATTTGAAATTCAAATCTATTAAAAATTACTGTTTGTTAATAGTGATTCTTTTACACTAATGAGTTGACATCAATAGCCAATAACTGAAAGAAAACATTTATCTGATCTACAGTAGTTTGAAAGTAGCTTGAAGAAGTTCGAAAGTATGTAGTGGTCTCTGCTCCTGGCTAAAGAAACAAAGCATTTGTTTCTTAGTCGTAAACAAAAACTAATAACTAATCTACTACTTACTAATCCACTACTTACATCTATTAACCTTGGCAAAAATGCACCTTTGGCTATGTATAGAATTGGGCATTCCATTCCCACGTTAAATGTTTAGCCAGTTTTAGATTGCTAATGTAAATAATTGAATTGAGTCGACATAGTGCAATGGTGATAATACTACTTTCTGTTGAACATGCACAATTTTTAACTAAGCCAAACCAAAGTCAACGTATAAAAAGTTGAGCAACTCTTACGTCACATTAATTATCTCAGTAATTCAAATTAAGGGAAATGAATGCATTTTTTAATCTTCTTCAGATGGCCAAGTAGTGCAATGCACTTTTGCCCTAGAGATGAATTGCTATCACTCATCGACCACATATTTGCCAATTCAATTACGTGGTTTTCTCACGAAGATTAGACAATCTACTTCAACCGTGAAAGATTCCATTGAGATCTAAAAAAGTTCTAAAGTATCATACTCTGGAGTGTATCATTCAACTGTGTTTCATTTAAACAAAACATTTGGCCGCGGCTTGTCCATATAGATGGCTACTTCAGTTACCAAAGCCAATAGAATCAACTGTACAGTTATTGTGGCCATTAGTTGGACATGACACCGTTATGTCACTAGCAAGGTCGCTATTTCTCTGGAACCTGTCGTGGTCGTAACAGTCATTGTGGACAAATCATCCGGTAGTTTTGCTGCAACTCAATCAAGAGCAAAAACACAACGAGAACCAGTCACTTGTTTGGGCCCAGCTTTCTCTGTATTATCAACTACTTCCACATAGTTCCTGCTCCAGTTGTAGGCCTAGGCTTTGAGGTCTGATATAGTCTTCCACCAGCCATGGACGTGAATTTGGCAATTGTTTGGAGATTTTGCGAACTCGTACTGGACTATCCTTTGAAGCACGTTAAAGGACTATATACCTTTATGGGATTACCTCAGTGTCTAATTTTGTGATAAATTAGACCAACCAATGACCGGCCGAGTTAATTGTCCTTTGATGCTATAGGCCTACTATGATGCTATTCTTTGATCCTATTCCATCAACCTGGTTGAAACATTTGTCAAGTAAGTGCTCGGGAATTAATATGTCCTTTCCTGATTCCTATGATCATTCCTGTAGAATTTATTCCATTATGTGGGCATTCACCAAGGTTGGGATCGAGGAAGGATTCGAAAATAGATATGACCATTGTCTTTCCGACTGAAGTTGAAATCCCACGGTGAGCTGTAGCCAAATTTGATTGAAAGGAACATAGCTGGACAAAGGTACTTTAACCATTGTGCCCATCAAACCTCCAAAACCTAAGCCCGAATATAGCTGAAATAAAAAGAAGCTTAAGTTAGAAATTAGAGGGGAATATAAAACTAAGTTGAATGTACAAAAGGGTTTGTATTTATTGATGTAGGTACATTACTCGGCAGCACAGTAGGTCTACTCCCCGGTGAGGTTTACATGGTCAAATATATGACTAACTTTTCGAGGTTGACCACTACTTTTTAAAACACTTTTTTGACCCACGAAATTACAGTGGTCATACGAACTTGAGTTGGGTTAGGCTTGTCAAATCAACGATTGCACTTGCGTGTGCTGTGTGCTGTGAAGGGCCTTGATGTCAGATAATTATCCAAAACACTTTGCCCTCGTTTCACTAACGGCGCAATTACTGCTATTAAACCCCGCCTTTGATTTGCAAACGTTTCGGTTCTGAGCAGGTGCAAACAAGGATCGTAAAAAAGGTGAGATGGTCCTGCGAAAGATTGAGATGTTAATGTAGAAATGATCATGAAAGAAATTATACCTTCGTACACTGTACGAGATGGTTGTGCAAAAGATGTCCATCCAAATAAAGATGAGAGTGACATTTTATGTTGTTCATTGGTTAATACGGATACAAGTTATTTTTCAACGATACATTTACACAAAGTAGAATTTTCGAACTGAAAAAATTGTTTTGGTAAAACACCTATGTTCGAAATCCAAATAAAATTTCGACCACATACTCATGATAGATACTTAGTCTCCTTGCAAAATACCTCGAAAATCGAGAAGAGCCCTTCCCTCGTCCTAAATGCCATAATGTAGCACGTAGAACAATAATGAATTATGAATACGATGTGAAAACATGTCAATCACATTCCAAACACCATTTTCCCCATAGGTTTCGCCACACATCACAACTCGGCACCGATAAAACACCCGTTCCAGAAATCGGCGGACCGGTTGCCGTCAGGTTCAAATGATCAAACAGCCAGTTAGTGTTATGTGTTGAGAGTTGAGTATTTTGTAACTGGAGATGCGCAGGTTGCAACAGGTCACCGGGGTCAGGTCGTCTCCCCTCGCTGCAGCGGCCCTACACACTCCCCTGTGATTAACTAGGACATCCGCGCCATCCGCGGGCGCCTCGGTCGATTAATAGCCAGTGTTTTGCAAATCAGACCTTTCACTGAAAAGCTTATCTAATTGGCTCGGCCATCTTTGCACGACCCACACCTGTGTTATGTAAGGCCTGTCTAAGAGTCCGTCTACCGCTGAGCGCCGCTGAGTCATCTGGGGCGGAAAAACGTATTGTAAGGGTGTTGTCGGAAAAGTGTGAAAGGTAAGTTAAGAAAGTTTTTAGGTTGTACGCGATTTTACTGCTTGTGGTATTTTAAAGATTCTCGACCCGTCAACACCTATGATTTAACTAGATTTGCCGTTAGAACACGGTTCGTCAACCGGTTGACATGATCAATGCATTTTGGTCTGATCTTGGAATTTGCAAACGTCATACCTAGAGATTGCCAATGTATTTTACTTCATTTTTCGCTGGTAAATATACTTCATCATTAGTACCCTGTCTAAGCGAAATCACCAAAACCAATGTATGCCTTTTTCAAAGACAATTGACATAGGGGAGACCGGGGCACCTTGGGCCAGTTTTATATATTTGCTATTATAATTTATTAATGACTTTACTAAATGCAAAACTTATATTTTTATAGTAAAGTACCATATTTCATTGATCTCTACAATTTTTTTCTGATTTTTTTCATGAAAAATAAAATTTGTAGTAATTTTTTTTAAAACTATTTACATAATGGCCCACTCTACCCCACAACGGGGTAGGGTGGGCCATGAATAAATATTATGCCTTAATGTTGAGAAAAAACATTATTATTCAAAATACAAAGTTGAAAACCTATGAACATAATTTAACAACCCTTTAGAATTGAAAATCTTTTAAAATTAGAAGTCCTTTGATATTTAAAAAAATCTTTAAAAATGAAAAGACGATTGTTTCAAAATTTCAGGACAAACAATTTCCGTAACATTGAAGATCAATAGAAAAGCTCAATTGAGATAAGGTCCTTTCTGTGCCTCCATGTAGTATTGGTTTTGGAAGTTTCCGTTCTATGTCCTGTTTAAGAGCTAGGCCCAATGTGCCCCGCCTAAGATGGCCCACTGTGCCCCTAATGTTGGTTTTTAGGTTAGATTTAATTACCACCAAACTAAGATGAATACACAAAAGAAAGAAAGTGGAGTGGCTTGGTAAGGTATAAAACTAAATATCTATGTTAATTTTCATTTTTAATTTATACAATAACTTGCCAAAATAAGATATCTTAACACTACCTGTTTCAGCAATCAGACTACCAAAAACAAACATGTGCTTCTAACTTCCCTCCAAATAGTTGTAGACTCTAGATTTTCCCCCTCAGTGTGACCAACCTAGAGACCTTTCAAAAGAAAATTTACCTGGTTTATTGGAAGTAGTTCAGTAAAATATATTAACTATGGCCCACTGTGCCCCGTGGCCTACTGTGCCCCAGTTTCCCCTACTATCACGTGGGATGTCATCCAAAAAAGTCAAATACAAGAAAATCACGCCAAAAAATCGTAGAACCAATTATCAATCATTGGGATGGGGACGCCACCTAGTGCGTTTTTAACCCAAATATGAATGAAGGATGAGTGTAAAATGGATACTTACAATTGATTTGGTAATACGTTTATTCTATCTCTTTTCAGTTGTTGTTTATCGATTTTGAAATAATCAAGCTGGTACAACTCTCCACCCCTACTTGGTTACACACAAAATTATATGTGAAGATTGGTGGGTTACAAGCAAGTGACATTTGCTAGGAATGATAATCAGCTGACATGTAGACCTTGAAATGATCCGGATGTGAAGATGGACCTAAAAAATCCCACAGTCGAAATGACAAGATAGTCAGAGAAGAATATTAATGAACAAGCGGATACATAGTTATGATGTATAATTACGAAAAAAACTAATTGACACCAAGGTGAATCTCGTGATAACAATGCTAGTTTATCACGGGAAATAATTTAGGATGTGTAAATTACTTTAATTCCTCGTCAAGGAGAAGTCATTAAAATGGATATTACTCATACCACAGAAAACACTAGTATGTTTTCTGTGCTCATACTTAAGTTTAAATTATCATCCTTTTAAACCAGATGAAGAATCTGCATTCCTACCAGGTTAATGTAGAATGCATTTTAGTATTTATTTCTTGCCACTGTTTTTGCTTGTACAGTGAACGCATTGCCAACAACTGTTTGACTGGTATTTAAAAGCATAGAGTAAAACACACAGTGTAAACTTTACTATGAAATGGACGAATCACGTTTGGCAAAACCATTGACTATTGGGTACTGAGTTGTATAAATGAATAGTTAAATTAATGTAAAACCCAACCCAAGATAAAAAAGAGACGTAAATGATGTCAGTCTTTGCCATCAGTGCAATCTCCAAGAAATTACCTGTTGATAATTGTATTGTAGATGAATTAGACAAAGTTTCACCATATTTAAAAACATCTCTTAAAAAGGAAAATAAAATAAAAATTATTCAAGAAATCTATTTGGAAGTTGTTAATATCCAATGGATGATTGCGAATTGCTGCGATCGTACGGTGCTTCAAATTATATGCCCCAAATTGTCATGTCATTCTCAATTTTTATTGGACAGTACATTATCCCTCCATGAGTCACCATAAGGTGAAATCTGTCCAAAAAGTAAACACGATCTTACATAAATTCTCCTTTAATAGACACTAGCTGTTACCCACGGGCTTCACCCCATTTGACATCATAAGTATTAATAAAATTATTGATTGGTTAAGTTAACCTGAAATAAACAAAATACAGTAAAAGAAACAAATAATCCCACCTGATTTTAATAAGGTAATAAATTGAAAGAATAACAAACAAATAAGTACAGCTGAGGTATTTTTAACATTAGGTATATGAAAAGTTCCCTTTAGAACGGAATTACGACCTTAATGGGCAATTGATGAAATAATGGATAATTTTGCGCAAGGTTTCTCGTCATGACGAACATTTTAAGTATATGGTTTAGGGGGGTGTGACTTGTAGTTTTCTCAAAAGTTCATGGGTACTTTTGGCTTTATATATAGATTTCCCCGTAAAATATATAAACTAAACAGCAGTAGGAACTCAAAAATAAAACAATGCAAGACGCTCAATCTTACCAATGCACTCTAGATCCAAAAATTTCTCAAAGCCTTCTAGGTCCGAGATGCGTTTGCAATGATAACCACGATATCTCATTTAAGGAAAGTAAATCGTACGGAGAGTGAAACCATAGTTGGGAAACAATGTCAACTTTCCTCTAGAGCTGTCAAGTGCCGCCATCAGACCGTATCAGCTGGGACTCCGACGATATTTACCAGGCCTGATCGGAATCTGAACAGAAGTTAGAACTCTCACTCCGGTATGAAGTGAACTTTGCAAGCTCTCTCTTCCAAGTGGCAAAGATTTGATCTTGTCACTCTTGATCTAACAGCTGTAGAATAAGGTTGTGGCGTGAGAGGACTTAAAAAAAAATCAAATGTGAGAATGATAGAGACGAAAGTGGGTCTTTAAAAGCATGAAATGTATGGATTAAGATTGTTGGGTAAAACTAGCTTTAACCTTTTTCTCTAAATGTATTGATCGAATCATAGCTTCAATTCAAACTTCTCTGCGTTATTACTGGCAGCCTTACTGACGAATTTGGATGTTAGAACAAACATTTGGATTTATATCGTAGACTTTAAATTACGATGAGTTATTATTTACTCAGACAAGTAAGTTTCAAATCAAAAGAAGAGTAGTTTTGAGATCCCTGTTGGATATTTTTGTTCATTATAAATTATAATTTTGACCATATTATACAAACTATTAATTCCCAAAATTTTGAGAGCTATCTCATCAGCAATGAGTGATTATATTTCTAAGAAAACAATGTTTGCAGTCCTGTATTCTTACTGGATTGCTACTATGTGAAATATTTAGCGGGGTTTACAAGTATACCTGATTTACAGTGGCAATATTAGACAATTCGTTTTATTTCTTAATACTGCAATTAAGCCTTCTAGACTTGTCATCATCTAGAAGTATAGTTAATTTCTTCATTCTAACACAAAATGCAGTTTCAATGCTAACGAAACCTAGTCAGATGACCTGTTATTCAATCCCAACATTAAAATTTAAGAATTCGACAACTCATTCATAAGACGACCGACAAGGTATGTTAACTATTAATTTCAATCCCTCACTCCTGGTGGCAAGAATGTCCAAGTGACACAAACTACTCCAGAGACTTGTCTAGTTCAGAATTCTCACGATACTTTCTTCGCAGAATGCTACTGGAAATCACGAAAGAAACTGTTTCCGAAAAACCAGCAAGCTATGTCAGGCACGTCGCTCTCTCGTTCCAACTTGAGACTTGAGAAGCCTATTTCCTCCAAAGGGAAAGTGATGGTGTGATAGCGCGATAAAGACACCAGATCCGCACTTGCTATCCGTCTTCATCTGGTAATTAACATTAGTGCGGGACCTCCGGACCACGGCTACCCTATCATTTGCTGCCGGCTACACGAAGGTCCGGTCCCGCCAATATAATAATTACTATATCGCCCACTAGTGAGATGTTTATTGAGACCCCACACTGCGCAGTGCGCACTTTCAGATTCTCAGACTCTTCATCACCTGTTGTCCGAAAGTGGAGGGACTCATCTCGCCGCGATCAAGTTCTGGACCATTTGGGTCACGTCCATACTTGTAGCGGTTCGATTTAGTATTTCACTATACTTTCTCGACATTCCGTGCGGGACTGCGAATAATTTGCACCGTGAGTATCGTTGTTTTTGATGAGGAAAAGGGTGTTGAAAATTCAAAAATGAGGAAATGGATTACCAAGATTCACAACATATTGCTATTGTTAGGTTTTGATGGAGTTGTGAAATAGTTGTTTCCAACTTTGAAGCTATCGCTGCTTTACACCGACGGAAATACTTTTTATTTGTCTATTGGGTTTCATAGGCAAATTTGAATGAATGTCAAGAGATTCGTCTTCGGTTGATCCAAAATTGAATTAGTTCAGAACTTTAATCAGGAGATCTAATAATTAAAACATTTGACTTAAGAATATTTCCTATACATCATTGACGAATTGCAATGTGCCTTTCTTTGATCAAAGCCGTTTTAAGATTCACCATTTGTAAAGGTAACAGATAACCTTCCATCTCTCTTAGATGTAGTAAGTTTAACCATTGACTCTTGAATACTCCAGCAATTGTTTAAGGATTGACGAGAGACTTGGTTTTTTATTAATTATGACTTAAAAGTTGAAAACATAAAGGTTTTCAGTTATAAATTTGTCTACGAAGGTGTAACTAATCGGAACCTATAAATAAATTCTTAATACAAATTAATTTGAAAGAAACCCCCTTTGAAAAATCTTAGTCACAAATTTAAATTTTGATTGCAAAAACATTTCATTCTGTAAAATTATGTAAACAAAGCACATACGAAGATAAATGACACACGAAGTTAATATAATGTTAACCACTTACAAAACTGTGTGAAAACAAACCATAGAAGTAAACAGAGTTCCAAGCGGAGGCCAGGTGTCACAACGCGCCTATAGCGGTTTGATAACCGCGGGTCTAGGCTGTCTCATTTTTGGAAATAATTAGGCAATCCGGCCCATCGCTAATAGAGTACAAATTGCCGCGCTTTATGAAGCCACCGTGCTGGAGGCGGTGAAGCCGGTTTGCGTAAGCATGCGTCATCAAACGCATTATGAACATCAAAAATAACGGTTGGATGTGCGTTAAAAGCGCTATAGATATCACAATGGACCTCACGAAAGTCCCTGACTCTTTAAATAAATCAGGAGGTTTGGTAAGCTTAAATGTGAGCAATAGACTTTTCGCAGTATTAATGAGAATGGAACCTAATGGAGGGAAAAGTTCCTACAGAGGTTGTTGAAAGGTTCCATTGGGTGTAAAGTTTGAGAGTTATTCAAATTTTTACCACTTTGGGAAAACAAAGCAGGAGACTATGTAATGGTTATGCAAAAGTTACAAAAGATTTCGACCCCGTTTGGCGCATAGAGTGCGATGTAGACTAGTCAAACTAAGGCGTTTTTAAACTTTAGTATCCAACCATAAGTAGTATAAATTAATTGAGTATTTTTACAGCCAATCATTAGATTATCACGTTTCCTATTGTTTGATTGTATAGTTTTTACTCATACAACTATATTATCAATGATTGTTCCTGTCTATTGCTCCTCAACAGAACTTTTAATTCTAAACATTGCTGGGCCTAGAGTTCGCTATGTTATCACATGGTACCCGATTGATACTGAGAAAAGTCCGTAGCTTTTTATGGTTAAAAATGAGTTGTGGCTGACCTGAACCATTGGTCTTTCTATAGTTTTTTGGTTTAAGAACATTAGCAAATCTTCACAAAGTATTTCAATTCATTCCACAATCACCTTCCACTCATATTAACACGTTCGCTACTGCAATAGTACGAAATTTTCCATTCACATGGACCAGCGACGCACATATGCGACGGCCGGTTTCCACCCATAGACTGCCGTCGCATATATGCGACGGCTAGTCACATTAAAATAGACTGCCGACGCATATTTGCGTCGGGGTTCTAATGTTACTAAAATGCTTATATCTTTGTAGTGGTCTATTTGAAGGCACTGAATTCCCTGCAGTGGTCTACAGAGATGTCTGACGTACAACTGCGTCGCTTGGTCTGTGGATATGATGATTGGTGACGTCATATAATAGTTTGGAAAAACTGGTCTTTACTTTTCTGCATCACTGTATGTATGTGTGCAGTATGTATGCTGCATTATACTATGTAGCTTTTATATTTGTTCAGTTATAAACTGTTCTTGAATAATCTGTTTATTTCTTTACTTACTTTCACCTTAAAACACAAAAAAATGAACTGTCGCATATATGCGACGTTTAGTCTATTTCAAGAAAACTATGATAATTTTCACTATTGTCTTCGCTGTAGACCGGGCGTCGCAAATATGCGACATTACAAAAGGTTATAAAAAATACAAATAAACAAGAATAATTTATTTACAAACACGATTGTAGCGTATTACAATGTAAATGATCACTGTTTTACAGGTTTTCGCCCGTGGTCTGTGTGTACTGTTATCCAAGTGACAGTCGGTCTATGTGTAAGATTAAAATGTATACCTCAGTCTGTGGCAATGACCGCGGCGTCGCATATATGCGACGCTCAGTAGCGAACGTGTTAAACTCAAAATAACATCAAATTTTCCAGATCAAATTATATTTACTGAATGATAAAATAAAAATATTAGATTACTTCGATTTTTCATTCTATAACAGGCTTGTGTTGATCAACGCAAGGTACCTGATCAGTCAACTTAGTACTGGTTCAATACAGTGACCACCGTATGTGAAAAAATTAGAGTCAATTTATATCACAAACACATCGTATGTTTACTTTTTGAAACACCTGTGTACAAAGTATGTACGTAAAAATCTGCAGGACATTAAATCAAAGGTATTATCCCATACACGTAAACATAACAGGTATTTACCCATATCTCGTCCATCTGATATAACAGCTTCTGATATTACGTATAAACAAAGATGATTGCATCAGAATGCACCTCATTCCCGCCATAATCTGGTCGGCGATCAAAAGCGCGGGTAATGTAGTTAGAATGGGAGCGCGTTCCGCACAGGTCAAGTGGGACGTTATCACCAAGGGTGTCTAATAAAACAGGAGCTGGCACTGTTATGGGTGCAAGTTAGGGTTATTGGTATGCCTCTAGTGCCTCAGGTCGGCAGTTTAATTCCGCAGTAACACGCGGTCAGATGAAAGGGATTGGATAGTTGTACTTTTGCTCTTTTGAAAGTTATTGTAAGTGGGGTAAAAAGTAAGGGAAATTGCAAACGCGCAGACTTGAAGCGAAATTGAAGTGACCTCTGACCAATGGGTGTTGCTGGCCTAGTGGTCAGCTTCGCGGAGTCCAGTGCGAGAGCAATGAGTTCTTTTCTCGTCAAGTAAGGTTCGGACCGCATTCCCGGTTTGCGATTCTTCTTTAGAAAATGTCACTAAAACTCTTGTACTATAACTCATACATGCATCCAAAGTACTGCTAATCATCCTGCATCCTAATATACATTTCTGTCATCATTATAATAAAACTATGTGTCTGTCTTCCATCACATAAAAATCACTATACCAGCTAGCAGAAAAGTACGAAAATATAGGCAATTTATAATATACCGAGACAAATTTTGGAAAAAGAGTTTTTGATATATTTTACTTTTTGCTTTGATCTAGTTCTTTTAAAATCTTAAGTGGAGAATTGGGGAGTAAATGTGATTTTTTTCGATTGCAACAAAATGAAAATAAAATCTTTATACTTATTATACCAAGGGTAGGGTTTTCCCTGTAAACCCTTTTTCACCAATCTTTTACATTTGATATGTCATTTTAAAGCGTGTGATCGAGCTAAAGGATGAATAGTAACTTAAAAAAGTTATTTCCTTTAGGGCTTCCCCCATAGCATTTTGGTTGTTTCTAGAGTTCGCTTACAAAGATCCAGTACTTATGACTATTTTTCATTATAACTAGTTTTAATGTGAATTGAAATTTTACATCTGATCCTACAGTTTTACTAAGCCACATTAAGATTTTAAACAAGAGACGAAAAGGTTTATGAAAAAAAAATAATAGGCTCCTTTAATAGTGGCTACCTAATTCAGGTAGATAAACCACTCTTTATGTTATAGATCAAACTTAATTGATTGTAAATTAGTCGTTTTATTCACCCAACAACTGCCATAAGCAAACTTTTGAAAGTTAAAAGGACGCTGCATTTAGTCTTGTATCGGAAACAAGTTTTAAACCTAATAAAAGTGCGCAGCTTGCGCATGGGTCCTATTGTTTTACATATTTTATTTTTTTTTCGTTTTTTATTTATCCTCTATACTCACTGTAATCTGACACTATGTTCATCCTACATTTGCGGCGTTCACCGAGTTGCGGCATCCTTTGATGATTGGCCGGATTTGAACCCTGCACTCCAGGTCACAAGGCCCGTTCTAGTAGCTCCCGTGCTATGATGGTTGTTACATGTTTGCTCTACATCATACATTGATACAAATCAAGGTTTTTACAAGTCAATGCCCCAGAAGACGGCAAAAAGCCGAGACCAGTCCTGGCTGAAACTTGTCCCGGTGAAAGGCTCGCGGATCCAAGGTGAAATATCCACTTGGAGTCGAAATTCCGTGCAATAACACGCTTGGATTTATGATGTATTACCTTACGACTTGATAGCATATTTCTTTGATACTCGGTGATTTAGTATTATTGTATTAATCTTAGTATTTCCTAATATGACCTGGCTTAAGATTTAGTTATTTATAAGAACAGATGGTACTTAGTCTAGAACTCGTAATGTAGAACCATAGATAAAACATACTCACACAATTTCGTCTACCCCATACCAGCGATCAGTGTGGACGTACATGAACTAGACACGAAAAACCAGCTTCAAAATTTACAATGGAGGAGTCTACTTGTGTTGCTTAGTCTATGATAGAACCTTTGACTTTTCAATGAATTTCCAAAGTTTTTGATGATTTTAATGGCACAAGATATATATCTCTAGTAATATTGTAAATTTTGTAGACTGGCATACGTTCTAACCATTCCCATACAAGCTCCGCTTCTAATCTATCATGAACAAGTATTTTTTTTTTATTATTTCGAGAATGGATTTTTGTAAACAGCTACAATTTTGGAAATCAAGTTATATTTAAAAGCTGCAAAAGTACACCGAACTGAGAAAAAAATTTGTTTGACAATTCAAAAATTAATCTTATCAAGTCACTGAAACACCATCTCATACTATCCGAAATGGAAGAATAACTTAGTTAACATTTTCTTATGCGTCGATTTTTTATGAAAGTTATATTTTAATTGTTACTCTCGTATAGCCTAGTTTAAGTCAGCAATTCACAAACAACTGACAGGTCGCGGAATAAAATCATACAGTGGACAAACTTTTTCGACCCGGACCCGAAGTTTGGGTAGTTTTTCACCACCCGATTGGGTTGGTACCAAAAACGCTGTGATTTTAGTAAGGGTTAGTGTTTTTACCCATCATATTTACAATTCAAACTTTAAAAATGATGATCGAGGAGGTTATCTTCAAACTAAGTAATCTAAATACCTGAATATTTGAGAAAACGTTATTCTGGTTTTCAAGTGGGATTTGAACAAATTTTGGATATTTACACCCTCGTATTGTGTTCGGGGATATGTGCAAGGTTTGAGAAATTGAAACCTTACGATGTCAACGCAATCGTTAAAGGGCAAGTTAGAAACCGTCAATTATTTTGCGTAGTTTTAGGAGTTATGATATTCCCAGATGATAGGCCTACACAGTGTGAGTGAAAGATGTATTGAACAGCTGTCCTCAGAACACTGACAGTCAAGTGAACAAAGTGAGGTGAAGAATCTTAGATAATGATTAGACAATGACCATCGGATATAAAAAAAAAGCTTCATCTACTTTCAAGGTATTATATTTTATTTAAATTATATTTTCTCCTATTAAGTGGTGTTTCGGTCAATGGTAGGACCTTCCCATGTTAAATCCCAAACCTCGACTGCTGAGGATGAATGGTGTTGGTTTCTTGCGGTTCGTAGTGAATGGTGCAGGGCCGGGAACTGGTTTCAATACTGCGCAACTGCGGTAACTTTGGTCTGCCCCCGACAACTTTTATTCACTCTGTCACTCACCTGCTCTTTGTTTTTATCTTCCCACTCACAATTATAGCGATCTTGACCACGCCTCTCGTAACAGCTGAGCGGTCCCAGAGTTTTGGTCTCGAATCAGCTGTAAGTGACCAGTTCGTTCTAGGAACGAGTTAAATTATTCAGTTCGTGGGATATTTAGGTTGTTCCTGGTTGTTGGAATGTATGTCGCCAGGATGTTTTCCCAGGACGCTAGGCACGAGCCCGCGATTGTTTTTGACATTTTCAGGCTAGACCTAGGGATTGCGGCATTATCCCATTGGTGATTTGGCAGGATTTTAACCCGGTGCCTCAGGGACCAAAGTCCTGCGCTGCAAAACTAGGCCACATCGTTCATTTTGTAATAGGCGTTTACTGAACGTTTTCCTAACATAATGTTGATCAGGTTTCTTGACATATTAATGTCCAACAACTATTGGTTATCTTTTATGTATCCACACAATCCCATTTATACGGAGACAAATGTGAAACCACAATGGAAATTGTGTAATCACAATTTATAACAGATTAATTTTTTGATTAATTTAATTTATTTATATAAATTTGATACTCTGGATTGCTCATTTATTGTTCTTATCAATTGTCACAACCATTATTGTTGCTTTTATCCTCGCGTTTTGTAAACGCGTAGGTTGGGGTTGATTGGTTTTTTTGGTTGAGTGTATTAGAGGAGGTAATGGTGTATCGCTGTTTAAAAATAAATTGTTTTAAATACATATTGATCCCTTGCAGAGCATACATTCATTCGCTTCAGCTACTCTTATCTTCAAGAGAAG
Organism: Macrosteles quadrilineatus; assembly: GCF_028750875.1. Classification (NCBI taxonomy): domain Eukaryota; kingdom Metazoa; phylum Arthropoda; class Insecta; order Hemiptera; family Cicadellidae; genus Macrosteles; species Macrosteles quadrilineatus. The sequence goes on from NW_026542598.1 coordinate 29,149,885, forward strand.
ATAACCATTATAACAATACTCAAGAGACCGGTAACCTCAAATTCAGTGAAAACAAGCTTACTCTCATCACATAGTTTACAACATTCTCATCAGGATGTGTCTCGTATAGTTTGTACCACAAGACTGTGATGTTAGTGGCCTATCCACATCAGACCGTAAAGTGTTTCCATACAACTTTACAGCTCACCGTTCCCTGACCTAGTTGTGCCCTTCTCTTCGTTTGAACGTGGTTTTCATTTGCTAATCCGATGAATTCTATTACCATTCAGGTCATTTTCAGTTGGTCAATTACAATAGAACATCTGTCGCTGTGGCCCAATTAACTTGCAAAAACATATGTACACCAGTGAGAGGAGTTGCACTTCAAGAACTTTTCTTGAAAAATGTTTTTAGATTGCATTCATCTTCATTTGATTCCAATTTATGCTGTGTTCACAAACAAAAGCGATCAAAACCACCATAGCCTATATGTGATTTCCGATTGGTATCCACTTGCAGCGTACTTTCAAATACACAACCAATAAGTTTACAGAGCTGTGGGCAATGAAAATCTAAGATTTACTTCTAATATTAGCGAAAACACGAAATTTTCTTACAATATAGAATGTAAAACAAATAACTAAAATTTACAAAATCAAAACATGTTACATTGATAACCGAAGATGTTTATCACCTAAAAGTGTTAGTGAAATCTCGAACAAAAATGAGGACATCTAATATTTATATTTTTGTAGAAAGTAATAGCTGGAAAATCAAAATCCATCCTTACGTAGGCCTAATGATTTTATAATTCATATCTTTTTAATAACGGCTTTTTTGCTGCTTTTTAGAAAAACTTTAAGGACTATTAAGATTTTTTCCAAAGGGTTAATTTAGAGTATTTTAGAGTGTAGTGCGAGTCGAGTCATCCGCTTTTCTTATTTGCTTAGGTTAAGGAATCCCAATTTGTCAAAGGTCAAACTACAATCGTTGACAACTTGTCGTAGTATTTATTTATGTTTGAATTTCATCTTTAATTCCTACACTACACCCCGATTTTCAATTACTTATGATGATTCCAAACCTCGGTCAGATGACGGAGTGAATCTCCAGACGATGTTGGACGATGACCGCCGTGACCCTGACCATGACCCCGGCCAGTCGTGAGCCCGAGATGACCAACCGAGGTCAAATCCTTGACTTTGCCCATCCTCACACAATAAACAAACGCTTCCCCCATGTAATCTTATACCGGCGGCTATCATGCGTTAAAACGACGCGTTTTTCGCAATCTCGGCAATTTGGTATTTAGATGTTCATTGTTATAGCGAAATTAACTGCGGCGTTTTCAAGTCCAAATAAGGAAATGTATTGTGAATCACTGGGTTCACGAAGACGAGGACAATGAAGTAAATTAGGGTGAATTTGTGTTTAAGAGCCGTGCCAGTGATTGTAGGTACATTGGTAAGGGCGACCTTTTGTCATGGAAATATTACCGAGGACTTAATACAAAGGACACATCTTAATATCATAAATGGTTACCACAACTTTTACTACATTATTGAAATTTAACCAAGTTTTATATTCGAGTTCAAAATAAACATTTTGGATTAACGTTTTGCAATACCATCCCTCTTACAAAATAATGTTTTCTTCGAGTTTTTTTTTCTACTACTTAGAAAATACGATAGAAAATACTGTACATATAATAAGTAAACGCTACACGTACAACTAATTGATTTAACCTTTCTGGTGTAAGTGTAATTAGGGCTATAACCTTAATTCTAAAAAATACACAATATAAATTTTATATAAAACATTCTTCGCAGGAAAAATAGCAATAACTTGAATTTTGTACTAAAATGACTGGTACATTCACAAGAGTTTTTGACCACTCATATTACAGAGAATGTTGTGTTGTTTGCTCTTAAATAATAAATCCTTAACACTTTACATACGATTAAAAATCCCTTAAGCTGACTCTTAGTTTACAAAAGTAAACTTTATCCCTGAGATCATTTGGGAGGGAATGAAAAATGACAATATTAATTGTAAAAATATGATTTTGTTTTTATTGAACTTAGTGTCTTGAAATGGTCAAACATTAGCATTGAATATTAGATACTGAAGTCAAAGGTATTAGTAGATCAATTGCTATGAATTTGGCACAAGATGCTGACAAAGTTTAAGGTTTTCCTAAGAAAAAGAAGTTGATAAAAATGTAGATACAAGGAAAAATAATAAGTCCAGATGTTAAAAAACGCTTGCAAGATTTTGTCAAAATTACCTAGGAATTTTATTGCTTCCTTCTGCGACAGGGTTTTCAGAGGTATATATAATTTGTAGACCAAGTACAGTAGAAACTTCGATAACAAGTCTCTTATGAGGAGCATCAAAATAAGACGAGTTATCAAGATTGACCTCTTATAGACGTTTGCAGTCATGTATAATTAATTAAGAGTAATACAAAATCAAGGGTATTTGAAAATCACACTCGTTAACAAAGGCCACATGTTATTGATTGGCTTTTTATTTCGGTTCCTACTTTCAATTTCCAACAAAAGTTTGGATAAAAAAAGTTCCTCAAATCTTCTAAAAAATCACACCCTTGAAGTCTGGATAGCATACCCAAGGCGTTCCCAAGACAATTTTAAACTCATTTCCCGTTTTCTGCATCCTTGTCCAAGTACAACATCCATATTCATTTCCATTGCTCATTTCCCCGGTTGCTAATGTCTCTATTATTGTCCAGTGTGTCGGTTCCCCCGGCGATGGTGTTGTGACCTTGGTACATTCTCAAGGTCACGCGCCCCCTCGCTGCCACGCCCTGCATTGGAAAGGTCATGGGGATACGCACTCACGCTGTTTATGTAATAAGGCACGACCTCAACCGATAATTAAAATTAATCACTAATTAGGTTATGGTGGTTTACGGTATCTGTTGAATGAAATTACAGCACCTACTTCCAAGTCACCGTTATCCAAGGGTGAAGGTTAAAAGAAAATTCTAACTACAATAGAATTCTTTGTTTACTTTTTTTGGGGGGGGGATTTTTTCTCCTAGTGAAAACTATTTCTTACGACGTTTCGGAATCTGGAGTCTGGCCCCGTTTTCAGGTGTTACCTTAAACATGATAAGATTAATAAACGAACTAAGGCGAAGCTGGAGAATCACATTTGAAAACCCCACTACTAAGTTGTTTACTAAGTCTTCAGATAATAAATAACATTATTTTTCCGATTGGTACTATCCAACAGTGTGCTTGGTAATTAATATTTTGCTGCTTCATAATCTATGGTTTTTGATAAATGCGGTAAAAAATACTTCTAGAGACTATTTTAAACTGGTATGGACTTAAATCACAATTAATTTAATAATCACTTCTTGTTTAAACAAGTAATCTAATTGTCTACTCAAGAACACCTCTTCTCTATTATCAAGATGTAAAAACCAACTTCAATCTCTTGTCTTAGTCTTGTTAGTATCTTTGCCATGGTTCTCTTGTAAAAAATGTAAAAAATAAAATGGGGATAATCATGAATAATATAAACACATTTAAACCCCATCACTGCATATTGTTAGTTGTTATTGTTGTTGTTGTTGTATTTTAATATAGGACAAGTAATTTTGTTTACCGTTGATTAGGGTTTGTAGTCAATTGTGACACACTTATTCTGACAACATCACAAAAGAAAGTAGTATATTCAAGAGTACCTACCAACACGAAAGATAGAATAAATTACAGACATTAACCTAAACCAATTGCACACTGTATATTCTTTCACACGTAAAATACGAGAAAATAGTGATATTACTGTAATCACACATCTTACCACCAGGCAGTTAGCACAATTGCTACCGAGTTTTCACCTAGAGAGCGCAAGGACCAATTAACAGTCCCTCTGTGAGTCTTGCGGCCTGTTATTATTATTGTTATGATTCGCAGCCAGCTATTTAGGTTGGACCAGGAGAAATCATTTAATTTCCACATGACCTGTTCCTAGACCCACCATTGTGTAGCCAACCGGTCATTTGTCAGTGCGAACACCTTCCCGATCATATGTTCCACCTGATTGTTGCGATCAACTGTTTTGTCTGATTGGTCCCTTCCTCATTGTTACCGTCTCAGTTCCTTTCTCTGTCGTGACTCTGAGCTATTGGGGCTCAGTTCGGCCACATGGTTGATTGATACGTTTGATCGCCTTCTAATTTCTTGGGAAAGGAAGTTCTCGGTTGAAAGTGTAGAGGACGATGACGGACAAGGGTAAGTGGCTGAAGAGAATTTTGTATGAACGTGGATGACGACGGTAGGTTGTAACATGTGGTAAAGTGGGCTTGAAGTATGGTAATGTGCTCTGTTCACTGTTGACACAAACGTGACCTTTGGTATAGTAGTATGTTTTCTGTGCCTTTGGTCTGGAAATGGATTCATTGTTAGAAATTAAATTATTGGTAATAGAGCAGCTGTGGATTAGGATCCGTGCTAGTAATTTACGAAGTTTTGATTTTAAATCATTATGAATCAGGAACCAAGCAAAAGTTACCTTAAGCTTTACTTCCCCTTTTTACCTATTTTATTCCTTTAATTATCTCAGCTGTGCTTGTACTATGAATGAAGAATAGTATTTATACATTAAAAACATTAAAAGAATACTGGTAGGTAGTCTAGTGCGTTAAACGCTCACCTTCAAATCCTGAGTTGCAGTTTCGATCCTGAGAGTCGTGGTTTTACTGACAGATTCTAAACAAGGATAGATGTACTTGTACCTTTGACGTCATTAGTTTAAGAATGTGACCCAGAAAGTATACTTCTTGTGAATGGGTGCATTATCGATAGTATCTGCATTTCTACGTCCATAACCAATGAGAGGCCTAATTTTTGTTTCTGTGAATTACCATGCTACAGCTCACAAATTACAGCAAGAATGAAAGTTAGCTTAATTTGAACTTACGACTTATTCAAGGTTAACTAAGTCCGGCGTGTGGTAGGTGGGTCCATACGGATATCCTTGAAGTTGTTAGGCTTGGGATTGGTTGTAAATTTCAACTACACTTTTGGTCAATGTTATTTCTGTTACATAGGCATAGTCGCGAAAAACAGCCAGTTCCATGGCAATTGATTAAGATTTTTACCAAAATAATTTTTACTTCAGTAACACACAAATATTTAAGTAAGAATCGTAAATATTATTTAAAAATTTTCACAAATGTAGGTAATTTCTCACCTTACGCCATAACCTCCTCTAATACAAGACCGTTGGTGTGTGGCAACGTAACTCGACCAGCCGGCATATTATCAATTATCAATTAGTTGAGATGGGGACGTCACCTAGGTGTGTATTCTAACCCAAATTTGCCATCGTAATAACAGCAATAACAAACCTGTAAAGAAAACATTACGCAAACACTCTATTATGAATCAATGCAACAGCTGTTTCCGTAGGCCGGAATAGCGGCGTTGCCACTTGTATTAGCGTTTGTCTCACTGCACATTTCATTACAAGTGATTATGCAGGAGTTAACAGGTAAATGTAATACATATCTTACAATATTAGTCTAAAACGGTTTATATACATCTTCAACATAAAACACGATCCAATTAACCAGGTTCAATTCGTATTCTCTTCCACGTAACGAAATGTGTGCACGTTGCACCACTTGCATTATCTTTGGCCTTGACACAGTGTCTGTTAATGTTGTGATATCAGCGCTAGATATTGTTTATAATCAATTCAAAATAATACCTTTGTTGAAACAATACCAGATCGTGAACGGTTGTATCGGGTAGAACCAAGGTTGTTCCACCCACCGCAACGTAGCCTTCCTTGTGTGTATAGCAGGCATTGCGTCAGTGAAATCCGCCTCAACCAAGTATTGATATATTTAATTGTACATGATGGCTAACGGGATTGCCAAGGAAAAAAATCTTCGACATAGCAGTGTTTTGTATTTAGTATTTTGTTAATTTAAAATTAGGAGTATCGACTGATTTTTGGAGGAGATATAATGACTCTAAACTCAGTCTCTATTATTGTTGTAGCCCGGAGGATTTAAGCATTGGCTATTGGATACTATTGTATTGGTAGTCAAAGATTTAACGTTAGGATTCAAAAACTGTAAATTGTTTACGAAATAAGTATTCAACCCAAATAGTTTCAGCAGTTAAAACAAATCAGTAGAACACGATCATAAGGATTAATAATCATCCACCAAATGTTTTTTTGGCAAAATATACTTGGATAAACGGATTGGCTTACATGCTTACATTCTTGAGTTTGATCAAAAACTCACCATAGATTGTTAAGCGTGCTGTCAGTGTTATCAAAGGTCAATGAGTGACCATTTGAGTTTGGGCAGTTTCTACTTCTTAGGCTACCAGAAAACGTCCAAATGCCAAGGCTTACGAAAACAAAACAATGTCAACGTTGACGTTCTAACAATGGTATCGTGGTTATCCTGTGAATCCCTAACATTGAAGTATAGAACAATACTAAGTGTAAACGCCCTCTACGAGCAAGGCTACATTCACAGCGATACACTTTCAAAATAAATCCTTTCCCTTTCCCAGCCGAGTTATGGGAATTCAGTAAATTGGTTAATGCGTCCTAGTTCAAGGCCTCGCCGCGCACGACCTGTGTAGCATGTAGCTGCGCTGTGCTCCATGGATCTGCAACTAGGCATCTCGTGTATCATGTACCATGTAGCTATGCTGCACACCTCTCCAGCTGCTAGGTGTCCTGTGTAACATGTGGCTGCGCTGCGCTCCACCTTGGAAGATTAATCACTTTCATTGTGTCGGCAATATTGTTAGTTGAGTAACTTCTAAATTGACTGTATTGATATATGGCCGCGATTACCGCGTGTGCCCGGTGTGTTATTCATTGTACTGTTACACCATTCACACATGCGATACGTGGTGACATGTCGTTGAAATGCAACCATTGAAATAAAAAGAAAATCTATAAATAGCTACAATGAAGAAATGTCAATGTAGTTAGGCGTTAATCATGTTTAACTATAAGGTGAAAATGAACATTAATATTACGAGGAGTTTTAATCCATAGTATTTAACATTAAATGTATATATTATGTTGTAATAGTGGTTCAGAAAAAATGTTGTACTATTTGTGTGCTCCTAGCAGTTAGCCTCTCAGACTTCGGTGCAATTTTGTCTAGTTCGATCCCTAACATATTCACACACGTTTGAGGGTTTTAGGTAGCTTTTCCTTAAATTTCGGACACCTAAAATTAAATATCTTTGGCCAAATACATTATTTGTTTAGCACAGGAAACATGTTTTGTACACTGTTCAAATTTTAATCCGAACTTCTGGGTAGTGCATATGTACTATTTATATAAATTTACCATACATATTTACTATCCGTACGTACTTAAGATATTTAAAAGAAGAAAACGTTTGCAACAACTATAAAATGATTTTCTTTAAATGTGTATACATCAAGCAATGTTATAGATTCGGTAAGCTTCTTCTGTAAACATTGTATTTCAGAAGAAGTAGTCTACTATAAGAAGTAGTCTACTAACTACTTCTACCTTCTTTATAACATGGAAAATGTGGACACATTTTTATTTTGCTTCCGGTCAGAATTGTATTAAAAATGGAGGATAATCTATGTATTTTGAAGAATTGTAAGAAGGGATATGTGATGAATGCTTAGGAAGAATTGTATATCTATAAGGAAAAATGTAAAAATAGAAATAAGTTGATTAATGAACAAGTAAATTTCGATTCCAGTTGTACTTATAAAAATGTATTGACCTGTGTTTCCTGTAGCCAATAGGGTATAAGTAGGGACGCCATTCAAGATTCTTGCCATTCGCCTATTGGGTCTGATGATGATTGGAGTGTCCAATCGAAATCGATCACCACTTACCATCTTTTGTATATTTACCGTCTTGTAAGTTACATTATAAGCGTAAATATATGTTTTAAGTGTTATAAGACAATGGTTTTAAGTGTTTTTACGAATCTTGTTTTCTTTGTTATTGTTGAAATTATATTTACTGTTATTGTTGAAATTCTTATTTTATTGTTATTTTAAAACTCATATATTTATTGTATTGTTGAAACTCATATATTTATTGTTTGTCGTTAATTTATTTTTTCACTTACTATTCTTGTTTGTTGTTCTTGTTCATTGGTTGTTATTTCAAGTTCTGCTTTGTGTACGTCTATTTCGATACTACTCAAATCAAATTGTATTTAATTACTGCATGTCATTGTCAAAAATTATTTTGTATGTATATGTTTAAGTTAGATTAAGTCATCTATACAACGTATTGTAAATTGGTTCTTAGCCGTTGGAAGGTAAAATAAAATAAATAAAATAATAAGACGTATCTTTATTTACTTTCCGTATTAAATTTCACCACGATCGCACCCACTGCCTTCTAGATTTTTTATTCGTGAGCCAGGTGGGCGAAGTGGAGAACGTCACGTAGAAAGCTACAAGAGCAGAACAAACACGAGATCTAGATGGCCCTCGATTGCCGTTATGATAGTGAATTTTGACAATCGAAAATGAGACGTGGCCAATTGAGTCGCAATCGAAGCCGATGGTCCTCAGATTATAACTGATTGTAGACACGTACTTTCCCCTGCGGCTTGGGTGTTCTAAAATCTCTTCTCATTCTTACATATTTTGATTTTAAATGTGTGTTGATTTTTAAGAAGGTCTAGTCTTGGGAAGTAAACTAAGTGACAAGGTTATCAAGTGAAAAACTATTTATTTTATTTTATTTTATTTCATTCCAACGGCAAAACCATTATACATTTCAATACAAGAAAGATGGCTAGGTACTATTTACATACTAAAAAAAATAATGGATACTGAGTGCTAACAAATACATAACATACAAGCAAATAAATAGTAGTATAACAAACGATGCAACAACAACAACACTGTGGCTAATTAATAAACTATTGACATACCACAAAGAAGAATTTCTAGAAAGCTATCAGGCACACATGGAAGTTCCTTACTAGATAGTATAAATAAATATAACAAAAAATATAAATAAATATAACAAACAATATAAATAATATAACAAACAATATAAATAAATATAACAAACAATATAAATAAATATAACAAACAATATAAATAAATATAACAAACAATATAAATAAATGTAAATAAATCTATATATTATATCTATATATATATAAATATCTAAGTACTATTGACGTGTAATGAGTTAAATTTAATAAGTTTAATATTAGGCTGAGAAGTGACGTATTCCCACGCTCTTTTAGTGTAGGTGTGGTTATGAAATATTCCTTTTAAAATACCAAAGACGGTTTGGTTATTGGAACATTTTCCGTAAATTCACTACCACTTTCGTTAATTCACTGCCACTTATTATTATATTAGGTTAGGTACAATGTTTAATCCTTATGTTTAACATAACCTAACTTAACCTAATATACTAACTAGTGGTAGTGAATTAACGGAAAAGGTCCGAAAATTTTACAAATACGTTAGTTTGTATTCGTAAGCTACTTTTCATGTGTTCATAGAAAGGTTCATTTAGTAAATGTTACCTTGTTTGTAATTGTCAAGAACTAAACTAACCCAGTAATGCCCTCTTCGTGAGAACACCCAAATGGCTTCGTAGTTAAATGTTGAATAGTTTCGGAAAATTCAAACAAAATGTCCAAAACACTAGTAAAATATGTTTTCTCTTGAAAACCCACAAAAAGTCTGACGACAAACAGCAAATTGGCGCCAGGGATGAAAAACTTTCTCCACACTTACAATCAATCACAATTACAACGTGATTATCAAAGACGGCGGTTATATTTACAAGGTATGAAAACAGGAAAATCGCGATAACCCGTGTGAGACAACACGCTGGATTAGCTGCCTTGTAGATGTTATCTAGCTTTAGCAAGATTCTCATTAACATGCAAAGTGTGGAGGAAGACATCCAGCGTTGGGCGGCCACTGATGGCTAGATTTATCTAAATCGTGTTAACTAAAACTGTGTAAGTTTCTGTTTAACTGCTGCATGTGTGAGTTTATTAGTTCGTGGTTTTCTTCCCTAGAAAGGTCGATTTGTTGAATGTTAAAAGTGAAAGTGTATCTAATGGATTTGTGCAATTGAGGCATTAGGATTTTCTATTGATAACACTCAATAAATTACACATGAGAGGACTTGTGCACAAACTGCGCATTTAAGGTTCAAAATCACCTATTATACTATGTGATTCTGATTTAAGTTGAATTAATGGTTTTGAGCTCAAACAAAACAAGAACCTCGAGAACCAAGAGCAAGAGAGAACAAGAGCTATTCCGCCGAAACGTGCAACATTCGACATGCATCTAAAACTGCTGACAAAGTCACTAAGAGTCTATGAACACTTGAATCTACAAAACTGTCTTCTGTAGTATAGTTGTATCATAGTTTGTTCAAATAATGAAGACGGTCGAGGATAAGGCCTACCTGCGGCCAACGAATCCTGTTTGTAGGCATTAGCCGCAAGCAGTGCTCTCTGGTCGCAAGTACACTAGGTTAACCTAACCTAACCTAACCCAACCCAGAACCACCCAGTTTGCTTTCGTTTTTTAAACAACCTGCAAAGACTAAAATTTGGTGCGAGGTTAGCCTAGATGTTAGCTTCTACATCGGTGAGAGATGGGGAAAATACACCAAATGTGAGATGGGTAATCTTGGTATATTCGAGAAAAGTTGATAGGTATAAAAAACTCTCCTTCTTTGTGATGTTCTAAAATAAAAAATATTTCGTTGAAACCAACAATACCCCTTAAAATTAATACACTTGAGAAATTCCCCACTATTGCACCTCCTAGTTTCACTTTTCCATTATATTGTCTGACGGTAGGTAAGTCATTTCTCACATCGCATATCGCAAAGGTGAACGGGGAAGTTTAGTGGTAATCAGTTGTAATTAGTACTTGGGAGATGTTTATGGACTGAGAGCTCTGACATTTCAAAGTCTCCTCCCTTCACACTGGGACGTCTTCACACGAAAATCACCGATAAATGGAAAGGTTATCAAAGACGATCAGAGAAGATCCGATCTGGAGGTTCAGCCTTGTTAGCTTCTCGTAAAATATCACAGTGGTTACAGTAACAGTTTAAGCTTAGATTTTTATATAACCAAAACTAAATGGGTGTCTTTGTTGGATATAGGTGTTCCATACTGGTGCAATTCTTCTCATGTGTAGGCACTCTAGCTTTTCTAATTCTTAAAAGAGTTGTATTAAGATGGGAATCGAAACATCAGATCCCTAGTGCAACTTCTAGTCAAGAGTCTCGCGCTCAAACCTCAACAATCACCAATATATGTTTACTATATGACGATTCCCGGTGGTTGGAGCCCTGCCTAACTGCTGAGTATAAACCTAACTGTAAATCAGAAGAGAATATGTAGGTTTCTCAGGCGCGATGCCTCTCTATGTATTGAAGAACTCCTTTCTCCTAAAACCAACCTTTATTTTTATTTTCTTCTCCTATACATAGTATAAGGTTAAAAGTACTGTAATCATAAAAAATTTTGAGTTTGATTGGAAATATTTGTTTGTTTCTTGAACCTAAAAAAGTGGGTTTCGATTGTCTGTGTGTGTCTGTATGTGAGTATGTATAGATGTATACAAAGTACAGTATCGTCTAAATTCAATTAAATTATTTATGCCATGGTATCAACTGCCTTTTTTCTTTAAATTTTATTTTCATGGGGATTATCCAAAAATATCCCACAAAAAATGGATCAATATTGGATTTTTACAAATACTGCTCTTAAGATTTTGGTTAAAATTGCTATGGCCCCTTTAACTCTAAACGAAATTTGTGATTTTCCTCATAAAATATCATAGTTATTCCCACCGCTAAGGGTTGTTGACAAACTAATGGGAGACAGTATGTGTCAGGTTGCTGATGCCGTCATTTTCCTTAGGTACTGTGTATTATACCTTTAAGCTTTTCTTACTACAACAATTGATGAGGACATAAAAGGTGCTTTAGTGAAGACTAATATAAGGAATCCCTTTCAGTTTATTTATGAAAAATAAAGCGATGTTTAACTTAACGTCATTACACTATCTAGGCCAAGTGAACCAATTTTTGTTCTAAAACTTGTTTCAACTTTAACACCGTAAAAGAATATCCTACACAATAGTGAATCCAGTCAAGACGATACTTATAAAATTGTTACTTAACCCTTCCTTTGCTCTACGTTCTGCAGATGGCACACACACACTCACACACATACACATTGGCGGCGAAAGTGATGTTTAGTGTTGCATGTCGCGTGGTGACAATGGAATGCATACTGATATCGGGTCGAGGGCACTTAGTAAAACTATAACCAACGCTGTAGAACAGTGTCAAAGGTTTGCTCGTAAAAATGTGTAGTTAATACCTGCTCCAGTGGTGGATCTAGGATCTTGTCAATGGGAGGGTAACGGGGGTTTTCCACACCAGGAGGGGGGTGGACAATTTGCTATTTTTAAAGCCAATTTAGCGTCTAGAACTGTATCCAAATTCCGTTACGTTTTTATGACGAAGTGTATCTTTAAATGTATATTACTAGGGTTAAATGGGGGCTTTAGCCCCTAAAGCCCTCCTTGAAACCGTCACTGGCTTCAGCACTACCGAACATTCTACTCTAAGCTAGATCTAGCGATTAAGCATTAGTCTATCCAAGTTTAATGAGGGTTAAGTGGGTTTTCTGACCTATGTACCTGATCTCAAAAAACATTTGGTTTTTATTTTTGTTAAATTGAAACAATTTGATTCATGTTTGAAATTTAACTTCCATATCCTATTAAGGAACACATTTTTTTGTTCGGGAGTTTAAAGTTAGAGTTATAAACTGAAGATTCTATATTATTTGTTATTTTCTACCTCTTTAACATGTTTACGGGTTTTAAAAAGGAACGGTTCAAGCGTATTTTTCGTTAGATAGTATAGATTGAATAAACTCATTAATCTATGATAGTATCATTAAATCTAGAATCGATTACTCTCGTAATCGAACCTGCGACCTTCAGATTTGAAGGTGAGCGCTACCACTCGGCCACCCAGACAATTACTGAGTAACTGCATAGCGTAATTAGGTTAATTATGGTGGCTAATTAGATTAATTTGGGTAGGTTAATTGGGTTGTGTTCATAATAACTATCTATCTAGATTAATGATAAAATGGCTTTGAGGCGAACATAGACAAAATCTATAAATCTGAATTTAAGGGATTTTCAGTTGTATATGGTCAAAACTAACAGCTATTACAGCATTATTTACGGTAAGCCTACTTGCTATTTATATTTTTGTGAGTTTCGGAACGTCATCAGTATATTTTGGGTTAATTTGTTTAAGCAATTTATCAGAGCCGTTGTGTCAATACGTCGAAATGATAAACAAATTAAAACTTAAATAATTTTGGCAGGTAATTGTTTGGTAAATGCAGTTTGAATTTTCAAAGGGGTTGAGTTACACAAACAGATAAATTTTGTACAGTTATCATATGACAACTAGCAATGCTCTGAGTCAAAACACCCACATAGGGTTTAAGGTCTTATGAATGTCTTACAACATGTTAATTCAAACTATTTGGACAAATAAATCTACCCTACTATTCAATACAATATAAAGGTTAGAACAACTGAACTTTTACTATCAACCATCATTAAGTTAGTTGCAATTCTCAATAAATAGATGTCAACATAACCTATAAATTAAAAGCATTACATTATCAACTGATCTTAGATGCAAGTGTATTTGGATGCAGCCCAAGTCCATAAACAATCTTCTACTTCCACATTTCTCTACAACGAAAATGCATCTCAAGCATATGAGTAATGCACCAGATCCATGATATATCCATCATTGTTCTTTTATCACCTAGAGAGAGCTACAAGTGCTGTGTGCTAGAGGTAGGTTCCATTTGCCACCGTCCTTTCAACCAGGTCAGATATACTGATATCTTTAAGTCAACTTGCAGGGTAGTGTAACACTCCCTGTTTAGTAAAATCGGTGGATTAGCTAGAAATTGGAATATGGTGGGTATATTTTTGCACGTAAAACATATTTATTTTACGTTCCTTATGGCTTCTTTGTGGCTCTTTTGAAAACTTAAGTGCTGTATTTAACATTAAAGCTAGGAGTCTAACTCAGTTGGCCTCAAGATTTCTATATTCGTTTTCGTTAACACCCTCTCTACTTGGTTGAAAAAGCTGTCCAGCACACGCAAAGAAAAGGGGACAATTTTCTGTTTTCTGACCTTACTTTGAGGTTAAGAATGTTGTCTTGTCGGAGCACATGCATACGATTGACTGAGTAAAATCATGGCCTAGAGAATAGGCTGCTGTTGCACTAATTCATAAAGGGGCGCCTGCGAAATGTTTATGTTTACGCTATTTTCATTACTCTTTATTGCCATGGTAACAGTCCGGCCGTTGCGACGTTGCCACGCATCAACGCAGCGGCCTTCAATTAGAAGAGGCTTTAGTACAATTAACTCACCTCATCTTTTTGAGGAGACAGTTTGATTGGTATCTATTAGCTGCCCCACCAATATTTCGCATTTCAGTTTGCCTCGCCCTATACACCTTCACGCAGCTTCAATTATTTCGCAGATTATGCTTCCACCGTCAGATAGATAACCCCGACTTTTCGAAGCGTTGCGGAATATTTTCAACAATGTTCCCTCCCAATGTGTCTCTACTTTTGTTTACAATTATAACGTCCGATTTTCAATCTCATACTTCAATTTACAATGAATCGCCTCAGATCTCTGCATTCAGTACAGTCAGAGTCAGTCCCAGACTACGCCCTGCACTATGTGGTCGGACAAGTACCACACAGGCCTTCACAAGGACGAGCCCAAGGCCGAGTATTGTTGAACGTATTTCTAACTAATCTAATTAACGCCCTTCCATTTTTAGCTAACAAGGTGTTTCAGAACTTATTTTATAACTTTGACAGCTTGTAGATGTTTAACTTAACTTACAGGTAAGATTTTGTTCATAGGCATATGGGGAGCTGAGTGGTCATTATGCTCAACAGGTCTATAGGTGCCTGTTCAATCTTGAGAAAAGTCAATAAATTGCAATGGTTCAAAATGGGGTTCGGTGTAATTTTTATTGTTAGGCTTTCAACGGCCCTGGCTAAAGGACAAACTGATCTTAGACTGAAACAAAGCTAGATGGGTAATCCCCTTCTATTATATACGCATCTCGAATTTTTATTCAGTGGTTAAAGCGTCCCCCTTCTAATCCTGAGCTCGATCCTAAGAAAAATAATTTCTCAACCGAGTGATTTTTATGCTTTCTATCTACCATTCCACGTTAAAATTTCAATGGCCATGTCAGTTTCTGAAAAAGCATAGTAAATTGAATAAAAGACCCATGAGCGTAAAATATACACTGGAATCGATTTCAAAATTCATTCTACTAATTTTGAAGAGGTTTTGGCATTATCGAACTTGGTAGCTTCCTTGTGGGGCGATAAGGGAGAAATCGCAGATTCGTGACCAAAAGCGTTTGCTATCTTATCACCCCTTTTACCACTGGCGTGTCTATGGTTATTTGCTTACCACGCTAATTTCTTGAGTTTACAGTCTGTATGATGGAACCTGTCTCCTGGCCCTTCATCTACCCGGGCCTTAAGCCATTGGGCGGTCTTCAGATAGACAGAGGGTCAAGGGACAGGTTCCATCAAGCAGAGTATGATCACCACCAAGACCATAATCTATGACGGAATCTATATGACAGAATGTCGATGGTCTAAGACGATGAAAACAATTAGTTTGACTTTAGATAGTGTTCTTGAAACAAAATAACATCAATCTAAACGCTGGAATCCATTCACCCATACTAAAACAGTATTGAAATGGATACAGTAGTAGTTTCTTCATTAGTACTTCTACATTTGTACTTGTCGTGTGGTTGAATCAGTCTTACAGTATATGACTTGTTCGGCAAGATATTTTTCGACAATATCCATGCTTTCTGACACGCATACTCAAAGTTAGCCTGATATATTTTAAGCGTATTACTCCTATAACAAATATAATTTAAAATAGGTACAGTAGAACTCCAATTATCCGAACTCCAATTAACCGAATCTCCGATTATCCGAATCGCTTACTTCAACAATTTTAAAAACGTAAAGCTATAGTAATAAGTTTTGCAAAATATGAAAGAATTGTTATTAAACACATTTAGCCAGTGTGTAATTTTGGACTTTGATGGAACACCAAAATTACACACTGGCTAAACTATTAACTTAATAACATGTATAGAACACTTGTACTAAGAGCATTGTAAACTGTAAAAATGTTCTGATTTTATTTATTATTAATTAAAAGTTCACTTAGTACCGAAAATTAGGATTTATCTTTAAATTTCCCGGAATCACGGTAAAACTCCGATTATCCGAATGGGTCTGGTCCCTATTGATTCGGATAATCGGAGTTCTACTGTATCTAAATCTAGCCAAGCAGCCTGAGTCAGTTCATAAATGCCTAAACAATCAGCAGACAGATTTTCCCTGTACTGTTTAATCTGGGTCTTCAGACGAGCTGTCCCACCTGGTGAAGCTTGTAAGGACAATAATTGTTCACCATTCGATTGTATTGAGTTTCAATTCGACATGGCTAACTAATCCAATACTGTACCTGTTTCTACTTGAGTTTTAAGGAGTTCCGCCAACCCACTACGAAAACAATAGCATAATAACATCATTAATATCATAACCAAAAAAACGAAAACTTAAAGCACATCAGAACCAAAAATCCCATAAACTCCAATATGAAACATAAAAGAAAACACTCGTTGCACGAACCTAAATTGTAAGCCCAAACTCGATGACGTGATGGTACAAAGTAAGCAAACAGTTGTCAACATGTGAACATTTGTTTGAAAGGTGAGCAAAGTGTTAGGTGTGAACAACTTTAGCATAATTATGTCGTCTATATACCAAGAATTAGCATTCTATGGTCGGCAGAAGGCAGGAGCGGTCAACTTGCATAAACTTTCTATCAGCTGCCTCAGCATCCTAGATACGGTTTACCAAAGTTGCAAAAGAGAATAATTTGTATTTCATTTTATATTTTTCAAACAAATTAATTACATATTTGTCTTTATGAATAATCACTCTCTTAAAGGTGTAAGCTTCGTTTAGCTAATTTCTATAGTTCGGCCGCTTAGAAAGCGACCTCCTCCAGCATTGGTTTAGCATTACCGCGCAGGTCGTTTTCTAAGCGGCCGAACTATAGTTAACTCCTCTAATAACTACGAAGGTTTTAGTAAAACAATCGCTCAAGACGCCTATAACTTGCAGCGAAAGAAATTCAAAAATATTTATAAAAATAAAATTTATGTAAAAAGTAATTTAAAATACTATAATATTGTGAGATATAATTTTGTCCATTTTGAAATGAATAAGTATATTTTATCTTAGAAATCTAGAGTTACTAGACACTTAATTGTATTTCTATATTATTGCGTGAATGAGGAGGCGAAGAAGCAAACTATAAAACTAACATTTAGTGTAAATAGAATTGTTCAACAATGTCAAAATCAAGAGTGCACAAATAATTTGTTTCTTCACCCACAAGACTATTAAATGAGAAATTGTAAAAGGTAAAATGGAAAGATTGTAAAAACAGAAAGATTATATTTCGAGTATTGAATTTCAGTCAAGACAAATCAAAGTCCCACTCCCGCTGCTTAGGTTTGGGTATAGATAAGGTTCCTTATCATGGAACCTACATGATTATATGAAAGGAAATTAGGAAATTATTTACACCTTTTACATACCAATTAAACATTGATCATTCGTAGCATGAAATAGCAATCAATACAGCAGGCTTAATATCGTTAAGTACACCACTGTTTGAAATTCTTTATTAGTTCGTTCGATTCATACTTGTACTATTTTAAATCCAAACACTGTTAAGATCGCGAACATTTAAAAATACAAAAATTTGTCTAGCTTAAGTCATTTGGAATTAAAAAAATAAGTTGTCATACTACGTCTATAATCTTTATATGTTGTAATGTTAGTTCTAGCGATTTCCACTATCACACCAATTTGTTAAGATTATCTTTATCGTAAGAATGGTTTGCCATAAAGGCACGCATTTAGAAACCAGTAAGGAAACATTTAAAGCCTCATAACACCGTTTAATACCCACACGGCCGTGTTGGATCCCCCAAACTACTTCCTAGTGGGCCGATCCCTACTAAAAACCAAATTTGAGGAAACTAAATTAGCTAATAGCGTCATCGGCTTTCGCTGAGCGGCTCGGCGCGTTGTCAGTGGGCAGTGATAATTATCATATCGCCTCGTGGGAATATAGAGAGTGTAGGCAAGCCGAGAGTAGATTAGATCGCACCTTTGCTTCTCACTACTACTTAAGTAGGAAGGCATTAGTAAATTACAACCGGTCGGCGACGGCGAAATGCTGGGAATTTAAATCGTAGTCAGCGTGTGTTCATAACAAAAGCTGATGACTATCTCGCAGCTTCAGCAGGAAGTGAGGTCCTTAAACAGCAAGAGAATAAAAACAGCAAATTACGCTATAAAGTTTTCGCGACATATCTTCTCGGCCATCTGGAACTTCCTCGCGCGTGCGTTGCGAAGGAAGTCCATGTTTTTTATTTATTTATTTATTTATTTATTTATTTATTTATACCAACGGTCAAACCAATACATAAATATGACAAAACTTATATAAGACTAAAAAAAATAGACATTTTTGATGAAATTTTAGCCAACTTGAAGTACATTCAATAAATAGATTAACAATGATAACAGAAAGATATAAGATATAAAAAGATATAAGAAATAACAAGGTATAGATATAACAAGATATAGATATAACAAGATGATATAACGATATAACAAGCAACAACAGTGTAAATAGGAAATAAATATAACAAAATATAGTAAATAACAATATAAATATAAATATAAAAGTAACAATGAAGCATAACACGGACAAGAACAACAAAACAATAATGATAAATCTACGAGGAACGCAAGCTGCTAACGAGTTTTTTTTTAAACGTTTCATTGTTCATGCTGAACAAGTCCAATTGACCAGGTAGGTTGTTTGCCAGACGTTGCAGACGAGGAAGTGCACTGTGGTACATGTACTGTGTTGAGTACTGCCGCCTCGCAAACAGCTGGGTATGGCGAAGGCTACGTGATGTGCGGAAGTCTAGTTCCAAGAGCAGGTCGGGAGCATCAATGGAGGATGTGATCAATTTCTTCAGGAATAAGACATCATTTACCTCACGTCTGGTAGAAAGAGGCAACAGGTTCAACTGGAGTTGCAGATCATGAACAGGAACAGCACGGTATTGCATCCCCAAACGTAGACCAACCAGGCGAACAAAACGGCTTTGAGTGTTTTCCAGCCTGGCGATCTGACCAGACTGGTACGGATTCCAAACTGTGGAGGAAAACTCAAGTATGGGTCTGACAAGATGGATATAAAGAGTTACCAGTGCCGATACTGAAAATCTGTCATGACTGACCCTGGTGATGAAATTAAGTGCTGAGTTGGCCTTCTTGCAAATGTAGTTAATGTGCTCTTGAGGATTGAGGTCAGGAGAGAGTATGATGCCTAAGTCTTTGACCTTTGAAGAACGTTGAAGTTGCTGATCTGCTAGTTTATACGGATGAATAATAGGATTATTAGATCTGGTGAAGGTTACCACAGAGCACTTTGAGACATTCAAAGACATTTCATTCATCTGGCACCACACTGACAGTAAATCAATACTATTCTGTAGAGCCTCGCAGTCTCTCACATGTGAAATCTCTCTGAAGATCTTGGCATCATCAGCAAAAAGCAGTACATTTGAATCCAAATGCTGAACCAAATCATTGATAAATATGGTGAACAAGGCCGGGCCCAGAAGCGATCCCTGAGGAACCCCGGAAATAGCAGGAAATGGTTGAGACAACGAGCCAGCCACTCGCACCTGAAGAAACCGATCCTGGAGGTAGCTCTCTAACCACATTAGAAGGGGTCCATTTATTCCAATGGCTCTAAGTTTAGCAATCAGATGTTTGTGGCTAACTCGATCGAAGGCCTTGGAGAAATCCGTGTAAACAGCGTCAATCTGGTGGGAATTTAAGAAGGCAGTAGTAACATTACTCTGGAAGGACAAGAGGTTCGTAGTGGTTGAGCGTCCCTTCATAAATCCATGTTGTTCTGCATTAATCACACTCTTCAGAGCGAACGACAATCTCTTCAGCACAAGCGATTCAAAAATCTTTGCTAACGTGGACTGGATAACAATAGGGCGATAGTTCCTGACATCAGCAGGAGATCCGGACTTAAAAATTGGAGTTACATAACCATTCTTAAGATTTGAGGGAAAGACACCAGCAGCCATGAGTGAGTTGAAATATATGGTGATATGAGGTGATAAAACACTGCTACAGAACCTCAAGACCAGTGGTGATATGTCGTCGGGTCCTGCACCTTTGCTTGTATCAAGTGAATTCAGCTCATCCTCCACCTCCGAACAGCTAACATAACATGATGAGATTGAGGTGATTGCGTTAAGCTCATAATCTGGTGGGGTAGATGACGGGGACTTATAAACAGAGGCGAAAAATTTGGCAAAAAGATTGGAGATATCCTGGTGACTATCAGCAACTTCAGCATCCAACTTCACTCTTGACGGCAGGGAGGGCAGTTTCTTAGTAGAATTCACATAACTCCAGAAGGCACGAATATTGGTTTTTATAGATGAATCAACAGTCTCGATGTAAGCTGAGTAGCATTCCCTCGTCATCCTCTTGCATATAGTTCGAACACCGCAAAACTGGAGATATATTCCATGTGTAACTTCCCTTACCATGAAACCATCAGATTGAGTCTGTGAAATATTATGTTACCTTCAACACGGGAAGTGTGCATCTGGCATAAGCAAAATATTAATTACTCATTTATTTGGCTAATGTTATGTCTGTGTTTTTGGCTTTAACTTTTGTTGTAAGACAGAGGACAATTAATCAATATAATTGCCCTTTTATGGATTGAAATAGATACAATATCTTGGTTTAAATTACCTTGTTATTGTCAAAACGATCCTTTATAGTTTGTAAGACTATACAGCTGTTTCAAATGGAACACATCATCAGATCAGAGGAATGTGAAGTAGTCTTCATTGAATATTCCTAGTAGTGGAGTTCGTCAAAAGTTTAATAATAAATAGATAACAAAACACATAACACACAGAAATACGAAAAAAAATTAGTATTGGTCGACCAGACGACGGTAACAACACACGTGATGGGCGCCGGTTGAGGGTGAGTCGCGACTCCATGAAATAGATACGTTGATGAAATAACAAGAATGAAATAGTAAACAGTAAAACATAATGCGTAAATACCAGCCTCGCATGGAGAACAGTGGCAAACTTAACTGACAGCTTTTATTTGAATTAGATTCATAAGGTTGCCTTGTTTATTAGGAATGTTGTTAAAAAGTAATTGTTTGAAAAATTAATAAATTTTTCGAGTATATTTGCTTATCTGGAATATTGTTTAAGCATATTACAACGACTTTATGTCCCAGATTTGTAACAGTCTATATTTTGTTGAAGAAAAGATTACAAATGTTAATACTTCCGTGAAAGTTTTAGTGAACATTTGAATCAAATGATCAAGGTACTGGCAGATAAATATTTCCTAAATCTTACGTAACCCTTCTCAAATATTGGATTGGTGTGTGGTTACGCTGTATTTTTGCGGAGACACGAAACCACTCGTGATTAAATTTAATTTGACATTCCTCCAATAGGAGACTTGAGTAACCGCTTCCTCTATGTACCTTCCTCTGTGTATGACCTTTGGGTCTCCAGCTGATAGTGTAATGTTACATAGATTAGCTCCCTGCAGCGCGTGACCTGAGTCTTCAGCAGCATCTAGCATCCATCAAAACTTCACCGAACCTCTGTACTTCACTTAACCAGAATATTAAGTATGACATATACAGGTAGTAAACTTAAACGTCGTAAGAAAATGTTTACGAAAGTATAGAAAGAGTCGCGTAACCTCGCAAGACTCTGTCTCACTCAGAATATTATGGGAAAAGAAATTTGTAATGTTCATACATTTGAAAGTACAAAGCCAGAATACTGGTGGTTATAGTGCTCGCCTAAACATCAAAATGTCCCTGGTTCGATCCTGAGAAAAGTCAGTAGCTTTTGGACGGTTGGAAACTAGACCCAGCTGTTGCTGATAATTAGGGTTTAAATTAATGATCCTGACTGATGAAACAGCTGATGTTGGTCAGTAAACAAAGCTACACGGATCATCTCACACCATTCTGCATTCATTCTTCACTCGTATTTTGGTTAAAATACGCACCAATTTGAGTAGGCGTCCCAATCTCAATGATAATTATTGATATGCGATGATTGAAAGATCGCATACCACCAATATCATATATATCCACAATGTGGATATTAAACATTCAAACTTTTTATCCTGCCCTATGGATAAAAGTCAAATTTGAGGGATTTATGACCGATAGCGCATCGATGTATTCTTTACATTTTCAACATCTACTTACTTTAAAATTATATGACCAAATAGATCAATATGTAAACTAATACTTGTCTTGCATATTACAACAAGGACACATTGTAAAATATATTATAAGATACGATGACAAAAGAGAAACATTTTTAATCGACATCAACGCACTCTAAATCTACCCACAGTATCAATTGAATGGCAAAACGATAGGATCCTGTTAAAAAATGTATCTAAAATTTGAAAAATATTTGAATAATCTAGGTACAATCATATCAAACGTAAAAAGTTCTCATACCCAAACCTAAAATCTGTGCTAATCTGTTGCGCAACCCTGTTCTGTTTTCTTTTTGTTTGTCCCTCAATTATCCACGATTACGAGATTTTTATTGGATACCAAGAAATGGCAGTTTTATCTATATAATCGTAACACCAATTCAAGTTTGGCGAGCCTCGAATTATAACCCGACTTCCTGCGAGTCGATGTCGTTGCCCTTGCAATCTACGCAACTGGGGCAAGGATTGTGGATGAATTAAATGCAGAACACCTGCTTATCTAATCTCGCAAGTGTTGAATTAGTATTAAGTATTGTTTAGATATATTTGAACTGGATCACGTCATCGATTGTATCAACTTGAACAAGCCTTGATATAATTTTGACATAATCTGTTTTAAAAGTAGGTCTAGAAGTTAATTTGATACATATTGCCAAATTTCATCGAGTAGCCATCTTTATACACTAGCTGAGGACGGTCATGGTGTATTATTCTTTATGGTGTATGTAGAGGGTGTTGTTTACTACTTGTTTGTCATTATTTTAATACTTAAGAACTATTTCAAAATTAATAATACCCCCGCCACAGCAAACCTGCAGCCACGCTAATTTAATCTGCCTGATTGGATTTCCTTAAAAATGGTTTAATATATAGGCCTACTACTAAGAGGTACTGGGAAGTGAAAGTTCTTTTGCAATATGTTTAAAGTGTAGTAAGAAATAAATAAATACGTTTGCCATATTGATCAAATTATATCCGAAAACAAGCAATCTATAACAGTGCTTGCTTTTTCTCTTGAAGAATAACAGATGAATCTTAAATGTACGTGTTAACATTTTCTGTATAACCTTTAATCGTACAATAAGCTTCGATACTTACTATTAATTTACAGAATTGTTGGTTTTTCTAATTTAATGACTCTACAAAATGGCCCTAATAAAAAATTTGCATTTCTGGGAAAAAGTAACTTTCGAAAAATTTTAAATCCCTTTACCTAGTCTTATGGCCTGATCTTGCTAGTTCACGGGCTGAAGTTTGTCCAGCTCTACACCTGCATGCCAAATCTCATGAATATCGGACAAAAATTACTCGAGTTAACGTGTTAACGTACACACAGATATACGATTGCGGGAAGACAGATACCTGCAGCCAATGAATACAGTTATACCATTTAGTACATAACACTATATAGTATTATATATTCAATGGTTATTATAGGCCATATCCCTGACCGCCTTTGTTATTTGAACAAACTATATTGTCAAAACATTTTCTTAAATGCACCCGAGCGTAACCAGGCGTGTAACTTAATTATAAGAGGCTTCGAAAGAGGCGTCAGATTTTATAACTGAGCGAGAAGTCAACCTTCATGTATCAATAATGTATAGCTAGCGGTTGACAAATGATATACATAGAAGTATTTACTCATCGAAAATACAACCTTCATTATGAAATAAAAAACCATAACTATGACAATAATACATATAACAAATCATATGGTGGAAAATAATCCTGATGCCTTAATACTGTCAACGTGAGTTAATACAAAGCGGGAGGGAGGGGCTTAAAACAGTCTTTCTCGGTAAGAGGAAGCTTTTAGCCATCGTTAACTATAGGCCTACTATACACAAAACAGCATATTACTGTACATCCAAAATTACATATGGAGATGTCCAAAACGGAACGATTCAATAAAGAGCCTCGCTACGTAACCAGTATAAAGAGAGAGGCTATAATTCCAAGTGTTTCAATTCTGCGGTACGGACATTCACTAGATGTTGTCATGCCTCAAATCAAATATGTCTGAACGTATGCAAACGCATGTGTGTTCTGCGCCACGGGCAATACCGGCATACAGCTGATGAGAGGTGAGAACTTGATGACGTAATAAGAGATTTACCGATGTCATGTGATGTATACCGACGAGCGGAGTGAACATAGTGTGATTTACCGAGTTTTACCATTGATTATGTATACTTAAATGTGTTTATGGGTTGGACCCAGGGTTTGTCTGTACCTTTTCGTTGATTATACTAAAATATTGTAGGCTGTACAGATATAAATACTCTTGAAATTTTCTTAAGTTGCTACACCAATTCGGTAGACTTGTTAATCGCCTAGGATTTCATCGGGATATACGTGCAGTCTTTGTTTGGTTAAAAGTATTTCTTGATCTGCTTATAATCATATGTTTTATTATGTCATCATTGTTATTGTTTATATTTGAATTTTTTACAAGTTGTACACAGATTCAGTTCAGTAATAAAGATACTTTTGTAAAATTTAGAAATTAATAATTTCTATTAAACATACAGCCAAGCGACAAATGGTCATTCCTCAATGATCAGGCCTATAGCTTAAGCCGGGTTTTCCTAGGCGCGTAGTCGGCGAGCGGAGAGAGGAACGTGGAGAGCGGACTCCACTTGTCAGGCAATTTAATGTTACTGTTTTCCTAGAAACGGAGCGGAATGCCATGTTAATTTCAATTCCGCTCTCCGCGTTCCTCTCTCCGCTTGCTGACTCCGCGCCTAGGAAAACCCAGCTTTATGATACCGGTAATGAAGTTACAAAATGTTCAAGATGTGGATATTTTCACAAAGGTCAACCTTGTCCTGCACAAAATAAAGTATGCTCAATGACCATACATAAAATAAAATTTCAAAAACCCAATCACTTTGCTAAAGTATGCATGACAAAAATATACAATGGCCATGAATTAGAATCTACTGCTAGAATTGATTAAACACAGTCAGAGTGGAGGCATAGTTAAGTAAATGTTGCAAAAGTCAAAGCATGAAAAGTCAGACTTTAGTTTATACCTTCTAAATTATCGGTCATCTCCAGTTGCGAATCTTAGGTATTCTCCTTCGCAACTACTTCAAAGTAGAGTTCTGAACTCTAAGTTACCTGTAATACCATCAAAACTTAAACCACAGATTATTGATGATAAAGAAGTGACAAGCAAACTTGTCCAGGGTATGCAGTATAATAGAACAGCACTAAAGAAAACCAGTGTTTTCATGAAGGGACAAAAAGTATTAATCAGGAATGTTTCCAACCTTCAGTGGGAAGAAGGGTTAATAGTTGATGTGCTGGGAAACAGATCATACATTGTTGAAGTAAATGGGAGAAAGTTGCGTCGTAATTCGTGGTATATTCGACCCTTCATTGAACGTACCTGAACGAGGATAGTCAAAGCTCCAAAAAAATAGATTTGTGAAAAGGGGCATGTTTGGTTAAAAGTATTCCTTGATCTGCTTATAATCATATGTTATATTATGTCATCATTGTTATTGTTTACATTTGAATTTTTTACAATTTGTATACAGATTCAGTTCAGTAATAAAGATACGTTTGTAAAATATAGAAATTATTAATTTCTATTAAACAGTCTTTGTGTTCTGACGATAGCAAAGAAAAAAAAGCATGAACGTCTGAAAAGGTTTGTATCCACTCCTGACAAAACGTACGACTTTGTCACAAATGCAAGCTCCGTCAAACGTCTCAATTTTCATACAAACTATTTTTGAATTTGTATACTAGTAAATCTGTTTACATCATGAATATGTAATTTGCTAGGCACTCACTTCAAACTCCCCTATATGTTTCAGATATTTATATTTTATGAGTCTGCTGAATCTGTAAACTTTTACATAAGTTTCAATTGAGTGTGTTTGGTTACGATTGCTATATAATTTGATGTAGGAAGTATTTTCTGAGTTATCCTTTTTGATAAATTACTCCTTGGTAGAACAGAAAGTAATTAAAATCCTTTTTAGTGAGTTGGCCTCAGTTCAAACTATTTTTTATTTACTTATTTCAATATATAGTCGCAATTCCTCAACTAAATTTCTACATTTAATTTGAATTGTGCGTTTGTGAAATTGAAATATATACATGTTTAAAATATCCAGGTAAATTGTTATTGAAAAATTAATTAGCGAAACTAGTTTCTTTTTATCTGCTTTTTTTCGGCGTATACTGAAACGCCAGAAACTCGGTTTCATACAATTGGTATAGTTTTCAGCGCGATCTTGATTTTTACTACACTCTATCATCTCTATGAGTCATTTCAATTAATTTTAGTCTAGTAATCATGCTTACAAATATTTGGTTGTTAGTCATCAAGCAAGTTTACCGTGTTTATTAATATGCCCTCTCCGGTGGCCAAATCACTTTTCACCTGTAATTTTGCTTAAATTTCGCACGGCTTATCAATTTGCTCGGTCCATAATTTTCGCTTTGGGAAATATGTCATGTAATTCGCAGAGAGAAAGTGTCCCGTATGATCTCATGTCTCATGGACCATCTTGCTGACACTCGATGATGCGTGGGAACGGTTCAAACCCGATGCAATCATACCCGGCCAGCAGTAATTCTACGACGGTAATTAATTTGTGTAATTACTCGTGTGTGTTAAATCATTGAGGCTACTATAATTTTCCGATTTCATATTTGTCGAAAAAGTAGTTAAATTAATAATACAAGTATGAATGAGTAGAAAGTTGTAACGCTAGTCTGGTAGAAGTTCGAAATGTTATAGGATGTCTGATTTCCCAATAATGCAAATTATTAGTCCAGGATGACTTGTTTTGACTATCGTATAAGCTTCGAGAAAATACACTTCCCCAAAGCTTAACAATAAATAATGAGAGGAATTAATTAGTTATAACAGATTATTAGTTAGCAAGTCTTTTACAAAAATCAATGCGTGTGCATTGTAAGCACTGTTGGTTTAATATTTGTAATTTATAATTTTAAATAATAGTATTAATTGTTTTGTGTGTGTTAGTGTGATTTTTTAGTTTAGCAGTGATTGTTAGTGTGTGTTTTTCCAGGCGTTATTTTTTTTTTTTTTTTTTTTTTTTAGAAACCATTCTAACGAGTTGATGCTGTTTTACTTTGTCAACAACTGTTTACAAGTTTTTTTCTACTAGCTCTATGATAAAACAAAAAAATAAGAACGGATATATTTTTTTCCTACAGTTACCTAACAATGTACATGTTCTCTCACTGATTTGAGAAAGCAAAGTGGCCAATTCGCTCACCAGTGAGACAATGTTAACATTGTCTCACTCTAATTACTTTGTCTCACTCCAGATTTGCAACGTGAAGGCATAGTGAGCGCGTAACATGCAGGCAACGTCGTATGCGCGCGAAATACGTTGGCAGCACTGGCTGTAAATCAGCTGGTCAGCTGTTGTACTGTTGTATTTGTCACTTCACATTAAATGTTATATTAAAAGTTCACTTCTGTGTAAAAATAGGTTATGTTCCTTCATGTTTCTTCACAAATGTTTTTGTTTTATGGTAACTGTAGGAAAAGTATAATGTGCAACTCGAGTTCAAAGTACAATTGCCTCACTCGAGAAACCATTCCTCACTCGCCTACGACTCGTGAGTAAGGATTTCTCTCGAGTGAGTCAACTGCTCACTTTTCTCACTAGTTGCACAAATAACTATTTTAATTGTTAATATTTACAGAACCTTGCAGATAACTTTCATATTTTAATGTGAGTGGCGTCCTCCTTAAAGGCTGAAACCAACTATACATTAGTTTGATTAAATACCTATAATAAGGATAGTTGGGTCCAGTATCAGTTCTTTAAAAAAGTTAAAGAAGTTAAGTTCGCCTTATTTTTTTTCATTTTTCTATAAATTAATAAACTTTACATGTTTTACGTATAAGATTAACTATAGGAAGAACGTTTAATAAATAGCCCAACATTATTATACTACGGTTGGATTTCTAAAAATTTCGTCTATTTCCCTCTTGGCTTCTGAGAAGCTGATATGCGTGATTCGTTCTTAAGACTGGTATTTTATACATAGTTAACTGTAACCTATTAGCCTATTTTGTGGTTTTTGGTCCTGTGTATTATTAGTTCGAGCACTGACCCGCGTTGTATTTTTCTTTCGTCGCTGTGGATCCAACTTTCGCTTCTTGGCATTTCCTCTTCATATTTGAAAATGTCAAGCAACGCAACCATGTACTCCATTTAGGAAGTGATTGGTTCTGCTGTAAAATAAATCTCTGCTTAACGCCAACACAAGCATTACTTATGCGATCCTAAATCTGCAATGTTACCATAGGGTGACCTGCCTTCCAATGTACATTGATGACCAGCCTTATAATTCGATTGATTTAGCAATAAATATCCCCAAATAAGTCCTTAGCACCTGAGAGACTTCTTTTTGTTTTCAAGGAAGGTGGAAATTCAGTTTTAGGTTACCTCCAAACCATTGTATCACGCGATTAACACATAACTCAAGGTCATTCGTGTTTGGCAGCTATCGAACCTTGACCAGATCATAAGTACAGCGTGATACCAAAACCTTGAACTACTCCAATGTACCACTTAAATGTTGCACACGTAAAAAAGAACAATGTAGTTGGAAGTGACAAATTAAATAGGCCTACAAGTTATTGGCGAAAATATTTATTTATATTTTACCACCACATTTCATCAAGTTTCCGATAAAAATAGTAAAAGTTCATGTGTACTTCTTGAATGGTAATTGTCAACAAACAATACCTATGGTGCATAGTTTTAAACTAGCTTTAAAGGGAAGATGAATTACCTGAATGTTTTGTTATTGGTGACTATGAGACCAACGTATTCCTTGGTCAGGATCGATATCTCTGCCAAAGTAATTCTTGAACCAACCAAAAGGGCCAAGTGTTTTTCTTTTTTAATAAAACCAGGAACAACAGCACCACCATCAATATAAAAAATGAAAACCTCTGTCATAAGATAATTAATTGAAAAGTATATTCACACTGTACCTCACTTATTGCTATCGTAGACAACATGCATTGACATCATAATTACTCACGTTAGAAAGGCAGTTCTTCATTCACTGATATTTTACCAGCTGACAGGCATGTAAACGAGGACACGTGTTCGTGGCAGTATATTCCTATTCTAGTATAACCAGCTGATTATGACGTCATGAAGAATAGGTCAGGTCGAAGCATCTGCCGGAACATTATCTTCTTTCACTCTCTCCTTCCACATTACAAATCCTTCGATCATGTTTGCATATGATCATTGTTAATACATAGAACTGTTGTAAAGTAAAACACAAGAATTCCCCGGTTCCTTAAATAAATAAGTCTTATTTTAAATACAACATTCCTTCTAACACGATTTATTATGCAAACCGACACACATCTAAAATGAAAACCAAAATGAAACTAATCATTCGACGATCCTAATCTTGACAAATTTCATGCAATCTAATTTAATACAAAC
The DNA here is from genome assembly GCF_028750875.1 of Macrosteles quadrilineatus. Classification (NCBI taxonomy): domain Eukaryota; kingdom Metazoa; phylum Arthropoda; class Insecta; order Hemiptera; family Cicadellidae; genus Macrosteles; species Macrosteles quadrilineatus. Next base: position 29,179,948 of record NW_026542598.1, read on the forward strand.
TTCCTTATAGCCATAAATCTCTCAATGGTGACTCTAGTTTAACAGATTGGGCCTATCCCATTCTATTGGACCAGAGGCTACCCTAGGCTCTCTATACTATTAGAAAGTCACCCGAGGCTTATTTATCGGATCATTTCAAAGACAAAACGCGTTCCTGAGGATCAGGGAAAGCGTCAAAATTACGAATAAATAACGAACTCAGGAACAGTTTCACCCCATTGTTGCTCTCAATTAATTGGAGTCAGATGTTAAACGGCTGGGTAATTTGACGGATTGACCAATCTCTTCTTCATCAATTCGGTTTGCCTCTTCCAAATTATCTGTACGCATCATTAAGTATTGTTCTTCCAAACATAACTGACAACAAGAGCAGACTTTCAAATCAAATAAAAGGATACTCTACTTCAAGGTCAAGAAACCTGACATATAAGAAAATTAGCATTTAACCTTTTGAAACCTTTGAAGATTTAAGACTTTCATACGCATTTTGAATATGATTGAAGATTTTCATTCCACTCAAAATGTGTTTGATGTGAGCTCAAATACGTATGTTTTTTTATTATGTACTCAAAATAAATCAGAAGGAGATGTATAGTTACCATATCGACTTATAATGTACAAAGAAACTTGTAACTACGACGAAAACTATGTAACTAGACAACCAGATAAACCACTAAATAAACCCACTCAGAAATATGTAAAATGATCCAGCCAGACTGTATAGCGATAACAAGTGGGAGAGACAGGAACCTTGCCAGACACAACAATGTTGTAGCAGTGTGGGGGAGTGAGGTAGTCAGTGTCACAGACAAGTATGCTAATGTACCTCTAGAGTGCACCACACAACACACATGTCTGGTGAGGACAGTTAATCATCAGCTACTGTCGTCGTATTGTTATGTAGGGATGTACACTGTACTGTACTGCAAGTAGACAATGTTGCAGTAGTGTGGGGGAGTGAGGTAGTCAGTGTCACAGACAAGTATGCTAATGTACCTCTAGAGTGCACCACACAACACACATGTCTGGTGAGGACAGTTAATCATCAGCTACTGTCGTCGTATTGTTATGTAGGGATGTACACTGTACTGTACTGCTGGTAGTCAATGTTGCAGCGGTGTGGGGGAGTGAGGTAGTCAGTGTCACAGATAAGTATGCTAATGTACCTCTAGAGTGCACCACACAACACACATGTCTGGTGAGGACAGTTAATCATCAGCTACTGTCGTCGTATTGTTATGTAGGGATGTACACTGTACTGTACTGCTGGTAGACAATGTTGTAGCAGTGTGGAGGAGTGAGGTAGTCAGTGTCACAGACAAGTATGCTAATGTACCTCTAGAGTGCACCACACAACACAACACACTTGTCTGGTGAGGACAGTTAATCATCAGCTACTGTCGTCGTATTGTTATGTAGGGATGTACACTGTACTGTACTGCTGGTAGACAATGTTGCAGTAGTGTGGGGGAGTGAGGTAGTCAGTGTCACAGACAAGTATGCTAATGTACCTCTAGAGTGCACCACACAACACACATGCCTGGTGAGGACAGTTAATCATCAGCTACTGTCGTCGTATTGTTATGTAGGGATGTACACTGTACTGTACTGTTGGTAGACAATGTTGTAGCAGTGTGGGGGAGTGAGGTAGTCAGTGTCACAGACAAGTATGCTAATGTACCTCTAGAGTGCACCACACAACACACATGTCTGGTGAGGACAGTTAATCATCAGCTACTGTCGTCGTATTGTTATGTAGGGATGTACACTGTACTGTACTGCTGGTAGACAATGTTGTAGCAGTGTGGGGGAGTGAGGTAGTCAGTGTCACAGACAAGTATGCTAATGTACCTCTAGAGTGCACCACACAACACACATGTCTGGTGAGGACAGTTAATCATCAGCTACTGTCGTCGTATTGTTATGTAGGGATGTACACTGTACTGTACTGCTGGTAGACAATGTTGCAGTAGTGTGGGGGAGTGAGGTAGTCAGTGTCACAGACAAGTATGCTAATGTACCTCTAGAGTGCACCACACAACACACATGTCTGGTAAGGACAGTTAATCATCAGCTACTGTCGTCGTATTGTTATGTAGGGATGTACACTGTACTGTACTGCTGGTAGACAATGTTGTAGCAGTGTGGGGGAGTGAGGTAGTCAGTGTCACAGACAAGTATGCTAATGTACCTCTAGAGTGCACCACACAACACACATGTCTGGTGAGGACAGTTAATCATCAGCTACTGTCGTCGAATTTTTATGTAGGGATGTACCCTGTACTATACTGCTGGTAGACAATGTTGTAGCAGTGTGGGGGAGTGAGGTAGTCAGTGTCACAGACAAGTATGCTAATGTACCTCTAGAGTGCACCACACAACACAACACACTTGTCTGGTGAGGACAGTTAATCATCAGCTACTGTCGTCGTATTGTTATGTAGGGATGTACACTGTACTATACTGCTGGTAGACAATGTTGTAGTAGTGTGGGGGAGTGAGGTAGGGTAGTCAGTGTCACAGACAAGTATGCTAATGTACCTCTAGAGTGCACCACACAACACACATGTCTGGTGAGGACAGTTAATCATCAGCTACTGTCGTCGTATTGTTATGTAGGGATGTACACTGTACTGTACTGCTGGTAGACAATGTTGTAGCGATGTGGGGGAGTGAGGTAGTCAGTGTCACAGACAAGTATGCTAATGTACCTCTAGAGTGCACCACACAACACACATGTCTGGTGAGGACAGTTAATCATCAGCTACTGTCGTCGTATTGTTATGTAGGGATGTACACTGTACTGTACTGCTGGTAGACAATGTTGTAGCAGTGTGGGGGAGTGAGGTAGTCAGTGTCACAGACAAGTATGCTAATGTACCTCTAGAGTGCACCACACAACACACATGTCTGGTGAGGACAGTTAATCATCAGCTACTGTCGTCGTATTGTTATGTAGGGATGTACACTGTACTGTACTTCTGGTAGACAATGTTGTAGCAGTGTGGAGGAGTGAGGTAGGGTAGTCAGTGTCACAGACAAGTATGCTAATGTACCTCTAGAGTGCACCACACAACACACATGTCTGGTGAGGACAGTTAATCATCAGCTACTGTCGTCGTATTGTTATGTAGGGATGTACACTGTACTGTACTGCTGGTAGACAATGTTGTAGCGATGTGGGGGAGTGAGGTAGTCAGTGTCACAGACAAGTATGCTAATGTACCTCTAGAGTGCACCACACAACACACATGTCTGGTGAGGACAGTTAATCATCAGCAACTGTCGTCGTATTGTTATGTAGGGATGTACACTGTACTGTACTGCTGGTAGACAATGTTGTAGCGCTGTGGGGGAGTGAGGTAGTCAGTGTCACAGACAAGTATGCTAATGTACCTCTAGAGTGCACCACACAACACACATGTCTGGTGAGGACAGTTAATCATCAGCTACTGTCGTCGTATTGTTATGTAGGGATGTACACTGTACTGTACTGCTGGTAGACAATTTTGTAGCAGTGTGGGGGAGTGAGGTAGTCAGTGTCACAGACAAGTATGCTAATGTACCTCTAGAGTGCACCACACAACACACATGTCTGGTGAGGACAGTTAATCATCAGCTACTGTCGTCGTATTGTTATGTAGGGATGTACACTGTACTGTACTGCTGGTAGACATTGTTGCAGTAGTGTGGGGGAGTGAGGTAGTCAGTGTCACAGACAAGTATGCTAATGTACCTCTAGAGTGCACCACACAACACACATGTCTGGCGAGGACAGTTAATCATCAGCTACTGTCGTCGTATTGTTATGTAGGGATGTACACTGTACTGTACTGCTGGTAGACAATGTTGCAGCGGTGTGGGGGAGTGAGGTAGTCAGTGTCACAGACAAGTATGCTAATGTACCTCTAGAGTGCACCACACAACACACATGTCTGGTGAGGACAGTTAATCATCAGCTACTGTCGTCGTATTGTTATGTAGGGATGTACACTGTACTGTACTGCTGGTAGACAATGTTGTAGCAGTGTGGAGGAGTGAGGTAGTCAGTGTCACAGACAAGTATGCTAATGTACCTCTAGAGTGCACCACACAACACAACACACTTGTCTGGTGAGGACAGTTAATCATCAGCTACTGTCGTCGTATTGTTATGTAGGGATGTACACTGTACTGTACTGCTGGTAGACAATGTTGCAGTAGTGTGGGGGAGTGAGGTAGTCAGTGTCACAGACAAGTATGCTAATGTACCTCTAGAGTGCACCACACAACACACATGTCTGGTGAGGACAGTTAATCATCAGCTACTGTCGTCGTATTGTTATGTAGGGATGTACACTGTACTGTACTGTTGGTAGACAATGTTGTAGCAGTGTGGGGGAGTGAGGTAGTCAGTGTCACAGACAAGTATGCTAATGTACCTCTAGAGTGCACCACACAACACACATGTCTGGTGAGGACAGTCAATCATCAGCTACTGTCGTCGTATTGTTATGTAGGGATGTACACTGTACTGTACTGCTGGTAGACAATGTTGTAGCAGTGTGGGGGAGTGAGGTAGTAAGTGTCACAGACAAGTATGCTAATGTACCTCTAGAGTGCACCACACAACACACATGTCTGGTGAGGACAGTTAATCATCAGCTACTGTCGTCGTATTGTTATGTAGGGATGTACACTGTACTGTACTGCTGGTAGACAATGTTGCAGTAGTGTGGGGGAGTGAGGTAGTCAGTGTCACAGACAAGTATGCTAATGTACCTCTAGAGTGCACCACACAACACACATGTCTGGTAAGGACAGTTAATCATCAGCTACTGTCGTCGTATTGTTATGTAGGGATGTACACTGTACTGTACTGCTGGTAGACAATGTTGTAGCAGTGTGGGGGAGTGAGGTAGGGTAGTCAGTGTCACAGACAAGTATGCTAATGTACCTCTAGAGTGCACCACACAACACACATGTCTGGTGAGGACAGTTAATCATCAGCTACTGTCGTCGAATTGTTATGTAGGGATGTACACTGTACTATACTGCTGGTAGACAATGTTGTAGCAGTGTGGGGTAGTGAGGTAGTCAGTGTCACAGACAAGTATGCTAATGTACCTCTAGAGTGCACCACACAACACAACACACTTGTCTGGTGAGGACAGTTAATCATCAGCTACTGTCGTCGTATTGTTATGTAGGGATGTACACTGTACTATACTGCTGGTAGACAATGTTGTAGTAGTCTGGGGGAGTGAGGTAGGGTAGTCAGTGTCACAGACAAGTATGCTAATGTACCTCTAGAGTGCACCACACAACACACATGTCTGGTGAGGACAGTTAATCATCAGCTACTGCCGTCGTATTGTTATGTAGGGATGTACACTGTACTGTACTGCTGGTAGACAATGTTGTAGCGATGTGGGGGAGTGAGGTAGTCAGTGTCACAGACAAGTATGCTAATGTACCTCTAGAGTGCAGCACACAACACACATGTCTGGTGAGGACAGTTAATCATCAGCTACTGTCGTCGTATTGTTATGTAGGGATGTACACTGTACTGTACTGCTGGTAGACAATGTTGTAGCAGTGTGGGGGAGTGAGGTAGTCAGTGTCACAGACAAGTATGCTAATGTACCTCTAGAGTGCACCACACAACACACATGTCTGGTGAGGACAGTTAATCATCAGCTACTGTCGTCGTATTGTTATGTAGGGATGTACACTGTACTGTACTGCTGGTAGACAATGTTGTAGCAGTGTGGAGGAGTGAGGTAGGGTAGTCAGTGTCACAGACAAGTATGCTAATGTACATCTAGAGTGCACCACACAACACACATGTCTGGTGAGGACAGTTAATCATCAGCTACTGTCGTCGTATTGTTATGTAGGGATGTACACTGTACTGTACTGCTGGTAGACAATGTTGTAGCGATGTGGGGGAGTGAGGTAGTCAGTGTCACAGACAAGTATGCTAATGTACCTCTAGAGTGCACCACACAACACACATGTCTGGTGAGGACAGTTAATCATCAGCTACTGTCGTCGTATTGTTATGTAGGGATGTACACTGTACTGTACTGCTGGTAGACAATGTTGTAGCAGTGTGGGGGAGTGAGGTAGTCAGTGTCACAGACAAGTATGCTAATGTACCTCTAGAGTGCACCACACAACACACATGTCTGGTGAGGACAGTTAATCATCAGCTACTGTCGTCGTATTGTTATGTAGGGATGTACACTGTACTGTACTGCTGGTAGACAATGTTGTAGCAGTGTGGGGGAGTGAGGTAGTCAGTGTCACAGACAAGTATGCTAATGTACCTCTAGAGTGCACCACACAACACACATGTCTGGTGAGGACAGTTAATCATCAGCTACTGTCGTCGTATTGTTATGTAGGGATGTACACTGTACTGTACTGCTGGTAGACAATTTTGTAGCAGTGTGGGGGAGTGAGGTAGTCAGTGTCACAGACAAGTATGCTAATGTACCTCTAGAGTGCACCACACAACACACATGTCTGGTGAGGACAGTTAATCATCAGCTACTGTCGTCGTATTGTTATGTAGGGATGTACACTGTACTGTACTGCTGGTAGACAATGTTGTAATAGTCTTATGGGACTTTTATCGCTTAATTCCTTTGTTATATAATTGTTTTTCATTCAATATATAAAATCACTTACATTGTTGGCAACATTTTATATTTGCATGACGGATTTTTAGGTGTGGAACAAGTTATAGATTATGTTTTAATTGTGTACTAATTATATTGTTTTATTTTGCAGGTAAGTTTGCTGGCCATTTACCTCGTAATCTTTAACAAGGATCATGTAAGTTAACTTGCTCAGAACAATGTACTGAATGTATAATTACATTTTCTTCATGCTGCAGCAAAAACAGTTGTTTTAATGCATGCGTTGCGGGTCTGAAGTAGCATTTTGACGACATATAGAGTAAAGTGCGCTTTTAGCCCCTATAGAGTAAAAGTAGGTAAAAACACAGTTGTAAATTTAGATTGTTAACAAAATTGAATGTATCGAAAGTATGTATAAATTGTTCATTCGATTGTAGTTAATTGTTGCCTTATTGTAAATAGTTTGACATATTGATAGAATAACGTACACTAGGCCATTCGTAATAGACGATTGAATCACTTACTAAACAGCTGCTTGTTTCCATTAGCAAATTAATTTGAAAATAGAATTCTTTTTTAGATGTTATCTTTAAATGAAAACTAGTTTAGTTTTGTAACTTAGTTTGTTCAAACAATAGTGCAATATGACGAAAAATATATAGTTCATCACACGGGCAAAAGTCGTCTTTTCAACCACACATTTTCCGACCAATCCGACCTCGGCTTCTCTTCGATCGTAAAACTTGAGCTCGGGTCGAAAAGAGTCACTTTATGACCTAGTGAGGAAATATACTATTTTTGGACTGGGATATTTTTATTAAGTTGGTACTTGAAGTTCGACATTATTTTACTGCTTATTATCAAAATTTTATAATGTTTGCTTTATACTTAAATTAGGTTCAAACGAAATAAAGGTACATCGTTAATATTAATAATTATAATGGTATTAGGCAATGCTTCGATAAAATTGAATATAGAGAGCTAAGAAAGTAAGTGATTCTAGTTTGGGAACTTAGAAATGATATGCTTTACGTTTTTAACTCTTATTTACGTATTAAATATACATTATCCTACTAATATTATAAAGGAGAAACTTTGGTTGTATGGATGGATGGATGTATGTGACAAGTAAACGCGAAAAATACTGGTCGGATTGGGCTGAAATTTGGTAAGATGATAGCTCACATTCCCGATTAACATATAGACGCATTCTTATCTTAAAAGTCCTTTCGGGCTCCGCCCCAGTGGCTCTGGAGTTTCCTATGTTAACCTTATGAGTAATCGTATTTAAAAGGAATAAAAGAATTTTGTCAGCTGTTTCAACTACACAAGTTGGTTCTATGATATTGAATAGCATTAAAAAGTTACAAGGTTTACCAACAGGGTGCAGTACTATTATTTTAGCGAATTTCCCATATAGGGAATAAGCTATTACCGTAGGTCTCATGGTAAGACCTAGACCCGGGACCAATTTACTTTTTCGTTTTGAGGTCCCCAGAGGCCAAAAACACCATCAAATTCATATATATATATATATATATACTAGCTGACCCGGCGAACTTCGTATCGCCTAAGTTATAGGTTTCCCCTAAGACAGACCGATGGAAAGAAAGTACCGTTACGTTTAATTTTCAAGATGATCTCGTTCGCATCGCTCAATCACGTCCAGGTTGAAGTTCGTTCGCTACGCTCACTCACCTTTGGGTTGGAGCTCGTTCGCTGCGCTCACTCAGCTTTAGGTTGGAGCTCGTTCGCTGCGCTCACTTGCCTTCAGGTTAGCTCGTTCGCTACGCTAACTCGCCTCCAGGTTGAAGTTCGTTCGCTACGCTCACTCACCTTTTGGTTGCAAATTAGCTGTTGTCATAAATGTAAAAGAAATAATAGTGCTGCACCCTGTTGGTAATCCTTGTAACTTTAATGCTATTGAACATCATAGAACAGAACCAACTTTTTTAATTGAAACAGCTGTTAAGATTCATTAATTCCATTTCTCATAAGGTTAACATGGGAAACTCCAGAGCCACTGGGGCGGAGCCCTTTTAAGAATTTCGAAACGGGAAATAGTTTACGTCCGATTCGCATACCTACAGAATTTACACACCAAATTTCATAACGATCGGTGAAGTCGTTCCGGAGGAGTTTGCAGACAAACACTGTGACACGAGAATTTTATATATTAGATTTTACATATATATATATATATACTATATATATTTATATATGTGTCCGTTAGCGCAATAACTCAAGCAAAAATGATCCGATTTTGATGAAATTTGGTACAAACGTGTAAACCTACGTTTATTCGAACGAGTTCGAGAACCAGCATAATCGGACCATGGGAACAGGGGTTTATGGGGGGTTTTATGGGGTAAAAATGGGTTTTTCCCATTTTTTAACCTAAAAACAAAAGATTTTGTATTTTCTTTCTCAACCATTTTGTAGAGCTTAAAAAAAGAAATAATTTAGTATATTGAAGCGCTGTTGTATGCCTAACGGTCACGGATAAAATTCAAAAAAATTTAATTTAAAATTCCCATGTTATTCTTATGGAGAAAATGAAAACTGTTGTAATTTACTTGTTTATGGATATAATGTTGATAAAATTTGGCAAATTTATTTATTTCATCCTATATTATTGACATATTGTCAAAAAACCACTTTTACCTTCCCCGTAGCAGCAAACCTAAGCACTCGTTAAATCTATCGTTATTTAAATTGGAAATACATAACTTATGTTTTATTTATGGGAATATTTTAGTAAAAATGTAATCAGACAAGTTGAAATTCGCTTAGTCTGCAGGTTTGGTGCGGCGGGGGTATTTTACATTTATGACAACAGCTATCCTATTAAGGCCATAAAAGTAAAATTTTGTTTTTAAAAGGCTTATGTGTAACTATTTTATCAAAAGATGTAAAGATCAAAATGTTTCTATTTCGTGTTCTCTTCCCGTTGCAAAGCACGGGTACAACAGCTAGTTTCAACATAAACCTTAACGTACTCGAACTGAAATCACGAAATCTAAAGGGTGTTGTATCCTCTAGTAAAATTTAAAAACGTTTAAGTTTTCAAATGTAATTGATTTAATTTAATTTTGCTTTAATAGCTATATAATTCTACACTATAGTGTTGTTCCCTAATATTGATGCACTGTAAACGTTCCGCCTAAATTCAATTGCCAATCACAGGCATTCAATATAATTATATTATTACCTATATTGATTTAGGGTATGTTTTCCGGCCATGAAAAAAAGCAACTTGGTAAATCTGTTATTCGATTGCATAACCAAGAGGAATAACTATATATTTTTTAGGATAAAAGCTTATAATCGGACACATTCGTCGTATAATAGTGTTTTCGTCTGCCTCTGCTGAATGGTGGGAAACCCCGTTTAAAATAACCAAACAAACAAACGTGTCTAAAAAAGGAACAGTAGGATGTGTGGGATTATTCATAATTACGTTACAAATAAGCTTAGTTTTGTTATGATTAGTTTTGTTAAGATAGTCTAAACAATGTAGCCAACTTTCCTGTTGTGAATTGGTTTTAAATTTTAAACACGTAACCACTGTACACTCTAGGCGCCGGGGCAGAGGAAATAATATTGCTCTTCCAATAATTTTCCATACATTAACTTTACACCTGTCCTTAAGCACATCTTCTATAAACATAACAACTAATATTAATGTCAAATGGAATTAATATTAAACCGTTATTGAATAGGTCGAGTGGATGTTAATTCTTATAATGAGTGATGATAAAACTGAAAGAACTGACCTTATACCTGCCTATAAGCAATCTAACAATAAGTTGTATTTATTTTTGGTTTATTCCATTATATTAAATATAAATTATCTTGCTTGGAGTTCTTTAAACATGTATACAGTGTGTAAATTAAGTATTGAAACAAATATGTATTTTGTAAACCGAAATAGATAGAAATATTCTGTTTGTGGCGTTGACTTTTGAAAAAGGTTCCGTAATTGTTTACATAAAAAATAATTGTTAACCCCCCTAACAGGGTAGGGGGTGAGGGTGACTTATTTTTTTTCAAATAGCAACCTTATTGAGTGACCTTTCATTTCGAAGGATTTGTCAAAAGAAACACAATGACGCAAACCCGAGGTAGATATCTCATCCCTAGCCAAAATGGCAGGTATTCCAAAATTCGATTTACTATATTTGAAAAAGCACCAATTTCACAAATATGGAAACAAATCTGTATTTTTAAAACCGAAATAGATAGAAATATTTTGTTTGAGGAATTGATTGTTATTATAGGTTCCGCAATTGTTTACATCAACAATATGTTTTTACCCCTTTAACAGGGTAGGGGGTAAGGTTGATTTTTTTTATAACGTCCCCTATTAAGTGACCCCTCATTTTGAAGGGTTTGTCAAAAGAAATAGAATGACGCAAACTCGAGGTAGATATTCATCCATAGCCTAATTGGCGTGTTTTTCAAAATTTGATTTATTTGAAAAAGCACCAATTTTGGAATACCCACCATTTTGGCTAGGGGTGAGGTATTCACCTCGGATTTGCGTCATTGTGTTTCTTTTGGCAAGCCCTTCAAAATGAGGGATCACTCAATAAGGGTTGCTATTTGAAAAAAAAAGTCACCCCCTACCCTGTAAGGGGGGTTAACAATTATTTTTTATGTAAAAAATTACGGAACCTTTTTCAAAAGTCAACGCCACAAACAGAATATTTCTATCTATTTCGGTTTACAAAATACATATTTGTTTCAATACTTAATTTACACACTGTATACATTTTTAGAGAACTCCAAGCAAGATAGTTTATATTTAATATAATGGAATAAACCAAAAATAAATACAACTTATCGTTAGATTGCTTATAGGCAGGTATAAGGTCAGGTCTTGCAGTTTTATCATCACTCATATAAGAATTAACATCCTAACATCTTATAACATTCTATAGGGGTTGCTGTTTGAAAAAAATAAGTCACCCCCTACCCCCTATCCTGTTAGCGAGGTTAAACAATTATTTTGGTGCAAAAATTGCGGAACCTTTGTTAACAATCAACACCACAAACAGAATATTTCTATCTATTTCGGTTTAAAAAATACAGATTTGTTTCAATACTTAATTTACACACTGTATAATGTCTTGTCAGTTAGTTTTGTTATTACATTTATATTTATCCAGTGAAATTTGACTTAGATAATCATTAAAACTCTAATCACCTAATTACATTTGTTACCTACGTCTTGTATAACCACGAAAAAACAAGCGATATCTCTTTCAGTTCTCGGCCCGAAACACTTTTTCCTCCCCTATTAGTCTGTAGCAACCGGATACATGAATCTGACCGGCAAAACAAATTATGTAACCGAACGGACACTAAAGCACTAATAAACTACCAAAGTGACGTAACAATTAGGGGTTTAGCATAATGAACAGCTGATCGTTGATTATTGGCGTGCGCCTACAATCGGGAAAACAGCTGTTAGAAATATCACAGGTTCAAGGGTATTTGAGCAACTCGCGGATATGGTATAGGCGTTGCTCTGATCTCTAGATTACATATATCAGATCATGAGCTTATAGTGACGTATTTCCTTCACAAAAAACACTGTAATTTTATCTTGATTTGAACGAGTGTTGCTAACGCGTTTGTAATGCAACTCAAGTAATGGACAGAGAAGGTGTATGTTTAGTATTTTTTTCCAACGGTTTAAATGTACAGTATATAATTTAAGTGGGGGGAGTTTTTGCTGGACAAGTTATAGGAATTAACTGTTTTTTGGTGTTATTTGTTTTTATACTTTTTTCCACCACATTGTCTTACAAAAGTAGTTATTACCAGAATCTATATGGTAAGACTTTTCATACAATAAAAAAATCTGAAGTTTGTATTTTATTTGTGGTTCATGTTAGTCACACTAAGCACTAGCGACGAAAATTATAGTATTTTTCTATTTTAGGATTATGTTTGGGGGGGGGGGTGTTAGGATTATGATTTGTGCTTTACTTTTTGGTTGTAAACTAGATAACGACCTATTGTTTAATGTTATGTCGTTTTATTTGGTTGAATTAGTATTGAAGTAACTAAATTATTATAAACGGACTTACTCAGGGATTACGTGTAATCTATGTATATTTAAATCTAAGTAAAATCTGTGGTAAGACTAAGTACGGGAATAACTGGTTTATAGTCATCGTGGATGTTAAATTAGTCTCCCGATTATTATAATCTTCATTTAAATCAATCATAAGACCAACGCGATTCGACCACGCAAAAGATGGTTTGGTAGGAAGGAGTATGTTCAGACAATAAAATGCCTTTTTGCTGTCTAAATTGTTTTAAAAATATAACATGCTAATCTATATAATTAATACGCTACATGAAACTTTGTCGGTTGAACTCCTCCGCCATTTCTTAACCGATTTTATCCATTGACGTCTCATTGGAAAGAGCGTGTCGCGTAGATTTGCAAACTGGCCTTACATTTACAAAAATCCCCTTGGGCTCTGCCCCAGTGGCTTTGAAAGTTCCCATGTTATCCTTATGAAGAACATAATTGTTTACATTTTGATCAGCTGTATAATTTAATTGCTGTTATTTATTTTTCAATTCAATGAAACACATTGGGTACATTTACTGATTTTGTTGAAATTAAATATTTTCTATTTTAATTTACATTCGTACATATTACAATGTAAAAAATCGAGTTAAGACAATTTGATATGATTTACAAAATAAGAAAAATGAATTGGCATAGTACTGTACTGTATTTCTTGAGCAATCATTGAAAGAACCGATTTGTTAACCATGGAAACATATGAAAGTCACAGAACGCAACCAAGTAGATGAAATAGAGACTATTTAAGAAAAAAATGCTATCGTTATCAACCTATATAATGAAGAACACCTACAATATGAAGATTCCCAATAACAATGAACAAGGATGTTAGCCTAAGGCAAAGGAAAACAATCTAAGGCTGAACTAAACTGGTACGGCAAGGACATAATATATATTTTTTTATAAAAGTCAAGTTATTTTAAAAGAATATTACTACATCCAAGAAACCTTAATAACTTTCATTGAAGGATTTGCATTATTCATATTATTATTCACATTTAAGGGAGACAAAAAACCATCTGAACAACATTAGGTCTTTCAATTCTGCATTTTTCAGGTAAATATAATTTACGTTATAACAGTAACTCCAGTAACTAGCCAAATTAATGCCAATTGAAGCAAGTAAAATTGTGACAGAGAGTATATGCAGAACATCAGGCATTTCTTAAGTAATGCAAACAAAATGTTATCGCTATAAACAGATTACTGAAATTTGTAAACGTACTAGCGACAATGGGTAGTACCATGCAGACTACATTATCATTGACGAAGATCAACATGGACAACCTAATGCGGCTATTAAGTGGGAAACATTTGTAGAATACACTTAAAAAACAGACCAGCTTTTGAAAAATGATTAAATAATTACAAGAAATTTTGATTATTTGGAACTGTTAGGTACGTAATCTATGAGTTGACTCTTTAAACTCATCGGAAATTACTTTTATTCGTTTTTAAAAAAGCTATTTGTTTATAAATAACTACTTAACTTATTTGCAATTGCTCGATTTCGAGCAACATGTACACTAGTAAGGCATTAAAGTAAGAAAAACAATTTAAATTTGAATCTACATCGATTGGTTACACAAATGTTACTAACGCCAAAGACAGTGCGAGGCGATTTATTTCATTGAGAATGAATTTATCGAACTCAAGTCCTCGTATGATAAAAAAAAACACTTTATTTCTGAAAATAAAATAAAAGACTAGTTTAGTCAGCAGGTTTGCTGTGTTGAGGGTATAGATTGCAATAAATTAGCAAATTATCGAATCAGTCTACATATAAGGTATATCCACAAGTGATAAACAATTAAAATTTAAATGAAAGTTGAAAATGCAAATAGAGTTGCTATCTTCCCAAGTTAGAAAAAAATTAGTTTACTATGGAAAACATTTTTAATTTATCTAAATGCTCTGTTCAAACATTTTGATTACTCTATATCACGCCCCAACGTATTAATAGGGTATAGTTAATTCACGTTAATGCATAAGCAATATTGACGGTAGAGTTATATTCACGAGCAATCTATGGTAATTACAATTTATACAATCTGAAAAATACTTTTATCCAAACCCCTTAATTTTGAGCAAAAATTGTAGAAATACAATGAACTGTTGTAGTAAAATTGTTCTGGAAAGTTTCCGAGTAGCGTGTAATATGGTCACACCCATTGTGCCTACCTTGAGTGTTAAGAGTTGCGCAGGGAAATTGAATTGTCTACGACTAAGTCTTGGCTAACGTGTGAACGTGAAACACACGGCACGTTAGTCGCGGCACGGCTGGCCACTGACCCAACAAACGTGCAAAACGTGCGGAATACCACGGATACTTCCGTGTGTGACACCTTTGACCTTTGGATGACGTTCCATAAGTATTCAAAACAGAATCAGGGGTGTCGCATGAAAAAACTTTGGGGGGAGACATTTTGATTTTACCTACTATTTTTTAATATTAAGTTTTAACAGTATGAATGATATTTTACCTTCCCCTTTACAGCTGACATACATAAATAACAAGAAACGATGGTTCCTCTCACATTATTGATTTCACTATCAAGCTTTATTTGTGATTTTTCTGATGTGTATCAAAAAATGTTTACACTGTATGTCACTGGATAATACATCAAGTTTTCAGCCTCAGTAGTTTAAATAATTACTCAGTAGATACTGCTCTCCACGTGCAGCTCAAATAGAAATGTCCATAAAAGCCTTAAATTACTACATACTACAGATACGTTACGGAACATACCATGTTACCCATCATATGAAATTTCCAAAACTTTTTTACTTTAATTATTAGTTTATAGGCTACATAAGTGTAGAGAAATGATTAAAGAATTCAGATGGATGGATAAACTTAGATTAAAATTTAGATGAAGATAGATAAATAAAGAGAGAAAAACAAGATATGCTTCTTTGTGGACTGTATTTCTTCAACTGAACAAAAGTCAACATAGTCAGGTTGGGTAGCAGGGAAATATTTCAGTTCTGGCAGACAGGCTGCAATTTTAGGTGGTTATAGTATACAAGTTTCTGAACCTAAAACCGCCCAGACCCCAATTTTTAAGGACCTCGGTCGTCCGTAATGACGTCATCAAAATGGCGGCCGTAAGAGGATGCTGGGTCCCCATGAATTGGCTATAACGACCGAATGCCTGAACCGATTTTTATGAAATTTGGCACACAAGTGCTTGAATACATTATGTCGGCCTGGGTTGAAAATGGTCAAGTTTCATCAAGTCATTTCAAAATGGCGGCCATTCAAAACTAAAAAAATTATGAGGAAAATAATTGTGAATTCTTTTATACAGGGTGAGTTTTAAATGAGTTCCCCCCCTACTTTTTTATACATTTCTTAAGATATCAACTCCAAACCACGTCAGATAATTGTAGAGTAGCGATTACTTCATTTCGACTAGTTTTTATTGTATCCGTTTTTCGTTATCAAGCTTTCTTGATAAAATATAACAATTATTTTGATTTAAAATGTCAATATTTCAAAAACCAAACATGACAATGAAAAACGGATTGCGGCATTGAATTCAACATAAAAAAGTAGTTCAAAATGATGGGTCACAACACCACCTTCATATTTAAAATAATTTATCACATTTCAAAATGGCGGATCCAAGATGGCGGCTGAAAAAAATACATCCGTCATAACCGAGTTAAAATAGGTCAACAATGAATGGTGGTGTCCAATTATCCTTATCTAGCACTATTTTGAGATTATGGCCTTAGTTTTTAAATCCACAATGTTATAATGGACTAAAAATAAAGTTATAAAATGTTCTCATAATTTTAGAATGGATCAACATTTTTTTAACGGATTGCAGCATCGTATTCAGCGTAAAGGTTTTGTTTGAAATGGTGGGTCACAACCGTATCTTTACATTTGAAAAATAACTTTGTTTCCAAAATGGCGGATCCAAGATGGCGGCCAAAAATGTAAACCCAGTCAAAATGAAGTTCTTGCTACTCTACAATGATCTTACATGGTTCAAAGTTGATATCTTAAGAAATGTATAAAAAAGTAGGGGGGAACTCTTTTAAAACTCTCCCTGTATAAACCAATTCACAATTATTTTCCTAATAATTTTTAATAGTTTTGATCAGCCGCCATTTTGAAATTACTTGATGAAACTTGACCATTTTCAACCCAGGCCGAGATAATGTATTCAAGCACTTGTGTGCCAAATTCCATGGAAATCGGTTCAGGCATTCGGTCGTTATAGCCAATTCATGGGGACCCAGCATCCTCTTACGGCCGCCATTTTGATGACGTCATTACGGACGACCGAGGTCCTTAAAAATTGGGGTCTGGGCGGTTTTAGGTTCAGAAACTTGTATACTATAACCACCTAAAATTGCAGCCTGTCTGCCAGAACTGAAATATTCTGCCACTATATGCAGCTATACGACCCCACTAACAAGATATAACATAGTAAATATGAGAACAGCTGTTACAAACAGTAAATTAGCAAAATAACTTTAAACATTACATGTCTGCTTAGTTTGAAAATAAACTTTTCAGTTGACAGTTTAACAACAGTTTTAAATTTCCCACAATCCCAACTCATACCTTCAAATGCCCAAAAATCAACAATCACACAAGACCAAGTTAAAAGTTCTCAATCGACCGATAAATATATCTTAAAACAACATATTATTTACATATTTTGGCGGTAATTTCTATTCTAAAAGTACAGCTTTGAACTGTCTTTTATCCATACACTTTTGTTACAACTTACAACCGCAGTCTAAAATGAGCCATTCTCAATATCTATAAAGCATAAAATCTACATAATAATTTAAACCACGTATTCCCTAGACACTTGATATTAATCATATTTCTGTGGACCTACTTAACGTAGCGTCGACTGGTGGGGGGGAGGGGGGACACCAACGATGTTGAAGATTGATGACGGAGATATGACAGATCATTCATCAAACATCAACCCACGTCAACATCCAGGTGTTGCTGTTACCATGGTAACTGTTAGTGGCGTTAAGCTATGGAAAATGAAGAAAATTATAGTAGTTTACACAACAATCTCTTAAAGATAGTGTTGTTAACACGAGTAGAAGTTTAATGTACGGGATTTGGCGAGTGCATTAAAAACTTCTACGAGTGTCGTTAAGACTATTTACGCAAGATGCGTTCACTTCTTTACCTACGACAGTGTTTTAATTTAAAAAACCACTACTCACAGCTAAGAGAGGTTATGTCTTCGTTTATAACCTCTCATTGCCACTGACAGTGATGCAACGAATCATTGCAGTAAACACTAATTGAACCACTCATTAACAATTTAGTGTATTGGCCTGTACAGCTGATTAATTGAAGTTCGAGACGTTAAATTTTACTTCTTTTCAATGCTGTTAAGTAAGTAAACATTGCTGTTAAGTGAGCCTATTCAATTCTAAGAACTGAACTGAAACGGCTAGTTTAAAAAACGGTCGTAGGTAAATAATTCAGTTGTTTTGTTATCGGAATTTGTTACAAATATGAAAGATGAATACTTTCTTACATACGCTGTAAAGGCATCCCGATTCAACCTCAAATTCTTTCTCAATTGATGTGCAACAAACACAACAAACAGTCTTAATGTTTTTTTACGGCGCTAACGGCATAAACGGCCTGAATTGGACGTTATATAGTTGGAAAGCTATCGTTCTGTTCTTAATCATCAATGGCTTTCCCAGCCACTTGATAACGGTGTAGAACACTGGTTCGAAACCCATCTTTAGCGGAAATCAAATAAACCAATAGTTAAAGAAGATTGTGTACCGTATACGAAATTTACAGTTTCAATATTAAAAATCTTCCTTGATGAAAATCATGTCATTACATTTTTTACTCTACGAATAAATATTTTATTTAAGATTTTCTGTTACATGATAGTAGTGAGCTGATGATGGTAGTGTGATGATAGTAGTGATGGGTGGTTTGACTTGCGTGGATATTTCAAGTAGTTGGAACTTGTACAAATATAAACTAACACAAACTGAAATGGAATGATTTATTTGTACGGGGTCATAGTACTTTTTTTATAAATCGTTTTTTTCGTTTATTCTTTTATTCTTTCTTTTTTTTATTCATTATTTGATTGGTTATGCATTTTTGAGATACTAAACTAGGTGTTGCTTAAATTGTAGTACATTATAACGTCAATTTAAAATCATTAATAGCTAATTAATGAGATTTATTTCTTACACAATAACAAGATCCAAAATAATAAATATAATTTATTAAATATTAATTAATAAATATAATAAAGTAATTTGGCGTTTCACATTCATATGATGAACTAAATCATTCAGATGTAGCCTACATTTTGGTATATTTTCCATTTCACAGTTAATAACTTCACTATCTAACAATAATTCTCCTCCCTCAGGTTTGATTTGACCTTCATTTTGCTGAGATAAAAACAAACATTCCTAGAAACAGTTTCTCTCGAATCAGTGCAAATCAGCCTAACTACTCTAAGTGGACTAATTGTCGCAAATTCCCATTATCTTCTTACGCTAGAAATGTAAATTTTCGCAAGAGAAAGTAAAGCAGAAACCACGTCCTTGGCCTTGGCCTTGACGTTTCCTGCGTTTGCGGCAATCCGTTGACGGAAAACTGCGAAACCTCGTTAATTCGACCGTTAGAAAAGCACTTTAATGACCGCGATTATGTTCACAGGTGTAAATACAGAGTGTTACTGCAGTACACTGAATGGTCTCCTGTTTGTGTTTAACCAAATACAGTTTTGTTTACTTTTGATTCCTTGACCTCATTCCATTTGGGACCTATGTTCCAAATAATTATGCACCTAGTCTTTAACTAATTCATATTTTGACATCACAACATATCTAATTAATTCAACCCTCCTCATAACCCACTTCTTCCGATCACCTCTATAATTTTAACAAGAATCTATTCCGTAACTACTAATGACCCCAAATCAAAATAAAACTACTAACACGTAAATAACCTGTGTTTACCCCTCGTTCGCCCATCTGTTCATTTAGGCGCCAATTACACAGGTCCTTGAAACCAAAAGGAATTATGTAAATGGCTTGCGAAAGTGACATAGTTACGGTTTTTATCGACGCATTCTCCGATGCAATGAAGGACACTGGCAAAAACCGCCGGTCCAGTACTGCATGGGTAAAGTAAGCTATCAGTATGGAATGCCCGACTAGACTATGTCCGGTAAGGTCAGGGCTTCAATTAATATATCGGCCAGGAGTCATTGTCCTTGGTCGAGTGAAGGTAGTTTTTCAGGAAAGTGCAAGTTGTTCGCCGCTGGCAAGGTTCTAGTTCGTCGCGAGCCGCCTGAAGCACCTGGTGACGCAAGTCTGGACGCTGGTTTTCGTAATTGTCTGACGACTGGCCGAATCGTGCCCGTCTCGTGTCCCGTGTCCTTTCCATCACATTTCGCAACACGCCACTCCTTGTGCTTCTGTAAATAGTTCGATGGAATCAATGATCAATAACGTATAATCACGGTTATGTCAATTAAAGAAATACAGATGACTGTCGAAGTTTCAATTAGGATGACATTGTAAGGTGATGAAGGACATCTTATAACAGAAGTTTCAAGCTTCTCTTGCTTGTGTCTAAAAAAAAAAACACGGCGTTGAATTTGTTAGTAATTGCCTAATCAATATTTCGCCGGTTCTGAAAAAAGTCAGTAGCTTTTGAATTGTCTCAAACTGGACGCTGCTGTCCTTGATGTTTAGGCTTTCAAAGTCCTGGCTGAAAAAACAAGTCAGTCTGTAGCTACGTATCAAAGCTACAGTCCAAGCTACTCTAATTCACTTATATTTAGGTTAATGTATACCTAACCTAAAGTTACGTCCCCATCTTGGTAAGGTGGTAGCAAATAATTGGTTAAAGTAATATTATATTTCCAACAATTCATTATCCACCTCTAAACTAAACCATCAAACCGTGGTGTAATGCACATTCTTAACCTATGCACTTAGAAAACTACAATAATTCCGGTTCCTTTCCTCTTGGTATTCAGTAAGTTTGATCACAGACAATAGACCGCATAGTCTATTCTATGTGTTCTATTCTAATGGTCCCTGTGGTTTGATTTATTTTGCGAGAAAAATACAACTCAGATCTTCTTTAATAAATGTATCAAAAGCAAGCAAACCAGCCTTCCAAAAAGGATAAAATATATTATCATCATTGCAATTAACTAGCAGAAACATAAATCTGCTTTTGAATCAGATTTTCAATACAATAGTTTTATCGTTTATCAACCCTGAAGTAGTAAATGTCAAAAGCAACTAACAAACAGAAATATTCGCCGTCTATAAAAGTGAGTGGCTTGTTATGATAGTCGTGAGCACGGGTCCATTGTTTGTGCTAGTGATAGTAGTCGGTGGTCACTGACATGCCCGCTGCCCGCTATAATGCCCATTCTATTTCTCTTGCCCAACTCTTTGTTGTCAAACAATTCTAAGCTCTAGTTTCCTGTAATATTTTTGATCTTTTATCTCTCTAAATTATGCTACATTTTTCCTAGGGATCGTGCTTCTAAGCACTCTTAGATTCTAGATAGAAATTTCTTCCTCAGGATTCGTTTACCAATAGAGACACTTTCATTCAAATGAATTATATTCTTGTGGAGTAGAAAATATATTTTGGATAGGGTTTTTGTCTAGCATAAAATATTTTTCTGTTAGATTTGTAATGTCTTTTACTGGAGTTTATGAATGTGTGCAGTTTAATCATAAGCGAGGAGGTCACTTGCCGGAATTATTGTTTCAGTTCAGTTCTTAGAATTAAAATGATTTACTTGGCAGCATTGTTTACTTACTTAACAACACCGGTAACGGACCAATGTTGTTCAAGGATTGAGAGAGAAGAAGTAAAATTGTAATGATTCGAACTTCGACTTATCAGCTGTTAGGCCAATTTAATTATTGAGTGGTGCGATTAGTGTTTGGTACAATGTTTCTTTGAATCTCTGTCATTGGCAATGAGAGGTTATAAACGAAAACATAACCTATCTTAGAAGTTATGAGTAGTGATTTTAGTAATTAAAACACTGTCATAGGTAAAGTAGTGTACGCAACTCGCGTAAATAGTCTTAATGACACTCGTAGAAGTGTTTTTACTCGTGTCGTTAACACTATCTTTACGCAATCGTTGCGTAAACTACTATACCAAGTTCGACCAACAAGCAGCAAGCACAGCAACTGTTAACTAGATCAGTAGATATACAGTCTAACCAGGTCTTTATGGCAGAAGTACTAGTTACAGTCTAACCAGGTATTCAAGGCAGAAGTACTAGTTACAGTATAACCAGGTCTTCAAGGCAGAAGTAACATGCTCTAAACTAGTCCAGAAGCAATTGCGTGGTTCATTTGTGCCAACGGCGTATCATAAGTCCAAAAGCCAGTTCAGCACTACGACCCACAAACACGAATTTTCAGAACAACAAATCAAAAAATTACTCCCAACAAATTTCAAAAGAAAGGCGATCGAAAGTGCGATCACATTGACAACTGTTAAGTGATTTGTGTGTGTGTGTGTGCGTTGGACTTCATTAGTAACTGGTCTCCCAGGTGACTTGCACCATTCCATATGTAAAACATTACTTGCACAAATGTCATCTGCCAATACTTCTGTGGCTGGGGCTCCATCATTTATACGTTTCACCGATCGGTGTAATATTAACTTATAACCACTTCGTCAAATTAATGATAGCGGCGCCCGACTTCCCATGTCACCGGAGTGAGATCAAAGCACCGATGTGCGACCGGCCACAGGTGTTCACATCTGTGTGTGAGATCAGCTGGCTTACTTCTGTCACCAACGAGGAAAAGTATAGCATATCTCACTAGGGCGTAAAGTGGCTTTTCAACCCAAGCTCAAGTTTAACGATCGATGCAAAAAGACACTTTTTGCCTGTGTGGTGAACAATATTTTTCGTCATTAATGCATCATTAAGAGTCCTTGGAGGCTAGCGGCCACCTTGGATCATTTCAAACAGCTGCTGAAGAGTTATTTTCAACCCTCACTTTGAGCTGGGCCTAAATGAGTCACTTTACAGTCTACCGATAAAGTAATCTTATTAAACAATTCAGACATTCAAATAACCGTGTACCACATCCCAACATCTTTTCATCATTGAAAATTCTTAAAAGGATTTGAACAAGACGAATCTACTGTATGTGATAAGTCACTGATAAGTCATGGCGTTAACAAACACATTTTTTCATTAAAATTGCTTTTTGTTGCAGGTACTTGTCCAGAGATTTACACTAGTTTAAAAGGCAACTAAGTTGGGTAAGTTGGGGGTAATCATATTATTCTTCAACTGTTAGTCATCATAACTGGAAAATAAATATTTCATTTTAGTAACACCATATAGTACTGAAATATACAAAATAGACGGTACTTAGACAACCTAAAATAATAAGTTTTGATGTTAACAACAGTTTTCGATTTGTATTAATCTGTTGATCGCTTACGAAAGTAGATTGTTAATAATTGTTTGAAGATCAATTCAGTTCATCAAAATCCCTGACGGATATGTAATTAAAAAAATGTAATTGAAATATGGTTTGTCAACATTTTTAATTAGTTCAAATGTTTTTTGAATAATTTATTTTCAGGCTATATTCAAAACGGAAATATTATTTTGAAACTGACACAGTTTAGAACTAATAAATTAATTGTATTATTTGTTGCTTATTTTTAATGATTTTGATCGTGTGAACGTTGACTTCCATGCTGAACATTTCCTATAGACCGTTTAAAACTTGTTTAAGGTTCAAGATAAATCATTAATCATTTAACTACTTTGAATATTTTGTCAAGTGGCTTTGTTAGAATCTTCGGAGACTTGGACGCGCGGTAAGACCGATTGCGCCGTAATATTCATAAATAATTAACTAACTAGTTTACATGTTGCTCGAATTCGAGCAAATGCAAAGTAGGCCTATTACAGGAATTATTTCAAAACGATTAACAGTCATATTTACAATTAGTTTTAAAGAGTCAACTCAAAGATTACCGGTGTGTAACTCAGACCATGATTATCTTCGTTATTGATAAACCTAAAGAATTCCGGCTGGTTTTCTCCTTCTCAAAATGCCTCGCTGTACAGGCAACACAGGTCATTGATAGAGGGCCAATTGAGAACGAAAAGTCGTTTTGGGGTAGTGTTAGGGCGCATTTGTAACCTAATACAGTAGTTGAGATTGTCCAGGGTCAGGTGCTGACTGTCATAAACCTACGCGCCACTTTTCTGTAGCTGCGGTCGTTATCACGATTACGCCTCCGCCTCCGACCTAATAAATAAACAAATAATATCAAAACAACAATAAATGCACAAATTTAAGTTACAATCATGCTAACACGATCCGTCATAGCGACACAAAACAACGATAAATACACAAATTTAAGATACAACCATACTAACACGATCCGTCTTGGGGGTTATGTTTACACAAACTCAAATAGTAAATAAATGTACTCAAAATGGGTATTTACTCAGGGGAGGTATTGAAGAGCCTACGATGACAGCTGTGGACTTCTTATTAGCTGAAGGAACGCCATTACCGTAACAATACGGTCAGTGGCCATCGGCCTCGGTGGGCTAGTGGTCAGCGCGCCGGGCTGATATGCTGGAGCGCGCTGCCCACTATAGCCCACCTGATATGCTGGAGGCCCGGGTTCAAATCCCGCTTATAGCATTAACTTTTTGTCCAAGATTTTTTCATTATCAGCAAGTTTGGTTGGTTTAGTTGGTATGGTTCGGTTATGACAGTTTAATTTTGTTATTAAGTCATTATAAAATTTTAAGTGATCAATATCTAGTTTTATTTAATAAACAGTATTATTTTTATATTACTAAACTTTTGTTATATTATTTCATTATCAGCAAGTTTGGTTAGTTCGGGTAGGTTATGATAGTTTAATTTTATAATAAAAAATTGTATAATTGAATTTGAGGCATTTGTAATTTTATTTTATGAACAGAACTATTTTTGCGATTAGTAAACCTTCATTGCCAAAGTGCTCCCTACTACAGCTTTGTTCACGGAGGAATTTTGAACTAATGCCTCATTCGTACCTCCCCTAAGTCAGACCCCTCAAAATGCGTTTGAAAAATAAATAACAGCAATTAAATTATACAGCTGATCAAAATGTAAACAATTATGTTCTTCATAAGGATAACATGGGAACTTTCAAAGCCACTGGGGCAGAGCCCAAGGGACTTTTTCAAAAATGTAAGGCCAGTTTGCAAATCTACGCGACACGCTCTTTCCAATGAGACGTCAATGGATAAAATCGGTTAAGAGATGGCAGAGGAGTTCAACCGACAAAGTTTCATGTAGCGTATTAATTATATAGATTGTTTATTTACTTGAAAAATAATTTAATTGTTTACATTTGTAATAGTATAAGAGTTTATATTTTTACTGTATATTGTTTAACATTATGATAGAATGGTATTGTGCTGTGCAAATCTAAAAATACGCTTGATTTTTTTCAGTATTTCTATGGTAAAATAGTAAAAAACATGTATAATGTGCTTACAAAATATATGCCCATTTTATTATTTATTGTGTGTTTTGAATCCAAATACTGTATTGTTAATACACTTCAATTCCTGTACTTAGTGGATGGAACATATGTAACTTTAAACAACGCAGCACATAAGTCCCCATCTTAAAATAATTGATAATTGATAATTGATAATTGATAATTGATAATTGATAATTGATAATTGATAATTGATAATTGATAAAACATAAAATAGATGTTACAGTAGAATTAGTCATTGCTACATTCTGGTTCCAAATTTTAAAACAAATAGCTAACTTTTTACTTAGACATGTACAAAATGGGAAATGTATCTATCATGGGAACAGGGTTTTACAGAGTAAAAAGCTATTTATCTCATTTCTTACACACAAAATAAAAATTTTCAATTTTTGTTCAAACTATTTTGTAGAGCGTTCAAAAATAATAACTTAATTTGATAAACTGTTTTCTACGTCTTATATGCTAGATAGTTGTGGATAATTGTGTCTTATTTTTCCATAATTGTGGAAAAATCCAAAAATTTGTAAAAATTGTATTCTTATGGATGGTAAATAAACTGTTGAATTTTGATTGTCTATGATTTTTTTTAATCAAATTTGGCAAATGTATTCATTTTATACTATAACTAATTAGCATTTTACACAAAAGGAAGCCCCGTTTTTCCTCCTTGTAAGCAAACCTAACTCGTAGAACTTAATGTTACTTAAACTGGAAATAAAATCAACTTAAGGAAATATTTTCGTAAAATTCAATCATGCTAACAGGTAGGTAATCAGCTGCAGTGTAGGTAATATATTTAACATGTCTTAATGCTCAATATAGTGTATAAATCAAATTCGTCACTGACATTGTCTGATAAATCACATGGACGAATTGTTTTCTGGGTAAACTCGGCATAGTTACACTAGTTGCAACAGACATTCCAGTCCAACACCTCAGCTGGAGCCTGTAAGTGACCGAGATGGTCTGGTATTGTGTAACTAGGCGTGGTCACTGTCTGCCCAATTACAAGACGTCCAATGACAAACCTCCTTTGACGGAATACCGCGATTGTCAGGCGAGCCGTATCGCCAATCCATAAATACTTCAGCAAGGGAAAGGAGCTCTGCTTGTCCTTTACTCTAAATGTTAAATGCATAATTAATCTCCAAATGCAGGTGTTTCAGTTTTCTCTTGTGGCAGGTCTAAGTATTAATTTTGGAAATGATTTATGGTGTGGAGGATATTGGATATTGAATACTGGAGTGGTTTAAAGGTTAGTGAGGTTTACGCACCGCTCCCGTTAGAAAATTCTTAAGTAGACTCATACGGAAATTGATAGCTTTATAGAATTGTGTACTTATGGGTGTTGAGGACATGAAATAAGAGATTTTTACTGAGTAGGATCAGCTGGTTCTTTGGCTAGGACTGTTCATTATAAGCTCAATCACTAACAGCTGGGTAAAAACATATGATTTGCAAAACATTGAATGTGATGGCACTTTAAACCCGTCAAAAATCCATTGACATATCTTATGATTGAATGGAGAAACGGCTTATCTTGAGAGAATGTGAATGAGAATGAATTTATTCCCTCAAAACAAACATTTAATAAAGTGTATTCCGGAAATTGAATGGCCACTTTATCTAGTATTTGTGAATTACATAAATATTTAGAGTTCAGTATTTTCAGTCCGTTACTATAAAAATATTGTTAAGTTGGTCTGTTACGGTTTTATGTGGTTATAGTACAGTACTGACTGGCCCAAGAAGAGGGCTGCTACGATTAAAATTTACCCCTTGCAACTAAAGTTGATGTAAAATAAATCTATCTCGGCTTCGCATAACCCAAACTAACCTAACTAACCCAACCTAACCTAACCTAACTTAGCCTAACTTGCTTAAGGCATATTTTAAACTTGGTTTCTTCTTCCTGAAAAGACCCAAACTTGTAGATGGAATGTCTAACGACTGACACAACCTAACCTCAACTAACCTGACATAACTAATCCAACCTAACTTAGCCTAACTTGCACAGTGCAAATTTCAAATTTTAATGGTCTCGAAAAGACCCCAACCTATACGTAAATCATGTCTAACGGTCTGGCCACTGTCAGAACTCATGACGAGTTTCGGTTACACAAGTGCAAGCCTCAAGGCCGTGGTGTCGGTGCCATTGTATATTGTGCCCTCACAAAGATGGCACTTTCACCCCAACACTTCCGAGTGCGACTTTGAGTCCTCAGGCCGCCAATCAGTTGCGTAAAGCGGCACAATCGTGTCTGGCTCGCAACTCGGAACCCTCAAGCTAGCAAAAGATTGCTGATTGACTTTTGTTTAGTATGAAACTTATTTACTAAATTCCTTTAAGAAATTTTGGCTGTCTGGGTTGCCGGGTCTCCTTGTGCCATGAGTTTACCAACTATGATCTTTGATCATGTTTATTTGATACGCAACTATAGCGCTTCCTTTTGTCTATTTTAACACAGTCATGAGGAGTTTGCCAGTCAGGGTTTATTTTGAAATATTTTTCTATCTCCCAATATTGCTTAGTAGTGGCTTAATTTTGCTCAAAAGTCAGAGTCTGTATGATTCCCCATAATGATTAAAACGCGAAACCTCTGTCCTGTATGGTCGGGTTCAAATCCCAGCAATCATCAATATGTGGTAATACCATGCCTTGGTGGTTCGTACCCATATGTTGATTCTCCTATCGATTGAAAAAATACTTCAATCTATAAAGGTGTGCAGAATCAATCAACTCTGTACTGAATATCTGTCACACGACAAGTCATATGATAATTTAACTTTTAATACGTTTCAGATACCATGTTGGATTTTCATGGTCTTCACTTGTAAGTTTCTAGTTGTAGAGATGATTCAGAGCTGACCAGAGAACGCATCTAATCGCACCGAGATTAGAGATGCGTGCTCTTCCAGTTTTGCTCAGGTGACCTTTTTCTGAGTGTATCTTGACCTTTATTTGGCGGAACTCTTATACGAAAGGTTACTCCAATTTGTAACGTCAGTTTTTTCGTGGATGATGGCCTTTTTTGCTATGTGAGTCCTTCAGTGCAAGGTGTGTATTCATGTAATGGCCGAGTAAGTTTTTTTTTCCAGTACAGATACAAATCACATGTCATGCCTAACAGACAAATGCTCATTGTTAAGACAAACTTCAAATTTACAACAAAAAATTGTGCGACCGAACGATAAAATATTGCATTAAAATCTACTAAACACACTTCTCTTAATTTTAATCCGATTTTAATAGTTTTATTGCTATCATAGAAAGTGCATGGTAAAGTTGTTTTCATCTAAGATCCTAAAAGGTTTGCCCAAAGAGGACACGTTCTGAACTCTGATTTCGAATAGTTAGATTTCACAATTTCATTTTGAACAGATTACACTGTTCTACTCCCTCTCCCTCTAGTATAAATTAATTACACTAACTAAACTTTCGTTTACAAATTTGGGTGTGTTGCTAGCCCCGTGGTCAACGTCTTGGACTTCGGTGATAAAGAGATTGGTTCGATTCCCAGCACTCTCAAAATATGTGTGTTTGAACAACATTCCATAAAAAGCGTTTGTTACCTCCGATTCCTCCTCCTATGAAATGCCACAGGAAAATACAGTAAGGAAAAAAATAAAAATAAATCGCAAACCCGTTTGGAAAGTACAATCATTAAGTGAAATATCAATACCAAGTAGCCACAAAAGACGTATTAGGTCGTGATTCCAATCAGATCCAAACGGTCAGTGAACAATCACTCCCGTTAACATTGCAATCATTACGGGCGTTGCTCGGTTACGTCATCCTATCAGCTGATATCGACACTATCAGCTGATAGTGCACTGGAGTAAATCAATCAGCTGGTGTCACATTAGCAGCTGGGTGCAACTCGGAGGTTAGCGTGCTGCAATGATTGGCCAACTTGGCTCCCACAATTTCGCACGTTCACTTTAAAACGGGGTTACAGCAAATATCAGCGTGTGCAAACACTGTTGCAAGTGAATGTTGAAGATGGTGTGATGGAGCGTTGACTCCAGTGCTAAGGTGCAATTAAGACAGTCTAAACCAAGAAGAAGGAAATTCAACTAAGATTACAAGTTTGTACTTAAAAGTTAAATATTATAGCGTAAATAATGATAATGAGTAACGAAAATTAAAATTATTAGTTGGTAACTTTGTTTCGATCTTCTAGAACTCCCTTAAATGAACCTCAAATGTAATGTCCTTCGCCTCTCGAGCAAGCCTAAAATCTTCACTTTGTATTATCCATGGATATAAGAACAAACTCAGTATTGATCATACAGTAAACACAAACAAATTACGCAACTGGCCAGAAAGTAAATATTTTTGTAGTAATTGTTTAATGGAAGTGTCGACAAACGCCCAAACCAGCTGATACGGTTATTAGTATAAGCACTAGCCTGTGGTATAAGTTACGGTACAGTTACGTAATTTGTTTATGTTTATAGCCCATAACGTTTCTGTTCTAATATTCGTGGTATTTTCTTCAACCATACCGGCCAAATATTTTCGCTTACACTAGCCTAAGCCTAAACCATATCCATCTAATACCACCATCATATGCTATATTCTATCTCTTCACTTTTATCTTTTTAAGGGAATTATAAATTTGGGATATTTGAAACTAGTTAAATAAACATGAATTTGGAAACAATAATGCTATTAAACATAACCCTATGTTATTTTTGTCCATCTCTCTCATTCACCATTATAAACCTAACTTTGTTTTCTTATTACTTTATCTATCATTTCACGTTTCCTCCTCGGGTGGACATTAATTGCCCCAATTGACCTGAGTCAGCTAGTCGGGTATTCATTAATTGCGCCAACTACTCTAGGGAGCCACCCGATACGTTCCTTAACTAAGACATGTGGCTCTTTGACTGTATAATTGAGTAGGTTATGTTAGGTTGGGTTGGTTAGGTTAGGTTAGGATAGGTTAGGATAGGTTAGGTTAGGTTATGTTAGGATGACACGTAAGGACATTACTTCTGCCGACAACTCACCCCTACCAAATAATAACATATTTAACATATTATATAATAACATAGCAAATAAGGAACATTTTGGGACCCTTTGAGGCCTTCGAGCAATTAAGGAACTCTTTGTTGCAATTAATGCACGACCTCTTCCTCTATCATCCCACATTTAACCTCCATTTTCATATTCTCTATCACCATTTACCTCTACAATCCTCAACCTATTTTCCACCTTATGCTACGCACATGCCCAAGATCGCTAGATTGAGCCATGCGAGACACATATCGCTATCGACTGTTACACAAGGTGTTTTATAGCGTTGCGCAACACTACGTGCTGAAGCTAAGTCTGGTGCAGCGATCTGGGAGGAAATCAACCCGGATAATTAGCAACATTAGACACAATGTTGCAGAACATTAATATATATAACTGGGGCCGTCGCAACGTGGAGTGAAAGGTGTAAAGATATAAGCCGTGTAGTGATTGGAATTCATAATTGATGTTTGCTGTAGCGGCGTGTTGGTATTGCCGACTTCCTCAATACATGAACAATTACTAGGTTTAGTCATGTTAGGTGTTCATTATGTTGGTGTTAATGTAATTGTGATATTTTATAGTGTGACAGATGTTAATTTTTCTGAGAATGTGTAATGAGAAACCTAACTCCCCTAAGGTATTCATGGGTCGTGCATTAATTGCGCCAAAGAGTTCCTTAATTGCGCCAATCCCTCAAAGGGTCCCAAAAAACTTCCTTATTTGTGCCACGCCCAAGCCAAGGTGAGTTGGCAGCAGGAGGAATGTTCTTGTTTACGTGTCATCTTAACCTAACCGAATTTATCCTATACACAAATTTAACCTAACCTAACCTAATTTAACCTAATCTAACCTATCCTAACCTAACCTAATCAATTATACAGTCAAAGACGGCCGCCACTTGGCTTAGTTAGGAACGTATCGGGTGGCTCTCTGGAGTAGTTGGCGCAATTCAGGAATACCCGACTACCTGACTCACGTCAGTCGGTGCAATTAATACCCACCCTATTCATACTCTTATGCAAGTGTGAACTGTATAATAACTCTGAGCATCTGTGGTTCAGAGCCCAACTATCTAAAAAACAAAAAA
The DNA here is from genome assembly GCF_028750875.1 of Macrosteles quadrilineatus. NCBI lineage: Eukaryota > Metazoa > Arthropoda > Insecta > Hemiptera > Cicadellidae > Macrosteles > Macrosteles quadrilineatus. The sequence goes on from NW_026542598.1 coordinate 29,211,370, forward strand.
TGTTGAGACGAGAAGAGTTTGATGTGTAATGGATAGCTGAATCCAATAAGTCAGACGATAATAACAATTCGTACGTTTTCCATCACAATTAGGAAAAAACTATGTTATATAGTAGTTTACGCAACGATTGCGAGTTTCGTACACTACGTTACCTACGACAGTGTTTTTACTCATAACTTCTATTATAAGAGAGGGTTTTTCGTTTATAACCTCCCATTGCCACTGATGACAGTGATGCAACTAAACATTGTACCAAACACTAATTTGCACCACTCAACAATTAAATTGGCCTGAACAGCTGATTAGTTGAAAAACGAACCATTACAATATTACTTAAATTGTTCTCGCAATCCTTGAACCTCATTGGTCCGTTATGAGTAAACCTATTCTGTTATGAAAGTAAACAATGCTGTTATGTGAAACTTTTCAATTAAGAACTGAACTGAAACGGCTACTTAAAAAAAAAACAGTCGTAGATAAACCCTTTTAACAGTTTTTACTAATTGTAATAGTAAATGTCCGCAATGACCTCTTTATATCACCAGCACCGAAAATGAACTGTAAAGTTTTGGTTTATTTCCTGAAAAAGAATTTAGTCAGAACTAAAAGAGTGGTAACTATTTTAAGATGACTGCACATATTATTTTTCATAAGGAAAAAGTTTATTACAACCAGTCAATCAATACAGGTGAACAGTACTGTAATAGGAGGGGTGAGTGCTGAGTTTTATTCCTGAGCTACGTCACCCAAAGTAACAGAAGGTAAACCTCTAGTTATAATAGCTGAAGTTATCTACCGTTATACTTCAATACCTATTATGAGAGGTAAAATAACATTGTTTTAACATTTTGCTCAGACGTGTTTTTAAGTTCCAATGGTTGTAGGTTTTACGGTGATCATTAGCAGTTAAAGTGAATTGGTTATCATTTCTTGAAACTATTTAGACATAACATAACGGAAAGTGTGTTGAAAACTTTCTCAAAACCACCGAGACATTCGGGTGAAGAAGTTAATATTATGTCTACAAATATACTTATTGTTTGTGTATATTTATTTTATGGAAATAGTTATAGTAGTTAACACACAACGATTCACACTACACTTTGAATTTCTTTAAGTAACAAAGATTACTACAGTTGACGAAATCCCGCCGATCAAAAAAAGTAAACATTCAAGAGAGTAAAATTTTTCGAAAGTTGGTATCAGGGGTACCTTCTTTACAGCCGTTGTGCATAATTTGGTACAAATTAACTATGACACTTTGTGCATATTCGTTGTGGAAAGTGTGTTATAAATGGTGGCACTTTGTTTATATTCGTTGTGGATAGTTTGCTACAAATTGTGGCATTTTGTTGATTTTCATTTAGGATAGTTTTTTACGAAATGTGGCACTTTATTGATATTCATTGTGGATGGTTTGTTACAAATTGTGGCTCTTTCTAGCTGAAGTATTACAGCACTTTTGACCGGCTCTTGGCCTTTAAGTTACTTAATGTTAAACTAAACACACTTCTATATAACTTGCATTAGTATCAAATACCGTTTAAATTTGCATCCGTAGGATAATAATATCTTACAGGCTGGTAATGCTAGTATTTACTCTCAAGTAACGGTCCACTGAGCTTAACTTAGAGTACACTATCGTAAACCTAATGCAGCAGAACAGCTGATTAATTGCAATTGATTGCTGTTATAAACACCATAACTAAATGATTACCAGGACAATCAGTCGTTAGTGGTAAACTCGGCGTGTTCGATGCGGTGGTTAATTTTCTCCGGTGTGCGATAAATTTGCGTAAACTGTCTATGTAGGAAGAAGATCTATATGTGAGAGGGTTCCGTGGCTTTTCATTACAAATAGGAACCATAGATAAACATGCTCTCTTACAGATTATCATTATGGGTCAGCTCAATTTATTTTTCACCACACTACGATGTTTTAGCCGTTTTACAAACATTAATTGGAGGCTGAAAGCTATATTGCTGTTCATGCCAGCTGTCATCGTCATTTGGGGACCGAGTCGTTTTTTGCAGCTTTAGGACCGAAATTCAGATGTTCGCCTATTTACTTAAACATTAACGTACACAAGCTGTATCCATATTATGCATTGCAATAGACCTGTTTTATTATTACCACTGTTTAGAAACTATTTATTATTATTATTACTGATTCCTCTATACTTCTTCACATAACATTAAAGTTGCAGTTGTTTTGACTGTTAGTGTACATATTATATGTACTAGTTAACCGCCCGTGCTCCGCCACGGGAATATTGTCAGCAATAAAAGAAATAATAATTAACAAATACTTTTTATCTTTGTATTTTATTTAGGGGTTGTTTAATTTTTTACATGAAATGGAACTGAAAGTTTGCCTGTATGAACTATTTTATGTTAATCAAACCAATATATTATTTTAACCAAATGAATGTTGTATATTAATTCGAGTTTCATTTGAAAAATAAATAGTATACGAACTGGACAATGCTGATAACCTAATAAGCAGCTATTTATGCTATTTACATAATTTGCTCAAGTATATTCCTATATTCGTCGTTTTTTTTTCATTACATTTGTTGTATGGAATAAAGATAGTCACTTAGCCTACATGTAAATCACGCATCAGCAGTGAGTCGCATTTCACGAATCTTTGACCCATACTGTGAGTAAAAGCTGTGTTTACGTCGTATATATAAAGTTGGGCATACTTTGTTCAATGTTAGAGGGTATTAACGGTCCAATTTGATTGAAAAGGAGTCGTGGATTTTAAAACTATGTAGACTACCACTACCAGAAAGATGTTGATTTAAGTGAGACTTAGAACTGGTCATTTCAAATGCAGATTTGTATTATATTTTACTCAAATAGTTTATTGTCTCTTTTGACCCTAAATACTACTTTTATAGTCGCTGTTGATAAGATTTTCCATAAACTCAAAATGTTGATAAGGAGTTCATTTTACCTTCCCCTTGTGACAACATAAGGACAAAATATTTGTGTCCCAGTTAGTCTGTTCTGACTCAAAATTCATAGATTTGCAGTACTGACAAATCCAATCTAACGACCCCAATTCAAAAAAATTGGTATTTTTTAGAAGGGACTTCCAGAGCACATTTAACACCATCACTGCTCTTTACATTTTTAGTTCGATGGTTCTCTACATGTTTTTTTCGTTCTGTATGTCTCTTTACGCCCGGTTAATGATTACCTTTTCTTTTTCTTTTTGTACTTTTCACATCCTGGGGTTAATGATAAAGTTTTATAACGCTATAATGACCCGAGTCAACATTGCCATTAAACATCAAGTCAGATACTTCTTCGCCAGAACCGAAATCGTAAGTCACAGTTTCTCAAGCAACTTCCCTGTGTAGGCCTACTCGAAAAAATAAAGTTAGGGCATAGTTCACTGATAAATTGTAGTTCCAAATATCCCAGCGTACTCGCCATCTCGAGGAGGTAAAATTTGGACGTCGAACACTGATCTTGAGTAAGATTAATCACTTACGATAAAATGTTTGTATGTTTACCAATCATTAGCAATTATCTGTACAACTTGCAAGCGGATTTCCCTATGATTGTTCTGGTGGCTATAGAGAATAAATTATATTGATCAAAACAATAAGTTTCCGTCACCTACTATGGGTATTATTTCACATTCCATACTCAAACTTAAACTCAATTACCACTTTCCTTCAGATCACTTTGCAGGAAAACTAAAACATTTTTGTGTCCTAGTTAGTCTGTTCTGACTCGAAATTCATAGATTTGAAGTAGAGACAAATCCAATCTATCGACCCCAATTCAAAAGAGTTGGTATTTTTTTGTAGGGACTTCCAGAGCACATTTAACACCAACACTGCTCTTTACCTTTTAGTTCGATGGTTCTCTACATTTTTTTTCGTTCGGTATGTCTCTTTACGCCCGGTTAATGATTACCTTTTCTTTTTCTTTTTGTACTTTTCACACCCTGGGGTTAATGATTAAGTTTTATAACGCTATAATGACCCGAGTCAACATTGCCATTAAACATCAAGTCACATACTTCTTCGCCAGAACCGAATGGTAAGTCACAGTTTCTCAAGCAACTTCCCTGTGTACTTGAAAAAACATTCACTGATATATTGTAGTTCCACGTATCCCAGCGTACTCGCCATCCCGAGAAGGTAAAGTCTGGTACCACTGAACGTATAACACTGATCTTGAGTAAGATTCGTCACCTATTATAAAATGTATATTTGTTTCCCACTCATTAGCAATTTTATGTACAACTTGCAAGCGGATTTCTCTATGATTATTCTGGTGACCGTAGAGAATACATTATATTGATCAAAACAATAAGTTTCCGTCACCTACTATGGGTATTATTTCACATTCCATACTCAAACTTAAACTCAATTACCACTTTCCTTCAGACCACTTTGCAGGAAAACTAAAACATTTCAAAAATAAGTTAACAAATACACTTTCCTTGATCAAAATCGTGTGTTTATAAACAGAAACTCCAAGTTTAATAATTGCATACTGAAAGTGAGGTTATAAAAATAATAACAAATGTCTGACAAACATTAAACAGCTGACGAATAATTTATAAACTGTGTATTATATTCTTCAATAAGAATTGTATTGACTCGACCTTTAAAGGGCTGTAGGTCGTAGCCCTTAGAAAAAACGTAAGTTCTAAGGAAGTTCGGCAAATCTACACACTATCCCCTTTAATTTGAGATATAAATCTTGTAGATCGGTCCAGTAATTACTGAGAAAACAGTGTTACAACTGTGTATTAAATATATAGATTTCCTCAATTTTGTATAGTAAGGTGTAAAATAACGTTCGTACCAGGGGCCGAAAGGGTTTTGTAGCTCATAATCTCGAGCCGGAAAAACCTAATTTTCAGCCCTAGGTATGAAATATCCGAATATTAATTTATAGGTATAAATATCCTAGGTTACTACTAATATGTCCGGTAATGCGTTGGTGTTCAATGTTATATTAATTGTATGTTTTACTAAATTTAAAATTGTATAACCGAATTGAAGGAAATGTTTGTAAAATACTTACTGTATTTTAAGCGCACAGAAAATTTACTCTAAACTATAGTTTGGACATTTAGTTTTTTTTTTTTCAAATTCTAACTGTACTAGAAACTATACACATATTCAAACAAAGTGAAACATGACAGAAAAAATACCAGTAAACAGTATAAGTGGTCGGATTTGTTTTGCAGATATATCCTCTTTGTTACCAAACATGTAATAAGTTTGAAGTAAATAAGTCAAGAGATTCAAAAGTTAAGTAAACATTTGTTAAAGACCCATAGAAAATCCAGTCTCTTGGACCCATTTTTAAATGGCGATATTTACTGTCAAAAAAATAGGTACAATTTTCCCAGGAAGTTTGTTTACGCCCATTATATCAGGGGTTTACAAATTCATGAACGTTTCAATCAGATTCGCACGTTTACAGCGTTATATAAAGAGTATCAGATTTCTCTCGCAAGCCGAAATTTCAAGCGATAGCCACACAAGCTGTGTAATGGGAGGTTGTTAACAGGGGGCAATACGGCACGCATGTCTGGTGTTGTTTACTTCAGCTAATAACAGGCTTGAACCGCGCATATCGGGCTGATCGCTGGTCAATCTTGTGGTCAAGTGACGTCACAGCCTGGGAAAAGTGTTGGACGGACCTCCGACAGAAAACTTATTTAAAGCTTAAATTGGTGATGTTTAGTTTTCAGATTATTAATCGATCATCAATTATTTTAGATGGGGACGCCAGGGCGCACATGAAAAGAGCCCAAAAACTCAGGCAGACGCTTGAAAAGCGCCCGGACCTCCAAGGTCCCTCCCAGGACGGTGCGAAAAGAGCCCGGTCTCTTTCTAGAACTTACACAACGTGTCTTCAAAGGAGAAGAACCAATAACACAGTTGAAATACATGAAATTATTTACAATATTAAAAGATACACTGTTAAAAGATACATTAATAAAAAATATATTATTCAAAGCTAACCTAACTTAACTTAACCCAACCTAACCTAACCCAACCAAACACAACAATATTTACTAAAACACTACTATATATACACACAATTTATAGTCAGCGTCCTCCTCCTCAGGTACCTGTAGAGACCCGGGCTCTTTCCATGCTTAAGATTAGTGAACCTTTTTGGGGATTAAAATTTCGGGCTCTTTTCATATGCTCCGGGACGCCACCTAGGCGCGTTTAACTCAGGTGTGAGTGTAAAAGGTTGTGAGATGATTTGTGTCTGACTAAGATCAGCTGTTTCATTGGTCAAGATCATCTATATATTTAATTCCGTGAGCAAATCGGTCCATCAAAAAGAACCATAAATAATTTATAAATAAAAATACTTTTTAAAAATGTCACGTTTTTAAACGCACTAAAAAGTAGCATTTTTAAAAAGTATTTTTATTTAAAAAATATTTTCTACTTTTTAGTCTTTAATGTGTAAATATGTTAAATCTTTTTTATATGGCCTGTTAATACATAACCAAAACCTTATTATCTGTTATCAGATGTTTTATATTTTTAGAACATCTCGGGAGCAGAACCTGTACCTCTTAACCTCTGCTCTTCGAGCTGTCAAATTTAAGTATTTACAGCTGACTTAAATTAATTGATATATATACATTCTTTCAAAATGTAAACATGGAAAATTTGGAAGCCCATGGGGCGTAGCCCGAGGGAAATATGAAAATTAAATTATATAATATTGCATTGTCATCCATTTGTGAGCTATGTTTCAAGTTTCAAGTCTCTAGCTCATCGGGATCTTAGTTTAAAATTGATATCAAAATTTGTAAGAAAGCGAGCTAATAAAAACAAGCCTATAGGGCGTAGCCCAAGGGGAGTATGAAAATTAAATTATATATAATATTGCATTGTCATCCATTTGTGAGGAATGATGAAAAGTTTCAAGTATCTAGCGCATCGGGAAGTTAGTATAAAATTGAGTGTAAAATTTGTACCGGACAAGAAAGCGAGCTAATAAAAACGTTTTAAAAAACTGCTGATTTTTCTTAGGATCGAACCGGTGACCATTTGATTGTTGGGCGATTAGATCTCTAGTCAATCTTGTGGCCGGTCATATATAATAACCTCACTAAAAATCTAAGAACTGATCGTCGGACTTCCACCAGCAAACTTCTTAAAAGTTTCAATAGGCGATCTTTTTTCCTAGTTGTCGTGAGGGGTATCTTGGGCATTACGGAGGTAATACAGCCATCGATACACCATTCTCTTATTCCTTTCATAGATTCAAGAAATTTTCTATATTGGAAATTGACGATTTTCTGACTGTATGGCAATGAACTAATTTCATATATGGAGTGGTGAAAATCTATATATTTAAATTACTTAAAGGGTTGGATAACTAAAGCCAGTTTGTTTTAGTGTCACTTATAAAAATTCAAATCAGTCATCATGTGTCCAGATATTACCCTGCAACGAGTTCTACCAAGGTTCCCTTCTAACACGTGGTGCTGCCAAAGTTTTCTGAAGGTCGGTTGCTATCTTAAACCCAACTATTTAAAACCTGTATATTAAGCAAGCCATTTTGTGTGCTTTCAGTTTTTAAAACGTTTGATTTCAAATTATGTAACTCCAGTCAGTTATCCGAATGTTATGTTTTCAAGCACTAATTATTTGTACTAGTGACCTTTGAACTTTTTACTTTCAACACCTTTTTAGAACTCCCCATTTAGAATATCCGAGGGCTCCACTTGACCTGAGTTAGGGAACTTAACATGTATTACGGTCGCTTACAGCTTGATCTCCACATACAACCGACGCAGATTCGGCGCAGGCGCGCTTGCCTAAGAATATCGCTGACACAATATCCTGATGTAAGCGGATAATCATACAGAGGTGTGAAAGCACGTGTAATGCTACGTTACCCGCCAAAACTGTCCAATTCCGCGGATAATCTAGTTCGTGGACCCTCATTACTGCGGTAATTGCTACACTCTGCAGTCTGCACTCGCGAATTTTAAACCTCCATTAATTACAAAATTTCGACTGTCCCCTAATCGTTTCCTCGTTGCTGTCTGGTCGTTCGGTTTTTGCGACCGCAAACCACTCGGAAACAGGAAACCGGGGAATGGAATTCTTGTGTGACTGTTCATTAGTTTGTAGTAGAAAATGATAAACCCTTGTGTCTGGCTAACTTACCAACCTGGTGACCAGAGTTGGGTTTGGCTCATCCTACTAAATTCAATTAACGGAAACAGTACCGATGCTATGAGTTTATACCGTATATTTTAATCATCCGTGGTATTATCGACGAAAAAGCAATTGTTGATACAATTTACACTTCAACATCTTTATTTACCTTATGTTTAAAATCTTTAGTTAACAAAACGAACAAATAATGTGAAAATATATACGATTATATTTGAGTGTATATATTTGAGTATACACCTTATATTCACATCACTGACTATCGTTGTGGGAAGCGAGGTGGTCTAATTAGAGTGCGGGTCTCAGAGGTCACGGGTTCACGGGTTCAAATCCCACTAATAACCAATTGATTTTATCCGTAATAATTGATAATCGATAGTTGATTTTGTTTATGCCACAACTATAGGCCTAGGCTGAAGTAATATGAAAATCTATCCTGGGCTGCAGCCTAGTGTCCTAGGATTTGAAGTAGGGATGAAAAAATAAATATAAATATTTTATTTTTGTAGATGAAAAAGTTGATCTCACAGCCTCACATTATTGATGCAGATTTTCTATAGTGTTTTCCGTTGTTCTCTCACATATCAAACTGGATTTGTTAACATCGACGTGAGAATATATCACTAACAAACGCAGTGATTATATAATTTCCCGTCATCATTGAGTTTTTAATTCTGGTCCTGACTAACTTAACTAACCTGATAGTTAGTAGTATCTCTTATATATTTAAAACTCATCCTTCACTTCTTCACCTTCAAAATCCCACCCTGGTACATTGTACATTGTAACATTGAATGAATTTGATTGATACTAATCCAACCTAAGAAATATTTTGTCAACGACGGTCTTCTATCATGTTATGAAAAACTCCAAAACTAACATACGTTCAATTTCTCCGCTACCAGTGGAAGAAATCTGAATTACAATTGGTCCAAACAATGGGCGATGAAGGAAAGCCCCTGTGTAGTATCAATGTCAGTGAAAGGATACACATTCGGCAGTAGTGTGTGTCGAGGTAGGTGGTGTAGTGTGATTGACTTTCCCTTGACACCCGACTGTCAATCACGACATGAGATTTGCATGGATGACGCGATGCGATCTGTCCTTAGTGGCGTCACCTCCAGCATCGGGTCATTGTTGTCTCGATTTTGTATTTGCTTTGTTGGGTTAAGATGAAGACCGGAATATGTGAAGGTGGTGATATAAACTCCAAATGTCAAAGCTCAATGGGAGGCTTCCATGGTCAAATCAGATCAATCGTAGTTTGTCCCGAAGATGGATTGCTACGACGCATCCGACGTGTAGACTATCTGTATGGTGGTACATGTCTCCTGAATCTCCTGCTTCCTAAAGACTGACCAATGGCTTAGAGCCCGGGCCAGTCCCAGGAAGACGGAGGGCCAGGAGTCAGACAGGTCCCATCATACAGATTTTATCTTCGCCGATTCAACGAGGTGGTCAACCCATGAAGTCCAAGATTCGACAATATACTATAGTATGTATGATGGCACTTGTCTCCTGAATCTGGCTTCCTGGGAATTGGCCAATGGTTTAAGGCATCAGTCATTCCACGGTAGACGAAGGGTTTGGAGATAGGTTCCATCATACAACCATACATAAATTATACAGTGCTTAAATAGGATTTCTCATGCTTACGGGTTAAATTAGAACATTTTAGGATTATTATTAACCGGTATATCCAAATTGCTATTTGACTCTTGTTATTTGACGAAATTTAAAACCACTTCAACGTAATCTATCAATATCTTAGCACCATAGATTGTACCGTGATGTTGTAGCTACCAGTTTTAACAAAGTAAGCATGATAACTGTTTCCGTTGCTTGTGTGATCAAAATTAAGTACAATTAATAAAATACCAATATTGTTACTACTACTATTCACGCTATATTTCAATGATCTAACTGTGTGCTTGCATCACAATTCATTCAATTGCTGAATTGCTCTGTGGGCATGCAGAATATTGTAAAAGATCCTATTTTATCAAACTTTACGAAAGCTACGTACCAAGCAGCAGAGCAATATCAATTTATACAGTAAATTACAACTATCGGACGCATTGCAAGGATCGCTTCAAGGCTTCGCTCCATCTGATGTTTCGGTCCAAATCACGCCTCTCACTGCCATAAATCTTGCCTATTTCACATCTTGCAAGCCTGTGAGATTGAGAAATGTCCAAATATGGGTCTCCTGCCTCATGGCAATATTCAATGCAATACTATGAAACATTGCATTACTCATTGTTCATATTGTTTATCACGGTGAGAATTAATGTGTATTGCTTTTGTTCCAAGTGATTTTGACATAAAGATACTCTCTTGGTTGATTCTGTACAGTTCAAAGTGTTACAATTTGTTCCGATTTTAATATGAACTTACAATTTTATGTTAGCCACGGGAGCGTTTAGTATTGTGAACAGAGCGCGAAGCTTCATTTCTGGAGACCGAGGTTCAAATACCGGAAATCACCAAAACCGTTTAGCTTTTTGGTCATTCCGTGGGCGATCAAATGCTTGAAGCTTATTTTAAAGCTATTGGTCTACGTATCTAAAAAACTGCACATGATAAGTCTTCCAAACGAGAGTTTTTTTCTCCGTACTGGAGAACAGAACAATCGTCACTATACAGGGTGTCCCGTATGTAAGTGCATACAATTTTGGAATAGGTGTATTGGGTTAAAATAAAACGAAAATCAGGAATAATATTTTCTAAGAATGTCTTATTGGCGAGATATCCACCATTTTCTTTTTGTTCTACACTTATAAGTAAAAAACTATTTAAGATATATTTTTGAAAATGTGTATACCATTTTATCAAGCCAAGAGATGCCATTGCATCATTTCAGAAAAAATAATCATTAATAAACCTATTCCTGATTGTTTTGTACTTAAGTATGTACTGTTTTGTACATACTTACGGGATACTCTGTGGAAATATCTGTTATTCAAGCGTTATTTCATAACAAATACATCAACTACTGCAGTGTCGGTAACAACATCCAAACAACAGTGCAGTTGCAGCCACATGCTCTACCGTCATCCATGACTGTCACCTGTTTCTCAACATCTATTCAAACGGTTTTTTCTCTTGTAAATTGTAAAGAGGCACATTTCTCCTGCTACTTTATGTAAGTGTCTATGGATCCAGTTCTGGCTGCGACACTTCTCGACAAATAGTGTTCGCCGCCATCCGTCTCTGTCGTCCTTATAAACCGCTCGCCTGTCATCCATACGGCGAAAGTGAGTTGCGCAATCCGCGTCTGTTTCTGTGAAATATGTACAAATCTGCTTTATTTACATCCCAGGTCTGTAATGTGAAATGATTCAGAACATGTTTTGCTGGCGAAACTTGTTCCCAGGGAATCCAGTAGATTGTTGGTTGAAAGAAGTTGGAGAACACAGGTTGGTTATACTCAATGAGAAACAGTTGTTGAAACACTAGTGATAAAATTGTTTATTTTTCAACTCAAAAACTTTTTACAATTTCATACAAAAACACATAAAATATCACTACAAGGTTTGACAACTATTTTTTCCTACAGTCCCCTGACTAAGGGTAAAAACATAGTGGAGCGGCGAGGCTAGACGGTAGCGGAGAGCGTCGCCGAGCGGGTTTTGACCCCCGATAGTAGCGGCGCTTCACATGCACATAGTGGAGCGGCGAGCTTAGCGTGGCGAGCCATGAGGCTTGATTCCTCAGTCTGCAAAATGTCGTCAGACAGTGATGATGATTATTTGTTATTTGACAGCAGTGCGCTCAAAATGATTACTGTTTTGGGCGGTATAAGAAGTTGCGCGGTTCATCCAGTAAATAGGGAGCGTAAAGAGTTTGGAGAGTACCACCACCTGTTTCCACAATTGAAGCAATATCCGGATCGCTTTTTCCAATACACTAGGATGGATTACAGCACTTTTGAATATATATTGAACCTGATCTCTCCTCATATATCGGTGAAATATAACAATTTTGTAAAGCAGCCGATTGAATGTGAAGAGAAGCTACTTATTACACTGAGGTATGTTTTATTATAGTATACTTGTAAAAAATCAAAAGCCAAAGTGCACAGTGGTATATTTGGTAATTGCATAGACATGTATGGTCGTTTCATACGTAATAATAGACCACTTAATTAAGGCAGTAATTAAAATACAATATAATACAAATCAAAACAAGTTAATTTATTGACTGAATTTGAAATTTCATATTGCCACTCCAAACTTACAATATAATACAAATCAAAACAAGTTAATTTATTGACTGAATTTAAAATGTCATATTGCCACTCCAAACTTCCTGAACACCAGACTCGGCACCTGAGATTTCATCAAGGTTTGTTAAAGTGTATGGGCTTTCACTGATTGGGGTTTGCGTACGGGACTCGTGAAACGAATCTTGAACAGAAGCAGGAGTAGAATGTGATGATGAATTTACCTCCTTATTGAAATATGCATATTTCATTACCAAATTTTGTACATCATTTCGAAACATTAATTTGTCTATTCCAGTGATTAACTTGAGATGGGGCTTGAGACTTTCAAAAAACATAAAATCTTCGTCTTCAGTATTCTTATTTAGTTCCTTTTCTTTTTTAGTTTTTCTTTCTTCTAGCATTGCAACTTTTTTTTTGGCGTGGTTGTTTTCAGATACCTGGCTACTGGCGCATCTTTCAAAAGTCTATCATTCGCTTTTAGAATTGGAGCTTCAACAATAAGCAAAATTGTCAGTGAAACTGTGAAAGAACTATGGAATGTTTTGCAGCCAATCCACATGCCTGTACCTACGACAGACACGTTCCTTCGTACTAGCCGTGAGTACTTCGAACTTTGGAATTTCCCAAATTGTATTGGATGCATAGATGTAAAACATGTTAGAATCATTTGCCCTCCACACTCTGGAACGATGTTTTACAACTATAAAAAGTTTTATTCAATAACCTTACAAGGTGTCTGTGACGCTCAATATAGATTTGCTATGACCGATGTTGGAGGATTTGGAAAGCAGAACGATGGAGCTACATTTGCAGCTTCAGATATGTACTTACAGATGAAAAGTAACCAGTTAAATATTCCAGATGATAGTTACTTACCAGGAACACAAGTTAAAGCGCCTATGGTTTTTCTTGGTGACGAGGCTTATCCTCTATCAGGTAATTTATTAATACCCTACCCAGCTGAAAATTTAACAATGGACAAAATTGCATACAATTTTAGGCACTCAAGGGCAAGAAAAACTATCGAGTGCTCATTTGGAATTTTGTATTCTAAATGGAGAATACTATCAAAGAGTATTGAAACGAAACACGAGACTGCTGATCACATAATTAAGGCTGTATGTGTCCTTCAAAATACAATCATTGAGAAAGAAGGATTTGAAAGGCATTTGACCGAGGTATTACCCGGTGACAAGGCTCATGTAGATCCCCAACCGGCACGACGACGAAGACAAAGAGGCCGACCGCCATCCGCAGCAATGCTTCTACGTGATACATTTAAGGCATATTTTCAGGAAAATCCTATTAAATTGAAGAAAGACGACAAGCAGTGATGTAAATTTTTTTGTTTTTGGTGTGCTGTTTAGTGTATGCTAATAAATAAAACTTTATCTTACCTGAACAGCTGTTCTCCTTGCTTATTTCCTTCCATAGTCGGTCGAGAACATAACGATTATGGTGCTCAGGTATTTGCTGGTCCCAAACAGGACGACGTTCACGAATAGACAAAATAAAACTTTCGACGTCCATCTCGTACAACCAGCGCTGCTCGACTGAACCCTCGAGGTAAAGAAATCGGGGGTGAATTCACGAGCAGAGAGGCTAGCGTGTTGACGCGGGAACCAGCGCCGCTCCCCGCTCCACTATGCTTTAGCGCGTCCAACTACGTGTATTCTTTTAAACCCGCTCGGCTACGCTCTCCGCTACCGTCTAGCCTCGCCGCTCCACTATGTTTTTACCCTAAGTGGGCTTCCTTGCACTGATTATAGTACAGAATGCTGCTAATTGCTGCATTTACTTACTTTTGCCACACTCTTTTACTTTTGCCGAACTCTTTATTTTGCCGCACTCAAGTATTTTAACCAAACAACACAAAAATGCGTGCTTTTATTAGGCACCTAATCCGTGTACGCTTGAAAATAAGTTGGCAACAGTTAAAGATACTACGACTACGATCAGCTGGTGCAGCATTTCCCATTTCGTTCAATGCTTGGTTTTGACCTTACCTAAAAACGTGTTGTATAGTGTTTGAAATACTCACTATTTATATGCTTTATAGTAACTGTTTGAAAAATATAATGTGTAACGCGAGTGCAAAGTGCCTTTACTGCACTCGAGAAACTTTCCAAACTCACCCACAACTCGTGGGTAAACATAAAAATTTCTCTCATGTGCAGCAAAGTGCCACTTGCACACTAGTTACACAAATAACTATTCTCTCCGTAAAGTAGTTCTATCCTATACAATTCTAAAAGCGTGCAACATATTTACTTACGGTACCTCGTTCAACGAAAAACTCTGCGCTATTGATTAGGGTTGAAAATCGATAAGTGTATCGTTCGTTGATTAGGCCTGTAGAAGAAGATAGTGTGGAGATTCCAATTGGACAATGTCTAAAGCAGTACACTATACAACAAAATGTTGGAATTATACGTAAATATCGTAAATTATTTATATGAATTCGATGATAATCATGAAAAGCTCTTTGAAAATAGATACTTAAAACCTCAAAAAGCGATCTGAAATAGCTGACAGTTTTTAAAATGCATTTTGCGGACTCAACTGAACTATATTGAGAGTCAAATCTCACCAACCCAAAACTGTACCCGACTGTACTGCAGCAATTGTACTTTCGTACCATACACGTAACTGAGTCGATCACTACACCCATATCAGATCTAACCGATTTCCATTCAAAGCTCAACAGAAAGTTCCTCACATGTATGGGTTGAACCAGAGAATTACGAGGTCTGTAAGTTAGACGTTGGTCGCAGATACGGTCTAATAGGAGTGACCACTGTCGGTTTAGCCGCTTGTTGCGATAGTGTAGGCCTGGGGGTGGCACCTTGGAGGCGGCACCACGGTGGTCCTCCGCCCCCATCGCCCTTCACCGCTAACTGTAGCTAGATCTCACAATGTATCTGTGAACAGGCCGAGATGAACTTTTCATTTTCTCTCCGGTGAAATCGAGTTCGCATTCGAATTTAATTAATTACAATTGACAGCAAATGATTTAAATTCGCCCCTAGCGGTTGGACCACACATTTGCTGTTTCTTATTATCTTGATTCTGCCCTCTCAGGAATTTAAACAGGTAATTATAATTTTAAGTTGCGAAAAGATGATTTACTTACGTTAATCATGTTTTGTAAATTAAGTTAACAAGACCATTTAGTTTATTATCCCAAGTGGAATCTCGCTTATGCCATCATCTGGTGCAGACCTCTTAACTTTTTTCACTTGCCATTTATTTCTACTTATTATTGTTCAAATCATTTTTTCTTGTTTTTACTACTAAATAGTTAGTACCACACTATATCTCTGTGTGGGTTTTCTTTTATCACTTCCCAGCTTTGGCTGGATGCGTGTACTAATCTTGTTATAGTTTCGATATATTAGTTTCCAGATCCCGAAACTACGTAAAACTGTGATTTATTAATCACAACGGAAAATGTCCGTTAATCAACGAAGTTAAACCTGACATTAGCTAATTTATTCTTTTTATCGTCGACAACAATTAGGTTTTTAAGAACCTTATTCAGATAGTGCATTATATCATCATTGATTAGCTTGACACACGGCCAGAAGGTTTTGCTCCTCAATTGGGCTTACATACTTACACATATTGTCTTACCGTCTCTGGTCTTCTTGCTTAGACTGAAACTGAGGCTTTCTCTGTGTGCGTCAGCTGATTTTACAATCATACTCTGGTAATTCAATACACTTTTCTACATAACACAAAATCCTCTTCAGAAATGATGGAACGACTTATTGTGAGCTATAGAAACTATGACCCATCAGCTATGTCAACAACAGGCTCTAGCGCATTCGGTGGCTGGCTTACATAACTATGATCTTTTTCAAAAAATATTGACGACAGCTGGTCCATGTAAATGGGATGTCTTTATAACCAACATAGGCCTAGTGTTATCCATGCCAATAGTCGACGCCAAACTCCTGTTCTTACAATGACCATTTACGTCCTCACTACATCTGACAACCATTTTACCCACTAAATTAAAACAAATTCACTCAACAGCTGCAACTTTGTGCCAATTCGAACCATTTTGCATTTGCTGCACACTGTAATCACCGGCGCGGGCCATGATAAACTCTTATTGAATTCGATCCCGTACTAATCAAGTCACAGCCTTCAGCCGTGTTTTATCGCACAGCTAAATCGTCAATTGCAGCCTGTTGTGCAATTAGTCCCAACTATGATATACTAATTGCACGTGTGTCTTGCAAGGGAGGCTAATTCCCGGTCGCCGCCGCCGGACTCTCATATTACTGCATGTTTAACTATCGCCTTCCTCCAGATTGATAATACGCAAGGAGTTTTAAATATGGCTCTATGAGTACGCAACGCGTGGTGTCATAATCCAATATTGGGAAATCTAGCGAGAAAGTTTAAAAGTGGAAATGAATGTACTATTAGTAATAATTAACGCATGTGTCTGTTTAAATCTAGTTGAAATACTATTGCTATCACATAAGGTACATACACTTATCTAGATTAGATAAGTACGTTGCCAGCGAACCAGATGCGTAAGGCGGAAATTAGTGAAGGATTTCTTTGCCTAGGCTCTAGCCCGGGGTTGTTTTTCGCGTTACTTCAGAATAGGCCTGGAACATTATTACTTAGATGAAATCAATTGATGATTTGCGGGATTGAACCCAAAACCTTTTGGACCAAAGTCCTGGGCTGTAGAATAGCTCGCTCCCCAGAGATGAGTGAATGAGAGATCACAGTTTCGTTACTATGAGCTTTCTTCAGACTAGAGCCCACGATCGAGGACGGCTTAGTACAGTTATGAACCATCAAAAAGTTAGGAAATTTCTCAGGTGATAAGATAGTGATTAGTGAATCACGAATTTGAAGCTTGTATACTCAAATGTTTAGCAGTCCAGTCTTAAGCGTTGAGGATAAAACTGCATAGAGGTAAAAGTATAGGCCTAGTAAATTATAGACTCCACAACATTTCAAAGAGCATTTAAACAAATAAATAAAGGTTAATCCGGTAAATAAGGTAATTTTTTAGGTTTAAGGGGTTAGGTAAATAAGATTCTTCGTTGCAAACCCCAAAGCATATAAATGCCTCCAGTAAACAGATTATGAATGCAAATGTTAAAAAATATAAAGTTAGTATATTCGGCTGCCTCCGTGTCCCGAGTAGCAGCGGCGGATGTGGTGGCGGATGGCTGAAGAGATTGATGGGGTGGCGGCGGCAAGGCCTCAGGAACGCCGACTACAGTTCATTTACGTAAATTACCTACGAAATACGGCCAATATCGTACCCGCGGGATATCCAGGTTCCGCTGCTTTCCATTTTGATTCATTCTCATGATCAAATAATTATGTCATAAATGTCATTCCCTTGTGATTTACGAAGGAAAAATTGCACCCATATATGTTTTTTCTGCTTAGAATGACATCAAACATCATTAATGTATGCCAGTGGTCTACCTGTGGTTTAAATGGTTTCAAATTATCTATAGAGTTTGTGTCGCTGTGTTTCTAATGTAAAATTCTTTTGTTTTAGGGAACAATACCTGTTCAACGTGTTCGAAGTGATCGTCTCGACGCTGGAGTCGAAGCTGCAGAGAATAGAGAACTTGGACAAAGCTGTAGAACACCTAATGAGGCGGGTGGAAGCTCTAGACTCAAGAGTCAACGACAACATCGACAAAACAGACTCCATCATCGAGAAACTTCAAACATTCGATCTCAAACTGTTTCAAGGAGGAACGTTAAGTCAGGTGGATAATAATTTGAGTGAGAGACTCGTTCAGCTCGACCAAAAGGTCAGTAACATAGACAGTAAGTTGGTGGGTTTGAAGAACCAACTAGACTCCAACTTTCTTCCAGCGGACGATATAAACGCGGAAGCCAGTGAGAAGAAACCTATAAGCATGAACGTGTTGGACATCACGAAAGTACTCAGTTCCGAACTTGACTCCTTGAGGAGTTCCACTTCGAATGTGGACAGGAAACTGCAATTCCACATCAACCTGGTGTCCGAGAACCTCGGGAAGATTTTAAGCATGATGTCTGATGTGCATGAAGCTGTGGTCGAACCAGTGGTAATCCAAACAGGACCTCCTCCTCAGGCTTTCAGGAACAGAACTTCAACAACCCCTCCCACCCCGACCACGACGATCATCAAGAACAGCAAACTGGACAAGCTGGTGAGACAGATGCATCCCATCCTGTCAGTGTCAAACAAGATGGACGAGGTGTGGGACGTGGTTGTAGGCACGAAAACGTCAGTGGATGATCTAGTGCCAAAGTCCGACGAGCTTCTCACACAAACACAAAGACAAGAGAGAGCTATTAGCAATATCCACGACGACTTGAGGACAAACACGAACAAGATCATTGCCAACCTAGATATGGTCGAGAAGAGACTGAAGAAGCAAGAGAACGACGTCGTGACGTTAGCACAGCGGCCGGTGCCGGCGGAACTCCTTCTCGACCCGACGATAGACAGGATAGTGGAGTTTGACCAGAACAGGTTCCAGGACACCAACGACCCCACCTTGACCGAACCACCTCCACCGGTGACGTTCACGACCCCGACGACCCAAGGACAGACCATCCCCACGACGACACCGTCCGTCATCACAGCAGCTCCTGGAGTGGTCCAGGGGGTTCCTCCGGGCCGAGGCAGCAGCAGGAACAGAGGAGTCATCTTCCCCAGCGTCAAGAACAAGCCCCTCCCCGCCAACAATACCTTCGCTACCGACATTATACCCAACATCAAGGATGTCAAGGTATGTATTGGATTTTACTTCTATATTTTCTTTAATGTTTTGTTTGTAAAGGTTTTATGCCGTATCAGTGTTGACACGTCGAAGGATCGGTCCACATGATTTAGTTTGTGCGTAAGCTGAAATGCACTTGCTTACGATTGATACCTTTTGAGCGGTTATTACTAAAAATTGGAATCTGTATTGAAAATTGAGTCCAAAAAGAGTGGTCTCATATTCGGCTAGGTCGATTGTATTCTTCAGTGGCTATACTAATTAAAAAAAAAAAACTAAATAAATCATTACACAACAAAACTGTTATTGAAAAAAATGGAGTTTCTTAGGCTATAAGACATTCCAGAGTGTTAAAGTGGATGATCAAAATACTATTTACTTTTTACCTTTTAAGATATTTTATCTATCTTTCAATTCATGGAGACATGACTACTATGCCCTAATGCATTTCATTGTACTATGCATTTCAAAATCTCATTACTTGAAAATGTGTCGCTTAATTTTGTGGTCTACGCTCTAGATTAAACAAATATGTGATTCCAAAAGTAAATTGGGCTTCCTTCCTATTGACAAAACCAGTATTGTTACATAGATCCCAATAAAATCCCAAACAACTTTCATTTCATTCCGTCGTTATCGGTGGCCATGGATGAATAAGGTAATAAGACATTTCTGCTCCTGACTGATTTGGAACACATACGCCTCACTGGCGTTTTAAAAGGCATCCCATGTCAATAAGAATAATCTGAGATAATTTAGAGAAAGTGGTCTGGTAGATAATATACGTTACCCGGATAATTGGTCGGGGAAAGGTAAGTTATTATCGTGTCTTTCTTCGACAATTAAAGATTTTTATACCATGTGTAACACCCGTAATAACATTCCGCATAGTGTTTAATTAAAAGTGGTGTAAATTAAAGTTCGAAGTAATCGTGATCAGAATCAATGTGATTGGATGTGGTCGTTTTTGTTTTGAAAAGAATTCGAAGAAAAGAAACTCGATTTCTTACGATTTGTGTTTGAAATAATTTGTAACGGCTGTACAATAGCCCAAATTACAATAAAAATAAAATAGGAATATTGGACTGACACTTGACACAATTCAATCATGTTTGGTTGACAAGCTTGTTTATTCGTGGAGTTATAGGGTTTGTTAGGTTAGGGTTACATACCTATTATTTTTCGTTGTAATTATCATGGGACGAGTAAACCAACACATGGCATGACATCGGCTAGAGAAAAAAGTATGGATACACGGACCTTGTTTAGCATTATAAACATGATAAATGTCCTGGAGGGTAACATACACACTCTAACAGTGTAAATGTTGTAATTAAAATAAATAGCGTAAATACCTGAACGGGGGTACCACCTACCCTTAAACTGTACTGACTCACCCCTATGGTGATGTTTCTTTGTTTTGTAGATGATTTTATTTTATATTTTATATTTTATATTTTCCATATTTAATCTTGATTAACTTAAGATTAGTTTGCCAAAGTGGTTAACAAGTTTATATATTTCACAACAGGCCTTCAAATTTCCATAATGGGATAAACGTGCCGGTACTATTTAGGCTTTACTAAAACGCCTTATGGTATATTTAAGACATTTCTCACTCGGTAAAATTAATAAACTCTTCCACAATAAACCAATGCAAGGAGTTACGCAGGACGACAAAGTCTACTAGTTTTTGTCATCGGTCATCAGCAGGGACGGGGATCACACCTATTAACACAAGGTAACCTCGAGGTAACTGGACTTACCTCAGTGAGGTCATCAAGACGGTGACACTGATTGAATAACATTGAACCTGCTGCGGAAGGAAATGTCGGGCGCATTCCATGCTTCTTCGGAGGAACTAGTGAAAGCTGTTGAGACAGGTGGACGCTTTCGTCAACGCCCATCTTCTGGGCGAGACCACCGCAATCTGACCCTAAAGGCTATTGTTTGCAAAACATTTTTGATATTCAAAGTTCTTGGGTTGTAAATGAGACTATAAAATTGTTTTCATTCCACAGCAAAGTGGAGTGGATATAGTGTTCGAATCAGAAGGTCGCGGGTTCGATCCTAAAAAGTCAGTAGCTTTTGATGGTTCGAAACTGAACCCAGCTGTCATTGGTTGGGCTTTTAAAGAAGGGTCCTGGATACAGGATCAGCTGATCTTAGTAACAAGGCTATCGCTTATCCTACTTGTCACTCATATTCCCCTCATATGTTTCCGCTTGTACAGGGTGATTCAAAAAGGACTTTACAACTTTGAAAATTCATATAAATCTTATTAAACAAGGTACAGAGCTGGTTTTGGTGTTGTTTTAAAGAAAAACACTTCAAGTTTTTTTTACCTTAAAATATCAAATTTTTACCTTAAAAGGAATTTTAAGTAAGACAAAATTACGAAAACCGTTAAAATTTTGAAAGAAATTTAACAAATTTTGAAAATGTGGCATTTTTTGAAGCTGAAGGAGTGCGATTTTCGATAAACGCCTAAGAGTGTCTTGTAGAAAATTTAATTCCGAACCTACGATTTTTCCTAAAATTGTTTCTAGCTCTTACCGTTTTCGAGCTATAGCCGTTTTAAAAAAACGTGATTTGTCGTTTTCAGAGGTCCGCCATTTAAAAATGGGACTTTTTGCAAATTCTACCGTTAATTTAAGATCCCATACTGCAATACTACAAAATTCCAAGTCTCTAGCACGTTTCTAAATGGTTCAGATGAGCGTATGAAAGTCGATATTTTTCAATGTTATTTCCCATAAGAATAATATGGGGGGGGGGAAATTCGTGATTTCTGGGGGGAAATTTTAACCTCTCCAAAATTCCAAAATTTGTTAAATTTCTTTTAAAAATTTAACGGTTTTCGATATTTTTTCGTACCTAAAATTCCTTTTAAGGTAAAAATTTGATATTTTATGTTAAAAAAACTCAAAGTGTTTTCCTTTAAAACAACACCAAAACCAGCTCTGTACCTTGTTTAATAAGATTTATATGAATTTTCAAAGTTGTAAAGTCCTTTTTGAATCACCCTGTATATTCGTCGTCGTGGAATTATATCAAAACACAAAACTTTAGTTTTAACTATACATAGTTACTTTTATCACCCTTTTCATCTGTGGAAACTCATAATAGATATTATAACTCAAAGCTATTGTAAAATGCTCCACTCTATGCCAATCAACATGTTGATATTTTTAGTTATACTCTGTTTGATGGAACTGGTCTCTTGACCCTCTATAAAGAGGTTAGGGAGCCAAGCTCCACCATACAGACTATATTAAATCATTTGTAAACCAAATGCATATGTATCATGCAATAGTCTTTTTTGCTTAAGCAGATTAAACAACGATACGTATCGGCAAACCAGTCTTATCGGAAACATCTATAATCAATCCACTATTGCATCAATTAATTAAGGCGTATGAACAATTGATTTCCTTGTCTATTGATGTAGGAATATACAGATCATGAGGTATTGAACTCCATTGCCTAATTTCCATTTAACTATAATACCACAACCCAACAGAAGAGACATTTGCCAGCTGTTGCTTAACCTGTGGCATATTAAAAGGGGAAAAGTGCACTATCAAATATGCCTTATACTTTATCATCAACGCACTCAACCCAACCGAACCAGAAATATACACAAGCAAACCTGCCTAAGACATTTGATTTGGAAGTTGCTAAAAAAGACGTTTCATTACATTGTAGCATCTGAAACTGTTTTACCATTGGATGAAAAGCTTAATTTTAGTAGAGTAATTACCAACCTAGTACTTTGTATATTTCAGTAACACTAAGCAGAATCGCTACATTCAGGCCACCTTTTGGTTCAGAAACACCAAAATGATTGATGCAGTTAAGCCATACGTTACAAGTTTCTCAAAAGTACAGGCTACACACATAACCTAAATTAGATTAGCTTGTCCCACCACTTATAGACCATAATGTTTAAATTACCTGCTCCAGAAACCTAAAGAACCTGATACGCCACTAATTGTTAACAAGGCTGAGAACATGGAAACATTCGATCGTAAATGTACGGTATTATCAGAAAGTTGTTATTATTTCAAAAATTATTCCCTGAAATTCGCATGTCGACAAATTAATGGACGGTGTGTGGTAGAAAGCCCCGTGTAGATGGGCGGCTGGGCGGCAGTGAGCGCTCCTGGCGATGGGCGGGCTGACCAATTATCGGGCGAACACCTCAAGAAATTGGCCACCGGAGCAGCCATAGTCCACCTGTGTGGATAAGTAATAGGCTTTATAATTATATATTTTAATAGTTCTTGAGTGGCAGTCAAAACACAATACCTAGATGTTCCATCTCCATGTTAAAGTTGTCGCCAGTTTTATAATCAAAATTGTTGTAGTTGATGTGAGCGATCGACAGATTGCGATTGCGCTGATGTAAATTACTGATTATAGTCGAATATACTTTTTTTCAAAAATAACCATGCTTTATTTACTTAATACAGCGATTTCTCAATTACCTGTAAATGGATTTGAGTAGATAATGTCTTTTTTGTGTTCTACATTGAATTTTGAACAAGAATAATAGAAAATGATGGTTGTAAAAACTCCATTGTAAATAGATTCAAAGATAAAAATTAAGATGTTTGATAAAAATTTAAAAATCAATGGTCTATTGCAT
The DNA here is from genome assembly GCF_028750875.1 of Macrosteles quadrilineatus. Taxonomy (NCBI): domain Eukaryota; kingdom Metazoa; phylum Arthropoda; class Insecta; order Hemiptera; family Cicadellidae; genus Macrosteles; species Macrosteles quadrilineatus. The sequence goes on from NW_026542598.1 coordinate 29,235,211, forward strand.
TTTTCACACCCTGTATACAAGAAAGTGTTAAAAACTGCTGCATTTTATAAGCTTTCCGACCATATGCTACACCATTGAGCTTTATGTCTATAATTTTTTGGGAAGCTAATATTTAGACTTGGAACAGTTGATATGCATCATCACACTTAATTTACTTTGTACTTACACCAAAAATATTTTGTCACACTGAGTACCAATCTCCCTGTATAGATGGGATGTCTACTTCAGTATGCAATATTCAATGATAGAGCTCTATATTAGAGCTATATGACACCGACAAAACATGGAGCCTGTTTATGAGAAAAATACAAACTAACAATATAAGGTTGTATTTTGTAGAACTAAATTTTTTGTCATAGCAGAAAAATACTCATTTAGCTGTAAATAACAAAAGATTAGTAAATATTCATGATTCTACCATTCTACTAACTACAACTTTTACTGTTCAAACATTCAAGTTAATGATTTTAAATTACAATTCACATTTGAATCGTGACAAAGAAGTATATTGACCATGGATCTTTGCAAGTGAACTATAGAAATAAATCAAACAAATACTAGGGGGGGGGGCGCTAAAGGAAATGACCTTTTTAGTTGTAACTAGCTGGCCCGACGGACGTCGTCCTGTCCTAATGTGGTTTTTATGTCAAATGCTTGTTTATTTTCAAGATCCTGGTTGAAGTTCGTTTGCTACGCTCACTCACTTTTAGGTTGGAGCTCGTTCGCTGCGCTCACTTGCCTTCAGGTTAGCTCGTTCGCTACGCTAACTCGCCTCCAGGTTGAAGTTCGTTCGCTACGCTCACTCACCTTTTGGTGAGCAAATTATATGTTGTCATAAATTAAAAAAAAAAATAATCGTGCTGCACCCTGTTGGTAAACTAATTAACTTTTTAATGCTATTGAACATCACAGAATCAAATTGCTTAGTTGAACCAGCTGTTAAGATTCTTTAATTCCATTTAAATATGAGTACTCAATGGTACTCATAAGGTTAACATGGGAAACTCCAGAGCCACTGGGGCGGAGGCCTTTTGACGGATCTGCACAAAACTTCACACAAACCATCAGGGCCTGATTACCCATTAGGCTAATTAGGCTGGAGCCTAGGGCGCCAGTCAGCCAAGTGTTTTAGGGGGGCGCCAGACAGCCAGACTTAAAGTTGGGACCGGGGGCGTAAAAAATGTTTTATTCCAAAAAAAGGATTCGCGCAGATAGGGATGGAGGTGGGGAAGGGTGCGTTCGGCAGATTTTCATAATCATTATATCCATATATAAAGTCCAAAGTACCCATGAACTTTTGAGAAAACTACAAGTCACACTCCCATAAACCATATACTTAAAATATCCGTAATGACGAGAAACCTTGCGCAAAACTATCCATTATTTTATAAATTGCCCTTTAAGGTCGTAATTCCTTTCTAAAGGGAACTTTCCATATACCTAATGCTAAAAATACCTCAGCTGTACTTATTTGTTTATTTCAGCTTAACTTAACACGTGGTGAAGCCCATGGGTTACAGCTAGTTTATAGTAATAACTGATTTGTAAAAACATTTAACGATACTTTTTGTTGCAGATAAATACAGTGAAATGTTGTAAACTAAGTAATTCCATCTAAAGGTCCTAATAAAATTGGTTTAGGCCTAGGTGATTAACAGAGTTAATTTAGAAAGTACGCATATTATTGTTTGGTTTTTGATATTTTAGGTTAGGTCTACTTTTGATTTAATACAATCATATGTTTAATAAAATGTAAAATAAATACATTATTTTAAATAAAAAATGTTTACATTCCTTGAACAACCGATTTTTTACTATTTTAAAAGTTCCTAATCAAACCATGCATTAATTATTTATGATCAGTTTTCTTTTGTTTTTAAATAAACTGAATATTAGTATAATGCATTTGGCCATTTTTAATTTTGAATTCAGTATTAGTATTCGTTCTTAGAAATTTTGAAAGTGGTAGCGGAGAGGAGGGGTAGTGGAAGGGAGGAGGGGGCGCGAAAAACGTCAGCCTACTGGCGACTAGACCCTTAATCAGGCCCTGCAAACCATCCTTGAATAATGCTTAATAATGCCTGAAAGTTTCATTACAATCTGTTGACCGGTTTCGGAGTCCATAAAGGACAAACAAACATACATACAGACAAACATACATTGGATTTTATATATATACTAGCTGTAACCCGCGGGCTTTGCCCCGTTTAACTTCTTAATTTTCAAGATGATCTCGTTCGCATGGCTCAATCACGTCCTCGTTGAAGTCTATTCGCTACGCTCACTCACCTTTAGGTTAGAGCTCGTTCGCTACCCTCACTCACCTTTAGGTTGGAGCTCGTTCGCTGCTCTCACTTGCCTTCAGGTTAGCTCGTTCGCTACGCTCACTTGCCTTCAGGTTAGCTCGTTCACTACGCTAACTCGCCTCCAGGTTGAAGTTCGTTCGCTATGCTCACTCACCTTTTGGTTGCAAATTAGCTGTTGTCATAAATGTAAAAGAAATAATAGTGCTGCACCCTGTTGGTAATCCTTGTAACTTTAATGCTATTGAACATCATAGAACAGAACCAACTTGTTTAATTGAAACAGCTGTTAAGATTCAATAATTCCATTTCTCATAAGGTTATCATGGGAAATTCCAGAGCCACTGGGGCGGAGTCCGAAAGGATTTTTGAAATAAGAATATGCCTATATGTTAATCGGGGATGTAAACTATCATCATGCCAAATTTCAGCCCAATCCGACCAGTATTTTTGGCGTTCACTTGTCACAAACATACATCCATACATCCATACATCCATACATCCATACATCCATACATCCATACATCCATCCATACATCCATACATCCAAACTTTCTCATTTATAATATTAGTAGGATTATTCCCTATAAATTATTATTACAACATTTCACAAGTATTAGAACAGACTCAGTATAATAGATCATAAACGTAAACAAATGAAGTAACTAAAATAATCCTACTAATGAAATTACATTAACATATGGTTTGACAGCTCCATTTAAGTAATGTTAAATAATGTTTACATTCGGGCTAGTGACATCATTATTTTAAATTTATAATCCTTACCCTCTCTGTTCTAATATTCATGCAGTATTTAATATGTTTGAACCAGCTGTGTGGAATTGTGAAATCAAAATTAATTTGACAGTTAGTTATTCTGCTTGTTTACATTTTTAAACTTTTTAGGTTCGTTCTTTGTTACCATGGATACCATCAATCAATGTTTACTTTTAAATCTATCACCTCAAATTTTTGAAAGCCCACGGGGCAGAGCCCTAGGACAATATCGAATCGGGAATAGTTCTATATGTATCCTCGGAGCTGTAGCTTCAATTATGTGCAATTTGAGCCCAGTCGGTTCAGTAGTTTTTGAGATTATCTCATACAAACACACACAGACACCACCTCTTCTTTATAATAGTATAGATAGATAGATAGATATATAGATTATTCCCCTCGCTAGATCATACTGTACTCTTTAAAATGACACATCAATCGTAAAAATCTGCTTAGAACGGCTGAAAAAGGGGTGTAACAAAGAAACCCCTTATTGTATTAAGTATGTAGGTAGATAGGATACGGTAGACGAATTGATACTTTATTCAGAGATGTCTGAAAGAAATAATGCTTAACCTGAGGTAAAACTACAATTAAAACGTCGTGGAAAGCTTGCAAATTCTTAAATGTATCGTAACAGGATAGTAAGAAATTTGCTACCCCCCCCCCCTCCGTCTTCTTCCGGCAGACTGTCTAGTGATCCTGCTAAAGGAGAGTTCAAGCCATAGATAAGGAACTGCAGTTCTTCACTCACTCAATGTCACGATCACATCCCAAGCCAAGCTACACAGACAGTTTGTTTTGAATACTTCTTTTAATGGTAAGAAGTATAAACTACTATTTACCTTTTAAAAAACAAGTATTGCCCTATGTCTACCGTTTAATAAAAGGAAAACAACTCATTACAGTAGGTAACATTAAAATATAACGGTTTCTTTCCTTTTGATTTTTACCAAGACTTCAGATTCATCCAAATTACTTGGAGCTACTTTATAAACCCGAGACCCTGTGTTTCCGGGCTTACCGCTTACCGCTATAGGTCTTACAGTCAAAAAATATGTCACTGAGGCTAGGAGAATTTTCTGTGGTACCTTCTAAGATATTTTTTATTACCTTTCAAGATAAATCATCGTCAAATCATCGTATTCAAATCATCGTAAATAAGTATTACTATTTGAGTTAACTAATTGCCTTTTTAGTGGGTCCATTTCTGTTCAACAAGCAACTTATTTAATTTACAAAATCCAATCGAATGTCACACTAAGTATGTAATTTCCGTCAAAACCGTTTGACCGCTTGATCAGTAGATTAACCCATTTCAAATCAATCAAAACCCACAATCCCATTGACACTTATTAATAGCTCGAGTGGCTCGCCAACGTCAATATTTTCGGCTATTTAAGACGTCCCTGATAGGTTAGCCCACGTAGTCAATATATTGGATTGTCTGAATGGGAAATCGGACATCGGCGCATTTCACCGCCCCAATCAAGTCCGGCCGACATGTTCCCCTTTTTTGGGACGATTCTAATTAGAAATGTTGCAGAATTAGAAATCTGACGTGTATTTATGTCCTTCATTATGCGGAAATCTGTTGCCAATAAACCACCAGATGTCGCTTGTAGCCTAGCCCACAGTCTCCGGCGATCTGTCTTCGCACTTTCTTCTAACAAAGTTTGGATTATGTGACATGTGATTGGTGTTCAGTTTCGTATAGATTTTACAGGCTTACATTTATTTGTCTCAGAGTATCAAGTTATCGTGATGTTGCGTTCCGATGTAGTTAACATGTGTGATGCACAAATTACTTGTTGCATCTATAGTCTGTGTGACGAAACTTGTCTCTTGACCCTCCGTTTACTTGAGCCTTAAACCAATGGACAGACCCCAAGTATTTTGGAGACAAGTTCCATTATACAGACTATAGTACAGGATCGTAGTATAAAAATGATGTTGCAGGATCGTGGACCGAGGAGCAATCGTTACCTAATCTAATGTAGCTATGTATAAAATCGTCAATTAATTTTCTTAAAAGGTGCGAGCAGAGGAAAAACTACTTAACCTACACAGAGAAAACTGCATTGCAATCCTTCTCGGTCGTGAACCCTCGTGAGTTCTTTTGCTGAGGTTGGCAGTTTTATGGGGTTCTCTCCCATATTCGTTTCCCGATGCTCATCGATCCAATTTTTTATTGGGGTCTAAACACTTATACTATAGATGTAATTTTGTAACCCATTTGCTATACACTTTGTAGTGTGTTTAGTGGCAATGCTACAATACTCTTGGTGTTTATTTATAGATAATGCTACAACAACGAACAGTACAAAACTTTCTATGTATAGTTAATTTACTCCCCATGTTTATTCCGATGACGTATACACTCAACACAGTACACATAGTCTAATTACGTCCACAAAATTATATGCGCAGACTTAAATATTATAGTAAGCTTAAATATTTCAAATAACAGTTTAGTTTTTATCAATAGTTATGATAAGACTACAGCAATTAATTATGATGGAAAACGACTGCAGTGATATCTGTTGGTTTTGACAAAAACACATTCTACATTGCCGACGCCGCATTTTTAATAGTATATTCCATCACCAGAGCCTAAAGCATAGCCTTCTTTGGCCATGTCTAAAGTGACTCTTTTTGACCAGAGCACAAGTGTTACGTTTTGGCGAAAACCAAGGTCGGAAAATGAGAGAGGGTTGAAAAGACACTTTTAATCCGCGTAATGAACTTGTCATATTGCACCATTATTTGAACAATAGTATATTTCGTACCAAGGGCCGAAAATGAAGTTTTGCTGCCTCGAGATCGTTTTAAAACGATCGAGAGCTGCAAACCCCATTTCGGTCCGAACGGTATATTTCAACACACGATACCTTATGACCACTGTTCACCACAATAATAATGCACTTTGATAGTCAGCACAACTACAACTTTAAGGTTATGTGAAAAGAAATTGAGGAATCAGAAAAAATAATTAATAGTTGCTAAGCAGTAACTACAGACCTTAAAACCAGTCTATTGCAATTATATGGATACTGATTGTGTATGTAATATGCATAATTTGTTTTAAGAAAGTAAGCGGGCAGCTGATTCTCGGCCCTAGGGATGTAAAAATCTGCTCAGTCCCCAAATCACGATGGGAGCTGGCATGGCCAGTAAAACGCAACTTTCAGCCACCAATTGACGTATGTAATACAGCTAAAAACATCATAGTGTGATGATAACTATGTTACAAAACTGAAATAGTTTTTATTTAACGATAACCTCTCAAAAGGACTTTTAACTTGTTTTCAATAATGTGCTAATGGAAAAAAGCAGCTGTTTAGTAAGTGATTCAATCGTTTCGTTTATCACGATTGTGTTTGAACATTATACTATTAAGTCGAGCTATTTAATAAGGCAACAATTGACTACAGTCGAAACATACAATTTTGTTTGCAATCGAATTGTGAACTGACTTGACAGTAGTTACGGCAGGTTTTGTTACAGTATGACTACAATTTTATTTTGAACCTTACATTTTGTTGCTGACACGGTTTGTTGGGTTATAACACTTGTTTAGCCAGCCTATAGCTCACAACGACTAACGAGTATCAATTAATTTTATTAGGCACAGTTACAATATTTCTGATATCCGTATTCAACAGATATAACGAATCTAAATCAGCGTACATTCATACAAATGCCTAATGGCCCCCGACGGGGCTTCAGAAATTGACAAGATTATGTTCATTCACAATCTTATCGGGGTTCAGTCTCTAGGGCAATTCATAATCATTTGTAAACAAGATTAGGCTATGTATTAGCTACGATGCGAGATTAATAGCGAGAACTCTGCGAGAATTAATACAAATATACCGATTTAACAGACTCGCTTGGAATTAATTTTTATAACATTAACACAAATAATGTGTAACGTATCTTAAAAAGTAGTTAGCTTAAATATTTCAAATAACAGTTTAGTTTTAATCAGTAGTTAGGATAAGACTAAAGCAATAATGATGGAAAACGACTGCAGTGCTATCTGTTGGTTTTGACAAAAACACGATCTGTATTATCGACCCCGAACAAGCTCGATCACAAACTGCTTGTTCGGGGTCGATAATGCAGATCGTGTTTTTGTCAAAGCAACAGATCCGGTAAGTGGATGGCCAATGATTTATATTTACAATCCATGTTTCAAATTATAGTTACAATGTATTTTAGAATTTGTGTCGGATATTTTAGGATATTACTCCTGTCCTGGGTAAGAAACATATCCAAATATCATATTCAAATTGTCCGGAAGTCCTCAGTTACTCACAGAGCCGTCATTTTGTTTTTTTTTTCACTTATTTATTCTTTTCTAAAAAGTGGTAAAACATATGAAATTGAAACTTTGCACAAACATTCATGTCAACTAGACAAAGCTACGAAAATGTTTAAAACTCAGGAAACAAAATGGCGGCTATTTCAAATTTTGATTCTTAAATAATTTAAAAACCATTGATTTTACAAAAAATTTACAGGAATAACTTTTTAAAGTAATTTAATTACGAATCGATGACTTTCATCACAGCTAATAGAAAAAGTTTGGGTGTTTTGTGGGAATTTTAAAAACAGTAAAAAGGTGTGCAATCTTAAAGCCGTCCTAATGATAGATAATTGATCAAAACACTTTTGGGGCTATGTAACATTTTATTAATGTTTGAAATAATCTAAAATCACTTTAAAATAACTTACAAAGCGGACTGAGACTGTTGCATTGTTTTTTAAATATGTTGCACATTATTTGTGTTACTTTTATAACAATTAATTCTAAGCGAGTACGTGAAAGAAATCGGTATATTATTTAAGAAACAAAATTTTAAATGGCCACCATTTTGTTTTATGAATTCTAAAAATTTTCATAATTTTGTTGTAGCTTTGTCTAGTTGTCGTGAATGTTTGTGCAAAGTTTCAATTCCGTATCTTTTACCACTTTTTAGAAAACAATTAATAAGTGGAAAAACAAAATGGCGGCTAAGCTATTAGAGTTACCAAACTGGAAGAAAGCAGTCAGAGACAAACCAAGGTGCGCAGCGCAACGGGTGTGTTTTATAGAGTGTTTAGGATAATTGCGCCGCTTATGAAACCCCAGCCTCGGTTCTCATTAGACTTCCATTCCGCCAAAACTAATATTTGGTGCCGCGTGATTACGGATCAGGCCACTTGAGGCCGCCCCGAGCACGTTGCATCAGAATCAATATTTGATGTTTTCAATCTGTGGGTTTCTCCCGGCTGTACCGCCCTAGATGGTAATACGTCAGTGAACACGTAGGCATATCTACGAATGTCATAGTTATACTATACAGGGTGTTCAAAAATGTTGGGGACATTAATGTACGCAGTGGTGATGTAGGGTCAAAATAAAGAGAAAATTAAGAATAACATTTTTCTCCAAAATGGCTTAGTTAAACAGATATCCACCATTTAGTATTTTTTACATAAACATATTTGAATTTTTTAACCAATCTTTCTGAAACTTGGTATGTATGTTAAGGTAAAACCATTAATGTTAGAAAAAATCATCTTGATTCAACCTTAAATTTCAAAATGGTGGCCATTTTAATTTTTTTTAAAACTTAAATTACTAAAAAACGGCTGATTTTATTTTAAAAAATCCAAGAACACTTTTATTTGACATCTTTAATTCCCTATCAAACGATACCAAGTTGAAAAAGGTCAAATAGGAAATAGCTGAGATATTACGATTTTTAGTTGTAAAATGGGGCAACCGACTTGCTTAGCATTTCTACCCCATTTTACAACCAAAAATTGTAATATTTTTGCTATTTCTTATTCGATATTTTTTAACATGGAATAAAAAATCCCAAAAAAGTGTACTTGAATTTTTTTTTATCGGCCATTTTTTGTAATTTAAGTTTAGAAAATTAAAATGGAAGTCATTTTAAAATTTTAAGTTGAATCAAGATGAATTTTGTTTCTAACATGGGTCTCTTCAACCTTAACATACAAACGAAGTTTCATAAAGGTCGGCTTCTTCAATATGTCGGGTGGGATGTCAATTTGTAAAACAATTACGATTAGTATACGTTGCACTTGCATTGTCATGTGGTAGAGCAATTCTTTATTGTTCAGTATATGTGTGCCCGATTGGCAAACCATACTCAAATTTCGAATAGCCAAATACCAGTCCAGAGGGCCAGATACCTGTAGGTCTAAGCTCATATATCACTTTCCACTTCCCACGTGGTTCTATGACACTTCTCCCCCTCTCCCTCTCGATAGAGGAGATATCACCGATAACAGCTGATTTGGATATGCTGGAAATTGGCACGAGAAAGATTTGTGTGGCAAAATTATTATATATTTTCTCTGTGGTAACTTTTTTTGTATTTTTGAATTGAGGAAAAATTTAATTATTAATCAATTTAAATGAACAAAATATATGTTTTTTTTATTTGGGGGGCATACCCCCCCTTGTAAGTAGAAACGGGGGGGTCGTAGGGGGCAATAATGGTTCCATCGAATTCCTCGCCCCAAAAATAGGGGATATTCATGGGTTTGTATTACCTTGCCAACAAAAAATAAGAGAAAACCCGGGAAAATGGGAAAATCCCTGTAAAAAAAAATCCCACTCCCCAGAGCCATAGCTGCTGTACCCGTGCTTCGCAACGTAAAGAAAAATGAGTTTCATAATCATTGAAATAAATTTAAAATAAATAAACTGTCATAAAGCTTAAGATTAAATAATCCTACCACATAGTTGTGTAAAATATATTTAATTTCCTTGGATTAGTTGTGTGAAATGAGCATTTGATAGTTCTGGTTGTTTACATTTTAAATGTCAACTCAAAGGTAAACATTGTAAATTTTCCATGGAGACCTATTGTTTATAATGGTATAATTTGATTGTCGGTACCACATAAGTTTGCAGTTGAGGGAGGAGCCTATTTACCATATGGTTTTCAATGAACCAATGAGAACGGTGTGGTGTTGCCAAATCTAACAATACCAGCTGATTTGAAAATATAGCTTTGTTTATTTTTATTAGTGTTGTCAATGGGTGATGTGGCAACGTCGCACTAGCCTCGTCTTGTGATTGGCTGCCACCAACTGCAAACTTACGTGGTCCTGACAATAGTTCTATTGTTGAGATAAGTGAAACAGGAAACAAATAAACAACAAAATGTCCTCTATAAAAACCGGACGGAACCAACCATAAACTCTGATCCATAATGATGATGCATCTATAGGGTGTGCTTAATACTACCACACTATTATCACTGCGACTATACGACTGCAACACTATTAGAAATCACAAAAAATCAAATCACTACGCAGCGTTTTCACAAATTACGCACAACTAAATTAACAATACGGTTGCGGTTGTTTTTACGCCACTTACGCGTCCGTGAACACTTCCTTTCAATCGGGTGAGATATTTATGCGCGGGCCAGAGTTTTCTGTAAACAATAGCCATTGTCCCTTCGCCTCCCGGTTGGGAAACTGTGATTGCCACTCTTGTCCAGAGGTAGACAAGGCTCGCCCCTACCTCGGGGTGTGTGTCATTGATTTCTTCAGTTTTGCTCAACTTTAAAGGGCAAGTCGGGATCGAGAGCAGCCGTCTTCTGAATCGGACCTTGGTCGTTGTAGAAAGTGGCCCTGTTTTGGTTTTGTTTATGAAACTTTTCGATAATATTGGGGCTTAAAATTGCTTTATTTGCATAAAAATTCTATTTGTAACTATTCTTTGATGTTTCTGATCAACTTTGATGTAAGGCGAGATCGAGAACAGCATTGTAGATGGAATCGGCCTGAAGAAAGTCGAACGATTTAGTCTTGTCTTCAAAACCTTTTGTTGGTACTGTATTGGGTTTTATAAAAATGAATCGTTATACAAAATTGTATAAATGTCATTAATTTTTAGTTTTGATAAATTTAAATGACAAGTTAGGATCGAGTCCGGCGGTCTTATGAAAGATGGAAACCGTTCTTTCTGTTTACGTAGAAAATCGATCGCCTTGGTTTTGCATCTACGATTTTTTTTTTTCGGGAAGAGACGTGGGCTTATTGGCTTTTATAGAAAACCTTACATGGTCACAAACAGTGGAATTCATAGAATAAATAAACACAACGTTTACGGCTCATCGACGCGTTGGTCATCAAGTTGTGATTTGTTGTTATTAGTCAATGTACCATGTGACAGACTGGTTTCACATCACTGTATTATGACGTTAGAGGTTCAATTTTGTACAACAAACCATTTCACGAAGTCCTAAAATAGGCTGTCGGACTTAATAGGTTATAGATACTTAAAAATGTATTCAAAATAAGTATTACATTTGAAATTTGAATATAGACAAGTCATGTGAAGCAACTTGTAAATATCCATCACAGACCAATAAACAACAATGCAATGCAAAGTTTAGTTGCCACATTAGTGGACCATAGAACCAAACTGGTCTATCATTCAGCTATGTTGGTCGAGTAGTTTTTGCTCGTCGCGCGTTACATAAAGCCCTATCTGGCTGTCTGCTCCAGTCAGATTCTCCTCATATTGGTATTGGTCGGACCGAAACCACTTTCGCCGAGACGCTTCGGAATGCCGCCAATTAATGCAAATGTCCGACATCTACCTTGCATTTGTTTGGCCAATTTGCGAGTTTACACATTTGAAAATTATGTTCACCGACGAATTAAACCCGCCTCGACGTTTGAGAAGCCGCCGTGGTGGAGATGTAGGCTGCATGTTACAGTGTATGGATATGCTGCAAGTTTTGGTGTAGATGTAGGGCTGCGTTATACAGTGTGGTTGTAGGGCTGCATGTTACAGTGTAGATGTAGGCTGCATGTTACAGTGTAGATGTAGGGCTGCATTATACAGTGTAGATGTAGGGCTACATTATACAGTGTAGATGCAGGGCTACATGTTAAAGTGTAGATGCAGGTGTTGCAGGCAGGATTTTCCTTTCATATTAACTGCGGGGAGGTGTGAATCTGATTCTGAAAGTTAACTTCCAACAAGTATTGGTGATAGGTTGTACTTAGGAGTACTGTAAGATTTCTAGGTAGCTGAGTGGTTGTAGCGCTCGTCTAGGAATCATAAGGTTGCTTGCTCGATCCTGAGAAAAGTGTGTAACTCTTTGATGGTTCGATACTTGTCCCAGCTGTTCCTGATCATTGTATTGGGCTTTTCATAAATAATTGTCATGGCTAATGAAACAGCTGATTTTAGGGCAATGCTAGTCTAGTAGTTGGAGCGCTTGACTTCTGTCATTTCGGTCCTAGTTCAAAGCCCAACAATCACTGAAAGCTATTAGCTCAGTGATGACGTCACGGTTCGGTAGTTTGGAGTCCACCATTAAGGAAGGATTGTTTCTTAATTCAAACTATGAATATTTATCTCTCTATCGAGGAGATATTTCTCCGATTAAAATAACTGATTCCATTAAATGCCATACGATACGGTATACGACTGGGGCCGCGGCGTCGTTCTAATCCAGCTACTCGGAGGTCACGAATTGTGGATATTTATAGGCAATCTGTGGATGCGATACTCCCTGTTGTGAATTAACGTACGCACTAGTGTATGAACAATGTATGAACCGCTGTATATGTTTGTCCGCATTACAGTATGTAAACGTGCTACCAGACCACCTCTTGGAAGCTGCCGAAGACACTGTTTGGTAGATCTGCTATCCGATTGAGTTATTACGACTCCACTTATTAGGTATTCAAATGTTTTCAACAGTAATTTACATTTGGCAGACAGTCCATACATCAGGAGGTGGAAGTTTGTACAACTGTTAAAACTGGTTTGGGACCAGATTTTCGAACCGTTTTCAAAATTTTTACTCTCGTATCAATTTTGAGGACTTGATTCGTGTTTGTTGACAGTTTGTTAGGTACGAATAAAATTAATTCTTTATACGATTTCATATTGTGCTTTAAGGTACGTAATTAAACTTTTTGAATTGAGCGTTGCGTCAAGATTTTATAATGTTAAAGCGAGATTTCATAATGTACAGATTAAAATACTTTTAATATGTCCACAGGCAAAGAGGATAAAAATATATGTATATAGGTGAGGTGAGGCAACATGCACAAAACTTGTTGATCCCAACAAAGGACGTGTTATTAAGTTAAAAAACATTGTAGTTCCCCAGAAGTACGTACAAACCAAGTATAAATTGTTACAACGTAAATAATACACGTCTTTATAGTCTTGTTGATATTTTATTAATCTAAAACTGTTATGTTTTTCCACGTATGTGTCTCAAGTATTAATAATGATCAATTTATCAAAGCAGGGCTAACACAAACACAAGTCAAGTACAAGTAAAACTAAATCAACTCAAGTAGTCAAAATACGCAGTTACAAAGTCGCAAGAAATATTAATGGAGTTTCCACTGCAAATAAGGTTAAAGTAGGTCGTCAGCTGTACTTGGCCACCGCACTGCTCGTAATTCATCATAACAAACTGCGCTGATTTCGTTTCCCTTTGCGGCGACCACCGCGGAGTGTACAAGGATCGCAGCTGTTAGCAGTCGCCCTTGATCAGGGATGCTGTTTTGGCGGGAGAGTACGACAGGTGCCTAGCTATGCGATAGATAACTAGACCAACAGACATACCAGTGATGTAGATTTGGCGGGAGAGAAGGTAAATATTGCTACGGCTAGAGAGTCTAGAGCAATAGACGGATAGAAATACAAGTATGTTCGTACTTTTGGTTGGAAAGGACATAAGATAGATATACAGCTCGACTAGCACAATAGACCGGCTCATCGTCCACCTCGAGATGACGAATTTAGGCTTTGACCATACAGTCGTTACATCCAAATTTGCGCGTGGTATAATGCTCACTAAAGCTAGAGATATCCTAGATGCTCTGTCAAGTCTTTGCCAGAACACTGGGGTGCCACGTCTTGTGCAGTCACGGGTTGATACTTACCATGCTGTAGTCCGATGCCCGACAAGTATACCTAATCTGTGTCAGGCCCCTTCCAAACAGCCTAAATTTTCCCACGAGGTTTTTCATCTCTCGGTCCAACACTTAGCTAACCATACAGTGAAGGTATAGTGAAGATACCGTTTTGGTTGAAGAGAACGCCACTTGGGTGGCTACGCGGGAAAGGAGACTAGACCACTACAGTATACCAAAAACAAATCAAATTTGATGCAGTTTTGTTTAAAGAGTATCAATTATCCATCTATTCTATCCGGTGAAGGAGACTAGACCACTAGACCGACAAACAAATCAAATTTGATGCAGTTTGGTTGTGGAGAACTTCAATTGTCTAGCCACTCGGTAAAGGAGACTAGACCACTAGACCGACAGACAGACTGACCGGGTTAACCCGTCGGTCTAGTTGATATTCGCATTACACAATCATCGACCAGATTAGGAATAGAAGGAAAGATGTCGGCCAGAGAAAGTGTTATCTCGTGCAGGTTGTTCCTCGCCGGACCATCGGGTCAGTTTCTGCTGCGTTTATCGGTCATCTAGGATCTAGATATCGTAATAGACGCAGTGTGTAGTAGTATGTAAATGAATATTAAACTCTGCAGTGATTACAATTATCAACACTCTTTATCCCAGTGGCATAGGTATATTAATTAAAAACTTGGAACTTCGGTTAATTGATATCGATTCTTACTTCTAAGCTATAATTTTCGAGATACTTTAGAACATTTGTATGTGTGTTGAGCTTCACACTACCAAACATTTCCCTATTGTAATTACAATAAGCCTATTTGTAAGAAAATCCTGGCGAATAAAAACATGTACAGTATTTTTCTCTAGTTAATAAAATGATGCTACACACCAGCTCTACATTAAACCAGATCTTGTTATTTAGTTCTATGGTAAAAAAAACAATAGAGGATAAATAACGACTAAATTAATTTAAAACAACTAGGCAGTTAGAACACACTTTGAAACACTCTGTTTTTATGCTTCAGATTCCATCCAAACGTAATTAAAATTTACGCTTTCCCTTTGTAAAATCTTTACTTAAATTTGAATAGATGATTGTCTGGTAAGCCAAGTGGTTGAAGAGTTTACCTTCAAACTTCAAATCTAAAGGTCGCTGGTTAAATTCCAAGCGAGGTCTTTGTCAGACCCAGATTCCATTGGTCATTGGTCTATCTGCGGTAATGCTGTAACAAAAAGGCCAACGCTAGACAGTAGCAAGACCAGGATTTGTACCGTTCCCTTTCAAATCTTTAAAAACTTCAATGGCGTAGATAGACACGAGAAGAGAAGTATGAATTAAAATCAAATGCAATTCTTCAAACTCAGTACCATAACCAGTGAATGCTAGACAAAGTTTCAAAGAAATACAGTACGACATAGTTCCCTGTAAATAAAGCAATAACCTATAATTCAGTCGGTTATGTGCAAATGACAACACAGCCAATTGTTCATAGACAAATGAATGTGACAAGAGGACAAATTGCCCCTGTAGAGTAACGACTGGTAGGAAATCTATCGCACTTACCTTAATTATGTCGTTCATAAATACCATAGATAAAAGGTATTGCGTTTTCTATGTCTCAATAGCTCCTTTGATTTCACCAATCGCAATTGGCATTGCTTTCTTTGTAACTGCTGCCAGAAAATGGTTTATTAGTGAAAGGTAGCAATAGGAACACCTACTGCTCCACGTAGCCATTAAATTTTTGAGTAATAGTTTTGGGCTAGTAAGGCCGGGGCCACACTTGTAAATTTTCACCAGCGAGACTGTTTTTTCCGTTTTCACGTGCGACGCACGTGAAACAGTTTGACCGTGGCCACACTTGTCTTACGAGATAGATTTTTCGGGCAAACCAGTGAGACTGATAGAGCATGCCACACTGGCAACAAAAATCGTCCGTGCCCGTGTTCCGCCTCCCCCCCTCCACGTACTAAATCAGTCAGGTTAAAACTAGAAACGTCCGTGGAAAAAATTCAGCGAGATAAGATGAGTGTGTTCACTCCCATAAGCCGCAATGCCCCGCGACTAGTTTTACGTGCAACGCCCGTGGGATGTTAGTAGAGAATACACGTGCAATTCCGTTCCGCTGGTAAAACCAGCGAGACTGTCAAACGCGTTCACGGACGTTTTTACTCTAGTGTGGCCTGCCCCATATACCGTAATGTATCTCTCAAACCCACGGGTAACGCCCGTGGAAAAAAATCAGCGAGATAAGATGAGTGTGGCCCCGGCCTAAGGCAATTTGACTGAAAGTTTTGTTAAAATAAACTTTAGGTGAATAATAATGAGTTAACATAAAATGCAGGATGTTTTTTTTTTTTCTAGACGCAACTCAAATTAAACGTGTTGTGAGACACTGTTCAACGACAAAACAAGCTCATGCATTGGCATCCCTGTCTTCTTTACTTCATTTCCGATCAAATTATATGCATTATATACTTATTTATAAGGTTTAGCGTTATTGAGAACTTATTGTAAGTAAGACTCAACATTGCGTTTCCACAAGCTTAAAGAGAGAAATGTATTTTAGGTATTTTTACTACAAATCCGGTGTCTTTTAATTGTTCGCAAGTCAATAAATAATTAATTTGTACGATACTAACTAGAATAACACCTGGAAATTTAATTTCAAACATTTCTTGGAAACACAACGAATTACTTTCATTTTAACCTAATATTGTACAATGCATATTCTTTGAGATTGTGGCAACGACATTTTGAGTCTTATAACAATAAATTCCCAATTACACTAAACCTCAAAAAACCCTCATAAATAAGTATGCTACTGTAGTGATGAAGACAGGGATGCCAATACATGAGCTTGTTTTGTCGTTAAACCAGTGTTTCGCTTTCGCAGTACTTTTAATTTGGGTTGCGTTTAAAAATAAACACCCTCTATAATTCGATAAATTTCCTAGCGCATTGTTGTTGTATACTTGAGGGGCTTTGGATGTTGTGTGGCGTTAGTGGCTAATTTATTTATTCAAAAGTTTTATTTTCGGTTGTTTGTTTAAAATTTTTTCTGCTCGATACCTTTAGTGTTACTTAACGTTATACATATCTGTCATCATGTTCCGTTTCCTTTGACACCGTTTCACCAAGGCCCCATAGATACTGGTTATTTCCATCAACTCCGCCAGTCATAGAAATAACAAGAAGGCTTTGTGCGTTGCTGCATATTTCACCAGCAAAACTAGCGAAAGGCGTCAAGGTCGAAGAGCCGGTTTATGAAAATCATTCAGATCCATTTCAAACCGTAAAAGAATTTTCTAGAGCATGAAACTCGGGTTTCCCTCGCGACAGCTGGGCAGCGTCCACTGCTGACTCGCAATCTTCTTGTTCTTCTCTGATGTGCTTGTCATCCACTGCCTTTGTGATCAGCTGGGTAGTGGTTAGAGATCTACTAAATCCATGGACATGAGTGCGAGTAAACTTCTCATCCTATTGTGAAATCTGATGCTTGTTTTGATCATGTAGAACGCGGCTCGAGTGCGATTTCGACGAAATAATGAATTTACTGTATAGTACTTTTGAAAAATAGTCCCAGCATCACTTGGGGAATTCACATGTCTGTAATTTGGCAACCCTCTTGCAGTAAAATATAGTTTATGTATATCTATCTTGACACTCCATTGGTCTGTTACAGGGCTACTCCTGTCTGGACCTATCGAACGCTGGCATGAGGCACTCCGGGGTCTACTACCTCCAGATCCGAGGGACGACCTACTGGTTCCTCAAGGTCTTCTGTGAGCAAGAGGTGGCCGAGGGAGGATGGACGGTGAGACTTGTGGTTTATAAAGTTTTAATAAGCTTTGTAGGAACACCATTCCCCTCATTTGCCATGGCACTGGATGGTCAATACTGAAATAGGAATGTGGTACGATTCTGCAGAAGATGTATAGGCTTGATGTTCCACAATGTTATAAATGTGTAAAAGTCAGCATTATCTAGTCACAAGTTAATAATATTAAATTTACAAAAGTGTAAAGCTTAGTACACACATCTGTTATATTGACCCCATGGAGTATGCTTTTGCAATTCCTACAGGAAACGTATAACTTACCAAATTGATCATGTTCGTTGTAAAGTACATATTGTAATCATTTTTTAGTAGAACTAATAAGAGTAATAAGAATAAAGATCCGGAATGCCTGGATTAATTAAATGGGTGTTTGATCTTTCACGCTTTGAATTAAATTAAGTATTACACATTAGGCCAATCAAGACATTTCGGATCTTTATGAGGTATATAAATCGTAAAAACCTTTTACAAAAAAATCTTTTACTTATGTTCAAAATCGGGTTTTCTTAGTGAATTTAAACTTTTTTGTAATTAGATATCTCTGCATGAGATTGTTAGAGTTTTACCTAGTTCAAGAACAAAATTATAATTTAATTTTTTAGCCATTGACAGCATTTGCTGTTGTACTGTGCTGTTTTTTTTTTTCTACCAATTTATCAATCGTGCCACACTGGAGGTCACCATTTAGGCCTACTGCAAACTATGGCATCTTGAGAAAAGGATGAGATAATAGAACTAAAATAGTAGCTCACACTCAAAATTAGAGGCGCATTTATTTATGTTCTAATTGTGTAAAACCCCTAGGCACAGCTTCTCCATAACTCCATATTGAGTGTCTATTTCAGTAACCAACGGGTAATAGTCGCAGTAGTAATAAGAACTAATGTAGTATAGGCCTATGGACTGATGTAGTTTTTATGGTCTAACACAACAATTGTGTTATTAAATTATAATAAAGTTACAATGGACAACAATGGTGCTGGTTTTTAGTAAGTTATAACCTGTTAAAGTCAGATTTCGCAAAACGTCGGGCAATCTTAGCTCTCGTAACACTACATCTTTGGTGATTCACATTTCCACGACCAGTGCCTTCTGTTGTTTGACCTCTACAACAATGTGTAAATGGCAACCTAGATGATGGCAGTGGCAGTCATTTCCACAGTAATTGTCACGGCCGGAGTAACATTTGCTCGACCGTGACACTCGTCTTGTCCCACCGTGGCAATACCCAGCCATGTGGTGTGACAATGACTACTGTTAGTGATACAGTAGTTCTATGGTGACATGTTAGGTCACATTGTAAAAGGGTTATGGGTTACTGGGTTACAATAGATAGGAGTAATGGATTTTCTTACAACTAGTTGCTTTGGCTATCGATTAAGTTACTAACGTGTTGCCAGTTTTGCAATGAACATAGACTAAGCTGCTTACAGACTTTTTGTAAACCATAGGATATTTGATGTTAAATTGCAAATTATATTACCAAATACCAAAGCAGAAAAGCAATGTTCTCACTCACCATGTTCTATTTGTAATTAAAACGGCTACAGTTCGTATATGCTATATTTAATTGGGATGTCCACTTATCCAAAGGTAAATGCTAGTTTTGAAAGCCTGGAGCAAAGTCCTAGGGGGTTTTATAATCGGGAAAAGAGCGAAGATTTTGCAAGGATTGCAAAGATTTGCTTGAAATATTCTTCAGTTCACAGCGATCGTTGGACGGCTTGGTAGTAATGGATTAGGTACGCATAAAGGACAAACGTAGGCCTACATTCATTGAATTTTTCATATATAAACATTAAACCTACTTTCAGATATGTTGATCTCCGATTCAAGTAGTGTGCGTTTTGTTCTGTATTATCTTATCGTTTTACCAACATTTAACTTATTTCACTCTACTACAACTATTTAAACCATTCAATACTTGTGTAAAATATAACTGGCCGCTCATATTTCAACCTCAACCAAAGAGCAAAAGCGCAAGCTGTAAAATTAATGCTCAAGGATTATAAGAAAGAAAAGATTGGTTTTACTTGTGTACCTACTATATTTTTATGATTGTGTTAACCTGTTTAAGGTTTTTTAAATACAGAATTATTTACGCCACAAACTATTTTCTAAGCCATCTATTAAATATATATCTAAAATCAATCCGCCAAAGCCGCTTAACGGCTTATCTCAGTCGCTTTCAGGTTCGTTCCACTCCGCTGTGTCGATACTAATGGAGATTGCGCGTATTAATTAAACATATCGATATTTATGGAGTAAAATTGTACAGCTGGTGTTTAATTACAGATATTACACTGTTTGGTCGTCTCATAAAGTAAATAAGTCGCCTAATGACAGCTGATCTTATCGCGCCTCACTTCCTGATGACGGTTTGTTGGTTTTCAGCAAACACCTGTTCAGTGATTGAGCTCGGGTTTCGATATTAATATCCAGTTTTGCTTTCGCTGTTGAAAATTACTTTGCGAAACTGCGGGTGCGTGGTGGATGAAAGCAGGTAGAAAATTTCGAGAACTAAGAGTACTGTAGTATGTTTGGGCGAAATTTATCAGAGTAGTATAATGAACAGGTAATGATCGTACGTGAAAATTCAGTGTCGAAGTAACAATTTTGTCTATAAAGTGTGTACACTTGCAATACTCATACAATTGTAAAATATAAGGTTAGGGAATGTTCCTCGAGAGAGCTGTGAACGACTGTTTTCTTGCATGGCTACCTGTTTATTTCGTTGTAGGCCTAACAATTGATTGAAATAATACAGAAAATATAAGATGTACACAAAAAAATGTTACCGGTAAACGTTTGGTGAAGTGGTCATCTGTTTGATCCAGTAAACTCACTAGTTGAAGTGGTGGTTGCGTAGCTTTAAAAATCTGTTTTAAACTACTTCTTTTGAATCAAATGAATGTTTAGTAGTATATTTACCAGTATATTTTTTTTATTTTTGACATCACTACTCAATACATGGTTAGTTTTCAGTAATACTATTTGGTAGTTTTTTACTCGTGTTACATACAGAATTTATTAACTTATGACTTTATAAATTGCATCTTCGAACTCAAAATTGGTACTTTTAACTTTTAAAAACACAGAATCGAGAAGTAATTTATTCAAAATTATAATTTAACTAAGCATTTAAGGTACTGTCGTAGAAGACGAAGACGATACGAGAATAAGAGACCAGTTTGTCCAAATTAGTTTACATTACACCGGACACACGAATCTGTTTAGTCATTCTTCAGTCTCTTTCAGCGCCGTGCAACACAGACTACCGCAATACACCAAAGCAACGCGTATCGACGTTTTATGCTGCAGTTAGTAGTTTAACTCTGCCAGTTCAGTAGGGGATCTAAAATCGGAAAACCTGATTTATTTTGAAATGTGGTGATTCAACGTATATTTAGGTATATTGAAGTATACCTTGACAAGAGACAATCATTAATCAAGCTAAGAATCAATCAGAAAAGCTTATTAGTGGATTAAGATATTTACCACCTCTTATTAGGTTACACAACTATTTAAAATCTAAAGCTTCACACACTTATTGAATCTCATGAGCCATCATAACATGAAGAAATAGTCTGATTTTCTTCGTCTCCAAATTTCTATTATTCTGCTTCAGTCTCCTCTGTAATGTGTGCTCTTAAAAATCCCTATCAATTGAACCTAATTTCCCCCTCTATGACTCGTACAAATATCTTTTTAGCGAATTTCCCATATAGGGAATAAGCTATTACCGTAGTACTCATGGTAAGACCTGGACCCGGGACCGATTTTTTTTTCGTTTTGAGGTCCCTAGAGGCCAAAAACACCATCCGTTCAAATTCATATATATATATATATATTTATATATATATTTATATATATATTTATATATATATATATGTGTCCGTTAGCGCGATAACTCGAGCAAAAATGATCCGATTTTGATGAAATTTGGTACAAACGTGTAAACCTACGTTTATTCGAACGAGTTCGCGAACCAGCATGATCGGACCATGGGAACAGGGGTTTATGGGGGCTTTTATGGGGTAAAAATGGGTTTTTCCTATTTTTGACCCAAAAAACATAAAATTTTGAAATTTCTTTCCAAACTATTTTGTAGAGCTTAAAAAAACAAATAATTTAGTATATTGAAGCGTTATAATGCGCCTATTGGTTACGGAGAAAATTCCAAAAAATTGTTAATTTAAAATTCCCATGTTATTCTTATGGAGAATAAGTAAACCGTTGTAGTGTGCTTGTTTATTAACATATTTTGCCCAAATTTGGAAAATGTTTTTATTTCTTACTAACTATTAACATTTTACATAAAAAAACACTTTTACCCTCCCTGTTGCAGCAAACCTAAGTATGTGTTAAACTGATTCTATTTAAATAGGGAATAAATGTGATATTTTTAAGGAGACATTTTAGTCTAAATCCAATCAGGCAAATGGAAATTCGCTTAGTCTGCAGGTTTGCTGCGGCGGGGGTATTAGCCATTTCCCTCTAAAACTGATGATGGAGAACGAACATTAATAACGCTAACAAATTGCTATCAATACATATAAAATATTTATAAAACGCAGTAAAGGTAAAGGTGTTTACTCGCTGGTAGAATGTTCAAGCCGCCCCAGTCCTCTACGCTTATTCGCCACATCTTTCCACATAGGCCTATATATTTTTTAGTCTTGCTTGTTTGTATAATTTATTATATGAATACTACTATGGATTATGTATATAACAAAATGAATAATGTTCTTTTTTTATGAGAATCATGTTGCACTATTCCATTAGGATTCACAGATCTATCTTTTGTATTTTTTTATGTTATAAGTAATTATTTTTAGATGCTTACATCAAGATAGTTTTTGTTAGTTGTTACATAACCGACTGAACACAGTAGTTACATGTGTACTCCTGGAGTAAAATACTATCTTTTTTTATCTGAGCTAACAAGTTCAAAGTATATCTCACTCTTCTCTTTTCTCTTTCAGGTAATCCAAAGGCGAGACGACTTGGGAGAACCAAGAGAGAATTTCAACAGGGATTGGGCAGACTACAAGAATGGCTTTGGAGACCCTGCTAAGGAGTTCTGGATGGGCAATGAGAACATCTACATGTTAACCAACAACGAGGAATATGTCCTAAGGATAGAGCTGGAGGACTTTGAGGGAAACAAAAGGTGATTTATCAAACTTATCGACAATTTTTACTTACCGAAATGTAACTTTACACTCACTCACTCCTGTGGCCACTCAAATTTAAGATGATTTTAGGCCTTGACATCAGGTTGCCTCAAGACTCCCCTGTCCTCCACCTCCCCCATACGATAATCCCCACTTCTCCCCCAATTCGTCTTACATCTCCAGCCACTAGGTCACTCCATCTTCATCTTGGTCTTCCTCCTGGTCAACCTCTCCACACCATTGTTGTTGCACCCTCCTCTCTTCTTCTCACAAGACCAAGCCACCTAATTCTCCTTCTTATCATCGGCAATATATTTGCCTTCCTGTACAGGTTCCTGAGTTCTATTTTTACAATAGTCTCCAAACCCCCTATTCAAATATTTGTCTATATATCCCTCTCAATATTTTATTTTCTAGCATAGATCTGTTGGAGACTTTGGATATGTTTTGTTAATGACACTAAATGAGAAATGAAATGATTATTGCTCATAAAAGAAAAATATAAAACCCCTATAAAAATGTGTGTTGTATGAAGAAATTTAAGGCAAGTATGAAAAGTATACAATTTAAAAATGATATAGAGTAAGATTATCTTCACAAATGTGTCCTTTGTAGAAGCAAGTGTTTACAAAGTTGTTGACAGCTTTTAAATTGTTTGTTCAAAACTATTACCATCTACATTGTACTACTATTACATTTTAAATGTGTAATTTTCAAAAATATGGAAATACTAGCCTGCAGACATGTTTCTTACTAGAAAGATATAACAACATTTATACAATTTTTATCACTGATTTCATAAGTAAACTTACTGTGCCTTACTATTTTAAATCGACAAAATAGGCATAGCTCTAGAATTTCTACATAGGTCTAGAAAATCCAAGATTACCTAAGCAAAACAGGTAGTTTTGCTTGTCTTGAAGTCTTGTTTTGAAGTCTTGGTTTTCATTTTAATTAATTTAAAATAGGTACCAATTACGTCCCAGCTAAGAATTTATTTTAATAATGTAAAAAACTATCAAATTATATAAAATAGTATATAACATTGTTAAGTTCAAGCGCTTTTCTCTACAAACACAATACGGTATGAAATGCTAAAAAAATTTAAAAAATATTATTAATTTTAGTACAGTATTAGGACAACGTTAACATACACAATTATTGAAGAGAATTAGTTGAACAAATTATATGAAAGCTTAAAATCATAACCACTAAAACATGTTTTTGTTGTTAAAAGGTACGCCCAGTATTCTCACTTCAAGATCTACTCGGAAGCCGAGTACTACAAGTTGGAGATTGACGGATACGAAGGCAACGCTGGCGATTCACTCAATGATCCTTGGTACGGAAGCAACAACAGCCCCTTCTCCACCTATAACAGGTATGTAGAGTGTTTCAATGTCTAAGGATGGATTTTAGAAAGTAAGCATTTCAATGTTTATTTCTGTTAGTTTGAGTACGGTGCGTATGGTTCAAACAGGACAGGACTTGAATTCATTCATCTTACCATAGACTAAGCAACACAAGTAGACTTCTCATCCCATTGTAAATTTTGAAGCTTGTTTTTCGTTTCTAGTTCATGTATGTTAACACTTTTCACTAGTGTAGACGAATTTTTGTTTCTATTATTTTAGGGTTATTTTCATGATTTGTGCTTTACTGTTTGGTTATATAATTAGGAGACCAGTTATTGTTTATGATTTGATCGTTTTATTTGGTTAAACAAGGTTTTTAATGACTGAAAGAAATAAGAAGAAACAAATAATTTTAAAAAACACTACCTCTACAATGTTACACACAGAACTACAGTATAACAATGAAATTGGATTAAGCTGTTCCAATATAAGGATGACAAAACTACCAAGGGAGTATGTTTTATCTACGATCTTACTCTACAAACTTGGTCTTCAGGGTACAATGCAGAAGAAAAAGTTTGTAATGTTAGTGTTAGTGACTTGGAAGCCTTAACATGATGAAAAATTAGTACCATGTTCATAATTTTTTCTCTCTCAATCCATTCCTACCGTTCCCTTCCCTTTTTAACTGCTCATTCAGGGTCCTTTTCCACTTCTTAGTCTTCCAACCCCTCTTATTCCAGCAGATGAGTCATTGGACGATGGGCTAAAGTTTAACTGAGTCAACTGTACTGAGACATACTCTCATACATATAGAATGATTAATGAAGTCATTGGTAAAGCATTGAGTGAGACTCTCACGCCTATGTTTTTTGCAGAGACAATGATCGGTCCAGCTTGAACTGTGCCTCCATGCTGAAGGGAGGCTGGTGGTGGAAGTCTTGCGGTCGAGGACTCAACGGTCTTTACCTCAACGATCCTCAGGACATCACAGCAAGACAAGGTCGGCAAAGTGTACTTGCGTAGGGTTAGATGAGATTCACATACTCGGTGTTCTGGGTGGCTGAGTAATCATACTCCCATGATAACTTGAAAATACAGTAGAACTCAAATTAATCTTAACTCCAATCATCTGAATCGCCAAGTATTCAGATTACCTCAAGGATTGTGAAATAAATTAATTCAGCCAGCAAAATTAAGTGAACTGCAGTTTTTGCCGATTGCATTAGTTTGGTTGGATATTTTAATGTGTACCAATTTTGTGTCCATCATGTAAAATGTCTATTGTTTTGACGTATCCATGGACGGGCGATGAGCCTAGTGCCATTGTATTAATTTCTTATCGAATCATCCAAATGTTGGACTATCCATGAATTGATCTGGATAATTGGAGTTTTACTGTAGTTGGTTTGATACTGTAAAAACTAGGTTATTTTAGATAATATAAAAATCAACCCAGATTGGGTAGAATTCTCAAAAAATTTCCCTCTGAGTAAAATTCTCTCCTCGATCATTGGGTTTATACAGGGTGTTTTTTTAAAAACTTGCATCTTTATTTATGTAAAAACCGCAATAGATAGAAATATGCAGTTTGCGGGAATCATCTATTGACGTAGGGGGACCAATTGTTTTGAATTCAACGTTACATTCACATTCCCCCCCTATCCCCCCTGCCCCCAACTTAATTTTTTTAAATAGCAAGGTACCCCTTGTGACATATCAAATAAAAGAGCATGAAAAAAGAAAATTTTTGATGAAAAAAAATTGAAAATCGGTTCATAAATTTGTGAGATATTTCCCCCCTCACCCCCCCGGAACTTAATTTTTTTTTAATAGCAAAGTACCCCTTGTGACATATCAAATGAAAGAGCATGAAAAAAGAAAAATTTTGGCGAAATTTATTTTTTATTTGATATGTCACAAGGGCGGGTACCTTGCTATTAAAAAACAAGTTATGGGTAGGGGAAAAGGGGGGTGATTATCTCACAAATTCATGAGCCGATTTTAAATTTTTTTCACCAAAAATTTTCTTTTTTCATGCTCTTTCATTTGATATGTCACAAGGGGTACTTTGCTATTAAAAAAAAATTAAGTTCCGGGGGGGGGTGAGGGGGGGAATATCTCACAAATTTATGAACCAATTTTCAATTTTTTTTCATCAAACATTTTCTATTTTTATGCTCTTTTATTTGATATGTCACAAGGGGTACCTTGCTATTTAAAAAAAATAAGTTGGGGGCAGGGAGGGATAGGGGGGGAATGTGAATGTAACGTTGAATTCAAAACAATTGGTCCCCCTACGTCAATAGATGATTCCCGCAAACTGCATATTTCTATCTATTGCGGTTTTTACATAAATAAAGATGCAAGTTTAAAAAAAACACCCTGTATAAATGTTCCTAGACTCCTGGGTAAAAAAGCTATAGTATTAGTCGTCAGCAAAGCTACAAAAGATACCTCACTATAGTCTACAATAATCTTTCACTTATATTTGTAGATAAAAATATGCAACTAAATTTCATTGTCTCGTTGTAGTAGTAGTAATGAATATAAAAATAAGTAAAAATTATTAAGAAAAATAACAAATACCTATGCTAAAGTAGCTTTGGAAGTTTGTGGAAGGCCGTACACTTTTACGGATAACCCTCGTAACATACATAGGCCTACCAACTCCCACGGAAGAGGAAAAAATCTCCATGGGAATCCTATGATTGTTCATCTCGATAAAAAAGTAATTTAAAGTGTGGGTGTTTTTGTTGTTGTTGTTATTTAAAAAAAAAACAAGTATTGATTTTATTTCATTCACACAAAATGTTACGATCTTTCTCATGTTTCAGGTATCGTCTGGTTCAGATGGAGAGGATGGGATTACACACTGAAGAAGGCGATGATGATGATCAAACCTAAAGGGTCCATCAATCCAACATAGGCCTTAGTTTTACACCGTAGTTAAATAAATGAAGCCCAAACCGAGACTAAGGTCCCATCGAAATTTTAATGTTTACACTGTAAAAAAATACAAAAAAATTTAATGTAATATTCCACTCGTTCAGTAAAGTAAAAGACATTGTACACCAATTACAACTTATAAAACACCCCTTTTTGGATAGAGCAATCCCATTTATCATTTACAAGCTTGCCAAAGGGGTTGCTCTATTTCCGAAAGGCATTCCAAAGTGTTTTTGAGTTTGTACAGAACAGCTCTAGACAAGGGCTGCATTTAACTTTGGTCAATTCTTCTGTTTACAGTGTTTTTTCAACTGAAAAAAAAACTAAGTGTCATATAAAAATTCTAAATTGTTAAATATTTTTAACCTTTTGCTAAAGCTGCATGGATCAGTTTAAATTGTGTTGAATCACAATCGATAAAAGTATAAGAACTGTATAAGTGAACAATGTTTGGTGCATTTTTTTTTTTTAAATTGGTCAATTTATTCTTAACAATGCCAACTGACATTAAAAGTAAGTTTAAATTTATGATTTAAATTCAAAACCTTTGCACTAACTATAATTCAAACATTTTTTTGAAATTTTATTAATGAAATGCTATTATACTTGATCAGGCTTAAGAGAACAACTACAAATTCCAAATTTGTGTTTGAAAAATAATAATCACACCGTTTGATGGACACTCAAAGTGGAGGGAACGCTTAAAATATTGTCTCAACAATTCTATATTGATTATGTACAGGAAGTGTATGAAACCAGAAATTATTTTGTAGGTATAAGAGATTGTACATATTATAAGCACAAACTAAAATCTGTGCCAAGAGTACTGGAGCTGTGTTTGAGTCTGTTAAAGACCAACTTGAAACCCCGGTAAAACTATAAATTAGGTTAGGATTACTTGATAAGGAAAGAGAGCTATCATAATACTATCCTAAATCATTCAAATTTTAAACCAGTTTGTATTAAACTTTCATTAAATTTCCTTTTTATTACCATTCTGCTGACCTACATTACACATATATTACTAACTACAATCGGTTGATAACTATTTTAAGATGATATACACTTGTAGGATGATTTCTTCTAGTTGTTTCATCTCACAAAATTTTCTAATTTTTATTGGGTTGCTTTTATATTCTGTTCTTCTCTAGCTAAATATTGGTATTTTTAAGTAACATACGGTATCGACATCTTTTGGCTACAATATCACAATTTAACTGTAGGACATTAGCTTAAGATATCCTGCAGTATGTATTTTTAGAATTCTGATCTTAGATATCTGATATTTTAGGTATTTTACCATGTTAAGTTACGTTTTACTGTTTTCAAAACCCAAGCATGGACGTTTAAACCTCCAGCAATTTTTAACTTTGAATGCCACTTAAATTTATTTACTGTTCATTTTCATTTTAATATACTTATTTTTCACAATTATTTAACCTAAATAATAAGTTGAAATCCTTTAATTTAATCATATAAATTTTAGTTATCTTGCTGATTATGATAGCTTTATGTATTATTATTTATTACGTTTTCTTTTTGTATATTCAACATCATTCCATTCACGCCATTGTTACCTTCGTCTTCTGTCAATCCTTTGCATTGTGGAGTGGTTAGCGGAAGAACCTTAAATCCATGTGTACCTAATTAGTGATTAATCATTAATATGTATAGTTTTGGGGATAATGTAAATAGAGTATGTAATGTATAAAGACTATTGATTTTGTACAAGTGTTTGTCTTCTTTACCCATCCTTTATCCTGGTGAATCTAAAAATGGGCGAATAGTGTGGCTGCACTCACTGAGAAGAAAGGTGCAGGGGATACGGTACTGTATCTAGTAGTACATTTTTCGTATCTGTTTCTAACAAGTGAGCAATAGTAAAAACTTAAAAGGACCTAACTTAAGATTGGAAAAAGAAAAGTCAAAAAGTGACTTTAAGTTGAGAGTGAGATTGGCAATAAAATTCCTAATATTATAGAAACATATTGCAAAAAAATAGAAAATGTTACAAAGATTACCTACCTATGTTTGAACAATGCTTGTGCTGTCGATTTTTCGATACAATTACACCGTTATCCTGTAAGGGCTCATAGAAAAAAATGTGTCAAGGGCTTATAGGCCGTCCAACATTTAAATTTGTTTGAAAATATCACTTTTGGAAATTTTACCGCTAAATTTAAGATCACATATTCGAGTTATATTTGAAGTCACCATCTTAGTTTCTTAGAGGGTT
The DNA here is from genome assembly GCF_028750875.1 of Macrosteles quadrilineatus. Taxonomy (NCBI): domain Eukaryota; kingdom Metazoa; phylum Arthropoda; class Insecta; order Hemiptera; family Cicadellidae; genus Macrosteles; species Macrosteles quadrilineatus. The sequence continues at coordinate 29,264,791 of NW_026542598.1, forward strand.
TAGACACGGTCACTTTTAAATTCAGGCCGCGCGGCCAAGTAGAATTAGCAATGCCACTAGTATAAGTGCTGCTAGAGAAAGACGTCCCATGAGCTAACATGGCAGACAGGTTATACACGCTCATTTAATCAGGTATATTAATTTAAAATTACGAATACAAAATCATTAGAAGATTTGAAATGAAAAAAGTGTTCTAAATAAAAACAATATCAATTGAACATTTATTTCTGTACATAAAAAATCGAGTCAATATTTTCATAGCCCTGTAACATTGTTTTCAAATTCTAAAAAACACACAAACGCATTAGGTGCCACCAAACAAAACAGCTGTAAACAGCACTGACAGTGTTCCTATTCGAAGGCCGCGGCCTGGAGTTTAATGTGATCGTGGTTTATATCATATCGCCATACCCTACAAATTCTAGTAACTTTCAATGTCATTTACCAACCATAAGAACATGAAGCATATTTAATTTTTCTTGAGGGTGGTAGGGTAGAATAAAAAATGTAACTCTTAAGGATGTTCCGGGGGTTTTCGTCCGAGACAAAGAACCGTGCCAAATTCCAATGCCCTTTTTTGTAGGCCTACCTACATCTATATTATAAAAGTAGTGTATAATTTGTATCCCCCCCCCTTAGCGAATGAGTTACATCAGCGGCTGTGTAATTTTTCCCCACTTTCCTCCTCTCCATATCTCTATTAAGTAATAATTCTAGCAAAAAGGTATACAGGAGCATTTTGTACAGCTTTATTACGTAGCTCATTTTTACTTATGACGAATGTTTTTCTGGAGGCTATAGTTTTTAGAGATATTTAAGGGAAAGGGACCAATTCAGCCAACCCCCTTAGATGAAAAGAGGCACGGCCGCCTTTAACCACGGCCGCCTTAAACTCCAGGCCGCGGCCTTCGAACTGGCAACGTCGCAAGTGGTGCCGTAACAGCTGTTGTGTTTGGAAGCAGCTAATGGTATTTGTGTATTTACGAGAGATTTGTTACTGGACTATGACAATATTGACTCTGCTTAAAAATGTTCAGGGTATGGATTTTAATTCATACTGCTTCGGTTTTCAATTCTGTATGTTTTATTTTCAATATTTTAATAAATTTATGTTCATTAATTTAAATTTAAATCAATAAAGTGCGAATTAATGAGCCGATGTCACCTGTCTGCCATGTTATCTTATGGGACGTCTGTTCTGAACAACACCACTTGCGATGTTGCCAATTCTACCAGGCCGCGGCCTGTAGTTAAAGGCAGCCGTGCTTTAACTCCAGGCGCGGCCTTCGAATTGGCAACGTCGCAAGTGGTGTTGTAACAGCTGTTTAGTTTGGCAGCAGCTAATGGTATTCGTGTATTTACGAAAGCTTGGTTACTGGACTATGACAATATTGACTCCCCTTTAAAAGTACAAACATTGATTTTCTATTTAAATATTGTTTTTGTTTTCAATCCTGTATGTTTTATTTTCAATCTTTCAATTAATTTATGTTCATAAATTTTAATTTTAATGAATAATACGCGAAATAATGAGCTGATGTCTCCTGTCTGCTATGTTAACTAATGGGACGTCTGGCGCTAGACAACACCACTTGCGACGTTGCCAATTCTACCAGGCCGTGGCCTGGAGTTAAAGACGGCCGTGAAAGAGGATTATAAATTTAATAAAATACTTATCATTGACTTAGGGCTCAGAGTAATAAAACAAATTTTGTTGTTTTATTACTCTGAGCTTAGGGGAAGCAACCACAAATGGCACAAATAGTGTATCTCGAAGCTACATGGGTTTCATAGCCGTAGCATAGGCATTCATGACATAGCCTACTGGAAAAAAATTCAAAAAAATTAAAATTAAAATATATTTTGAGGTTATTATACTACTACTACTTTGTTTATTAAGTTAAAGTTAAACAATATTTCTGATCTGTTTTGTTTTGGCTTTAGTTTAGACTTTAGTAGGCCTACATTTTATTTACACCAAAATCCAACTAAACAAGTCCTGCATTGTGTAAAACGATCTATAAGTTACTACTGTTACTAGTTACTAACTACTCTCTTGTGGTAGAGTAATGTCAAATCAGAGTTTACACAAACTTAAGGATTTTTCATGTGAAGTGAAAGAAAACATAGAGATTAATGACAAAAACTGCGTTCTTAATTTCAAAGTAAGTTGGGTAATTCCAATGTAACTTAATTCAATTTTCATCAAGATTAAGCATTAGTAGTGTACTTGTGGGGTCTTTAGTAATAGACTAACTTTAACTTAGGGTATCGTTATCTTTTATTAACTTACAAGAAGAAATTCAATTTTGGGTTCTCATCGGATTAGCCTGATAGGCTATAAGTTACCCACATAGCCTAAAAGACAAAAGTTAAGTAATTAACACAATCAAGTTATATAACTTATAGGCTAGCCTACAGACATGTTAGCTAGTTCTACTTGCAAGTATAGGCCAATTTGTAGTACCTACTGTAAGCCTAGTGCCCAATTTCTAAGCCTAGCCTAGGCCCTAAGTTAAACCAAGACTGCAAAAATGGGTGATGATAACATTGGATACAACCTTAGGTCTAAGTCAAAACAGAGATCAAAAGCTAACCTAGAGGCACCTAATGAAACTGCCTCAAGTCAACACAACTCGGATGTATTTACCCTTTTCAAGAAGTTCAATATTCGATATTTCTGGGGTCGCCTGTCTGGTGTTAAATTAGAATACAGCAATCGTCTTAAAAGAAGTGCTGGTGTGTGCATATCTCGACCCAAAGATAACGATTGCCGTATCCGTCTAAGTCACCCGCTTTTGAGTTTGAGGCCTCAAAGTGACCTTGTTGATACCCTCCTTCATGAAATGATTCATGCATATTTGTTTCTGACAAAGACTCGTGATTCTGGTAGTCATGGACCAGAGTTCCATAAGCACATGAACCGTATTAATAAGAAAGCGGGCACAAATATAACTGTTTATCACACTTTTCACTCTGAAGTTGAACATTATCAGCAACACTGGTGGAGGTGCAATGGCCGCTGTGTAAATTGGGCTCCATTTTTTGGCCGGGTTAAAAGATCAACAAATAAGCCCCCTGGTCAATCAGATGTTTGGTGGCAAGATCATTTGATACGTTGTGGAGGTCAATTCATAAAAATCAGAGAACCGATAGAATTTACTCAGAGGAGATTCAAAGGCTTATTCGGGTCTGATTTAGAAACAGTCATGAGAATAAACAGCAATCTTTGTATTTTTGAAGAAATGTTTCAAAAGGCTCATTTCCAGAATTTAAGGCAAATAAATAGACCAACAGCATATGTTGATTTAACCTCCAAACCTAGAAATATTTCTGGATTCATTGATTTAACATCTGAAACAATAGACAATAATCCATCAGGATTATCTCAACCTTGTCCAATATGTTCCATGAATATCTCATGTGATCTTTCAGTCCACGTAACTGAATGTTTGAAAAATTCTGGTGTATTAAATATACTAAACGAAACCATGTCACCATATGATAGACCTACATGTTCCGATTCAACCAGTGAAAACCCAAACAGTGGCTCCACAAAAACATGTCCACTGTGTAACGTACAAGTCCTTAATATTCAAACTCATTTAGAAAATGGATGTTTGCATAACTCAGGTGTTGTCGACGATTTCAACAATCCCTTTGAGTTAGACGATTGTGAATACTCTGAAGATTCATCATTTGAAATTTGTTGTGTTTCAAACTATAACAACATTATGTCAGATTGTATTCATCCCAAAGAGTTAGAGCGCCGTCCTTCAGAAGTATGTCCAATGTGTAACAGAGAACTAACAACAGACATTAAATCTCATCTAGAAAACGGATGTTTAAATAGCTCAGGATTTTTTGATGATCTTGATTGCCCCTTTAATGTTAAAGATAGTGAATCTTCTGAGGATTTTTCGAATACAATTTCCAAAATTCGTGATTGCCGTTCCTTAGAAATATGCCCAATGTGTAACAGAGAATTAAGAACAGACATTAAATCTCATTTAGAAAACGGATGTTTAAATGACTCAGGAATTTTGGAAGAGCTTGATTGTCCCTTTGATGTTAAAGATAGTGAATCTTCTGAGGAATTATCAAATACAATTGTCAAAATTTGTGAGTGCCACTCTTCAGAAGTATGCCCAATGTGTAATAGAAAACTAACAACAGACATTAAATCTCATCTAGAAAACGGATGTTTAAATGGCTCAGGATTTTTTGATGATCTTGATTGCCCCTTTAATGTTAAAGATAGTGAATCTTCTGAGGAATTATCAAATACAATCGCCAAAATTCATGAGTGCCGTTCTTCAGAAATATGCCCAATGTGTAACAGAGAATTAACAACTGACATTAAATCTCATTTAGAAAACGGGTGTTTAAATGACTCAGGAATCTTTGATATTCTTGATTGCCCCTTTGACGTTAAAGATAGTGAATCTTCTGAGGAATCAATCGCCAAAATTCCTTTCTCTGTTGGTTCCCATCAAACAATTGATCATACAAGTGAGCTAAAAAGCGCCTGCCCAATCTGTTCATTAGAAGTAAATGGGGATATAAAAAGTCACATAGATGAATGTGTGAGTAACTCAGGTCTATTCAATGACTGTGATCAAGAATAGTATGATTTGGTAAGTAATTCAATTAGGTTTAAGTAAGCGAGTTGTTGTAATAGGTCCACTTTTTCAATCCATGTTGTAAATGTAGAGCGAGGCAAAAGGTTACGTTACAAACAGGGTTTTAATTAAATATAACTTCCCACAAGACACAGTTAGTTGTGAAAGACCTAATAAAATCAATGCACAAGGCTTGATTTGAGAGAAAGCACAATGAACAGTGTAAGCCAATGTCATCCTCTGATTCTAGAAAACAATTCAACCCATTTAAATTACATTTTCTATACAATTGCTCTAAGTTTATCATGTGTGATTTTTTTCACAATACAATTTTTTTGTAATCTGCAATCAAACATTTTGTTTCCAATAAGCTACATATTTTCAATTTTACAGGTCTCAAATTGCAAGGGAGTAAAAATTGGCTGAAATCTATAGGCTACATGACGTCAGCAGTAGGCCTATACATTTTGCTCTCTTTTTGCCTTTCATTGTAATCAATTGGTTGTATCAAAAGTGTTGCATTGATGTCGACTGGATTCAAATATGTTTAAATTCTGAATCTATGAAGATGGATGACAAAGGAAAAAATTGTTTATTGCACTGAAAGCCCAATAAATTCAAGAAAACTATTGATACCCATCAATAGTTTGACATGTCATTTACAGCCATCTATCTATAGTCATGACACAAACACATTCGTAATAGACGAATCTACTTTACTAAGCAGCTGAATAGTGGTGCAATATGACAAAAAAATGGTCTTCCCAACCCTTTTCTATTTAACTTAAGCTTGTTTTGAAAATATTCACTTTACACCCTTGTGATGAAACATACTATCGTGTTGGGCGAGGGATTTTGAGGGTAAGGTGAGTATGTGCTGATCGAATTTTTGTTCTTTCAGTTTCTCGAAAATTAAGCACCACACTTATACAGATTTATTTCAAATTAACTTTAGTTCAGATTTATGAACGTACACGTGAACAAGATAGCTTACGTAATTTCGTCCGATTTTGATAAAATTTGGCTTGAATATGTAGGGCTAAATAAACTTGGAATGAGTTTGTGAACCAGCAAGATCGGGTCATGAGAACAAACTATTTGGGGGTTTCAAATAGGCTAATGTAATTTTTTTTCAAATGTTTACCCTTTAAACAAGAAAATTCTGACTTTCATTACAGCCATCTTTTAAAGCTTAACAAGTCCTACTGGGGCTGTGAAGAGTCGTCAAAACACTTCCATGCATAGGCCTACAATGTTACTAAAATACAAAAACTGACAAATACTGGTTGTGGACAAGTGGTGTTGCTGACATATTGTGTCAGTCATGACTCACAATCTTTTTGACAGTTTTTCTAACCTACCACACTTCCAGAAAAATAGGCCCTTGTCATAGTGAATCCAGTTCAAAGTGCATCATCTATGACACTTCAACATAACAGAACATCAAACAACACATCCACACACACCAGAAGTCTCTATGACGAACATGGTCGTGGATGAAATTCCGCAGAAAGGCTACTGTTGCTAGTTACTAGTCTTGATACAGATTACCAATGTACCTAGCCTAATTCCCTATTGTAATAGGCCCTCATTTCCTTTGTTTATTTTTAAGTTTCTTACCATGATAGCAGCTGTACGGCTATGGCCACACGGGCGTTTATTCACGCGTCAAAATGTAGTTTATTTTCACGCTGCTTTAATGCCCGCTGTTGTATGCCACACGTGCGTTTTTTTTAACGCGGTAAAATCCAGCTTATTCTCACACTGGTTGAAGTCCAGGAGCCGCAAAACGCTCTGGGAACCCGCAGTTGATTGATGAATTTTTGTAATTATGTTGTGTATCTTCCTCATGGCCAGAATAGTAACCTTGTTTCTGACTAGTGAACAACAAGAAATATGAATGGTTTATTAATTTCAATACAAAAACAACACTAAAATTATTTTATTTTGTTATCCTTTCATTTAATTATTTACATTTAACATAAAAAATATAATATAAATCTTTTTATGGAAAACATTTTATCAGATCTTTTAATATTCTACTACATAAATGCCTCTTTAAATTTTTGGTCCAACTAAATTCCTTTCATTTTAGTAACAAATTATTAAGTGGTCCAGTAAGGTCGACCCATGTTTAAGATAAAACGTGTAGGCCTACTGTGTAATTGGCTAGACCATAAAATATTTTACGCTATCCTGGAAAAAATTAGATAGGCCTACATTTATCTTTATTTTAACTTGCTAGAACGACTTGATCAAAGCTGTGTCCTGCTCCCGCCCGTGTGGCCAGGGACAGAGCGTGAAAACAAGCTTCAAAAATGCACCCCAGTCCATTCTTCAGTGGGCCCGCGGCAGGTGATTTTGCAGACGCGCCGCATCTGTGTGAAAAAACACTGCGTGTGGCATACCTCATTACATTTAATGCTGCTCATATTTCTCGCTTTTTTTCATGCTGCGTTCTTGCACGAAAAAACGCCCGTGTGGCCTTAGCCTAAGTGTAACTGGTGATTTTATTGTAGGTTGATGGTCAAGATCAAGCGGAGGAACTGAAAATGGTTATCAGCAAGCCAAGTCTTGATGTTTTACTGGATGGTTTACATAAAATCCAAACCCAGTTGACGAATGTGGCAGCCAAAAACAAAAGTTAGTAGACTAATGTTGCTGTGATGAGTGAATGGATTGTGTTTGTTGAATTTACTTCTCTCTTATATTTCATATATTATTATAAGGATATGTTTTCTTTCATATTGAATACTTTATAAAATTCCTTTTAAGTACGGTAATTGTTGTTATTAAAAGTTACAGATGAATTGATATACACAAATTAGTGAAAACATTATTGGTTTTGCAGAACCTAAAATGATTTTTTAAAGGTCCTCGTTAATTTTTGTTCTAATTTTTATAAACTTCAAAATTAACAGTTGACATAAAATACAAACCCAGTAAATGTATGTGGCAGCTAAAAGCATAAGGTCGTTAAGTTAGATTAATATTTTGAGACCCGTTGCTGTAACGGGTCAATGTTTTGTGTTTGTCACATTTACTTCCTTATTTCATATATTATAAGGATACTTTGTCTTTAATGTTAAATACATTTTAAGAATTATATTAGTTACTATAAAGGTTTAATGTTTTTACTAAAAAATATAGATGGATGGAGGATAATCTAAAGGAAGTGGAAAACTTGTTAGGTTTTGCACAACAAAAAAAAACTTCCAAATATAGTATTTTAGAGGTTCTAAGTTGGTTTACTTTTAAAAAATTAAACAATTTGTCATAAACTGAACAAAAACATTTTTCATCCTGAATCCTTTTGAAAAATTGTATAGCATGGATATATCTATAAGGAATTACATTAAACTCGATAACAAGTCTCAAGGGATTATTAAATAAGACTTGTTGGTTGTGCCACATCATTAAGAGTTAAAATAAAAGGACTTTAACATACACACAAATTGAATCAGAATTGGTTGTAAGTTTTTTTTAATCTGATTTTTCTGTGAATTAATTAATTAATTCTGTGAGGATTTATGGAGAAAATAACAAAAGTTGCAATAACTTTTAATTTGTTATGTTTACAGCAAGGGGGGGGGGGTACCATCTGATTCAGAGTCAAAAAGAGTAAAACATACATTTTTTAAAAATTGATTTTTCCGTAATATTATGGGTTTTTATGGAAAAATACAATTCAAATAAAAATGGTGGTCTGTAGCTCTGTACACATACAGGTAGACAGCCAGACATACTCAGAGACATCACTTTAAAACCACTTTTTTGGGTTCAGGGGGGCCAAAAAAGGATATATCCACCTAAAACTCAAAAAAACTTTTGACAAAACAATCTTTCCCAAAATTACACTTTTGCTATCAAGGGTCTTGTTGTCAAGGTAATTTGGGACACCAACCCGTTGGCATTGGCGCTTTAGTAACCCGTTGAATCTCACTTTTGTGCCTATTCTTATTCAGGCTTCGGCAGCACTCATCCCGTCCAGCCAACAGTCAAATAGTGGCATGGAAGCTGAATTGGTAAACTTGTTGTGCTGACGAGTGTACCTCTGATATTGTTATGCATGCGCAGGTTAGATTTGCGTATGTGTGCAATCTATATTAAGTTAACTAATGTGTGGCTTATCAGATGGATGGACTCACCATAACAAACAGTGCCAGGGTTGGGTGAAATTTGACGGCATTAGTGAGTTTCACATAAACCACGCTTCATTTTACACTTTTGGTTAAATATAGACATGCCGTTTTGAAAGACATTTAAATAATTTATAAAAAATATTTCGATATAAAGGTTAATTGGAAGGAATCTATAGTGAATATACTTATTTAATAATAAGGCACGTCACACTCTGGGTCTGCTCAGGTCAGTCAGCTCAGTTCCGGCAGTTTTCTCCCAAACTGTGTCAGTTAAGTCTGCTCAGTTCAGTTATTTTTGAGCGCCAAACGCCAGTGGACAGACGCTGTCATTGTTCGCGAGTAAATTATTAATTTGTGCCGGGGTTTCATTAGTGCGATTATTAGTTACAGCAGTAGTGACGAAGAAATTACTGTTATAGCATTGGCACTAGCTACAGAAAAGGATTATCACCTCCTTCATTGTAATATTGTAGTAATCCTTGTGTGACAGGTCGTACAACAATGGATACATTTGTACAACAGAAATAAATCATTCATCGGAACTCATCTTTAATAAATAATCACAGTAGACCTACTACGAACATGTGTCAGACCACCCTAATTCAGTTGCACAACACTGACTGATGTATTCTGCACATGCCTTCGGTCCCTCCATCGCTTAAATCGCACGCTTACCGAAAAGTGGCTGAGACGGACAGAGCGGACTTAACTGAAAGTTTGTCGAACCGACTGAACTGAGCGGACCCAGTGTGCGACGTACCTTAAGTGATAAATATTAAAAAATAAATAGCTTTGAAAATCTGAGCTTAGTGAGTGTAAAAGCTACCTACACAAGGTTTCTTGCTCCTGTCTACAATATCTGGTGTAATCAGTAGTATGGTAATAATAATTACTTGTAATATAGAAAAATATATTTATTTAGAACTTTTTTACATACAGTTAATTTACTCATTTTGATAGGTTAGCAGAGTTTGGGATTTGCTTTTGACTTTTGGGCCCCTAAGTAGACAACCCAAAATGTTTTAAATAGTTGCACGACCACACACAGAATGGGGTTTGGTTTAAAATAATATTTTAGTTTCATTAATTATATGTGACACAACAGATGCTATGATTAACAAGTTGATTTCAAATTTAGCTCAACTTAACTACATCCATTTAAAATCTAAAAAAACTTAATGACTCATGGGAATGGGTACTACTATTGACTATACACAGAGACGGTGTATAGTCAATGGTCAATGATGTTAGTAACTGAATATCGCCAAAATTCAAAGCCTTTTTATTTTAATCTGATTTATTTTCTTTTGAACTTTAAAAAAAGATCCAAACAAAACGTACCTATATTATACATACATCCTTATAGATTATTTGTGATCCTTAAGGAACAGCTGAAGACAATTTTAATGTTAGTTGCGCCTGGATTGTGTAGATTAAACCATACATTATTCTCTAATTATTACCATCCTGTGAAGCAGAAATTGTAAAATATACCCTAAAATACAAAAATTAAACATTTAGTTAACATTAGTGCATCATAGTTAACATCCTTACCTACATGGAGCTCACATAAAAACGAGAACTACAACTGATTGTAGGCTACAATTCAAAGTTAATAATTTAACAAATTTTAACCTACTATTTGTTAATCTAACTAAACAAATCACCATAGTCTCTTTTTAGAAACATAGCAAAATATACAAGGCAGTTGATGTTATAAACTTGTAAATCTTAAAGTTAGAATACTGTTATTGTCAGTCTTTGATTATGATTGAAAGTGAAGTGGAAGGACTTTATAAGGCAGACCGCTTAGCCATGTTTTGCTGCACCAGATAGTTAAAAGTGTAAGTGTCGGGTCGCCAGGCCAGCAGCATGTACAGAGTCCACACTGTTGCCAACAGCAGACGATCTAGTCTGAAATACAAATAGTCAGTGATTCAGGGATTTGTTATTTATGAGCATTTATTTAAAGTGTAAATAACAGTAGGGCCTAACTGTACTATAACTTAAAAATCATAAAAATATTTTTCAGATAACCTATTTATAAGATAACAGACAATTTGTTATTGTAAATGGGGTTTGAGTCAGAATGTTTCTACATTCAGTTTGCAACAAACTGTTGCCATTATCGCAACCTTCCATAATTGTACTATGGTGAAATTTTGAAATGAGAGCTGTGATTAAAAACCTGCAAATTCTAAAATGTTTGGTAAGATAACGTTTTTTACAGAAAATTCTAAACTGATGAAATTGATAGTCAAATTTGTGCCATGTACGACCACGGAGTAATTAGTGCCAAGTAAAAAGTGGTGCATTATTGTTTTTTTTTTTTTTTTTATTAATTGCTGAAAGTTTGCTATTGAGAATTGCATTGGTAGGTCTAGTCATGATACTAATGAATTGATGGTGAATATTAGTGAAAACAGTTATAACTATGCCATCATTTCATAATTGCAGAACTACAATCCGCAATTGTCCCAACTTGTGATCTAAAAACATTTAACCAAAATTCCATGACATATAACGTCTTGGAATTTGAGGGGAATTGATTGAGAGCTCCATAAATCGTAAAGCAACAATTTTCATAATTATTAATAGAACATAGACTGAAAACTAGCACCGGTTACAGGTACTCATAACAACAACTGCTGTTCATAGTCTGCATTAATTAATTTGGGCAAAATAAGATGCTTTCAATATTTTCTTTACATGAAATAAAAACCAGCCTAGTCCAATTTAGAGTAATTAAGCTTTCAATCACTTGATTCCATTCCTTAAATTTTGAAGTTAGCCTGATTTGAAAATATCTTGGGAACTTTTGTTCCCAAAACTCTTTGCTCTTTTACTTTATACTTTTCTTTATACTTTCTTATGAAATGGCGACCATACAATGTAAGGTATTTTAAGCCAAGTATGAATGGAGATGAGTGGCGCGATCTTGTAGTCTTGTTAGTGACTAAGGCCGACATTCCTTAGACACAGCTGTTAATTAATAGCCCAAACTACTCTTCGCTTTGGCATCTTTAAAACTCCCAACACATACTTACCTCATACAAGGATAAACCCAAAATATGAGTGCAAATCCTAGGAACGATGGGTGTCTCATTTTCTGATGGAAATGTTTCATACGCTCTGAATTCATAGTAGACTCTTCTGAACGCCCAGTCATGTGACAATAGACCTGTAAAAGGTCAATTTGTTTGGTAATGATAATGTTATAAGAATTTACAACTATAACATTCCTAAAGAAACCTATTTATTGGTTTAATGTCTATTATTATTTTACCTTCCATTGATACAAATCCTATAGACATGAAATATACAATAAATAAATATGAATAATTCTCTGAAATTGAGTTAAAAGAAAAATTGCGGTCCCATTGTATTGCCAATTGAAGGGGGAAAGACGAGACAACAAGTTGATTTTTAAGCTTGCCAGATGGGGGATTTTACAGGGAAATTTTACTACCAACCTAAACCACAACAAACAGTCACCTCCAATACACGCTAACGTGGTATAGGTCCGCCTTTGACCGACGCTAGAGCAAAAACGAAGATATAGGCTACAAAAGGCATTGCCGATCAATTACTGTAGCACCCGAACACCGCTCGGCCCGTATCCGATCGGATACGCCCGCAGTGAACATGTTAATAACTAAAAACTAAGATAAAAGTAATACAAACAAATCTTTTACAGTACTTGTTCCATAAAATTTGACAGAATAATAAAAAACAGGTACCCTATCTCTATATATCCTTATTTCTTATCAAGATCTTTTTGATTTTACATACCTGCTTTAATCCTAGCAGATCTGGCAAACCTATAGTAATCATCATTGCATAGATCAATATCCAACTGACAATATGAACACCAGTGAAGAATCGCAGCTTATCAACATCTTGAGTATCCACATTCCAAAAAGTAAACTCGGGGATTGGCATCCACCAACGCACAATAAGCTGAAAATATAGGTGGTAAATCAATTATTTTCCACTAGTGTACCTGTTGCTCGAATTCGAGCAATTTCTAAGTATTACAGGCGTTATTTTATAAAAGAATAACAGTCATAATTTCTGATGACTTTAAAATATTCAACTCAAAGACTACGGAAATACTCAAGATGTACATAACAGATCGATATAATCAACATTTATTGCAAATAGTGTTTTCTACAAATAGCCTTACTCATAGCCGCAATAGGTTTCCAGACACATTATGTGTCCAAAATCCTAACAGGATGACTCCCTTCCCCATACCGCCCTGAGTGATAGGGATCATTGAGATTCTCTCTAACCTTTCCTCTCCCCTTCATGGGCAAGTTTTCATTCCTTTTCTTTCTTAGTTTTTGTTTGTTTCTTTTTTTAATTTTTTTCACCTGTATGTGTCCCTGGTTTTTCCTATTTCCCTATCTACTTTTCTAAACGTCTCAATTGTTTCCTTGTCACTCATCAAGTTTTATTTTCTCATCTCTAGACCTATCTTATCCAAGAAAGACTTCTTCCTGTTCTCTCCTATTTGTCTCCTGAAGTGAACAATTTATAAATTCGTGACTCATGGTTTTTATTTCTCCACATCTACATACTTCCTCTTCCACCATGTGAAATCTTCACAAATTTGCCTTGAAATTGTCCATGTCCTGTTACAAACTGTGTTTCATAATGGCCCATCTCCCAATCTTGTTCCAGTCTCTTTCTGATGTCAGGTATATATCCGAAAAAACCTTAACACAAAACACTCTGCTCCCAATGCATTTACCACTCATTTAATATCTCCTTTCTTCTGTTTCCGATGTAGTCCTACCCACACCTCCTTGTCTCCCGAAATCAACAGCTTATGTAGCGATTATCCAACAGTTCTAAATTGAATGTGAAATCTTCAGGTAGCTGGCACACTAGAACCCAACACGTAAGAATTAATGTGAAATGTCACAGCCCTCTAAGATAGGCCTAGCCTGAATTAATGTCTAATCAATTCAAAAAGCTGTATTGCTTGAAACATGGAAATAAATGCATTGCAATTGTCAAAATAAAATGAATGTGTTAGATGGTTCATAAGCTCGATCTGATCCTAGTGTCTTAGGAGAAGGTAGCGCACACAAAAATAAATATTTAGGAGTTTAAAAGTCAATCAAAAAAATAAAGATAATTCATACCTTGTCAGTGCACACTTGGAAAATAAAATTTTCATTTTTCATAACCTAGGAAATAACGCCCTGATTCTGAAAATGAAACTTTTTTGCAGTGCAAAATGTCGGAAAACCACGGAAAAAATATTTTACGACGAAATTGGTCGTGTGAGTACTCTAACCGGTACAGCAAGCTGAACAAGAATATGCAAGTCTTTCCAAGATACGATAGATATTAACGGAGATACGGCCGAAAAAGCGTCGCAAAATGGGGAAGAAAGTTCTGCGTAAATCGATCCAGGGTATGCTATACACTTTGACCGGGTAATCTAGCTGAACAATATGCAAGAAGTTTCAAGATCCGATTAAAAATTACTAAGTTACAACCGGAAAAGTGTTGGTTGGGTTAGGTTAGGTTAATATTGGTATTGTTAGTAACCCAACCCAACCTCAAATTAACCGGTAGAGCAAGCTGAACAAGAAAATGCAAGAATTTCCAAGATCCAATGAATATTACCAGATATACGCCCGTCGGAAAACGGAAATGTAACTAAGTTACGTACGGAAAAGCGTTGGTTAGGTTACGTTGGGTTGGGTTACTAACAATACCAATGTTATTGATAACCTAACCTAACCCAACTCAACGTATTCTAAACTAACCTAACCAATACTTTTCCAGTTTTATCCCCATTCTTCTGCTTTTACATGGTTTTGCGCCAAAAAAAACTAAGTTATAATTTTCAGAATCAGGGCGTTATTTTCTACGTTTTTAAAAAAGAAAATTTAATTTTCCGAGGGTGCACTGAAAAGGTAAGAATTACCGAAATAACAAAGGAGATTGGTATGCTTGCTTACCTGAAGAGATAAAGCCGAAATTACACTGTAAAAAACTTTATTTAGGAATGGCATTCCAAGCACTGAAGATATGACCTTGTGGAGAGGAATCAGTGACGAGTGTAATATGATAAATACACACAGCAGAGACAAATCAACAGCAACTGCCTCAACAGCATTTGGCACAGCAGCATCTGCATCTAAAACATAGGTTTACGTCAGAAAATGCTTTTCTCGGAAGGCCTAGTCTAGAAGTGTTGTTTAATGAATAACTTATGCCGAGTTCTAAAAATGCCTTAATGTTATAAGTTAACCATCAAGTGTTAAGCTAGAGTGTAAACGACGTAAGGAATATGCATTTTTCCTAACCATGAGATAACTTACAAGTCTAGGATTTTATTTTAGGTACCTTACCTAATTAGATAAATAATTTGAAGGTCCGTATGGCTATCTTTTAAAACCACTGTTTGAAAGAATCTGGATTGTAGAGGTTTTGGCCCAAGACAGGAAAGTGGGACTTTTTTTATACAGTTGAACCTCGTTTGTACGAACCTCGATAAAACAAATTCCTCGATAAGACGAATTTTTTTAAATCCCCTTGACACTTTCATATAGGTCAATGCTAAAAACACCTCTATACAACGTAGTAATTAAGTTAAAAACCTCCATAAGACGAATTTGTTTGTGACATGGGCTAGGACTGATTAACCTCTATACAACGAATATGCTTAGCACAAAACCTCTACAAGACGAACGTGACCTCTATAAGACGAATTTATCATAATCTTAACCTCCATAGTACGTAGTTTTCAAAACAAACAGAAGCTTGTCTCAACATGAAACCCCCACCCATCCCTCCTCCTTCCTCAGTCATTGTTTGGAGAAACCTTGGAGCGAGGAGAAACCTCTATAAGAAGAATAACAGCAGCATTAAACCTCGATAAAACGACCCTCTTTATTAAGAATACCTCTATAGTACGAATTTTTCCCCTACCCCTTGAAATTCGTCTTATAGAGGTTCAACTGTATTGCCAAAGAAAGGAGACTTAAAAAGGTGCAAGAACTGGAGAGGTATATCCTTGCTATCGATCATCTTGGTAAAATGTTTTCCAAGGAAAGTATTAAATAGAATCAATTATGTAGTAGATAGGAAATTAAAAAAAGAACAGGCTGGCTTCAGGAGAAATCGCTCGGCCAGATCAACACAATGAGAATAATAATCGAACAAATAAATAAAATACCGGTACAGTGTTGGGATGTATCTGGTTTTTATAGACTTTATGAAACCCTTTGACTCTTGTCAGAAGAGATCAAATCTGGAGAGGATAAACAAGATTAGGAATCCCTGGAAAAATAATTAATTTAATCAAAGAAATGTACAAGAATTACAGTTGTAAAATTATACAATGGACATAGAGGTAAGCTCGATAGAGGTAAAGCTAGGGGTGAGGCAAGGTTGTGTCTTGTCACCAACCCTCTTCCTGGTTGTGTTGGACCAGGTATTGAGGAACACAAGTAGGAGAGAAATCTACCGGGTTGCAGTTGGTGGAGCTGTCTCCGGCACTTTGCCAGTCGACTTTGGTATTCCCCAGGGTTCAGTGCTTGGGCCTATCCTTTTTCTCATCATGATCAACGATCTCGACAACCTTGGCACTATCCTCATTTTTGCAGACGACACTTCTCTCCTGTCAGCTGGTATGAACATCGATCAAGCTTTAGCCTTTAGTGCTCATTGCAAACCCCTCTTTGCACGACTTGGTGTGCTTACTGTAGTTGGCCACTACATACTTCTCTGTCTGGTGCACGTTAGGGCCAATTTAACAACTTTCAGCACTCGTGTTGACGTCCACCAGTACAACACCAGGGAGTGCCATCAGCTTGATGTACCCAGGGTGCGACTGTTGTTGGACTTGAGAACATTTGAGGCAGTGTTAACCACTTTCATCAAGAGCCGGGCCTATTGCAATGTCTCAGAGTATTTAAGGGATGATTTAAGAAACCTGTAGCCTGCCGGATGTATGTAAATAGTAGTAAATATTGTTTTTTTTTATTAGTAATCGTGTTAAGTGACGCTGTCAATCCCACATTGTGGGTAAAAGACGAAGAAGGAGGTATTAAGGAGAATGTCCAAAAGACAAAATCAAAGAGGATTAATCCAGTAAATAACAATATGTTTCCAATGGCCAAAGAAGACATAGAGGAAGTGGATCCTTTTACATATTTAGGGAGTGTGTTGACAAAAATGGAGGGGCGGATGATGATGTAGTGGCCCAAACCAAGAAGGCAAATGCTGCATTTGTTTAACTATACCCATCAGTTTTGAGACCTAGGGAAGTATCAACCAGAACAAAATTAAGAATATTTATCACCAACGTAAAGTCAGTTTTACTTTAAATGGATGTGAAACGTGGAAAGTTTCTCTAGCAATCACAAACAATTAAGCCACAGGTATTGTGAACCTGTGCTTAAGAAGAATTTAAAGAATCCATTGGCCAGACGTAATCTCTAACAAAGACTTGTGGACAGCCGCCAAAGAGTTATAAATATGACAAATCCCTGCATAAGGATCAAGAACATGGGTTGGACCGATTGCTCTAAAAGAGTTTGTATTGATGTACAGTTCAATTAATACCTGCTTTCAAAGTTTCACAGGCGTAGACAATGAACTAATCTTATTGTGAACAAACAGTATACCGGTATCGTTGTAAAAAATTATACAGAGCGTTAAGATGGAATCCCCGGCTGCACTTTACTTGACGTCCTACACTCATTCGAATGAAAATATCGATCGATATATCGATTGCTTCATTCGATATATCGTTTAATTAGTTAGGTAAGGTTAACCTAACCTAACTAACCAAACGATATATCGAATGAAACAATCGAATGAAAATATTGAATCGAAAAAACAATCGAATGAGTGTAGGACGTCAAGTAAAGTGCAGCCGAATCCCCAGGGACAGAGGAAGACCGAGAAAAACAAGGAAGAGAACAATTGAAGCCGAAATCAGAGAGGCGGAAAAAAGCTGGAGATAAGTAGGCCTATAAAGGCATTGGCTGCTAATCGTGTTCGTTAGCGCTGTTTCGTAGAGGCCCTACCTAGGCTCTGCTAAGGAGTGACAGGAAATAAGTCAAAGTCATAACTTAAGTATGGCTATGTTGACGGTTCAAAGGAAACTAGGCCTAATAAAAGTGTCGTTAGATCTCTTGTATCTTAACTTAAATCTGACTTACCTGATTGAGGAGCTGTGGTTGCTAGGCTTATTTTTGATGGGAAATCAGAGAGGAATTTATAGAAAGTAATAAGGCTAGATAGTGTAAAAACAAGCGAACAGAATGAAAGAACTGTATAAAATAATTTGCTTAAAAGTCTCATTTTGAAAGCTTGAGTCTAGAATTATATTTCGGAGATTATTTTATAACAAAAATAAATAGTGTTGCTCTTAACTTTAAAGGTACGGACAAATCGACGTTAAAATTAAAACACTAAACTTGTCGAACAGATTCAAAATAAGAAACCTTAACCAATAACCATACTGACACTACTGACAGATACTATCAGCACAGTCTAACAATATAAATCTGCTATTCAAATTCAATCAAAACAAACAAACGATAAAAATAAACAAACAAACAAATTCCAAAGTCTGCAACACTGTAACTCCACTCCAGTCCAGATGACTAACAAACAACAACATTAGGTTTTTTCGTTCCAATAGACTGGAGTGGCAGTCTTGTAAAATGAATAACCACGAGGCTATAATATTTTCCTTCATTCTGGTCCTTGTAATAGAAGCAAGTTCTGCTAGAAGCCTTATTTTGATCAAACTTTGCAAATTAATTGTATCCTAGGCTATTATTTTACTAAAAAAAACCCACTTTATTACCCTCCCTGTAGCAGAAAACCTAGGTACTGTACTTACTTGATGTTAAACCGAATGTTATTTAATTAGATTTTTTGAAAATCCAATCAGGTAAATGGAATTTCGCTTATTCTGCATAGGTTTGCTGAGGAGGTGGTATTTGTGTATTTTTTTACAACGATACTGTTTGTTCACAATTAGATTAGTTCATTGTCTACGCCTGTGTGGAACTTTGAAAGCAGGTTATTGAACTGTACATCAATACAAACTCTTTTAGGGCAATCGGTTCAACCCATGTTCTTTGGGTCTGACAGGATTTGTGTGTGATAGCTCTCTTGAAATTTTATCTATTGTACTCTCAAGAGTCAACACGCAATGTAAAAGTTGAGCTAAAAGTTTGAGCCAAAATTGATAATAAAAATAAGATTCAAAGCTCTTGTAACTTGTAAAGCCATTATGGCAAGGATAATAAGTTGTTAGACAATTAATTGCCTAAGTGCATAAAATATTTATGATATCGTTACACATTTCCATGAAATATAAAAGTCTTGGGAAACACAGCTAGAATGACTTGTTACTGGCGACGAACCCATCAAGCTTATTGAAACCTCTGCAACTAACTCAATTCCAAAAGCCCACAACCAATTCTATGCCAAAGCTGAAAAATGCTCTTAGATTGGGCCTTCGAGTTAATTACATTAACTAATCTACTATAATAGTCTGGAGTTTTTTTTTTCATATGGCCGCTGTATACTAAGGGACTACTGTTTGAATTATATCCGTACAAATTATTCAACATATTTTAAGAAAACTGCGTCCTTGGAAAAGAACAATATTTAGTCAGTCATAAAGATATAGCAAATAACTCATAATGAAAAAATATATACTGTGTACACAATAATTTCAGTTGCCAAAGTAGGAAACTTACCGCATTCACATACAGTGTATCAAAAAATTCACACCAGTTAATTTTGTATAGCTCCTATGTAGAATGTAGTTCTTTTCGATAACTAATTTATATAGCTCTAATCAGTGCTCAGTCACGGTCACCTCTAACTCCAGGCCGCGGCCTGGTAGAATTGGCAACGTTGCAAGTGGTGTTGTTTAGCGCCAGACGTCCCATAAGATAACATGGCAGACAGATGACACCAGCTCATAAATTCGCGTATTATTAATTTAAATTTTCATTTATGAACATACATTGTATTAAAAGATTGAAAATAAAACATATAAAAACAAAAAAAAACTATTTAAATTGAAAATCTATTTTTGTATATTTAAAGTGGAGTCAATATTTTTATATTTTCATATATTATTAAAAAATACACAAATACCATTAGCTGCCTCCAAAACAAAACAGCTGTTTCAACTCACTTGCGATGTTGCCACTTCGAAGGCCGCGGCCTGGAGATAAAGGTGGCCTTGGCTCAGTGTGGTTATAAATAGTGCTCACCTAATAATCATTATAAGGTAGCCAATAATAAGATACTGATTCCCGAAAATTGTGTCACTTTTTTATGGTTCATACTGGACCCAGCTTTCGAGCTGACCTTATGATCATGGTGGAAGGAAAATTCCACCATGGACCTTGATCATTGGTGTTTTTTGTAAATGATCCTGGCATGACAATACTGTAACAAATGAATCAAAACCACTAGTCTTAGTAGTGCCTTCGTACATTAGTCTTAGTCAGTAAAAAATTAAACTACAACACAGACTGATCATCTCTCGCCCATTACATCCATTGTCCTTTCAATCATTTTTGTGTTAAATTACGCACCCAGGTGTCGTTGCCATACCGCAATAATTGATATAAAAGACTGCATGCTTGCAGCCAGACGGTCTGGTCTGAGTCTGAAGGTCTGGTGTGGTAGTGTGTGGGGGGCTACTGTTTCCCAGAATATAATTTTTGAGCTAGGTAAACAGCTTTTTCCTACAGTTACCTAACAATGTACATGTTCTCTCACTGATTTGAGAAAGCAAAGTGGCCAATTCGCTCATCATGTTAACATTGTCTCACTCTAATTACTTTGTCTCACTCCAGATTTGCAACGTGAAGGCACGAAATAGTGAGCGCGTAACATGCAGGCAAAGTCGTATGCGCGCGAAATACGTTGGCAGCACTGGCTGTAAATCAGCTGGTCAGCTGTTGTATTTGTCACTTCACGTTAAATGTTATATTAAAAGTTCACTTCTGTGTAAAAATAGGTTATGTTTCTTCACAAATTTATTTGTTTGATTGTAATTGTAGGAAAAGTATAATGTGCAACTTGAGTTCAAAGTACAATTGCCTCACTCGAGAAACCATTCCTCACTCGCCTACGGCTCATGAGTAAGGATTTCTCTCGAGTGAGTCAATTGCTCACTTTTCTCTCTAGTTGCACAAATAACTATTTCCTACAGTTACCTAACAATGTACATGTTCTCTCACTGATTTGAGAAAGCAAAGTGGCCAATTCGCTCATCAGTGAGACAATGTTAACATTGTCTCACTCTAATTACTTTGTCTCACTCCAGATTTGCAACGTGAAGGCACGAAATAGTGAGCGCGTAACCTGCAGGCAACGTCGTATGCGCGCGAAATACGTTGGCAGCACTGGCTGTAAATCAGCTGGTCAGCTGTTGTACTGTTGTATTTGTCACTTCACATTAAATGTTATATTAAAAGTTCACTTTTGTGTAAAAATAGGTTATGTTTCTTCACAAATTTATTTGTTTTATGGTAACTGTAGGAAAAGTATAATGTGCAACTCGAGTTCAAAGTACAATTGCCTCACTCGAGAAACCATTCGTGAGTAAGGATTTCTCTCGAGTGAGTCAATTGCTCACTTTTCTCACTAGTTGCACAAATAACTAATTAATTGCTCTTGCCTACCTTGAGAAATTTACTCTCCCTTGCCCCTTGAATCCTCAAACAGTTCTACATTTCATTTCCCCACTACTGGCCACTGTCTGTTTACAATGTACGACTATTGAAATCAGCTGTTTTCACTGCTTAACAAAACAATACAAAATGTGAACAGTAACAGAGTAAAGTTAGTTTTGTGTTTTTCGTTGTTGTTGCACTCATAACCATTACTTTGAAACTTGTGATGTTAACTGGTTAAGTTATGCTATTGCTAAGTTTTTACTGCATCACCATTGACTATTGGATACAGAAGGATACAGTTTAGTCAAAGGCATTACTTTGTCTCCATGTACTTTGTACTTAGTACCTATAATGGAGAATGTTTTGTTTTCATCAAAGTGTTGAGTTTTGGGTGGAAATCTATTTTGCTCCACTGAACCCCAAAAAGTGGTTTTTGAAGTGATGTCTGTGTGTGTATGTTTGTATTGTATACCTACTTTAATACTTTTTAATGAAATCATAGTTGAACACCCATCCCACTTGCCCATTATAAGGGGTTTTGACAAGCTAATGGTAGGATGTGTGTCAGACTGCTGTTACCAGTACCATCTATTTTAATTTTATTATTTAGAAATAATATTTTTAATTTACCGAGGTCTTCTATTCTGCGAGTATTTTTGCGTCATATTGAAAAGTGTCATTCATAACTTGTAACAAAAGTGATTTTCAGGCACTTGCTCCAACTATTCCCATCATTAGTTTCGCCTTGTTTGTGGAAATAACTCTCACATGCTCTCTTGCTCTGCTTTGCCTCGGACGTGAAATTTGGTGTTCCTGTGTTCATCTCTGCTTCGTACATTAAACTTGAGCGTGTACCGGAAAATGCCACTTTCGGTATTGGTAATGACATATATATACTTATTTTACTAGTAAGTTAGTATACAGTATATTTATCAGTTATTAACAAAAGGTTAATTGTTTAACCTCTATGATTATTTAATTAATATTTAACCATATGTTTTTATTTACTTTCTTTAATAATATTGTCTTGTATTAGTGTCTTGATTAAAAACAGTTTAGTTTAATTCTTTTGATCTTTTAATTTTTATCTAAATAAGAAATAGAACATGGCGCAGTCAAATGAAGAACCCGCATCCCTGAACATTAAGCCTCATGAAGCCTTTTCCTTCAACCCTCACGACTGGAAGACATGGAAGACTCGTTTTGAGAGGTATTATTCCCTTAGTAATTTAGCTCTACATTCGGGAAAGCATTAGATTGACGTGCTTATCTACTGTATGGGGGAAAAGGGAGAGGACATACTTAATTTCCATCGCTGCCTGGAGGTAAAAAATTATGGATCCAAGACTTAAAAAGAGAGGGGATTATTATTATTATCAGCTTAGGACAAGAGCCAAGGTCATACTGGGTTAAGACAGGAAACACTACGATGAGAAGGAATTGACACCACCTTTTGCCTTACAAAGGTAATACAACCAAACCGAACAATCCTATTCCTTTATCCATCAAAGATATAATGTCAGATCCTCTGCCATTTACTACTGTTACTCAAAACAACTCTTCCCTATCAAATACTGCTGAAAGAACAACTACTACACCATCTAGAATATCTCAAGATAAAAGTAAACCTTTTTCTCGATCAACTACTCCCAATCAAGAAGCTGCAATAAAACAATCATCAAGAGGCAGAATTATAAGACCTACGAAACGTTTTCCTGACTAAACTCTGAAAAGAAACACAAAGGGAAAGATATGGTTAACCTCTAT
Organism: Macrosteles quadrilineatus; assembly: GCF_028750875.1. Lineage (NCBI taxonomy): Eukaryota > Metazoa > Arthropoda > Insecta > Hemiptera > Cicadellidae > Macrosteles > Macrosteles quadrilineatus. Next base: position 29,288,014 of record NW_026542598.1, read on the forward strand.
GGTTATTTAATTAATATTTAAGCATATGTTTTTATTTTATTATCATACGAAAAAAGCTGATGGTGTTTGAAAACAAAATTTTAAGGTGCATCTATGGTCCCATAAATGAAGATGGAATATGGAGAATACTCAGCTAATAAAGAGATTTGAGAGCTATACAGAGACCCGGACATAATAGCCCAAATCAAAAGCAGAAGACTCAGGTGGGCAGGCCATATCGCAAGAAGAGAACAAAATGCAACAGTTAAAGCGATAAATGAAGGACTACCAAGAGGAAAGCGGCCCTTGGGACGACCACGGCTTCGCTGGAAGGACCAAGTGGAAAAGGACTTGAGAAGATTGGGGGCAGAGGCTCAATGGATGCAAGACAGAGAGAGATGGCGAGGCATTGTTGGCGAGGCCAAAAACCTTCTGAGGTTTAAGTGGCCTAATAGGTAAGGTAAGGTATGTTTTTATTTTCTTTCTTTAATAATATTGTCTTGTATTAGTGTCTTGATTAAAAACAGTTTAGTTTCTTTTGATATTTTAATTTTTATCTAAATAAAAAATAGAACATTAATAAAAAGGTATCTTTCAGCAAAATTTAATCATGTTTGTATGATTTTTTTTTAAATGGTAGTCCTATGTTGAGGTTTTGGCGAACAATTCATTTATCAGTGTCCAATTAAGTTAGGTACTGCATTTCATGCAAATATTAGGTATAAAAATACACTATAAACTTCATTAATCTCCAATAACGTTTTGTACAAGACCAAAGCAGTAGCGTAGTTTCTTTACAAATTACAGCCCATATATAAGCATATAACCATGACCAAACAAGACAAAAAAACCACCCGCAAAGACAATACCTAGGTTATTTAATTTATTACAGACCTTCAAGTTCAAATCTCTTAGTTTTTTCATAGACTATATCTCTCATAAGAAACAATAGACTAACAGTATTATTATTTTTCATGATGACAATGTGTATTGTCTAACTTTAGTAAAACTTTAATACTCTTTATGAAATGGCACAGTGAAAAACACTCACAGAGAACCTCGTTCAAAAATCCACATTTTTTGTTTGAAAATCACTACTCCGGTGCAAATAACGTCACCCTCCACTAACATTTTTTAATAGTTGCTGTTTATTGGGATAGACAAAAATAAAATTACTTTGTTGGGTACTTTTTATTGATACAAATATCTGGTTTACAAAAGTTCAATAAAAAAATACAACCTACACAAGTTTTAACTTGATAGCACAAGTACAGTTACACAACACAATAAAAACTTAGTCAGCACAGTAAAATATTTATACCAAAGATTTTTTAAATCTGAAATTAATATTCTTTTATGACTTATTTTACACTTTGTAAATAATCTAGTAAAAAATAAACTCTTAAGTTTAATAACAAGTGGGACAGTCAAGACATAACGCAGTCTAAAGCACCAAAATCATAAAATATGTTGTACAATTAATACAATTCTACAGGTTTGAAGATTTCCAGATCTGTTAAACGTTTGACGATCTAGAAGACGGCCCAGGGAACATGTAGGTTCTGACAGTTTCTCCAAAAGTCATAAATAACGATTTGATTGACTGCAAATAGTTGTTCTTCTGAACTGTTTCCTGTAAACATACAAAATATAACTTAAATCATGCACATTTGATAGACAAATAATCACAGTTTAGTCAGAGTGGTAAATTAATGTTTACTTAATTTCTTTTAAATTTTAAATTTAACGAAACATGTAATGAATAGGACTAGCGCAGGGCGGTCCTCGCTCCGACCCGTGATGTTTACCGATATTTAACGGGAACAGACACGCAACCCCGCTCCGTGCCACTCTGGCGCGTACCCCCGCAGGCCTCGTGGGACGCCTCACGCCGTGCGCAACGCATCATGGGACATAGGCTTTACAGTTTATCTGAAGATAGGAAAGTCATTTAAGAGGTAGGCTAATTCTTCGTCTTGGGTGGTTGTACAGACTATCCCTTTGTAAGCCTAGATATTTCTTCAATCATTCTCTTGCATAGTGGATAGTTATTTATTTCTTTCTTTTGTTCTGGTACTGCTTGTCATTTCTTTTGAATACTGTTTTTCTCACTTTAAGCAATACCCTTCTTTAGCCCCTTATCAGGACCCCCATAATCCCCGGAGGAGGAACAAACTTGTTGCTCTTTTTTCTTTATTTTTGCATGGCTGTCGGTAAGGAACTAAAATAGACCAGGGGCAAATATCCAAAATAGATCAGTCGTTCCCTCGTTTACCATCTAACCTAGGAACAACCCCACACCATAGCCTAGCATTGAAAACATAGAATCCATGATAACTTACTCTAAAACGTACAATTGGTTGAAGAAAATTCAACAAACTTTATAATATTTTAGAAAACAAGTAAGTGATAATTTTTACTGGAAACAATATTAATTTGTTGTATAAGTTTACACATTAAACACGCCAAAGCATTCTTAATTTTTGTACTAACAAATAGAATGGTTAGCCTAAATTAAGAAAGGCAACGTTCAATACACGAGTGAAAGTGGATTAAATATTCTTTACTACAGTAGACTCCCTCTTATCCGGACACCTTTTAACCGGACATCGGTTTGACCGGACTACACTCGGTAGAAATGTTATCTCTTTATCCGGATAATTTTTATCAGCACATCGGTTTAACCGGACTAGATTGGCAGGAAGTGGGCGGTAGTGAAACAACTGTTCTTGTGGGAAAGATTTGAGACCAGTGATTACGTGTATAAATACAATGCTCTCCTAATTTTAAGTCAAATACTATATAGAGTATGCATTTAAACGGTCCGTTTTAACAAGATTTTGGGGACGTCGGTTTAACCGGAAAAACCGTTATCCGGACTGGCCTCAGTCCCGAGGAGTCCGGATAAGAGGGAGTCTACTGTATATTTAAAGTGCTCAATAAATTTGTGCACTTTAAACATATGGTCTCCAATATGTAATGACTCACTTTCTACTTCTGTTATGAAATTTAGTATTGAAAGAGAAAATTTAGCTTTATTTTTAAGTTTTAAAGCTTTCTTGAACATAAAGAAAGCATAAAGAAAGTATCCAGAAAACCTTTCAGCAAAAATTTCAAATCCTAGTTTTTGAATACTTTGAATCAAAGTTTATTTGTTAACATTTTTCACAGTATGTCATAAATATAGCAATCAGTGTATTTTGCATTCCGAATTTTATATTTTTACCTGACAAGCCTGAGGATTTTCCTTCCCGTCACAATGTTGTTTCATTTTGTCTTCATCCTGAAATAAAGCAATTTATTAGTTGAAGATTCAAATTTGGCCTGCCAACCCTACGTCCCCTGTTGTGGCTGCTCCCACGCCTACCTTTGGGTTACCAAGCAGACCCAAGGGATGGCAGCGGCCCAATGATATATCTGAGAGAGCAGTCCGTCCTTCTAGCTTGGGGGTGCCACAAGACTCAAATGAGGCCAGCAGGGTGGAGCCGAAGGACTGCTCCAAAGTATGCAACAAGGTACGGAAGTGGGGTTTAAGGTTTGATGGCCGATGAGACCCTGTGTTATTCCTCGTTGTTATTATTATCGTCGGAGGACCTGCTGCAAGGTTCAGCACTTCTATGGTACAGGAACTGCAAGGAGCTCCTGTATTCCTTCAAAGCTTTCCGGTATCAATTTGAAGTCCTTCCCACCAGGATATTGAAGGAACTTGGATGAGGAGATCCAGAAAAGGACACAGGGTGAGGGCGAACACTTTAGAGACTACGTCGTGTAGAGACTACAACATGCGTCCAGAATACAAACTCATGGTACACCGGCGTGTCTTCAGCAACCTGGCCAAGATGGTTGAGTTGGCTGAAGATTATGAGGCTTATATGCGTTAGAGCCAAGAAGGTGGCCTTCCAACCCCCTCCTTCACCAAACGTAGCGCTGGTTTTGGAAATTGCCTACGTTCCCAGGAAGAAAATTGAGAAGCACCCTGAGACTGCCACCTACGAAAGGCGTAATTTTGAGACATCATCTCCTGAGGCAAAGTCTACTGGTTGTACGGTAGGCTCAAACTCGAACCAGGTCTACGAACAAAGGCCCACGAGGCAGGGTAAGCGTCCAATGGTGTAATGAATGTACGGTGCTTTAGGTGCCAGGAGACTGGTCACTATGCCAGAGAATGTGGCAAGCCGAGGACCGTCTCCTGTTTTGGATGTGTGAAACCTGGTTTTACTGTGAACCAGTGTGGATGTAATTCGGGAAACGGCAGGCCAGCTCAAACATCAGGATGTCAACTGGGCAAGGCCGCTCAAGACGAATGACCTCTGAAGAGTGGTCCGAGTGGCGTGGAAAGCTAAACAACCTGATTGGTGGGGTGGATGAGGACCGGTTAACTTTGGACTCAAGGCCCTTGTAGAGGTAGGCTGGACCTCACTTGTAGTCTCCCAGGTATTTTCGCCCATCGGATCATTGAAAACAAAGGATCGAGTTCATCGAGTAGAAATACAACTTGAATCGGAATAGAGTAGCCTCTCTGGTGTGAGCTGCCAGGAAGGTTCTAAATATGGTCCTGTATATGTTGTCTAATTCCGTTTACTAAGTCAATTACAAATATGCATGGGAGTTCTAGAACTACAAATACGGGTTTATCTTATATATAAAAGTATTCTTATAATTCTCTTAACAAATAATCCACAGTACTTCCATACCAGAATGTACAGTACTTACTTGACTGCTTGTGTGTGATTTCATTTTTTTCATAGGACTCTCTCCGTTGTTTGGATTGTTATTTTCCTGCAAATAAAAAAAAAGAAAACAATATTATTTCAAATATTTATTCTAACTTGGTGTTAATGTACAAATTGAATTGGTTTAAATATCTTAGTAGAAATTCTTGTTCTAGAAATTGAAATGGCTTGATTTAATGATTTGACAGTTGATTGTTTGTGCAGGATTATTATTGTCGTTAACATAACTGAGAAGGTAAGTTGAAATCCTATGCACTTACTTTTAGCAATTTTCTTTTCCTGGTCATTTGTAGGGTGTGACGAGAACTACTTTTCTTTCTGAGAGTTTGCAAATTCTCGTGATGCTGTAAACAAAAAGTGACAATTATTTCAAAGCAGAAACCCTTTAAAAAAATACTGGTTTTCCTTGAAAATCTAGATCTTGTTATAAATCTTAGATGTACAGAGAGAAAGTAAAGATCTGCTTGTCATCTTTTTACATAGTTTTATTTACATTATGTCCTAATTTGATTCATGGTATGAAAGCCAAAAGTAAAATTAATTAAACATGTATAAACCATCATAAATCATAACTTATTTTTAGATTAACTTAGGAAAGACATCTTTTGTTTACAAACAATATAAAATTGAAAATGTCAAAATGTCAAAATGAGTAATATGTTGAAGAACAAACTTTTTGTTCGATTTTATGACTTAAGCTGAGATTGCTGAAATGTGGTATTAAAAGTATTAGGAACTTTTTTCAGCTATCAGAGTTCAGATAGCTTAAATGAAAAAATTTGAGTCCAAGGGCAAAATATATGGACATTGGTAATTTGTTTATTTATTGTAACCAAATTAATTCCTCCCCAATTGAGATTGCTAGAACTGATTATTTACTATCTGGAATACTAGGCATAAAATGTTTAATATCATTCAAGCTGTTTTTGTAGGCCTAGTCATGTTATTTAATTTATTTTTATGGTGATATTTGATGAAATCTATTGTAATTAGTAACACATTTTATTTAACGATTAATAAAACTTTTGAATGGATACACAGTAAAGGGACACAAAACCTATGCCTAGTACTGATATTATTTGGTCTTAGTAGGCAATACGGTAGGACTTCATGAGAGGTTTTACGAGAGCATGAAATCTGTTCCACTTTTATGCAGAGTATTCTGTTCCATATGCAGAATAAACAGTACTAAACAGTTGCTGTTCAAGCAAAAATTAAAACCAATTACAAACCTATCTAATGCTTTAGACCAATAAAAAAAATTAATTTTCTAAAATGACTATTGGTAATGTACCTGTGCTATCGCATCTCTGATGGCCGTAACCCAATCTGAGGCGTCCTCGCGGTGTTCCGAGAACAGAATGTAGGTCTCGCTGCGGCAAGTCAAGTTGAACACACCTTGACCGAGAACGTTCTCGACGCTGCATTTGCCAATGGGCAGCACACAACAGGATTGTAGCGACCCGCTCTCGTGAGGCATTCCTTCCTCTTTGGCGAGTAGCTTGCAGTACACAACACTGTCGCTAAGCAAGATGAAGTAACGTTTCTGCGCCTTCTGGCCATTAGCACTCATCTGACCAAGAAAATTAGACAATAGTTACAGAATTATAATTAAAGCTAACCCCGCGATGTGGGGCCAGGTCAGGGCCGGTTTAACCCATACGCGAACTACGCGGCCGCATATGGCGCCACGAAAAAGTGGCGCCGTGACGCCAACGGAACAATTTTTTTACGTGAACAACGTAATTTTGTTTATTTTCGCTCAGAGTTCAAGTATACCACAATAAAGGCATTCATCCTGTTTGTACCAACAGCACTTGAAAAATGTTTACAGCACTACAATTCAAGGACTCAATGCCATTAATTTGCAGTTTCGATTTTGTAGTGAGCTGACGCTCGGCAGCGTACGGCGCGGCTCCTGTGGGTTTTATTTCACGACTCACTCATACTCGAGATGAGATAAGCAAGCGTGCAGCGCCAATTATCACAACAAGAAACTTCCCCCTCCCTTCTGACTCTTATCCTAGAACAGAGCACAACGTTGTATTGCACTCTTTAGTGTATTAGCGTATAGCGTGTATCGGTATCGTAATGGCGTTATTTTGATGATTCATGATTGTTGATAAGTGAATGATTACGAGTGTTTTAAGTTTAATTTATAATTATAGCGCATTAAATAAGAAGAAAGTATAAACTGAATAAATGAGTAAAACATCTAGCGAGCCAATACTAAGAAAACAATGGCAGAAAAAAAGAAAACGTCTGGCACTTATTATAAAAAGGGTAAGGCGAATTTGGAAGAGGAAGATAATAAACGGTATCAGCATTCTGACACATACTTTCTCCCATAAGTTTGTCAACTACCTTTATCATAGATAAAACATACTCCCTTAGTAGATTTCTCATCCTTATGCAACAGCTGAAGACAATTTTATTGTTAGTTCTGTACGGTTTATGTAGAGGTCGTGTTTTGTTTACAATTTGTTTCCCGTTATTACAGCCATTTAAAACCTCGTTTAACCAAATAATACGATCTAATCATAAACAATAACTTGTCCCCTAGTTATATAACCATACAGTAAAGCACAAATAAAGAAATTAACCCTAAAATAACGGAAACAAAGTTTTATCGACACTAGCGCCTTTGTGTCACTTACATGAACTAGACACGAAAAACGTGCTTCAAAATTTACAATGGGATGAGAAGTCTACTTGTGTTGGTTAGTCTATGCCTTTATCATGTGTAAGCGGTGAGAGTAAATATATGGAAATGGGATTTGTAAGATTTTCTTCAGAATTTAAAGGACTGTAACATACTAAATTTTTATCAAAATCGTTCGAGCCAATATTGGGAAAATATGATTTTCCTTTTCCGTTATTTTATGGGGTTTTTATGGGGAAATAACATAATTTACAATAACTTTTGAACCGTAATTTTTACAGAGATGGGATTTGTACCATTTTGTTCAGAATATAAAGGACTATAACATACTAAATTTTTATCGAAATCGTTCAGGCCATTTTTGGGAAAATCTTTTTTTCCGTCATTTTATGGGGTTTTATGGGAAAATACCCATTAAAAATAAAAATTTCTAAGAAATGAGAAAAACTATCAAAATTGTAAGGATCATAACATACTATGTTAAATAAAATTGGATTTTTTGTCTAAAATCCTATTTTACGTTATTTTATGGGATTTTTATGGGAAAATAACATAATTTACCATAACTTTTGAACCGTAATTTTTACAGAAATGGGATTTGTATCATTGTGTTCAGAATTTAAAGGGCTACAACATACTAAATTTTTATCAAAATCGTTTGGGCCATTTTTGTGAAAATCCGATTTTTCCGGTTTTTTATGGGTTTTTATGGGAAAATTCCCATTAAAAATCAAAATTTCAAAAAAATGAAAAAAAACGCCTAGAGATACCATTGATTAGAAACTACATACCAAATTTCATCGAAAACGGACAACATGTGTAGTCTCTAGCTCTGTACACATCCAGACACACAGACACACACAGACACACACACACACACACAGACATCACTTCGAAAACCACTTTTTTGGGTCCAGGGGGACCCAAAACGAATATATCCACTCAAAACTCAAACTCGAAAATTTTGACGAAAACAATACTTTCTCCATATACTATGGTATAGGGGGAGAAAGTAAAAAACTAGATTTTTGTTTAAATCATCTGGTGGCGAGTCCAGTCAGCCCAAAGAAGTCATGTTTACCGTTTGTGATCAGCTGCTTGTTTTAATCTTTTCATGGAAAACAAAAACATAACCTTAATTACGTCATTGCCGTCTTCTATCGTGACGTCATGATTGACGAGCATTACGGCCTGTTTTTTTAGTGTGGCCTTGATTACGGCCTGTTTTTTTTTTATTGTGGCCTTGGTTTTGCTTAAGTTTATATGATGAGTAAAAGTGTAAAAATGTTAAATTTCTGCGAATAATAAACAGTCTTTTATTGCAAGTATTCTTCTAACCTAAGCTTATAAAAAAAGTTCTTCTTATTGGGAAAAAAATCACAAATACGGTTATGTTATGTTATTGGTTTGTGGGGGGGGGGGGGAATCCTAAGTGGCGCTGATTCGAGTGTTCGCTTAACTCTGGAAAATTCCTAGAACCGGCCCTGGGCCAGGTAATGAGATAGTAGAAGGTAATGTGAGCCATAAAGCAAGGAAAAATTGCAGTCACTTTTGTATGAATCTTGATTTTGCTTATACAATTTGATTTTAAGATAACAGTAATCACAGAATTACTTCCTGATCAGCATCGTAGGTGTTATTAAATTACCTGAAAAAAACAAACAAATTATACGTATAATAACACTAGTAATAATATATTTACAGTTATACTGTTGAATCACAAGACGGTAAATACATATGAAAGATGGGAAGTGGTGATAGATTTTGATTGGACACTCCAATCATCATCAGACCAAATAGTGTAAGTAAATATATTACTACTAGTGTTATTAGACGTATAATTTGTTTGTTTTTTCAGTAATTACAATAACTTGAAAACAATTATTTTACATCTCTTCTAACCATAATTGACTTTATATTCCTACTATAAATCAAGATTATAAAAAAAAAACAGACTTGCCCACTTTATTTTAGTTAATCCAGTATTCACATTAATTTCACAAACAAATTTTAAAATTTAAATAAGTTTGAATTTTGCAACGACTTGACTATATGACTATGAAAAGAAAGTCGTGGCTGGCTAAGCGGTCAGCATGAATAGAAACAAAATTTACCTTCATAAGTATTCCTTCCTTTAACAGTTTCTTGTTAGGCCCAACAATACAAGGTTTCGAGCGGAGCAAACAATTTTGAAGTGTCAGTAGTCTTGAGTGTGTTTCTTGCTCAAAAACTAGGTTGTTAATGTGTGACGTAGCATTTTCTACCTCTTTCACTGCCTCTGTATAACGGAAGAAAAACACAGATTTAATGATAGTGTCCCTGTTGCTCGAATTCGAGCAATTTCTAAGTATTAGAGGCGTTATTTTAAAAGGAATAAGGTTCATAATTTCTGATGACTTTAAAAGATTCGACCCAAAGATTATGGAAATATTCAAGATGTACATAACAGAATATATCAATTTATCCAGGCTCTCTCGCTTTTTTCCATTGTAATATTTACGCCAACCCGAATTCAAATAGTAAACATTTAATTTCAACCAAGTCAGTAAATGTTTGTAGCGAACTGTAAAATTAGCAAACTTAATGACTGTTTAAAATTAACATATGTTCTTCTTCTCACTTTCTAACAACAGCTGAAGTTACATAAACATTTTTGTTTCCCATGTTAATCTTATGGAGAAATACGACACTTTAAAGGGCCCCAGGGCCTCACTCTCTGATTATTTCCCTAAAAAGAAAGTTTCCTGCACAACTTCACGTTACGCTCTTTCCAATGACACCAAAAACATGTCAATCGGTTCAGTAGTTTAGGAGGAGTAATTGTCACAAAAAACATGCTTGCGTATTAAATAAGTACAGTATAAATAGATTTTCTGTTTTAGGATAAATTTGAGTTCTTACCAGACACAAACATTTTACAAATTTACCAATACAGACTCTTGATGATTCAAAATTGGTGGGCCAAGCAAATAAATTTGAGTTGTCAAGAGGTTTAAATTATCGAGCTAGGTTCGATTTAAAAACATTTAAACTACAAAGAGTTCATTTTTTAAATACTTTATTAAGGTACAGAACGGTACAATTAAATGGCTTGTTTGATTTACTTTACAACAAGCAACAACAGCTTATTTATTAGTTAGTTATAACAAAATGACATTATTTAAGACAAACTTCTGTGCTAATAGGATCTATAGTTTCCTCTTATGACAGGAAGGGAATTCGTCCAATGCTCCTTCAAATTATAGAATGTTCTGCAGACTAAACTACGAATTGAGCGTTCCAAATCGGCCTACCCTCTGCTTGGATTTTGACATATCTGTATCAAAATGTATGGTAAAACTTTGAATTAAGAGATTCTCTACGGACTGAGCTTGTATTTTCAATTATGAAAAGTTTTGGTTTCTCGAGCGTTTGAATGACGAAGAGTAGAGTGTACCTACCCACAAGTGTGGTCCTGTGAGGATGACTATCTGGTGTCAGACTCAACAGTTGTCTCAGCAGAAGTCTGTACCTCGGAAGTCTCTGTATAGGTGTTATCAGCAGAGCACTCAACTTGTTCCCCACCTCAGGTCGTCTTTCCTGGCTTCTTATCCACTCTCCTAGTCTAGGGTTGTGTGTCGGCAGGTCCTTCAAACAACGTTATACAATATTAGCAACCTGGCACATACTTTCTCCCATTTAGCTTGTGAACAACCCTTATCATGGGTAAGTGGAGGCTGTAACTATAATTTTTATAGGGGAAAATCACAAAAGTTAAAATATATTTAAAACTGTAATTTTACAGCAATTAAATAAGTAGGCCTATGACTTTGCTAGAATTTAAAGTGCTAAATTTAAATCAAAATAATTCGAGCCATTTTTTAGAAACTGATTTTTCTTTGTAAAAAACCCACCATTATGAATAAAAATTCAAAAAATTAAAACTGGGAAATAGTACCCCTAGTACCTCTTACCTAGTATCTCTAGTATCTTACCTCTAGTAAACGTATGGCACTTTTGTAGTTGTAAGCATACATAGAATATATTTTGAAAAATGGAGCCAAATGCAGGAACGCTGCAGCAACATTGGTTCCTCTTGTTTTGAGTTGGTTTACGAGTTCCCCATTGACTTGGTATATGGACTCAATGTTTCCAAATAGAGTTCGTTTTGTGGGGCCGGAGATCAAGTCTGATGATTCTAACGGCTCTTTGAAATACTAGAAAATCACAGAAAATATTAACGAGCTTATTTTATGGGTTCACTAGTTTTATTAGTGTTAGGTCGAATCAGTCGTTGACAGGTCTAAAAAGAGGTCCCTTGACAATACGGATTGAGGATTCAAATCCTATCTTGGTAAGGTTTTGTGCGCAGCTCATAAGAAGGCCGAACTTGTTGCGAGAGGCCCACCTAAAATAAACGGTTGGCGGCTCTGGTCGAGTTTGACAGTATTGGATTCTTTGTGACCTCTGATCAGGATTTTGCTTTTTTTGTAGGCTAAATAAAATTTGGATATTGTTTATGAGATGCACTGTAAAAATTAGGCATTTAATTAAGTACATTTACTATGGTTCAACGGTTTAATAAGACCTATTTAATAATGATATTGAATATTGATTGCTCTAAAAAAACAGGTTTCAGTTGTAACATCATTTCAAATTATAATAGGTTTTATTGGAAAAAATTGTTATGTAAAATATGATAAATAGATACCTTCTTAATAACTTCTAGCTGACTCAAGTAAGATACTTCTGACGTAAATATTTCTTCTATGACTTTGTTCCTTAAATCCAACTGCTGCTTCTTTCTGTTCTCTTCAATTTGCTTGTCAAGAGCATTGAGTACTAATAACATAACAAACAAAATTACTAACCATTTGTTTGAGTAAGAAAAATAATGATTAACTAACACCCAACAAGGTTAGTTAGTAACAAACATAGGTTGGAATTTTAGTGACTTCCGTGGCCTAAAAGTAAAATTAGTGACTTTTCCACGACTGCTGTGATTTCCGTGACCGTTAGACACCCTGTAATAATAGTTCTTGAAAAATAAAAACCTACCACACGTATATTTCTTGTGTTACTAACCTGGATTCAATATATTATCAACCAGGAATACTAGGCCTATAGTTTTTTATAAGAACCTGTTTTAGTAGAATCTCACTGCCATTGGACAAAATGAGCTAAGTGAGTGAAGATTTGGCGGGGATGTGGTATGGTTGAAACAGCATGAGAATATTTCTAAGTTAGCAAAACTTCTACCATATTATATAACAATGGGTCTACACTTCCATCAAAGAGGAACTATTTACATTCATTAACTAAACCCTATTTAGATCCATTTATTTGCTCACAATGATCACACTCTTTCAATGGCCTGGTTGTCATGAGAAATCTACTCATGTCTCATGTAATTTATTTTTTAGACCTTGTTATTTAAAAATAAATAAATGCCAAATACTTTATAAATTTAAAAGAGCTGCTTGAACATTTAGTCTACACACTAGCCACAGTGTAAAAACACCAGGCCATTTTACACCACTAACCTTTGGACTTTGACTTTGCAGTCAATATATTCCTTTGATTGATTAAAGCTCGCAATTCATGGCTGAGAGTCGGTTGTGGTGTACTTGGACATGACTCCATTCTCTAAAGAACAAATAACTTTATTTATATTAGCTCAAACTTACTAGGCCTATCTCTCATGGTTACCAAGATAGGTCGGTTTGATGTGTTATACTTGAAAACTAAAATTAATTAGGCTAGATAGCTTCTTGAGTCTGTCCTAATCAACTTGTTTACAAAACAATACTATTTGTGGGATTCGTAATACTATTTAACGACCAATTTATTTACCTACTGTTAACTTAAGTAAACTCCGAAAGGTGAGATGGTCTAGTGGTAAAGAGGAGGACATAAGTCATCGAGGTAACGAGTTAAAATCCTGCCAATCAACAATGGAATTCAGCCAAATGATAATGTTGCAACCTCTATATAATCCTAAACTTAAGTGAAAACAGTCCCGGGGAGAGCCTAGTTATAAAAGTAGGTTAGTAGGCTTTTAAGTAAGCTCGATAAAGTGTCTTGTTCCCGATAATAGCATTTTTGAAAATTTTTCTGGTCATGTTTGATTCATATAGGCCTAGAAGGTAAATTTATAAAGAATGATCAGTGTAAAACTACCAATAAACCAGCATTAAGTTAAGCCATGACATTGCAACGCTAAAGGAATGGCGGGTACATTTCCATATCTCTTGGCACAAACAACCGAATGAGTACCTAATTTTGTTAATTTGATTGTTTAATTTGATATATCGTTGGGGTTAAACTTGCCTAACTAACCAAACGATGTATCGAATAATCGATATGTCGATCGATATTACTCATTCGGTTGTTTGTGCCAACAGATATGGAAGTGTACCCGGAATGACACTGTAATCATTTATTCAATCCCAATACATTTAAGTACATTAATTAGGCTAACTTCTAGTGTTCTGCTTATAACAGTAATAAACCCCTAAGTTAGGTTTTGTTGAGATTCTAATTCCCTTAAGGTTGACTTTAGCTGGTAGGTTAGGTATGAAAAGTTGTGTTGTCAATTGTAACGATTTGAATGATTGCAAAACATCACGAGCAATACAGAATTACATTATTGTAGATGAATTTGAACTAAAACAAAATATTTTTACTTGATTACTATAGGGTAGCCTAGTTTCTTAAATATATTTGTTTCTGATGAAAATTCTGTATACTCATACTTAACTTTCTTAAAACTTTAAGGCCCTACCTGAGAGAAGTGTAGGTACAGCTTCAGTTTACTTAATTCACGTTCGCTAAAAATAAGTATATACGCAACCACGCCACTTGAACTAGTAATCAATTCCAAACAATTTTTACATCAATTTAACTTAGGCCTAAGATGATAAGGACTAGTGTTAACAACTTTTTTTAAACATTATCTTAGGCTCGGTTTTGTTTTGTTTTGACATTTGAGATAAATCATCAAGATCAAAGATCAAACATTGGCCAACCGCCAAAATTTTTCGTCCATGGAGTTATTTTGAACAGGACGGTGTTTTAGTAAACGCGCGAGCAATGAGTATTATCACTAAAAACGCGTACTATGTGAAATGTGTGAACCAAATTTTTCTTTCATCACTTATGAGATCCGGCAAAAAAAACCTTGTTGGATATATGATTGAAAACTTAAAATGCTACTCCTCAATGCACTGTCTCTCGTCTTATAAATAATTAACCATAGCTTGAATACTAATTTTCATCTGGTTACTCTCTTATTTCTAGAAAGGGGGTTCTAAAATGCAGTAATTTAGATAAAACTAACATTATATTTATTAAGACAACAGTAAACCTAATTGCTATTATTTTATGATACGGTAACTCATACTGTAAGCATAACACACTCCTCATGCTGTAAGTGAAAAGTGATTTAACATAAACAAAAAATCACCTCCAATTAAAATGTGAACACAATAATTAGGCCCTTGATTACTCAAAAGGAAGAGGTTTTACACTAGAGGTTTGCTTGACAAAATAAAAATGAGAAGTTAATAAAAACTGCCTTTGAAGTTTTACTGCCGCCCACGAACACGGCAAAAGCGCGAATCTTTCAATCGAGTGGGCGTGAAGCGTGATCACTGATCGTCGCAGACGCGTTCCGTGGTCGCGATGGTGCTTCTTTGACGTTCCTACTTCTTTGAAGAAACGTACCACAAGCACGCATAGTTTTGGAATAAATTGAAGAAATCAATAACCTGCTTCCCCGACCAGCAATTAAGCTCATAGTAATTTCTACGCTACAAATTACTACTTTTATTGCCTAGCTTAAAGCAATTACTTGTCACTATTTTGTCCTTGGGTCCTCAATTAAGGATATCGCATTTTTCAATTATCAATTATCAATTATTTAAGATGGGGACGCCACTATGTGCGTATTTTAACCCAAATATGAGTGAAGGATGAGTGTAGGATGAGTGGCGCGATCTTGTAGTCTTGTTAGTGACTAAGGCCGACATGTTCCTTAGACACAGCTGTTAATTAATAGCCCATACAGCTAATGGCAACTAAGGGACCTACAGTTTATAGTGGAATCCGAACCACATTTTTCCTTGTAATTTACGAATTGGTCTAATTATCAGGATAATTTCTTCTGCAAAAAGGGACCCAAGTAAACTTTCATTCCTTAGACTAGGCAGGCACTGGACATTTAGAGCACAAATAGTAATATCTTTGCACTTGCGATAATTTACGATGGTGTGAGTGTTATTTTCCTCAGAATAAGGCTTGGGCGAGTCGTCTGCTCTCACTATACGTGGGGAGGTTTCTTCCCCACTCGGCGGAATAAAAAACGCTTCACCAAGGTGTATTTAGGCCTCATGGCAGGGTTCATTAGCTCATCCTTTCGGTCAAAGTCGACGGAGAGCCGAAAACTTGCCCCTTAGTTGACCCGCAGACAGTTTGTAATTATTGTAGACTTAATGTTAGTACAGTGTGGAGAATTTCCATCAATCGGTCAAGTAGTGTCAGTTTTTAGCGGTTGTTCATTACCTGTCCTAGTGATTTTACTGGTTTTAACAAATTAACGTAATACAAAACTTATTAATCATACGTAATTTATATGTGGCAGCGTGCACCTCACATATATCACCCGGTGTGGGGGCACCGTGTGGCAGGGCCCGTCTCGTTTCCGAGTCCCGGTAAAATTCCCCGAATATTCCCGGTCAAGGCTTTTCACCGGTTCACCCCACCCCCTCGCTTTCGCCATCACTGATGAGTACTATGAGCTTAGGCTACTACGTGCAAATATAATTAACGGGTCGGTGATCAATTTGTATCTTGTTTTTATATTTAGTATTCATAAAGTTATATAGGAGTTTTAGCCATGTTCAACTAAGATTAGCTGTTTCATTTTAGTCAATCTCACTTAAGGAATGTGAAATTGATAATGCTTATTTCATTTCCTAATTTTGATTTTTACCATTGGCAGCAATGATTAGTTTTAGTAATAATCATGATTATTGTAACAAACAGCGTAATGATAAAATATCGTGATTTTCGCTGCTTTAAAGTCTAATCAATGCTGGCCAATTTTGGCAAAAAGAGGAAAGAAAGTTATTAATATGGTCAAGGTCAAACAGTCAAACATGATCAAACTGGTTGGGATCTGGGATCATTTTAAAGAAGGGCCAAGGGCTATATTATCAATGAGCAATAAGTAATACTAATAAATACAATCAGCAATTTATTGCTTTAAATATATCTACAATTACACTTGGTTGGAAACAATAATTTACTTATTTACAATTAGTAAGATACATAATTTTACAATGGCATCATCTATAGTCAAGAGTGTAACCTCCCTACTCACACCTTTAAAATCACCATCTCTGAAGTAAGTTTTCAATATTAATCCAATAGTTTGCATTAAAAAACAGGTATTTCTTTAAAAAATTCCTAATAACATAATTTTAAAAAATCTATTTGAGTTTATAAAATATAAGCTCTTGTACTATTGCTTTTGTATTATTGGATTTTTTCTGGTCCTTAGGGGAACTACTGAACTTAAAGCAAACAACTAAGGATAACTTAGTTACCTATAGTTTAAACTGTACCATTAAAAAAATCGATTCTGTGAAATGTTCTCTTATCAACAACTAGTGTACCTACATGTTGCTCAAAAATGAGCAATTGCAAAGTATTACAAGGAGTTGTTTAAAACGAATAACGGTCATAATTTTTAAAAGTGTCAACTCAAAGATTATGTAACTAATGGAAGTACTCACGATACCCATACTAGTTTGATATAATCAACATTTCTTTTAAATAGTTTATAATTTTTTAAAAGCTGATCTTAAAATGTGTCCCAATCATAGCCGCATTAAGTTGTCCATGATTGGATTAGTCATTGATAATGTAGCCCCTGCATGGTACCACCATTTTTGCCATATGTAGTATACTTACAAATTTCAGTCATCTATATATATAATACGCTAAGCCGATTTTTGTGAACAGAACTCCTCCCTCATTTTTGGACCGATTTGTATGATTAAAGTGTCAAAATAATTGCCCTGATCCGTAGTTTTGCAAAGTCTTTTTCGTTTTTTGATATCTTTATTAGTTTGGACAAGATCATCCATCAAAGTTGGATTTTCTCTCATAAGATTAACATGAGGGAATCTAAATATTTAATTGAAAACTTTGTCTCCACTAATTTGAGAGAACGGCTGTGCGTAGAAACTTGGTAGAGGTGTCCAAAGAAAGGTCATGGTCTGTAAATGAGTTATCAAAAGAAAAACGAAGTAAATTCGATTAGGTCTCTGTCCCAGAAGCCTTTAAAGATCCCTCCACAGATTTGTTTACATTTTGGTCATGTGGATAATACTTTTTAATAAAACAGCTGTTTATTTTAAAATTGTATTTTAAACAACACACATTTATTGGGAGTTACTGAATAGTCCAAAAGAAGTATTTGCAATGTTATTTTCTGATTTTAAACTGGATTTTCTTCTGTATCATGCCATGTGTTGAAATATAACGTCCCATTACGAAATCAGTGGAAAATCCTTTTTTCACAGTAGACAATTATTTCTCATTGAACTATCTTATATCTAATTCACGGGTTGGTGTCTGACTTTTTCACACCTTTTCCCTATAGTTTGTCAAAATATTCTAAAAATATCATCATGGGTTCATGAGATTATTCTCATACATGCTTTCAATCGTTGGAAAAATCTTCAATGGTGTAATACAATACAAAATAATACAAGCGCAGAAGAGCACGGTGCCGATTTGAGCTGTGTCCATATTTTGTTAAATTAATAGGGGTTTACAGCAACTGGATATAACATTTTACAATATTTATGTAGAAATATGTGCATGATTTAGAAAGTCATTGAGCTGGAAAACTGCAATATACTGCAGACTTTTCAGAGAGGTTACTTCAATGTATTCATTCAGCTTAGGGAAAACATAATAATGTATAGATATGTATATAAATAAGAACTTGAACTCTTAGAGAGCCTTTGAATGTTATTAGACTAACGAGAAGGGTTGTGCATGTTTACTAGCGCTACTCGGCAACAAAAACCATTTAATTTATCTCTAAACTATATATTCTTAAAGTGCACTGAGCAGCCTAAAAATCTATGTAACTTACCCATATAATATGGTTACAAAATGCTCAAACTCGCATTGTGACATTTATAACTCGGCTTATATTTCTCCAACAGAAAATTCATCCGCAGTAGAATTTTATTGTGCTCTTACCGTTTCTAATAACATCCAAACACAGAAACCTTGCCTAAAATGGTACCTATGTTGACAAATTATTTACTGTAGCCTATATTACGGACCGTGGCCCACTGGTTTGGTAACATTATTGAAAATAACACGACATTTTGGCTGTAAAAATGGCACAATGAGTAAATACTATTTAATCAGCTACTGTCACGACGGAAAGTCGTATTTATTTCAAACTAGATCACATCATACTTTATAAGATACGTTGATTCATAATGTATGCATCAATATTTACGTAACAGACAATTTACATTATTTTTTGCTTTTTGGAAATGCTTCATTACTATGTAATTTGCATTATTTTTTGCCAATGAAGCTGCACGTCATATAAATTAGGAGGCCAATAACAGTTCAAGAATAAAAGCCAACATTACTTCAAGTTTATTCCACTGCACCTAACATTCCATAGAAAGATTATATTGACAACTTTATGTAATTGATAAGGCTGAGACAACTAACTGACATCCCCCATTTCTAGGAATTCCAGCTTGAACAGTAACCCAAAAACCAATTTCTAAAAACTTCAAAATTTTAAAAACGCAATTAATATTATTATTGTTTTTACGCTTATTAATCTTTAAACAATGCTAAATGCTCGAAATATGTATAATTTCACTCAATTTATCGCAGTAAGATGAATTAGCGTAAGCCTTGAAGGTAACCGTCGATTTCGACGGGTTTCACCTAGTTTTTTAAAATAGTGATAACATTTGTTCACATTACATAAGAACTACAGTACCTGATTTCCTATAACCTGTCTGTCACAATTTTATTTGCTTCAATTGGCATTATTTTGGTTGCTGTAATAACATTAATTATATTTACCTGAGAAAATGCAGAGTTTAAAAGCCTGATGTTGTTCAAATGGTTTCCCCCCCCCCTCCTCTTAACTGTGATTCCTCCCCTAATAAATTGATTCCTTCAATGTAAGTTTTAGTAAGGTTCAATTGAATGTATAGTCATATTTTTCTAAAATCACCTGACTTTTATGGAAACATATATTTGATTTGATGTCCTTGCCTTTGTACCAGTTTTATTTAGGCTTAGAGGTATTCCTCTGCAATTATCAAAGTTAAATCCATGTTACCTACTACAAATTGTAGCACTTCGGCTAACATCCTCGTTCATCGTTTGTAGGCGTTCTTATTATATAGGCTAATAACGATCGATAATAAATAAAAAATAAAAAACATCATCTCCTTCTTCTACTTGGCGGGGTTCAATGAATTTTCTATGTTTCTATATAGTTTGCAAATTGGGTTTTTCAAGGACTGCTCAAGAAATTCGCTCTTGACTCTCATGAAATGCCTCTGGCAAATAAATAAATACAGTACCTACTGTGTCAATTCATTTTTAATATTTGGTGAATTATATCAAATTGTCCAGGCTTTCTCAATATGTACTTATGCAAACCCAAATTCAAATACAGTAGTAAATATTTAATTTCAACCAAATGAGAAAAGGTTTATTCAAAACTAAATATTAACAGCAATTAAATTATCCAGCTGGTCATCATGTAAACAGATTGTTCTCCACTAGAATAACATGGGGATTTTAAAAGCCACTGGGGCCAAGCCCAATTCTTTTGAAATTTTTCGAAAATGTAAGGTCAGTTTGCAAATCTACGTGACACATACTTTCCAATGCGACGTGTATGTCAGTTAAGAAATGGCGGAGGAGTTCAAAGAACAAATTTCGTGTTGGCATATTAATTATATAGGTACACTGTTTATAACGCATAGTTAAATTTCCTGTAAGTACAATTTATGATGCACTATCATTGTAGCATTTAGTAAAAACCAGTTCTCGATTTGCAGCGGAATGGCATTCTGGTACATCTCTTTCTGAAAGATAAAAATATTGGCATAATAGGCACTTATCAATTGAATAGGCCTGGATTACAGTTCCGGCACTAAATTTTTTATGATTGAGCCCTGAATAAAACCATAGTTAACCTATGGAGAAATCCAACTAGTTGAAAACAGGGGAGCTGATACTTTCAAAAAAAATAATGGGCTTCTAGTATGGAACCCTGGGGGGAAGTTTTGATCCAATAGCTTAACTGTAAACTTGCATTTTGGGACAATCAGGATGCATAACGTAGTAAAAATACACTCATTATTATGCCGCCTCCTTATTTTTCTAAACCAATGTTACCCAATTAAACGGAGAGAAGTTGCAACCCAGCCCCCTTGAACTGTCCATGTTAATAACCACTCCTATAGTTTTAAATTGTCTAAATAAAATTTAAATTATTCAGAATAATGCAGCAATGTATAACTTATAGCTTTAAATGAGGCAACAATAATTAATTGGTCTATGACCTGCCAAACTCTCCTTTATTTTATTTGTGTCACATTTGTGTGTTTTATTTTTTCAGATTGATATCTTCCCCAATCACTAATCAAGGGAAATTCTTATCAGTCCCTGCCATACAACCTGCACTTCAAAGTCCAAACTCTGGGTCAAGAAACTGCAATTCTTATAAGAACAAACTTTACTCACCTTCAGAAGGGAGAAGGTTAATTGCACACGCGTTTGTAGATTTAATAACCAACGAATAAATGCATAACAATCTAAGGAATATCTACAAGATGAAAATCTATAGCTTGTACAATTTTTGGGCTGATGATATGATTGATGGGATATAGAAGTGTTGGGTTGACTAATGTCCCTAATTTAAGCAAATAGAAGCTAGTATCATTGACTTTTATAATAGTCAAAATCTTATCCATCATGTATCCAATCAATTCCATAAAGAGAGACAAGCATTCATCAAATGATCTTGGCTGAACAAGCTGTGCTGGATGCTGGATTGGTCAGTAGCATCTGTAGCATCATGGGCAAGAGGTGGTCATAGCCCCCCTATAGTCTATATGTTAAAAAAAGTTTACAAATTAAAAAAATTATGAGAAAACTATAAGTACACAGTACACAAAGCAAAATTAGTTACAAGTATCTGAAACACACCCTTGTTACTGGGAGTTATTCCTTACCCTCCAGTCCACCTTATAAAAGGCCATGGGTAGTATTTATCTGAGCTGCCTGAAATTGTTCTCTTTAGTGACTAGATAGTCGGTATTATCAGAAATTACAAATACTGTAATATAGTAGTTAATGATCTTGGTACCAGCTGTCTTTGTCCTTTAACAAAATCTTTTTAGGACCATGATTTCCAGAATTTTGATAAACGTTAAGATAAATAAAAATTAAATTGTTTTAAAAACTAATCAGTTTAGTGGCTTAAACAAGGGGCGAGTATAGTTAACCAGAATTGGCAGAAAGTAATGCCTTTATTCTAGGTGTAGCTATAGTCAGCCTCTGACATGCTAGTAAAATCAAACATTTTTTAGTTTTATGGTTGTCAATACCTCCTAGCCACTTTGGTGGAAAGTTGGGAAACACAGAAAAAGTAGAGGATAAGTTGGCAGCGCTTCCTAACCTGATTTCCTGGTGGAAAAGTTCTTTTGTGAATTAAGGTAATTACTGAAGAACTAAATCCTGATATGTGATTATTACAGGTTTACTTACTTTTTATCTAAGACATGACAAGATACCTCATGCATTATATGAATTTTCAGATCGCCCCAAGCACTTAAGGCTGCAAGATGTTTATTTTCCCCACAAAGAAGCCCCAGACCATCGCTAGCTAAAAGATTGTATCCGACATCACATAAGAGTGATGAGAGAACACCTCCTTCATTTGACACGCCACTCCGCAAATCCATGTCTACCGCAAGTTTTTATACAAATAACAAAGAAAGTTTTATTCTTGGAAGAGGTAGTTACGGTTTGGTGGTGGAAGGAAGATATAAAAGTGAGTACCAGCGATGAATAAAATCATATTTTCACGCAAATATAAAAAAGGTTATTTTGTTGTTTTTCCCACTATTTGCATATTTGTTATTTTTCGTAGGGGATTGGACTTACCCTAGTATTTGTTAACATTGACTTATTTTTAGATACCATCATTATTTGCTAACTCCACTATCCAGATATTAATTTACATGGTACTAATCTGAGGTTAGTTTCCGGTAACTGGAAAATAAACTGTAGACGAACAATATTTAATCAAGTAATAATTTTTTTACTGTGTAGCCGAGTGGTTATAGAGCTCGCCTTCAAATCTGAAGGTTGCTGGTTTGATTCCAAGAGGGATTGTTTCTGGACCCAAATGATGCACACAAATGATGCAATGTATTTGTCATTGGTCAGTCAATTCATGATGCTATTAAACAAAAGGTCAAGAAACAAGAATTTTTATTTCCGCAAAATGCAGGGTTACATTACTGGAAAACGTCAGTCAGGGTTGACATTGGATTGTAAAAATTAATATGTTTTGACTGTTCCCTTCCAAAAAACTTTAATACTTAATTCTTTTAACTGAAATGGCGACCTTAAAATACCAAAGGTGTAAAAACTCACAAAATAAAATCAGAAATAATGGACTTACTTTTTCTTTGTGGACACTTGACAGGCATAATATTTTTATGTAACTGTTAACATACCCAAACCATTAACTTAACACTTTCTTATTTATAGAACAGCCTTATAATCATGATTTCCCTTTCATTTCAGACAAAAATATTGCAGTAAAAATAATGTCGCAGTGCCAGAAACAAGATGAAGTGTTAAACAGCGAGATGAACGCGTTGAAATTAAACCACCCAAACCTCATCAAGGTGTTTCAGGTGATGGTTGAACCGGATGTAAACATTGGTTTTGTCTTTATGGAACTGATCTGGAGTAAAACTCTAGAAAATGTTCTTCAGGATCAGATAGTCAAACAAATAGACAAACTGAGGTATGTATAAGACCTAGTTGAAATCAGGATTCCACTTAACTCCAACTTTTTGTTTTGTCTGAATAGTATTAAAATGTTAAAATAGTTCAGAAACAAACATAACCAGAATGGCAAGACAAGGATGGATGATGAAAGAGTGCCTAGAATTAGGATTGGAGAGAAATGGATGGAAGCAGAAGAGTTGGAAGACCATGAATTAAATGGCAAGACATCGTGAAAGAGGGTGGATTATAGATAAAACATAATTATGAAAGGAAAACATGAGACAGTAATTGGATTAGAGAAAATGCTTATCAACACACCCTGTAGACTGGGGCTGCTGATTATGATGTTATAGCTATTTGTGTATTTAGAGTCCAAAGTACGTTATTGTCGCTCGAGAACTGTAGATTTTGAGAGCGGCAATGACTGTTTGTGCTCGTAATACACAAAATATTTTTCCTACCACCATAACTAACTTATAACCCACAAATTAACTTGTTGTATCATAAGGTAATGTCATTTGCTTACCGGATCCGCGGCTGTGTTAGCGGGAAAAACTGTGAAATCAGCTGATTTCAGAGTGAAAATAAGCTGTCTTGCTTACCGTTTACAGGTAATGGAAATGTTATCCACGCAGTGGTAGGAAAATAAGTTATTGTAATGATTTTCATTTTCACTTTCAGATACCTAAAGCAGATTGGTAGTGCTTTACAATACTGCCATAGCAACAGTATTTTGCACTTAGACGTGAAACCGAAAAATGTCATTGTCATAGCTGAGGAAAAAACTTGCAAACTGTGTGATTTTGGAAGCTCTTATGATCAGTTCAACACAAGCTTGATAAATAATCCTAGAAAGGTAAGTCATTAATTTCTTTACTACAGTTAGGAAGAGATTTTCTGTAAGTAAAAGTTTATTATTTTGAAACTAGACAGTGAACTAAAACTCTTTTTGCATATAATAAATCAAGTTTTTCTCAATTAATTTCAGGGAACTGTAAAGTACTCCGCCCCAGAACTCCTTAAAGGTGAACACCCAACAGAAAAGGCAGATGTTTACTCTTTTGGAATCACAATGTGGCAAACAATTTATCAAGAAGTGCCTTATGGGATAGAGGACCTACATCAAGTAGTGTATAAGGTAAATGAAAATATTTGTTTTATAGGTTAATAAACAATACAATGTACTTTTATTTCCTCTACAATCTGCTCTCTGAAGAAGTCCATAAACAGGGATGAAACAGTGGGAAAACGATCTTTTATTTGTATCTAGTCTCATAATTTCTTATGTAAGCCAGCTATACTCCACCCCTCTTCAAAACAATTACTATATAATGTCAATGGAGTTAGTCTTAATTAAAATTCCAAGCATTACTGTACATGTTTAAAAAAAAACCTTCTCACATATCAATGGTTCCCCAAGTACGATACCTTCACACTAAGTATAACTTATCACGCTTGGTTGTCAACATTTGATCTAGACTTGCCGGCCATGGAATAGTACTCGATAACAGTTAAAAAAGGCTATCTTCAGAATTTGAGTGTTATTTCATGTCTAGTTCACATACACTGGGCGCTAGCGTCGACGAAATTTTGTTTAAATTATTTTTGGGATAATTTCTTGATTTTTGCTTTAATGATTGGTTATATTACCAGGGGACGAGTTTTTTTTATTATGATTAGATCGTATTTTTTGGTTAAACAAGGTTTTAAATTACTGAAATAACATGAAAGAAATTGTAAACAAAATACGACCCCTACAGTCAGGGCCTGATTTAGGCCCTGGGTACGATACGAGCGGCGAGCGGTGAGCGGCGAGCGGCATGAGCGTCGCCGCTCTGACATCTGGTCTCATTTAGTTGCGTGTAAATTTGTTGAGGGTGGCCACGATACGTCTGAGCGGCGAGCGGCGGTGAGCGGCACCGCTCAGCATGGTTCCAAGTCAAAACCGATTTTCGCGAAAACGCCGCTCGCCGCTCAGGTGAGTCATGCTTCAGCTCGGCCTAAAATGACAGGGAAACAGCAGAAAACATGCGATACGAGTCGATACGTGAGGTGCAGTCCAGGTAATGTTTGTGGAATTACCAGCAAGGAAGTTTTAAAACACTTCAGTCACCAGAAAAGTATGGGAAAAAATAGGGTTAAGGTTTTTTTCTAAAAACTAAGTTTTTCTTTAAAGGCAAACAATTGTCAGATAGCAACAAAAGTTGCAATACGTCTTGCAGGTAAGCATAGTTTACCATTTTATACTAAACTAACTCATAAAACTTAGGAAACTTGATGAGCGTAATAAATGTGCCGCTTGTATCGTAGCCACCACCGCCGCTCAGGTTGCCGCTCGCCGCTTGCCGCTCACCGCTCGTATCGTACCCGAGGCCTAAGAGTCTAGTCGCCAGTAGGCTGACGTTTTTCGCGCCCACCTCCTCCCTACCAATACCCCTCCTCACTGCCACCACTTTCAAAATTTCAAAGTATGAATACTAATACTGAATTCAAAAATTAAAAATGGACAAAGGCATTATACCGCTATTCAGTTTATTTAAAACAAAAGAAAACTGATCATAAATTATTGCATGGTTTGATTAGGAACTTTTAAAATAGTAACAAATCGTTTGTTCAAGGAATATAAAACTTTTTGTTTTAAAGTAATGTATTTATTTTACATTTTATTAAACATATGATTGTAAAAGTAGACCTAACCTAAAATATCAAAAAACCAAACAATAATATACTACTTTCTAAATCAACTCTGTTAATCACCTAGGCCTAATACAATTTTATTAGGGCCTTTAGATAGAATTACTTAGTTTTACAGCATTTATCTATATTTATCTGCAACAAAAAGTATCGTAAAATGTTTTTACATTCAATTATTACTATAAATATAATGATTATTAAAATCTGCTGAACCACCCTTCCCCGCCTCATTCCCTATCTGCGCGAATCCTTTTTTTTTGGAATAAAACATTTTTCACGCCCCCGGTCCCAACTTAGCTGTCTGGCGCCCTAGGCTCCAGACTAATTAGCCTAATGGGTAATCAGGCCCTGCCTACAGTACACCGTACAGAACTAACAATAAAATTGTCCTCAGCTGTTCCATAAGGATGAGAAATCTACTAAGGGAGTATGTTTTATTTATGGTACAGACCTTGAATTGCTGTAGTGACTTGCTTTTCTTGGTTTTTTAAGCGTCAATTTTTGTTGTATGTTATGACATAAAACCCTTCTAAAACACATGAAATTAAATACCATATCAAAGGTGAAAGAAGATCTTGCAAACAAATGTCATAAAGAAAATGTTATTATAATTAGAGGTGTGCCAGCCTGAGATTTTGGATCAGACCGAGCTAAAGTTAATATTGTTATTTTAACACAGACATCTTAATTGTCTTCCATGATTGCTGCAAAATCCGGAATATCGCTCAGCACTCAGCAGTAACGGAAACATCATCATTGTCTTCCGCAGTGGAATAAAATTTTGAACATTCCATGGGAACATCATTGTCTTCCTGGTCATGGAAACATCATCTGCGATCGTGACAGACTTTAAGTTTCTCGATCAAGCGATTTGCAGACGTTTTGGGTATAGGTATCGGCTTTTGGCGATAGATTCTCAATAGTGATACAAATGTCCAAGAATTGGTAGGGAGAATCGACAATCCCTATTTAAGTTGTTTTTTTTTACAGCAATGTAAAGTTGGTATATACATAAATCAGTAATTTACATCAGAGCCTTCTGTTGGTGGCTCAATTGAAGTAAAATAAATTTTTATCTAAAACTAGTTACAACCTTAGCTCAATGAAATGTCTGGTTCTATCCGTGGTTAAAGGTGTTACAAAACAACCTATGTTATCAGAACAGCTTTGGCTTTGGTGAGACTTCTCCTGACTAATTCCATTTTACTTCTCCCAGGTTGTCAAGAACAACTATCGTCCGATGAGTTGTTCACCTATCAACTCATCAGTTCACCACATATATGAAGCTTGCTGGCAAGCAGACCCCCAAAAAAGGCCATCAATGTCACAGGTGCTACAAATGTGTCAAAAGTAGTTGTGGTATGAGGAGATAAAACTATAAGTCTCAAATAGTAAAAAAATTATATTTACATACAAGACATTAATGGAATTTTCTTGTTTTGTCAACAAAACATTAATTTTCTCCAGGCATGTCTCCTCCAGGCACCAACTAAAAAACAAGAAAGATGTTGATGGTTAAGGGTGATAATAGAATTAATTAACTTATTTTATTGTATTATGAGTGTTTTGTTAGTGTTAATGTGAAAGTTAAATTTTAAAAGTTTGGCTATTGTTGGTTACTGTATGAAAGCCTTTTTAAAGAACAAAGTGTTTTAATATGTTAGTAAAATGTTACCAAATAAAATAATTATTTTATATAAAAATTCTAATTTTTGTGTTGCCTAATACAGGAAATAAGCTAGGCTATTACTGTAAATCTCATGGTAAGACCTGGACTCAGGATCAATTCAAATAAATTTATAAATGTAACATATAATATTATATGGTTCGATTAGCACAATGACTCGAGAAAAAATCATCCGATTTTGAAGAAATTTTGTACAAAACCTCCGTTTATTTGAATGAGTTTGCGAACCAGCATTTTGAAACTATGGGAAAAGGGCTATATGGGGATTTTATTGGGTAAAAGATTTTATTGGGCTGGTTTTTCCCATTTTTCACCCTAAAAATATAAGTTTCACAACATTTTTCTCCAAATCATTTTGTTGAGCTAAAAAACCACAAATAAATTAGTTAATTGATACGATGTTATGTAATTAATGGTAAAGGATACATTTTAAATACCTAGCCTAACTGAAAATTTGTTTAGACTTTTAATTCATATTGAAAATGGCCTTTAGAAAACTGTTGTGTTTGCTCGTTTATGAACATATTTTGATCAAATTTGGAGTTCTATAAAATTTCATACTGAAATATTGACTTAAAACACTCTATTGCATACCCTGTAGCAGCAAACCCGTTAAACTTGACATTTTTAATGAGAAGTTCAAGTTATTGAAAGCTGAAGTTGACCTGTTTTTTTTTCTTATTAGGCTAAGAATAAACCAAACCTTGAAAAAGTTGAGTTTTATGGAGTAGTCAAGCAAATATATGAGATGATTTTAATATTTAATTTTCAACTACACAAAAAATTGCTTGGTACAAACCATAATTTTAAATGAAATAACGTAAGTCTCTCTGATTATAAGGTTGCCCATTGGTTTATCCCAGAAGTAAGTTATAACTCAGTGGTAAAATGAAACAATACCAAAATAAAATTTTTCGTGTGAAAAAGTTTTTGTGTTATAACGATGCCCTTTGGCTGAACATGTCTGATGATGGCACAGTGATGCTAAGAACGGCCGTAACATTTGTTACACTACAGGAGCTGGTTGACAAAGGTTTCAAATTAGTATTAAATAAAATTTAAATCATTGGTAAATCTAATAGCTAACTTACCATAGTGATATTGTTGCCATTGAGCAGTATCTGGTCAAGCTTGGTGATGCGTCTTCCGTCAGGTGTGACTTCATATTCTGTCACATCCTCTAGCAGCATGTTGACAAAGTCGTCAAACCCCTGCAGTGTGCCAACAATCTCTTTATCATTCTTCATAATAATGTGAATACGTGACCCAATGCATTTGTCGACCAGTTCTGAAAAATATATTACATAGCCTGTAAGTTAAATAAAATATTGAAACCAATTTATTTAAGCTGCAGGCTATGTATCGTACTTCCTAAAAATAACTTAATAAAGCAATCCAATCATCGAATATGTAGCCTATTTGAAACTAGAGTTTTAAGACTGTTTAAGATATTTATGGCATGTTTGGACTGATCTAAGGCCTAGTTCTTTCTAATAACCCACCACTAGAACTGACAAAGAAAAATGGTAATTAGGCCTATGTCAATCACGAACGTCACACTTAAATAATATTTTTTCTTTAATATTATGCTGAATCATCTATATAAATAAAATTACAGTTTTGTCTGTACATTGCTTAGAATCATGCAGTTTTTGGTTATTTTTACGTTTCATAGCCTAAGAAAGCCGAAACGAGTCTTATCTCAATTTCTGTCTGTATATCTGTTTATCCATTCTGTGGTTGCGTCTGTAACGCCAAAATGTCATTTTACGCGGCCTACTCCTAGAAAACTAGAATACCGATCAAGGTTCTAATCATTTGTCTGTATTTACTGGATTGGTGAGAGTGTCTTTGTCTATAAAAACATGGCCTCGCTTCTTTGAAAACAAAATAACAAACCATCAAAAACCCAATTTTGTTCGATTTTTGTAAAATTTTCTCCTAATGTTTACTATTACATTTGATGAAATAACGATCAGCTGTTTGGATTAGTTCTCACTTCTAGCTGTCACTGATATGTTTACAGTAAAAGTTGTTTACAAATACCGCAACCATTTCCGATCAAGTTTTGTTAGCACATCCAAACCAAGTGAGATTAAAAACATTGTGCCTTACTTAACCGGTTTAATTAATCGCAAGTAGCTTACAAAAAAGGTTTCCACTCATTGACGGCGCTTCAAGGACAGTTGTGTAAAGTGCAAAGTAAAAAATCATAACTGCAGTGGGTGACTGGGTGATCGTGGATGTTGCTGCGATCTTGGAAGATCTTTCTGATTTTGCTGTGATCGTAACTGAGGTTTAACTTACAGATGTAGCTAAACTTGCTTTTCCAATGTGTCACTTTTGGTTTACTTACTTACATTTCGACAACGATATCGGTACTTTTCCTACTTAGGAACTAGGAAGTAAAACTACAAACGTCCAAAACCCCAGATTTGTGCGTTTTTTGTCACATTTCCTCCGAATGTTTGCTAGATGTACCAATTATCATTTCTACGTACAAACACATCACTATTTACAACTATAGTTGTTGCATTTCGTATTTCATATTGCTTATTTCTTATTAAATTTAATTGATGTCTTACTGTATAATTTTTGCGTTTTCTGTTAAGACTCAAAAATGTTAGTTTATGCTATGAAATGATAAAACATTATTGAAAGATTTTTTAGCAAACCATCATGAATTTGTTAAGCTTGGCGTTGTTAACGTATAAATGTTTGGGGACTGTGTGTTTATTTATATATTTGCCAACGGATATACACAAATTTTACAGTTTGATTAGGCCTAAAAACGACTATCATAACATTTGATGACACTATCAAAACTTTCAAATAATTATTTTGTTTGTAATTTGCTTTGGTTAAAGCGCAGTAGCATATCAATTCAATTCTGTATTTGTGTGTGTATGTCTGTTGGTAACGCATTAATGTCCTTATTTCTCAGTGTTTCTAGGAAAAGACAAGAGCACCTTAGTTTATGAAAATTTCAACCCGAATAAAGTGTGCAGTAGTGAGGTTGAGGTAGTATTTTAACTACTATTAACCAGTGTGAAAAGTAACTTTCAATTACAGGCCTACCTTAGGGCTATGCCTCATAGATCTATAAAGCAATTCCTTTTATCATTAAATATAAAATATGGACTAACACGATCGGGTGACATTTAATTGCGAAGCATTCGTTTTGGCTTTGGAACTGTCAGATTTGCGACGGTTTATATGTATGTATTTCCTATACAGTAATAGTTTTGCCAGCATATCTGGAAAAATGCACACTAAATATGCAAACCAACTCCTGTTCTGAATATAAATATAATATACTACAAGATTCCCGTACGTAGAACGGGCAAACAACTAGTTCAAAAATGATTTTCATTTCCCCCGGAAAATTCAAATTAACACGGAAATTTTAAGTGAACGTCACACTTAAATAATATTTTTTCTTTAATATTATGCTGAATCATTCAAAAAAGATTGTCATTTCCCCCCGAAAATTCAAATTAACACGGAAATTTGGAAAAACTATGGACATTTTTAAAATTTAAAAACACATTTAAGGCATCTAAATTGAGCGGAATTGTACGCTGGTTGTGAATATACGTATTCATTTTTTTCATGGAGTAAATATTAAACACGCTATGATAAAAAAAGTTGGCGAACCGGCAAGGATGATACCAGTTAACAAAAGAATGACGTCACTACCTTGAATATAAACATAGCTTGATTATTAAAATGAAAATATCATTTTCAATCAAAATAGAAACAGCAGCGCTCACTGATATGTTAAGGTTGTTTTTTTCAACCACAACCACAAAGTCAATGACACACAAATCAACATGAGTCAATTACGTAATTTGTTTTTCTTTAATATCCATAAGTTAGGCCTACTCCATCTGTATTAATATCTTAAAACGCATCTAATTATAAATTGATTGAGAACTTATCCAATTTAGGCAAAAAAAATATTGAATATGAAACAAAACTGTTCTAATCTAGGCCTAACCTAACTTAACCAAACTTGCTGCAAATTTCAAAATTACAGATAAGGCATGTGGGAAAGGCAGGTTTGACTTTATGTGGGTTTGTGGCTGCATTAAGTTCTTTGAAGGTGGTTAGATTGGGTAAGTTAAAGTGTAGGTTGTAGTGAACCGAGTTGTTTATTTGTTACATCCAGAATGGTTAAGCATTTCTGAAATTGTTATTTTGTTGTTTAACCCATTGTTTTAATAGGACAATTACGGTCTGGATGTAACATGAATTAACAAGTCGGTTCACTACAACCTACTTTACCTTCCTAATCTAACCTAGCTTCAAAACACTTTAACGCAGATACAAACCTGCATAAAGTCTGACATGCCTTCCCCACATGCCTAAATAGGATATCTAAAAGATAGGATTAAACGGATATTAAAACAGAAGGAGTATTGATCAGAAATAAAAACAAACTTAATTAAGTTAGCTTTAATGAAAATAGACAATCTTGACATAAGATTATTTTAACTTTTTCAATTATAACTTAGCGCATTTAATATTTAAGTTATCGCATGAGAAAAATAATTACATATTCACAATCAGTATAAAATTCTGCACAATTTAACTTATAGAGGGCTACCTTAAGTAACTTAAATTTGTTTTGAAATATAAAAAATGATCAATAATTTTTCCGGTTTACCGTGTTAGCCTAATTTGAATTTTTCGGGGAAAATGATAACCATTTTTGAATTTAGAACCTTATTTAGCATAATAACTTAATAAAGAAAAAAGTATAATTTTAGTTTGACTTCCGAGATCGATATTAATCCGAAAAGTAACTTAAGGGGTAGACTTCCGTATCTGTTGGCACAAACAACCGAACAAAAATATCGATCTATCAACCGAACGAAAATATTGATCGATATATCGAATGAAACAATTGAATAATCAATATTTTCATTGTGCCAACAGATAAATACGGAAGTCTACCCAACTTAAGCTGGGTTTTCCTAGGCGCGAAAGCTAAGCGCGGGAGAGGAACGCGGAGAGTAGACTCCTCTTGTCTTAGGTAATTTAATGTTATTGTTTTCCTAGAAGCAGGGCGGAACGCCAATCGCTTTCCCACCCTCTGTTCTCCTTTTCCGCGTCTAGTAAAACCTGGCTTTACAACAAAGTCATCTTTATGTAAGTAATATGAAGAAAATTTAGACTAGCCTACCAATCCTGTAGGCTATTATTAACTTATTCAATTGGGTAGGTACTATAACTTAATCTTGAGAATAGTAATATTCCATATTGAGAAAAAATCTTTGTTTAGGTACTTGATCTTGGTAGGCCTAAATTAAATAAGTTAATTAGGCAGAGCGGAACCTGAGGTTTGAATAATTTGTTTTTGCACGCAAGGCTTGACAAAAGAGTGATTTCATGACTAGAGATGTGACGTTAACAGTCAGTTTTTTAATAGAATTGTTGTTATTCCAGTAAAACATCTAAATTTTGAAATTGTAAATTCTGAACGTTACCTAGCACCCTAGTACCAGTACGTGGCCTCGCAGCCTATGCTTGCGAATGCTCATAGGCCTACAAATATACTTTACCGAGAGGAAGGAGAGTTGATGGATTAGTTGCCACGCTAGTTGTCATTTTTATTACTAAAATGTGTCACAAAACACAAAAGTAAGTCAACACTGTTCTGGTAACAGTAATAATTAACTAACTAGATCGATCACTAGATGCAAGTTCAAAGAAGTATTATTTGTATATTTGATTTTGCAGGTTAGCCGGTTTTTTTTAGCGTTTTCGTGTTGTGTTGGTTTTTTCCACATCATGTCAGCCACATCATGTGGCTTTTTTCCAGAGCATCATAGCTTATGGACTGAGACTTTGGGGTGCCGCTCCTGGAGTCGAGAGAGTCCTACTTCTCCAAAAAAAGGCTATACGAATAGTAGCAGGGGCCAAGCGCCTGGATCACTGTGAGCCTATCTTTAAAGCTGAATCCCTCATGACGGTTTTTAATCTGTTTATCTTCCAGACCCTCATCAAAACTAAGGAGGAGTTGGGCGCTCTCGAGCTCAGGAGCGACATCCACTCGTACAATACTAGAAGTAAACAGGATTTAAATGTACCTTTTGTTAGGCTTAAGAAATTACAAAGTAATTATGACATTGTAAGCCTTAAACTATTCAATGTGTTATCTTGTTCAGCCCGGAACCTTCCAAGCAACCATTTCAAAAGGGGCGTGGAACGTCTCCTCCTGGCCAACCCACTGTATAGTATTGACGATTTCTATAAACTAAAAAAAGATTATGTAAGTACTTTTTTTTTACTGATGTTTGCCGAGTGTGCTGTTTTGTTTTGTTTTTCATTCTTTGCATGGTGAGTTACAGGTCATATTGTGTATGCATTTCCTTTATTATATGATGTTGAAGGAATTTCTTTTTATTCATAGATCTCATGTATATTTTATAATGTATTTTATAATGTAGAATTTGACGTTTTCCAATGACTTGTATGTTGTAAGTTTTGCAGGAAATAAATTGATCTTATGTCTTATGTTTTCTTTTTGGTTTTGGTTGTTTATTTTTATCTTGTAATCGCTCGCTTGAAGAGTGCTAGATTAAGAGATTTTGCATGAAGCTGTGCAGTACGTGAGAGTGTTTAGCATTGTTTAATTCATGACACTTGTGCACGAAAACTTTTTATAAAATGTTGCATCTCGTTGAATGAATATCACATCACGTTATTTGCTATCAACTTTTTATTTTGAAATATTAATGATTTTGGTTGTGTTGCTAGCTTAGTAGTTAGCGTCTCGGACTTTGGTGCGGGAGGGACGGGTTCAATTCCGAGCACATCCTTAAATCATTTAATAAAATGAAATGATTTATTTGCCTTTGATCATGTACATTAAATGGGCATTGTCATATGATTAATACAATTAAAACAGATTGTCATACATCTACAGGGTGAATTAAAAGTCAAGACCCCCCCTCTAATATTTTTCTAAGTAAATATACAGAGATACCCTTTTGGTGGTCGTGCAATCTTAGCAGGAAGTTTCATTTTATGATTTTGAAATTTTTTAGTGTCCCCCCAAAACCAAAAGGGGAGATTTTGGGGGCAACTCAAAAATTTTAAATGTAAACCCCCCTTCAAGTGACACCTCATTGTAAAGTGTTTGCAAAAACTTAAAGAATGGTTAAAACCAGAGTTTCTATTTCATCTCTATCCAAAATGGTAGCCGGTTGTAACCGGTTATGCTGATGATGTGGCACTTTTTCTATTTGAATATACATGTTTATTGATGTAATCTTGGTTGAAGGTTATCTGTGACTTTGATAATAATTAAGGGCCTTGTATACCTCAAATTCAACATGTTGTGCACAAAGTTAAATTTACATGTGCTGATTTAATTTTTTCTAGTGATCATTAATTTAGAGTGGCGTTTTAAAGAAAATAAAGAAGATCGTTCCTCCAAGGCCACTTTTAACTCCAGGCTACGGCCTGGAAGAATTGGCAACGTAGTAAGTATGGTTGTTTAGCACCAGACGTCCTATAAGATAACATGTCAGACAGTTGACACCAGCTCATTAGTTCGCTTATTATTTATGTAAATTTACGCACATAAATTTATCAAAAGATTGAAAAAAAACATTATTAAAATATTTATTTTTTATTTTTCATTTTCATATTAATTTAGGATATCTTATAGCTTGGATAAGCCCATGTATAAAACATACTCCCTTAGTAGATATCTCATCCTTAATGAACAGCTGAAGCCAATTTTATTGTTATCTTAGTTCTGTCCGGTGCACTGTGGGAGGGTCGTGTTTTGTTTACAATTTTTTCTTGTTGTGTCAGTCATTAAAACCTCATTTAAACAATTAAAATTATATAATCACAAAAAATAACTCGTATCCATGTTAAATAACATGAGGCTAGTCTATGCTTATGGATCACACTTTTGTTAAGGGTCAGTGGAGCTCTGGGCAAACCCAAGAGCAGCGCTCCCCTTTTTCCTAGTGCTGGCGGGCGGTGGTTTGGGGCACGGCCGCCTTTAACTCCGCACCCCTAAACCACTAACGCCCCTGGGCATATGCTCAGTCTGCCCGTTTATAAAAGTGGGCCTGCCATCTCATAAGTTTACTTCTTATACTCCTTCGCTGAGTTTTATTTTATTGGCTTATAAATCTAAACCGAAGTGTGATTTCAGTAGTTACGATAAAAATCACTAGAATGCGCAAGCGTCAACATTTTTAGTTGTCTCGTTGTCTGTCTTGTGCTTGTGATGTCAGAAAACCAATGAAATGTATTGTATTGTTTTTGGGTTAGTTCGTTTTTAGTGGCGGCGGTCGTGTGTGCGTTTCGCGATTGTGAAGTTGTTTGTCTGTAAATATTCGTATTTACTGACTAAAAGTGTAGTGCTTTAATAGTTTTTAAAACTTCAAGCTTTGTGTTTGATGCTAAATTGGTATTCCTAACACTTATTATGTGACATTCTATCAGGTAAGACAGATGTTTTGTGTTGCTACATTTTGGTCATAACGCTTGGGCTTGCATTTTAAGAAAGCCTAAAGCTGTCAAATTAATGTTGCTGAAAAATATGTGTTAGACCTATGAATGTAATATTAACAAGGAAGTATGCACATATTTATATTATTATGTAGACAAGCACCAATATTTTCTTCTGAGAGGTTACTTTAAGTTAGCCTACCTAAGAATACTATTTTGATAGGTTTAACAAATTATAAAACTCAATAAAACAATTATTGAACAATGACATAAATCCTAGTCTATTGACCCTTTGCTAGCCTATTTTTGCTAGGTAGCCCAATTGTTGAAATCGGTAGATTTTACTCTACCTAAGTTGGGCTTAATTTCACTTTTATACAATCCTATTGATTCCTGGGTTTTAACTTAAATTAGTTTATAGGCTATGTTGTCTAGGTTTACGCTAACATAGCAATTGGGAAACATTTATAACTCCTGGTCAAAGTTTTGTTTTAGTAGGCCTTTAAGTTATGTCCATCTTCATTTGTTAACCTGGCTGCCACTTTACTTTACGTCCAACACTAATGAATGAAAATATCGATAGATATATCATTTGGTTAGTTAGGTAAGGTGAACCTAACCTAACTAACCAAATGATAGGGCCTATATCAAATGAAACAATCGAATAATCGATACGGTACTTTCATTCAAATGAGTGTACAGGATGTAAAGTAAAGTGCAGCCATTAACCTGACGCGCTGCGGCGGTTAGGTTAAGTTAGGTGGGCTTATCATAATAATCATAACTCATCTGGTATCGTTCGATTCATAAAGAAACGAGGAAAGTCCTACAAACATATTTATGATAACCCAACATAACCGCAGCAGTGCGCTGTAAAATAAGTGGCCTCCGTATAATAGGTACGAAAGTACCGTTCTCTGTTCTGTCCGTCGTTCTAAATATAAATTCTCTTTCATTAAGAATTTTTTTAAACATATAAATCACTGTAATCAGAAAATTTATTTGTGCAGTAACTGTAGCCGACCTACCTCAGATTCTTTTTTAAATAATACGAGCTGTTGGCCCGTCCTACGTACGGGAATCGAGTACCTAGTCCATTAAAACTGCATATAGTTATATCAATATTTCTATTCCTAATTGAAGCATAGTTTAAGCAGTTCAAAATTACAGTATTGTGAAGAAAAAGCTGCCAAGATGAATTAATTAAAACATGTAATCATTGTTATTTTCCCAACCTTTCCTCAAAAAGTCGAGTACAGGTAGTGAAATAATTTTCATAAGCTTTCTTTGTTAGACTTGTGAGCTTCGATTCGTACCTATACAGCAATGGTTATAGAATCTTACTGTACTTATTTCCTATAATCAATGACAAAATCACATAGTAAATAAACTAACCTCATAGTTGTATGGAATATTTTTATATTCAACCAGCTGTTAGTTAAAACAAATTATAGTGCACTAAAACAAACTTTAAGATTTTAAAGACTGCTCAAAAAAATAAATTAGAACATCTAGGTAGTAATTTACTATGTAGGCTATATTTAAATGATCTGTCATCCTCTTAACCGAATAAATAAACGTATCAATGATTATAGCATTACAGTACACATATTATAAATAAGTCATCCCTATGTGTATGTCATTTCATTTTTATCCAAATGCTGAATTTGTCTCGCAAACGCTGATTGTTTACAGCTGTTACGTTAAGCAAATGATATTGTAGACCAATACCAAAAGCTATTCTAGAACGTTGACGTTGGCTGCTAGACTTTAAAAAAATTAAATTTAGGTTATTTATAAAGAACTGAAACGTTAAACTAAAATTATGGCTTCGACATTCCCTAGTTCTCAAAATTATCTTTCTTTCAACACAAAAATCATGAAAATCCGTCAAGTGGTTGATTCAGAATCGTGAAATAAAAAAAACCCTGTCAGGTTTTAATATAGGCCTATAAGATGTTTTAAGCAACTAGGGGCTCTATAGGCTATGTTTAATCATATTTTGGTAGTCTAATGGATTTAAAATCTCTTCTTTCGCATATAGGCCTACTGTATTCTGAAGCCAATTGGCACTCGTTGAGAGTGCACTGCTTCTTCCACCATATAGCCCACCGATTTGATACTTTGTACCACACTTAAACAACTTTTTATAGGACCATTGTTATTCTCCATTGAAATGAATTAAACCCTCACATATATTAGGCTATGTGTTATTTGCACTTTAAAACATAGTTTCATTATTGATAGGTTTGAAGGATTCTAATAAGAGTGAAAGTGTAGCTGCCTGCTGCAGGTGGGACCTCCTATTGTCTCAGTTCCCATCTCATACTTTCACTGCTCTCCGTCTCACACAATTCAGACTCGGAAGTAAATGAATGCTTATTAATTGATTATCAGTTACCTACTCTTTTAGATGTGTGTTCAAACGTAGTGTCAAAATACGAGTATAAGACATTAAAGATGACAGGACATTGCACAGAGAATAAATAAAATACAGTCTTTCTATGTAGCATATAGCAACTACTAATTGTTAAACTAAGTACCGGTAGGGAAAATATTAATCGTACAAAGGTTGGTGTTTTGAGCTGGAGAAGATCTGCAATTCTGAAATAAAAATTCTAGACCTATTCCTGAAAGTCTTTTCTAATCAAATACAATTGGATACAAGAACCGATATAGGCCTATTCACTGGCTATCGATACCGGTTAC
This sequence comes from Macrosteles quadrilineatus, assembly GCF_028750875.1. Lineage (NCBI taxonomy): Eukaryota > Metazoa > Arthropoda > Insecta > Hemiptera > Cicadellidae > Macrosteles > Macrosteles quadrilineatus. The sequence continues at coordinate 29,327,039 of NW_026542598.1, forward strand.
ATGCCAATAATTAATCATCGACCATTTGGTGTATGCCTAGTGAGATAAAAATGTAGGATTAAAACTTCAAAAATATTTTTGTTTTTGAAATTAGTTGGTATTAACTAGGCTATTAAAAATAAACAACATTTTAGAACCATGCCAAAAAAGAATATCAAGAACACACAGACTTATTTATTGTAGAATAACAAGTTAACCCTAGTAAGTTTACAAAAAATTGAAATGTAAGAATATAAACAAGTTCTCCATAAAAGAATTTGGTTTGAAAATTATTCTGTGTAAGTAAATGTTAATTCATAAAAAGTAATGCTTGTAGATGAGTCGAGCTAAACTTAAACCACTAATTCACCAGCAGGACATAACTTATGTCTGTTACAATGCTTGTAGTGTACACTTGTCACAACCAGTTGATGATCATTTACAACCATTCATTGTCCTCTCTACTACCAAGTTTGTTATAAACAACACTGACTCTCTCATTTAAACACATGTCTGTTACAAGCTTGTAGTGTACGTACTTGTCACAACCAGTTGATGATGATTTACAACCATTCATTGTCCTCTCTACTACCAAGTTTGTTATAAACAACACTGACTCTCTCATTTAAACACATGTCTGTTACAATCTTGAAGTGTACGTACTTGTCACAACCAGTTGATGATCATTTACAACCATTCATTGTCCTCTCTACTACCAAGTTTGTTATAAACAACACTGACTCTCTCATTTAAACACATGTCTGTTACAATCTTGAAGTGTACGTACTTGTCACAACCAGTTGATGATCATTTACAACCATTCATTGTCCTCTCTACTACCATGTTTGTTATAAACAACACTGACTCTCTCATTTAAACACATGTCTGTTACAATCTTGAAGTGTACGTACTTGTCACAACCAGTTGATGATCATTTACAACCATTCATTGTCCTCTCTACTACCAAGTTTGTTATAAACAACTCTCACTCTCTCATTTAAACACATGTCTGTTACAAGCTTGTAGTGTACGTGTACTTGTCACAACCAGTTGATGATCATTTACAACCATTCATTGTCCTCTCTACTACCAAGTTTGTTATAAACAACACTCACTCTCTCATTTAAACACATGTCTGTTACAAGCTTGTAGTGTACGTACTTGTCACAACCAGTTGATGATCATTTACAACCATTCATTGTCTTCTCTACTACAAAGTTTGTTATAAACAACACTGACTCTCTCAAACACATGTCTGTTACAAGCTTGTGGTGTACACTTGTCACAACCAGTTGATGATCATTTACAACCATTCATTGTCCTCTCTACTACAAAGTTTGTTACAAACAACACTGACTCTGTTATTTAACCACATGTCTGTTACAATGCTTGTAGTGACGCTTGTAACAACGAGTCGACGATCATTTACAACCATTCATTGTCCTCTCTACTACCAAGTTTGTTATAAATAACACTGCCTCTCTAATGTAAGCAGTGCACAGACAGACAAATAGACTTAGCTCGTTTTATAGTATAGGATTGAAGTTGAGTGGTTACATTTGAATGGGAAAGGGGGATAGAAGGCTATAGTCTGTATGTTGGTGCCTTTTTCCTGTCCATCTAACTACCTCGGAATAAAGTTATTGGGCAGGTCCCTGTCCGGTCAGGGGACAGGTTGCACATACTGTAATAGGTAAGGTTAAGAGGAAAAGTTGAAGGTTTTATGGTGTAATGGTATGTCTTGGTCTTTAGTAATCATAAAATGATGTTTGCTTAAAGTCTGGTCTAGGGGCTAAAGCACGGGACATAGGTTCTGATGATACGGGTTCAAATTCCGTTAATAACCGATGGCTTTTATCTTTGATATAATTTCGTTACCGGTACTCATTAGTTTTGACCACCTTAATCTTTAGGTCCACCTATAAAAATACAGGTTTTCTCTGTATTGTAGATGATCTTTTTTTCTAAGATAATTAAACTGTGAAGCTAATTTTTCGTGGAAAATGGATGCAGGGTAGCTCAGTGGTTATAGTGCTCGTCTAGCAGATTCACCTCTATAAGACGAATTTCAAGGAGGGAAAACATTCATCAAATATTCTTAATAAAGAGGTTCTTATAGAGGTTTGACTGAGGAAGGTAAGAGGGATGTGGGCGTTTCATGTTGGGACAAGCTTCTGTTTGTTTTGAAACTACGTTCTATGGAGGTTAAGATCATGTAAAATTTGTCTTATTGAGGTCGCATTCGTCTTGTACGGGATTTGTCCTCAGAATATTCGTTGTATAGAGGTCTCAGCCTTAGCTCATGCCACAAACAAAATCGTCTTATGTAGGTCTTAACCTAATTACTACCATTACTACGTTGTATAGAAGGGTTTTTAGCATTAACTCGATGAAAGTTCAAGGGATAAAAAAAAATCGTCTTATTACTTATTGAGGAATTTTTTTTTACCGAGGTACGTACTAAGGAGGTTTGACTAATCAAGAAATCAAAAGGTCGCTGGTTCAATCTTGATAAAAGTGTGTAGCTTTTTGATGGTTCGAAACTGAACCCAGCTGTCATTGATAATAATTATTGGGCTTTTAATAAATGGTCATGACTAATGAAACAGCTGGTCTTAGTCAGTAACAAAGTTACACAAGGCATCACACACCATTCTATACTCATTCATCACACATATTTGAGTTGAAATACACACCTAGGTGGCCTCCTCATCTCCAATTGATAATGTATGACGCTTTTATTTCACTAATCTCACATCTTCTAATTTTCAAATTCCTGCTGTTAACTATTCTCAAACCTCTCCTAATGTGTCAGTTTGTCCCCCACGTGGTATGTTTACACTTGAGGGTCAGCCAGTCACGAGTCGCGGGAGTCTGCAGAGTGTGTGGGAATGTTGAACTGCCCGGGGGCTCGCCAACGCAACATAACGGCCCTATGTATTCCCACTACTCGTACCCTCCGTCCATATTTTACTCGAAACATTCTTGCAATGCATACATAATCATTTGTGACTTGGAAAATCTTCTGAACAATATTTGAGCTTACATGGCTTTTGACAGTGTTTTTGAAATAGCGCCATCCTCGTCCGAGAAAATTGCCCTTTTATTACCGTTTGCATCTTTTTACATAAAAGTATAGACTAAGACAGGCTATGAACCACTAGGTCACGGTGTTATCAAAAATCATAAAGGAATTGGCGGTTGGTAGGATTTGAATGTTGAGCGTCCAGGACAGATGTACAACCCTCTTGACACGCCGAAACCACCCTGTTGATATCGGAGAAATCAGTGGACGACCTGTATGACAAGGATTGTACTGAAAATCGTCAAAAACTGTAGACCATGGAAATGTGTGTCAATCAAAGTAAATTGGATTTTGAATACAGTAGTGAATAATTGCTCTGTTATCAAATTTCTTTATACGGAAATTTGTTCCCGTTTGATTTTTTAGTAACCATTAACAAAGGCCTCTATATTTACACATTCGCTCTTACATTTTAAATTGTTGTTTACGTTTGGAGATTTTTGTCTCCGAAAATTCAAAGTAACTTCTATACCTAAGATGATTTCAAACGTCTCCTAAATAAAAGAACTTTCTTTGAAATAAGAACAAAGGGAGTAAAGAAAACTTTCGTAAGGAGGGGATGAGGGACAGAGAAATAATACTCGAATTTAAATACAGTAGGCATAAATCGTGTGCTCCCACTATCTCCGCGTTCCGCTATCTCCGAACCCAAATCTGTCCCGATATCTCCGAATTTTTGAGTGACCCTTATAATCCAGTCACTGACTGCGTTGTTAGCTGTCATTGCATCCACGGCTGCGAAGCCCCGTGGATGGAAGATTTGATGAAAATTTAACCCGTGGGTTAGGTTAGGTTAGGTCAAGTCAGGTTAGGTTAGGTTAGGTTAGGTTAAGTTAAGTTAAGTTAAATTAAGGTAGGTTAGGTTAAGTTTGAACGGAAAGTCTTAACGCAGGAAGTAACCGAGGATTATAGGGGTCACTCTGAAATTCGGAGATAGCGGTACACGGAGATAGCGGGACGCGGAGATAGCGGGAGGTAACCGGCATAAATACGAAACTGGTGCAGGAACTTAAATATCCACATTTTTTACTATTTTACTATTTTTTACTAGATGTTTTGTTAATGATGTTTCTATTGTTTAGTGTTTAATGCGATCAATATGGATATTTCTTTTTACATTTTTATTGAAAGATTGATTTCTTTGTACGTATTCTGGTCGTTATATCAACAATTCTACTGTATCATACAAAATCAATGTACAGCTCTCATTAATTTTAATGTTTGCTCAAATTCCCAGCACGAGAGTATAAAGTAATTTTAGTGGACGTAGTTTAATAGAAACATCGGCAATTCCCAAAACAGAAGCAATCGCAAACTCGTTGTCAATATGGCGATGTGGCCAGTGGTTACAAACCGCAGTTTGATCCTACACATTTCTAATTTATTGTAATTGTTCTTAGTAATTGCTATGTGTTCAATTAATTGTATTGTTGTTGTATCGATTCGAAATAAGGATTTTCGCAATTTGTTGAAACTATGCAGCAAAATAATCAATATTGTAGGTTTTCACGTGTTCTTGAAATAACAACGCTCAGAGACTTATTTATTCTATGCTTATACCACCGACTTAGAATACCGTACGGTACTATAAAGTAGTCGAGCATCTATATGGATCAGGTATATAGGCCTAGGCAATATTATTGAAATACTGTATCAACATAGATGGGTAAAATCATCTATTTTTGGCCTTTATTGTTTCCTACTGCGATAATAGATGACCTTAAATATGCTATGGTTTACCAAAGTTGGCCTTTCAAATTGACTTTATTAAAACGTTTCTTTGTTTAAAAACATTTGGGTCTGATGATGATTGGAGTGTCCGATCTAAATCGACCACCACTTACTTTTATATATGATTACGTTTTTGCCGTCTTGTGAGTTATCAGTTTAAATGTAAATTTGTTTACAGAGTGTTATTAAAGACGTATTTAATTCAGTTTATATTTTGACAGAAATTTGCAATTTGCAATAGCACACTTTGGCTGGTTGACTATAAAATCAAGTATCTCTATAAGCAAATGTTGTTTTTGCCAAACAAACATAGACAGGAGAGTAGTCCTTCACCACTAGGTCACGTGCAGCCGTGAGTCACGCCAATGGTCGATACCGCTCTACTGTACCGCCTTATATAGTATGTACTGTTGTGAGATCTATTGGGTCACCGTCAAAGCTCCCCGACAATAATCATGTTACAGTTGTGCGCTATCTCGCCAACCCTCCCCGCCGTCACAGTGAGATTACGTCAATCCATCACTACGGTGGTTTGACTCATGTGATCCCGTCAAACCTCCCCGCCGTCACAGTGAGACTACGTCAATCCATCTCTACGGTGGTTTGACTCATGTGACCCGTCAAACCTCCCCGTCGTCACAGTACCACTACTGTACGTTAATCCACCACGACGGTGGTTTGACTTGTGTGATCCCGGCAAACCTCCCCGTCGTTACAGTACCACTACCGTCAATCCATCACTACGGTGGTTTGACTAATGTGATCCCGTCAAACCTCCGCGCCGTCACAGTGAGACTACGTCAATCCATCTCTACGGTGGTTTGACTTATGTGACCCGTCAAACCTCCCCGTCGTCACAGTACCACTACGTTAATCCACCACGACGGTGGTTTTACTTATGTGATCCCGTCAAACCTCCCCGTCGTCACAGTGAGACTACTTCAATCCATCACGACAGTGGTTTGGCTTGTGTGATCCCGTCAAACCTCCCCGCCGTCACAGTGAGACTACTTCAATCCATCACTACGGTGGTTTGACTTATGTGACCCGTCAAACCTCCCCGTCGTCTCAGTACCACTACGTTAATCCACCACGACGGTGGTTTGACTTGTGTGATCCCGGCAAACCTCCCCGTCGTTACAGTACCACTACGTTAATCCACCACGACGGCGGTTTGACTTATGTGATCCCGTCAAACCTCCCCGTCGTCACAGTACCACTACGTCAATCCACCACGACGGTGGTTTAACCTATAAACCTAACATAGCCTATTATAGGTAATCCCGTAAAATAAAGTATATTAGGTATTATATTATATAATATATTCACATAGAAATGCAGTGCTTACCGAAAGCAAAAGACCCATTGTGTCATCTTTTAGCCGTGTAATAGCTCTACCCTAGTGAATGATAAGGCTCTATATCTGTCCTGAAAGTAATGGAGGAATAGTTCTTAATTTTTCTCTCAGGGAACCTTTTACCGATCGAAGCCATCTCGCGTAAGTGTTATTTCCTCCTAGAAGGGTGGTGGGATTAGTCACGCTACCTTATTTACCGCCTACGACCCTTACTCCTTCTCTGATGAAACTATAGAGATACGGGCTTCGATTGATTAAAGTAAAACATTCTGTTAATTAATTGATTAAAACCACTGTGTGGAGTACTAAAAAATTTTAGTTGGAGATTACTAACATTTTTCTGTGTTATCGAATCAGAATCTCATTTACTAGTGGTTTATGAACATCTTGTAAAAAGTGAGGTACAGTATTTTGAATATCTTTCTTTCGGTCATAACAATTACTATTACTTGCATATCGAAATTTCCGATAAATTTCTGTAAAATTATTTTACAACACAACTTGATATAGTCTAAAGTTTGATTAAAAGGGGTAATCTTACTGTGGCATTACTGTGTCTTTTAAATACGTTAGAGTACTTACCGTACTGTATTTAAACATTGACTACTGAATAACTCTGTAAAAAAAATCAGAATTTGTATGAATCCATGTTATATTTACCGCTAAGAATTTAAACTACACTATAAATAAGAACAGTACATTAAAATCTCTGCTTTATAAATTTGATGTTGATTTAGGCACAAAATTTTCCCCTGATAATTATTATAAACATTTCTCTAACCACTTGGCAAATTTCCCTGTGGGGAAGTTGCTATCACCGTATTACAGCTATGATTTCTTTTATATTTCAAGATTATGATGGAATTTTAACCAAACGTGCCAACAATATTTGTATGATTCGCGACGATGTATTTCAATCTCCGAACATTTCCAGATGTCGGACCCACGATTGTTGATTGGGTACAAGAGATAGGTATGGGAAAGGTGTAATAACCGGAAGTGGAGGATGTTTCCCCGTTAGTTTCCTGCGGTTGTCCACGCGCCCAACCACACAATTATGTATATTACTTTCTTACACAACAGGTTGGATTCTCAATATAGTAATTACTATTTTTGGAAGTAGAATTAATTGATTTTTTTAGAAAAAAGTTATTTTAAACAAATTCCTTTAGATAAGGTAGCTATTATTGTAGTCTTTGTAAGAGTGTGACGACATAGGTCTGAAACTATCACTAAATTCTATATAATATAGCAACATTTTATACGTTGTCGAGTTGAGATGGTAGTATTTGAGATGGTGTAGTAGAAGTATAATGGCTGTTAATCCTACAGGTGTATATATTTACTCTAGAAACTATACAAACTTTACAAGAACATACTGTACATACTACATACTACTAGGCCCTACGTCTGTCAATGAATACGAAAAAAAAATATAGCTGGTCCTATGTTGTTTCCTCCTTGGTTTATTGCATGTTTTTCAAAGTTGGTGGCATTTATTACGATTTTTGTAAGGAAAGGTCTACCACTGTTCTCTTAACTGATATATTTGGGCGAAGGGTACTGTACTGTAGTAACACCCTACTGTCTTCACTTTACTAATACAGTATATACTTGGTTTAAACTAAAAGAACGCCTGAGATGGTCATACAGTAAAAGGAAGTTGGACATCATACAAGAGCCTACCACAAGCCAAGTACTGCAGAATATAATTTTAGGTTAGACAGGAAGAGAAGATAAGAATAAATAACAGTGAATCTCTTTCACAACTTGACAGAATGAATTGCTAATAGATAGCAATTAGCAAAATTGAAAGCATAATTAAAAAGAATCCCACTTATTAACACAGTCTTAGTTTTAGTTTGACATTAGATTCAACCACTGAGTAGGCGAGTGGTCGTAGTGCTTGCCTTCAAATCTGAAGTTCCCTAGTTCGATTCCAAGCGAGGTCACTACCAGATTCAGATGTCATTTGATCATCTATCAATGATGCTGTCGATGACAAGATCAGGGTTTTAACCGTGCCGTTACACAAAACGTATAAAAATGCCACTGGATCAACACTAAAATATACATATTGTTTAGCCTTCTGAATTGATATGAAGTACACGTGGACCGCTGTGGATTGTTAGAGACCTACTTCCGACGGAGCCTAGCAGCCAAGTAATCATCCATCGCGTAGTGACTGGTAATAATAAATCACCGTCTACTGTCTAGCCGCTATCGCATGAATAATCTACGGAAAGTGCACAGTCATGCGTCGGCTCGGAGTTTTCATTCACAGTGTTACAACAATAACCGCATGACATAATCATATTAGATCTGTCTTGCCGCGCCGTGTTGCGAGGAGTCATCGTCTTTGGGAACCACGTGTGGGTGTGGTAGTGAATCTGGCACGAACAACCGAATGAAAATTTCGATCGATGAATCGATTATTCGATACCTATGTCGTTTGGTTAGTTATGTTAAGTTAACTAACCAATCTAGCTAACCGAACTAACCAAACGATATATCGAATGAAACAATCGAATAATCGATATTTTAATTCGGTCGTTTGTACCAACAGATACGGAAGTCCTCTGTTAATAGTACACTTAACGTATTAATTCAACACAGTTTATCTTGGCATGTGATGCAGAAGGGGGTTATGTTTACAAATACTTTGTTTTTAGCGAATTTCCACATAGAAAGTAGAATTTCCCCTTAGAACTGCAGTAGTCATTGAGAAATAGTTGACTATTACAACGTTTCAGTCTCATTCGGCAAACTGTTCTAGTTTTCTTAGTGTTTGTAGGCCCATTTTTAATTTGGTAAATACAAGAGCCTACCACAAGCCAAGTACTGCAGAATATAATTTTAGGTTAGACAGGAAGAGAAGATAAGAATAAATAACAGTGAATCTCTTTCACAACTTGACAGAATGAATTGCTAATAGATAGCAATTAGCAAAATTGAAAGCATAATTAAAAAGAATCCCACTTATTAACACAGTCTTAGTTTTAGTTTGACATTAGATTCAACCACTGAGTAGGCGAGTGGTCGTAGTGCTTGCCTTCAAATCTGAAGTTCCCTAGTTCGATTCCAAGCGAGGTCACTACCAGATTCAGATGTCATTTGATCATCTATCAATGATGCTGTCGATGACAAGATCAGGGTTTTAACCGTGCCGTTACACAAAACGTATAAAAATGCCACTGGATCAACACTAAAATATACATATTGTTTAGCCTTCTGAATTGATATGAAGTACACGTGGACCGCTGTGGATTGTTAGAGACCTACTTCCGACGGAGCCTAGCAGCCAAGTAATCATCCATCGCGTAGTGACTGGTAATAATAAATCACCGTCTACTGTCTAGCCGCTATCGCATGAATAATCTACGGAAAGTGCACAGTCATGCGTCGGCTCGGAGTTTTCATTCACAGTGTTACAACAATAACCGCATGACATAATCATATTAGATCTGTCTTGCCGCGCCGTGTTGCGAGGAGTCATCGTCTTTGGGAACCACGTGTGGGTGTGGTAGTGAATCTGGCACGAACAACCGAATGAAAATTTCGATCGATGAATCGATTATTCGATACCTATGTCGTTTGGTTAGTTATGTTAAGTTAACTAACCAATCTAGCTAACCGAACTAACCAAACGATATATCGAATGAAACAATCGAATAATCGATATTTTAATTCGGTCGTTTGTACCAACAGATACGGAAGTCCTCTGTTAATAGTACACTTAACGTATTAATTCAACACAGTTTATCTTGGCATGTGATGCAGAAGGGGGTTATGTTTACAAATACTTTGTTTTTAGCGAATTTCCACATAGAAAGTAGAATTTCCCCTTAGAACTGCAGTAGTCATTGAGAAATAGTTGACTATTACAACGTTTCAGTCTCATTCGGCAAACTGTTCTAGTTTTCTTAGTGTTTGTAGGCCCATTTTTAATTTGGTAAATTAATTTTGATTCCATCCTCTGCTATTAACATTCGATTGAAGACACCCTTTCCCAACCCCGTAGAGCAAACCTAAGTAATCTTTAAATTTTATGTTATTTACATGCGGAATAAATGTGACTCGTTTTAGACATTTCTTTGTAAAAATTAATTCGCCTAGTCTGCTGGTTTGCTGTGGTGGGGTTATTTTTGGTTTTTTTCAGACTGTACACAATCTAATTTGGACGAAGTCATAATTTCGCCAAATACTGTACACCTGTACAACATTACTGTTCTATCCTCATGTATCATATGAAAATTGTATCCACAACGAATTTTGATGTATATTTAATATACGCACAAGGATCGTTTAAAATAGTTAATTTATATTAAACTTGGTATGAACAATGCTACGTTGCATGTCTCATTTAACGATATTGCCATTTAGGGAACAGTTTTGGCTTCTGTATGTTTGAGATAAGAAACCCGCAAACTTATTTTAAAACGCCCGAAGGGCTCGGGTTAATATACTGAGTTTAGTTTTTTTACACAAATTCTAATCCAAACCCTTTAGGCTTGTTTAGTTTTAACAGTCTTTTTAGCAGCGTTTTTCTGCTAAACAGTTATATGGTTACAAATGTCCAATTACGTAATATTCAATGTAATGTGATCTTTCCTGCAACTTATTCTATTTATTTTCCTAATCAATCAGACCTAGTACTCGTTAAACAATGTAATTTTAATGGGAAACAATCTGACTTGTTTAAGAAAATATTTTAATTTTTACCTAACTTGGTTTACTTGTTGTTGTTGTTGGTTTACTTGTTTTTCTATACTTTGAATATCCTTACATAAGAAGACTATTATTTTCAAAGGGTTTGTGAAGTGTGGTGTGCTGTAGCCGCGGACAGCTGTGTGCCCAAAAATAACCCATGAGGATCCCCGTCTAGGCCCTAGTCTACCACTGTTGCCGGGTACAGACTACACTGTTGTGTTATAGACTGTAGCTACAACAACAAACATTCGTGGTGCGTTGAACTTATGTTTACAGTCTCGTCTACAGCGGGCGACGAAGTACATTGTGTAAGCATTGTTCGATGAAACACGAGTGCTGTTCATAAAACGGTACAAATATGCCAACGAAAATATAGATATTCGATTGAAATACCTCAATTATCGATTGTTTGCATGGTAATCAGATGGATCTGGTGCGATGTCAAGTTTGTAGCTTTTTGGTGGTTTGAAACTGGGCTGTGTTTCATTGGGATTTTTTATGGTCCTGGTTGAATCTGGTATCATGCAGAAATAAAGCTGCATTAACACTGAATGTTTCTGAAAGCCAGTCTGACCAACTCCCGAGTGTATTTCGTTGTAACATACAAGAGCCAATGTAACAAGTTTTCATGTTAGACCAAATAGTTATTTTCTCCTACATGGTGTATTGAAGAAGGATTGTTTTCGTTAAAAAAATAAGAGTTTGAGTTTTGGGTGGAAAAGCCATTTTGGGTCCCCTGAATCCAAAAAACTGCTTTTTAAGTGACGTCTGTGTGTGGGGGGAGGTTGTGTACAGACAACCGCCGTGGTCTTTAATTTGAAGACATTTTGTGTGTTTTTTGGGTACCGGTACTGACCCACAGCATCTCCAGTATTTTAATTTTTTTTTGGATAATTTTGATTTGCAATGGCGATTTTTCCATTAAAACAATAACAATAGAAAATCGGCTCCAACGATTTTGATTAAAATTTAGCATGCTACAGTCCTTTTAACTTACTGACGCTGTCAATATCATTGTTCAAAAGTTATTGAAATGTTTGTGACTTTAAATCTATAGTTAATCCCACCGACCCAATATAATAAGGGTTGTTGACAAGGTAATGGGAGAAAGTATGTATCAGTTTGTTGCGTCTGTGTTTCATCAGATAGATTTCTTTCGTTTCAACCTTAACCATAAACTCTAATTTGATTTAGAGAAGATAAAACCAGGCTATAAATGTTATTACGTTGGATACAGTATGTATCGATACCTCGTGTTTTATGTTCAAACACATTTTACACAAACCTTTTACCGTTTGTTGGTCCTATATTTCAACAAGCGTTTAGTAAATTTCCCATATAGGCCTAGGAAATAAGCTATTTCCGTAGGTCTCATAGTTAAGACCTGGAAATGGGACCGATTTACTTTTTCGATTTGATGTTACCAGAGAAAAACACATACCCGATTTCGATGAAATTCGTTACAGACGTGCAAAACCTACGTTTATTTGAACGATTTCACGAACCAGCATGATTTGACTAGAGAACGGTAAATGGGGTAAAAATTTGGGTTTTCATTATTGACCCTAAAAATTAAATTACCCAATTTATCTCAAAAATATTTTGAAGAGCATAGTAAACAAATAATTTAGTATATTGAAGTGTTTTTGTACGGTTGGTTACGGAGAAAATTTAAAATATATAAATCTAAAATTCCCATGTTAATTATATATAGAATAGGTAAACTGTTATAATTTGCGTGTTTATCGATATACATTTGAACAAACTTGGCAAATATATTTATTTAATACTAAGCTATTAATATTTTACCAAAACACACTTTTATACCCTCCATGAAGCAGCAAACATAGGTACTCATTAAACCTAATCTTAATTAAATAGAAAGTCAAAATCAAATCAGGAAAATGGGAATTCGCTTATACTGTTGTGGTTTGCTGCGGTGGGATGTTTTGTATTGGTTTAGTCAAAATAAAATTCTCTAAAACTGCATACATATTATTGTTGATAATTCTGAATACAAATGTCTATTAAATGAATAGTTTGCATAGTTTACAAATGCTGCATTAAAACTCAACACTAGGTTGCGAAAAACAAGTTTACAGAATTATTTTCTTACGAGTCATGCAGTTTGTATGAATATAAACGGTCAGTTTTACCATTGACTATACACTCTCTATACCAGGTGTATAGTTAATGGTTTTACTTCGCTCTAATAGGCTTATGTGAGATTGAAGTTTTAAATCTGCCCAAAGTATTACAAAGGAAGCTTTCAACGTTGAAATATTACACAACGTCCAGACGTGACTGGAGCTTTCAACATTCAACGTCAAGTTGAGCGGAATATTCGTTGTCTGGACAGATGTTAACCATCGTGCAGATTTTGTGATTTGTATGCAACATGTGGCTTTATAGCAGTTGTGTTGAAGCTTTACGTCTTATTTATCACATTTTTGTTCAAACCTTGGTTGAAACTTACTTGTGTACTGCAATAAAAATTGTCTTGGCCTAGTCATCAACTATGGAGGTTGCTTTTCAATAATTTCAATAGCTGAGTGGTTATAGTGCTCGCTAGTAATTAAAAGGTCGCTGGTTCGATCCTGAGAAAAGAGTGTAGCTTTTTGATGGTTTGAAACTGAACCCGGTTGTCCTTGATTATGGGAATTCAATAAAAATGGTCCTGAACGAAACAGCTGATCGTGGTCAGTTACAAAGCTACAAAGATCATCACACTTCGTTCTACGCTCATCCCTCACTCATATTTGGGTTAAAAGTACGCACCTAGGTTGCGTCTCCATCTCAAATCGTTAAAAAAACCAATCGGGGTTGATAACGAACAAGGATGCCATTTGTCACCTGGGTATCAATAGTTAATAATGTATCTAAAAAATTTCAATATTGGATGGTAACCAGACAGGATATTTTCTTAGACCGTTTCCTTAGGCACAGAAAAAACCGAATAGATTAAGTTTCCTCAAATTGCATAGTTATACATTTTGTTTTTGTCGACCTTTCGTAGATAGCATAATACATTGGTAGCTCAGGAATGGAATCCGGTCCAGAACTGATCTATCTTCCCAGACGTCTTCAGTTTATCAGGTTTTATTTTTTGGAACCCTTAATCAGGAGAGTATTCATACTCCTCAAATTATTGTTGTATTCTACAGAGACATTAGAGTTTGAGGTATTTTGAAATCAGTGTAGGTATTTCAATAGATTAATAACTAAACTACGTCATAGCTTCCGGGAGCTATGATTATGCACGAAATGGTGTTTTTTACATTATTTACAGTTGATCATATAACTGTTTATTTAGTCATTTGTACTTTCTTTCACGTCACGTTACGCCCACTACAACTGATTTTGAGAAATAATATCGAAAATGAATCTTTGTGTATACCAATTAGGTTATTGGACATTTGTTCATGATGTAGACTTGACTTGGTCGAAGTCTAACATGTTACGACGGCCAGTCTCTAGAGGGATCAGAGAGATTAATGCAGAGAGGCTGTCAGCCTCAGAGCTGGAGGTGATCAAACAGATAATGTACCTTAGTGTCCTCGCTACAAGACATCTCTCTCTCTCTCTCTCTGCCCGTCCTCTCCATCTCCATCTCCCTCTTTCTAGAGAGGTTGACTCGTGTTGGCCCCAAGTCCAATAAAATAACACATGTCTTCCTTCCTTGAATCAACGTGGCACTACGGACTTTTTAAATTCTCGGAAAGAGTTGCCAAAAAACTTTCCCGTGACCGATTTACTTTTTCATTTCGATGTACCCAGAGGCAAAAACAAAACTCGTTCAAATTGTTATATAAATAATATATGTGTATGTGTGTGTGTGTCCGTGAACACGATAATTCGAGTAATTCTGGGGCGATTAAATTTGGCATGAATGAGTAATAAAAAGTTGCGTTTTGTGGTTTTAAACATTTTCAAATATTTGTGTTTTCAAATTTTTGCCCTTAAACCATGGAAATGCCCAATTTTCATTGCAGCTATCGGGTAGAGCCATTGACTATTGCTTATGAAAGCAAACAATTATTTATATTGAGGCGTTATTGTACGTAAAAAGGTTATGGAGAAAACTAAAAAAAGTTATACATTAAAACTCCCATTCCATTCTTGTGAGGAAAAAGAAAATTTCAATTTGCTTGTTCATAGGTATATTTTGATCACATTTCGGAAATTTATAATTTCAACCTATACCATCAACATTTGACCAAAACACTTACTCCCATTTCTGTAGCAGCAAACATAAGTTCTCGTTAAATGTGATGTTATTTAAATTGAGAATGAATCAGACAAGTTTAAGAAAATATTTTTATTAAAAGCCATTCAGACACATGGAAATTCGCTTAATCTGCAGGTTTGCTGCGGTGGGGGATCCATTTTTACACCGAAATCTGATCAACAACAAAATATTACCTTTGACAAAAATGTAAGCTAGTATTTCACAAACCGCATGAAGTATGATGGCCTCGGCTTGAGCCACATGTAGGGGAGCTCCATAATGACTATAACACCCTCTGCCCTCTCTGTACGGGGAGTTTACCCCTCAACTGCGCTGATCAATACAATATTTGGGAAACAATTGGATTGATTTTGGGCCCTAACGACTTAGAGGGTTACTTACCATTAAATTTATACAGAAGTATTTTTATATTTGACGTGTGAAAACTGATATTGTTGTTAGTGTTGATTTTAACTGGATTTAATGCGTAATTTGCTATGTCAAGTCAATTGATTAGTACAAATTGTCGAGTCAAGTAGGCTTAATTTACATTGGCCAATTCGTCATTAACAGATTTTTAAATAGTTTTCCGGCACATGGGGGTGGCGGCTTGTGTAAATGTTATGAGTGGTGGGACTTAGGACCGGGTTCAAATCCCGCCTATCACCAATTTTTGATACGTTACAATTTTAACCTGGTGGCTTAGAAGGTGGTGATACTTGTGTCAACTATCAATGTCGATCCGATTACAATAATATTTCCCAATCACTTGTGGAATTTTTGAAAATATGATTCAACACGCTTCTTGTAGTTCATTAAACTTGAGCATTATTCATAGTTAGCTGGGTAAATATGGCCCCCGGAAATCAAAGTTTGGTGAGATAATCTTTGTATTGCGAAATCGAAAGTTTTGGCCAACTTTAGCCTCGGCTGTTACAGAATTTCCGTCTGTTTTTCCGCCTGTTTGAATCTAA
The DNA here is from genome assembly GCF_028750875.1 of Macrosteles quadrilineatus. Classification (NCBI taxonomy): domain Eukaryota; kingdom Metazoa; phylum Arthropoda; class Insecta; order Hemiptera; family Cicadellidae; genus Macrosteles; species Macrosteles quadrilineatus. The sequence continues at coordinate 29,343,103 of NW_026542598.1, forward strand.
TCAGTTGAGTGGACGCTTAACCGATTGTTTTAGTTGTTTGTGAAAGCTTTTTTCGATGTGAAAGAAAGCTATTTGGTTAATTTTTTGGGGTTTGCAATTTTGTAAGATGAAAAATATTCCGTATCATACTCCGAATAACCACTCTCAATATCATAGTTAAACAACAACAAAAAAAGTGTAGAATTAAGGAAGTACTGGTTGCAAATGACATACCTTGAACTTTTTCAAAGCATTTCTTTAAATAATTAAACTCGATCAATTGCATCGCATTTTAAAAAGGTTTAATTTTAAGTAAATAAAGTAGTTTAAATGGAGTACTTGGTTAGCGTAAACAAAAAGTAATAACCATATAAGGAAACGGAGTTCTGGATATAATTTATTCATGAAAAACTGAGGCGTTGTCATATTTGCCTAAACTCGATTTAAATATATTTCTGTTTTCAAATTCAATTTTTGTAACTGCTTACAAACTACTTCAGACCAAAAAATACTACAAATAGCAAAATGGATGCAAAATAACTAACATTTGTAAAATAAATTTTAGTGTTTTTAGAAGAGCATTCGAATAAAATGTTTACTATGATAAAGAAACCCCTTGTTTTAAACTAACAAACGCCTTATCGCGTGTATATTGAAGTCGTCACTGTGCGTGATTCAATTAATTAACTTGATATCACGGACGATTAAACATTAGAAATGACCAAATAAATGTTAACAAAAAAACCATCTTATTTATTGTATTCATCAAAACAACACACTAAACTATTTACTGTTTTTAACAAAACAATTTAAAAACATATGACTGTTTTTATAATAGTATAGATTAAACAGTCTTTTGGCAAACTTGTATGGAAATATATTGAGGGGTTTTCTTTATAGATGACTAGCTGGCCCGACAGACGTCGTCCTGTCCTATTGTGGTTTTATGTCACATGCTCGTTCATTTTCAAGATGAGCTCGTTCGCATGGCTCAATCACGTCCTGGTTGAAGTTCGTTCGCTACGCTCACTCACCTTTAGGTTGGAGCTCGTTCACTGCGCTCACTTTCCTTCAGGTTAGCTCGTTCGCTACGCTAACTCGCCTCCAGGTTGAAGTTCGTTCGCTACGCTCACTCACCTTTTGGTTGCAAATTAGCTGTTCTCATAAATTAAAAATAAATATAGTGCTGCACCCTGTTGGTAAACCTATTAACTTTTTAATGCTATTGAACATCACAGAATCAAATTGTTTAGTTGCACCAGCTGTTAAGATTCTTTAATTCCATTTAAATATGAGTACTCATAAGGTAACATGGGAAACTCCAGAGCCACTGGGGCGGAGCCCTATTGACGGATCTGCACCAAACTTCACACAAACCATCCTTGAATAATACTTAATAATGCCTGAAAGTTTCATTACAATCTGTCGAGCGGTTTTGGAGTCCATAAAGGACAAACATACAAATATACAAACATACAAATATACAAACATACATTGGATTTTATATATATAGATTAATCATCGTACGTCAATAGGTTATTTTTTCTTCAATTTTGTTATTTATTAATTCGATTAATTAAATAAAGGAAGGCACTTTGTTGTTTAATATGTTTTCATATTTACAATAACTTTCTTATCCAACTCAAACTTTTTTGACCATGAAGATTTGATGTTATGCCCACTGACAATTTAATACATTTTGTAATATGTCCTTGAAAATAAATGTGGTGATTTAATTTCATAACACTTATTTTGAAGATAGCTTTTCGACAAGGATATTGGTTCGTCATCAAACTGGTGTGTCTAAACTTTATTAAAGTGTGTACAAAGCAATAGGATATTTATTACCTCAGAATGTTACACAGTTCAGTTAAGAAACCACTGTGTCATACGGGGCAAGTGCGTTTTCTTGTCGCGAACCTGGTTTAACTCGTGTCTGTCTAATACCTTTGTTTTTTTTCTTTCTAAGAAAAAGCTTTGCTCACTTTTTCGTGATCTTTCTGGGTAGTATTTTATGGAAGTTATGTTTAGAAAATCTGCATTCGGTGGTTTTTGCTAACAAAAATGTACTATATCTTATCTATCTATTTATATATTTCATTACGTAAGCGAATCGGTCCCCAAAAAATATCTCGAGCTTGGAAAAAGGTAGCATGGCTGTTGATGATTAATTTGAAAGCGGTCCAAAGGACGGCGGGAAGGATATCAGACGTGTTAAAAATTACCCCTGCTCTGCCCCACAGGCTGTCAAAGATCCAGTAATTTTCTAATGGAAGTACAGTGTGTCTATAAGGTGCTTTAAGTATACCAGCTGATGTAAATATTGCGTATTTTGTTTTGTTTATTGATTTTAGTGGACAATTTTTAGGTTAAAATAGTAATGGAGTGTTGAAATGTATTGTGTTAGGGGAAGACCGCGACTACGAAGAAGAGTATTTAGGAATGGTGCACAGCATTGGGAATAGTTAAGGACGGAGGTGAAGGGGGTTGTAAAAATCGTTACCAAAATTTTAGGCACTCTCTAAATGAAAACTATTAATCCAGAATAGTGTTGGTAGTCTGGACCAATGCTGCCAGCATTGTAATGCACTTCATTTTCCCTGGTAAGTCAGTAAGTGTCCTAGAATTATTTTGTTTCATTAAGTAATTACTATGACAAGTTCTGGGGGTGGAAAAATAATATTGTTTGTGGGAGATTTTAACCACGTTGTGTCACGTTGATACAAGCAAAAATGGCCCAAACAGCTTAACCTAGCATGCATAGTAAGTATTTAGTATATATAGAAAAGGAGCATCAATACATAACAAAAAATGGTGTACAGGGATATCTATCATGACCCAAAGATCATTTGATTATTAGTTTGCTTAAATATTACAATAATTTGTTTACATTTGAGCTTTTACGGACTTCGTCCCTGCAAGCCACTAGTATTTTTTTAATGTATCAGTTTGCCACTTAAAATATTTCTGTAACCAACAGTCGTAATTATTATTTTAGTATTTTTTAAGTCAAGTTCTATTTAGATTCTTAGGACTCTCAAAATATTGTCAAATAGTTTTAAAAAGGTTAAGGAATTCGCCAAGAGCAATTCTGCTGATCTCTGGCTCTAAGCTGCGTCATCTTATGAACAATTAAAATTTAATTTATGAGATCTTCCGTGTGGATTGTTCTGTCAGAGATTATTATGATCGTTACATCCAATAAGAATTGCTTTCCAATTAGAACACTTTTGACGAGTCACTATATCGACTCAGGAAGGCGACTCGCTCCAAACAGTTGTAGCAGCTCCCATTTGTCAGCGTGTAGCTAACACTGTTTATCTCTCGTGTTCAGTATACAGACTAGAGTGTGTTACATTGGGTACATCCACTTTGGAAACTTGCCAGAATTGTATCCGAGTTGCAGAGTTGTCTTTGTAATAGCTGGCTTAAAAATCACATGTAGTTATAAAGTGGGATTTGTGCGCGTATTTGAAAACTTTTTTATAGCCAATGAAATACCCAAATATGTTATATGTTCTATATTTGAACGTCGTAATTGATTTAATATGCCCAAAAGAGTATGTGGAGGACTTCTTTCACGGAACCCTTTAGGTATTAAAAAAATTACCATTTATGGAATAAACTATTAAGATATTACCACAGGTCTCATGGTAAAACCTGGACCCGAGATCGAATGACTTTTGAACGTACCGAGATGCCAAAATCACAACCCGTTTAAATAATTTAATTATCTATGTCCGTTGGCACAGTAACCCGAGTGAAAATGATCCAATTCCGATGACATTTTGTACAAATGTGTAACGTATCATTGATATGTTTGCAATTGCAGACCTCTAAGCTTATTGTTGAATGTTACGAAGGTTTTACGTTGGGTTGAATATTGTTCCCAAATATTGCTGTATTGTTAAGCCCAATATTTTGTTCTTTGTCATAACACTAGATGGTGAGCAATAGGCTATGAAATAAGTTTATTAAAAAAATGTTTTAAAGTTAGTCACGGAATTTAGTAGGAATAGGTAAAAATTGTTAAACCATAAATTTACTTTAAAACTAAAGTTAACAAAATCCTCCTACCTACTGTTTTCTCAGCATCTAACATATGTTTATGTTCTATCTAAGACTATTGATAGAACTTCAGTATCCCAAAGTCAATGATTTTATATACAGAGTTCGTAGAGATGTTTATACTGTTCAATTGACAATAACTAGAATCTAGAATGTATAAACAATAGGCACTATTCACTTAAAAAAACTGCTAAAGTGTGATTTATCATTGTCTATGTATGGTTTTATAATGATTTTTTTACATTAGTCATTTTCAGTTTTATCTAAGGTCTTACAATAAAATCGAGTCTATCCAGAAAAGTATACCCATACACTTTTTACTCATCAAGGTAAAATCCGTTTAGTCCAATATACCATACGTTGTAATTTAACTGGAAAGAATAAGTTAACGTGTTGGATTTTCTCATTTGTACGACAAAAAAACAAGATTGTGTTACAAATAAATGAAATGTCATGCAGAAGTTGACATGGTAAATCTTGTGACGAAATGAAACGGTCTCTACGGGATGAATATAGAACAGACGGGCGCGCAGCCACCCTTTTACATCCCCACTACTCAGTACATGGCTTTAAACTGTAAGAAGGGAATTAAACTCGGGGGGTCTTTGACTGGACGGCTTCCAGTCTCCTCCTGTTGGTCCTGCTGGCGTGGGCCCACCAGGCCTCCGAAGCGTACATCATGCAGGAGCGTGCGATGAGAAGAAACACGGTGATCTTCGTCTTCAGCGTCAGAGGGCTTATCTTGTTGAGGAGTGGCCACAGCAGTCCGAGAATGCCGGTAGCCTCAGCGACCTTCCTGTCCACATGATGCCGGAAGCGAAGCTTCGAGTCCAACGTGACGCCCAGGTACTTGACCGTAGGTCTCCACGGGATCGGCGTTGCGTCCAGCATCACTGTGGCAGGTTGGCCATGTCGTCTATTCCGGCGCTTCCCGAAGTAGATGGCGGTGCTCTTGGCGGCGTTCACCTTGATGCGCCACTTCTCAAGCCATGGGGACAGGACATCCATCTGTCTCTGCATGACTCTGGAGGCTTGGTCAAGGTGGAAGCTCCTGGAAAAAGGAACACTATAAGAGTATAATGTAACGATCCTTTCTACGTACTGCACAGAGTACGATCATTGCTGCCATCGTAGCGTAAAAGTGTTGAAAATATAGGCTCAACATTGTTGTTGCTTGTGTGTTAGAAGGGAATTCATTGTTTTATAAAATCATTGGATAAAGATTGATTGATTGAATGGTATGGTTTTGTAGAGTACGAGGTAATATCACGTTATACTTTTGAGTTTGGGTACTTAAATTGACATTTCTTCATGTAGACGTTATTAGCGAATTTCCGATGTTAGTGAACTTCTTATATAGGGAATAACGCTTTTAACGTCCTTTTTAAGATTTAGACCCGGGACCGATTTACTTTTTTCGTTTTGATGTCCCCAGAGGTCCAAAACAACATCCGTTTGGATCCATTTATACAGGGTGTCTTGAACAAACTTTGTTACGTTATTCAAAAAGAAAGAAACAAAAAACTTAATATAACATGTGGCTTATCTCATTCCGTTTTTGGTCTACTGTCTGTCTATGTGATTTTTACAAAATCATTCATAGGCTAACTCCTTAATTGTTTGAGCTACAGCGTTGAAATTCTGTAAAAATGTTTATTGACCGATATATTTTTCCAAAATATGAATCAAAACTCTTGAACCGTTGAAAATGGTAGCTTTTAAAAATATGTTATGCGAAATTCCATGAAAACCGTTAATTTAACAAAACATTTGCAAGACGTGTAAAATTTTTTAAATTTTATGCAGATTACAACGATATCTTATAAGCTTAGTTTGGACAAACAATAACTGAGAAATTAATTTTTTCTTGTTATTTCTTCAGTTATCTCCACTCAAACAATGCTAAGATAAAAATACTTTTTTTAACTGTCTAAATAGAGTATAATGTGTGTCACTTAGCACAATAATTCAAGTAAAATCGTCAGATTATAATGAAATTGGGTACAAACGTGAAAACTCAAGTTAATTTGAACGAAATCGCGAACCAGTATGATCGGACTATGTGAACGGGATGAACATTTTTTTTCTTTTTGACCCATTTTTGAGCTTACAATAAAAAATAATTTAATATAAATTGAGTCACAGTTGTACGTCTAATAGTCTTGAGGAAAATTCCAAAAAAACGTAAAATTTGAAATTACTATGTTATTCTTAAGGAGAATAAATGAACTGTTGAAGTTAGCAAAGCTATTAATAACATTCATTACCTTCCCTGTAGCAATTGGTATAATTAACGTTGTTTAAATATAAAATAAACCTGGCAATTTTAAGGGGATAATTTATTAAATCCAACCAAATACATGCGCTAAGTACGCAGGTTTACTGCGGTGGGGGTATTTATATAACTGTATGTCTCAGGTAACATTTACCATCTTATTTAATGTGAAAAGTCACATTTCAATTGAATGTTTCATTTTGAAATTACATTTTCAAACGAAATTTAAGTTTCACAGTTTTCATTTTGATTAATTTTTGTTAACTTAGGAAGGAATAGTTAAATATTTTATGTTTTGTAATTGAAATTCTACTAAAACAACAGAAATGTATTTTAGAATTCCCATAAACTATTTGTTGGTTTTCGAGAGATACGGTTAACTACCCAGGGAGTTGCTTCTCGTCCCTTTGACACACATCGCTGGTGACTTTATTGTCAATGTTTATTTTACTTTTGTCGTTTCTAATTTGTTTGTCGCGTTCTGTCAGTTGTCTCTCTGTATTTATTCCCCATGTTACTTTAAATTATGTGCATTCAATGAGTGATGTTAGTTTTGTCTTAATAAACATTTGAAGTAGGTTAGACGCAAATTGTTCATGGTAGTTTAAAATATTAATATACCTTTTTTGTTACAGGTATGCTGATGGATTTTACCTTATAAATGGTATGTAAGTTACATTAAAATGGACAATAATAATTTCATAGTTAGATTTAACATTACTAGTTGGTTATCCAATACAGTTAGGCGTAGATCTATTTGTGACGTTTTAGTTAAATTGACCATCTCATTATATGTTCAGAGTGATACATGCATTACCTCTATTTATCTATTTTACTGGTAGCAGCATCTCTATATTTTTTAAAAATATCTTATTTCCCATGTAAACTAAAAATACCTCTACCAATTTCAAAATATTTAAAATCGGTTGCTGACTATGGTAAATGTATCTCGATAATAAGTGATATTTAGGCTAAGTTGATTTTTTTTTTTTAAGAAATTGCATCAACGTCATACAATACATAATTACATAATACATGAATAATACAAATCGATTGCCAAAGTGAATAATTTGTATTTACAGTACTAATAATTGTGTATATTTGTTCTACATTCGCTGTCAGTTTCAATTCGGTGTTGTATCAATAAAAAATACGTTTTTACACAGTTTAAGTTATCTCAAGGCCAAAATTGATTGCTCGATGTTGTACTTAAGCCCCGAGCTCTTCTTGGTTCTTTTTATTGTTTTCCTAGAACTCGTCTCTCGCGAGCAATTTTATTCTGAGAGACTAAAGTCGTTCTTTTTAACACGGTGTGAATGTTAAAGTTAACAGGTCAGAGTTCATTGTTATTGTAACATAAATGTAAATGTATTGTTGTAATATTAATTTCGTGGTTTTGAATTTTCGTTGAGCAGAGTATTGAAAGAACTAGTCGAAACAGTCCTATAACGTGCTTAACTAATAATAAAAAGCTACAGGTTATGAGTAAGACGTGTAAAGTAATGTAGTAAAGTGTGACGTGCTTTTAATGTAGACCCAAGGTTTTATTTCCCATTCAAAGCTGTAGCCAGTTTAGCAGTAAAGATTAATATGGTTAAATCTTGCAAAACCGATAGTAAAACTGATACTGACATTAACTGATTGAGTGTCTCATTCAAATATGAGATAAATAAGCTGGTCCATTATGTATGGGATATGTCTGCTTTAATACCAAAAGTTAAGGTATGCAGGTAATTCAATACTATACATTTCAGGTTTACGGCTTCGTTTAATTATATTAGGAGTTGTTAGCAAAATTAACTAATTAACCGCGAATTATTCCTACAATTATTTATTACTGCAGTCTTTAGGACTGCATAAGCGGAAACGTGGTTGATACTGTTAATACTGTTATAATTATGAAATGGCGACCATACAAAGTAGGTATTTTAAGCCAAGTATGAATGGAGATGAGTGTAGGATGAATGGCGCGATCTTGTAGTCTTGTTAGTGACTAAGGCCGACATTCCTTAGACACAGCTGTTAATTAATAGCCCATACAGCTAATGGCAACTAAGGGACCTATAGTTTATAGTGGAATCCGAACCATATTTGTCTTGGTAATTACGAATTGGTCTACTTATCAGGATAGTACTGCGGATAGTCGTAGTGCTCACCCGTGCGGACGTTAATCCACACGCATCCACAGTGCATGCCTATAAAAATCCACGATTCGTGACCTCTCCGTGGTTTCTCCGTTTCCTCGTTTTGTCGGCGTAACAAACATAGATAGTCGTACAGGAGACATGACCGCGCAGTCTCATCTGAAAGGATCGCTGGGAATGTAGAGGTCTAAGGTGAAGGTCACGTGGGCGTCAGGTCCTGCAGGATGGCGTGACTGATCCTTAGTCCTGACGTATCATTGCCAGGACACGGCTGTAGATTGCATTGTGGTGTAGACGAGGCTGTAGATTGTGGAGATCGAATTGTATCGACGTTCTTTCTCTACAAAATTATGCTTTTTGGTCATTTTATATCACGATTGGAAAAATTCTTGACGTCCTTTAGTATAAATGTGACTAAAATAGGTTTGGACACATACTTATCCAAAGTTTAAAAGTAAAAACAACAGCCTAATTAAAATCTCAAAAACAACATTGAAGTGGTCTAAACAATAAAAAAAACCTGAAAGAAAATAGTATTATTAGTACAAATGGAGAGTAGGATTAGACAATCGACCCGTAGACCCGAGGTGATTGCTCAGCTCAGTCATCGATTTGCATAAACATAATATTAATCTGTTACTTTAGAAATATAAAATTAATGCTCCTTCTGAATAAATGTTTAACAAAATTTCTTCTAGGAAACTCGCAACCTTGTTTTGCAGTAAAAAGTAAATATGTAAAATAAGACACTAACGAATGATTTTGAACTATATCAAATCAATATAACCAATGTATTATTTGGGGAGCAAGCTAGATTAGTGGAGTGCGGTACTTCGGACCCTGAGGTTCTGGGTTCAATTCCCGCCAAATCACCAATGGATTTGTTGTCTTAGTAGGCCTAATAATGCCGCAACCCCTAGGTCTAGCCTGAAGTAATGAGAAAAACATCCCGGGGCTAGTGCGGGAAACGGACTTTCGGCCTGCGCTGCCCCTGACTCGGCCTGGGCTGCCCCTATTATGTGGTGTAAAGGGTAGGTTTCTCGGGAGTAAAGTAAAGTATGATCACGAAAAAAAACCTAAAAGTGATCCTATTGTTGCACAATAGTTATTTGTGCAACTAGTGAGAAAAGTGAGCAATTGACTCACTCGAGAGAAATCCTTACTCACGAGCCGTAGGCGAGTGAGGAATGGTTTCTCGAGTGAGGCAATTGTACTTTGAACTCGAGTTGCACATTATACTTTTCCTACAGTTACCATAAAACAAATAAATTGGTGAAGAAACATAACCTATTTTTACACAGAAGTGAACTTTTAATATAAAATTTAACGTGAAGTGAAAATACAACAGTACAACAGCTGACCAGCTGATTTACAGCCAGTGCTGCCAACGTACAGGGTGTTTCGCGAGCATACGACGTTGCCTGCATGTTACGCGCTCACTATTTCGTGCCTTCACCTTGCAAATCTGGAGTGAGACAAAGTAATTAGAGTGAGACAATGTTAACATTGTCTCACTGATGAGCGAATTGACCACTTTGCTTTCTCAAATCAGTGAGAGAACATGTACATTGTTAGGTAACTGTAGGAAAACTATATTGTCGATTGCATTGGCCAGCTGTTGTTCACTAAATTAATCAAATAATAACTTCCAAAACATGCAAGGCGTAGCCTTTTGAAAATCAGCCTGTGGGGCAGAGCCCTTAGGGAGTTCGTCCATATCAATACTTTTCGGCAAAATCTACACACTCTAAGCTTCATTTTGATATGCCATATGCCTATATTTTTATTTGGTAAATGGCCTTAACCGTTTACATAAAATTTGATTGTATCACTGTAATAATATAATATACTGTTGTATGGATAATATTTTTGTACTATTGAGTGGATGGATTCTTATGTAAACAAGCCTTGAAATCATATTAAGTGAGACTAATTCGTCAACGTTTGTGATTTATGAAAGCTATAGTGACAATAGGCGGATGGTGGCCCCACCTTCTGCAGTAGCCTATCTATAAAAGCTATAATGTATATACAAAACTATAATATCTATAACTAATATTATGATGGTCAATTTATACATATCCACTGTTTTTGTATCTTGAACTGAGGTGACACATATGTCGTCAAATCGTCGTTAAAATTGGTTAAAAACTGTTTAAATATACAACTTTTAGCACGGTGTTTGTAACTAAACTAGCCCAAACTTAGATTTAAATCCATCTAATACCTGCTCTTGCTCTGGAGTGCTCTGGGGCTCAGGTCCTTCTTGGAAGTACCATACCTAATCCTATTCATAGTTTTTGGCCAGCTTGTTGTGTCAAACACCCCATATCACCCCTTCCCTACTTCCCTCTTACCCACAAAATCTTTTCAATTTACCTATAGGGAATCTTTTGGGGACAGCAGACTCAGAGCTACCCACGTTCCCTATTGTTTGTTGCGGAGGGTAAGTTTCTCATAATCACCCCAGGCCGAAAGTCCTACACTCGGCTAGTGCTTAGCGTCCTAGAAAAAAACGTGATTTATATATCGTCAAATGAGGCTTTCCTGGATAATTCATTGTTTTGATCTTGTAGTTGCTGCAATAAAGTCTGAGTAGGGGTTGACCTACATAACGTCGTTGTCAGTTTTACGATGTCTTGGTGAACGAAGAAGGTTTTGATCCTTTAAACTAAAGCTTTATTTTACCCAATATCTTATTTTTAGATGTATCAGAACCGTAGTTTTGTTAACAGTTTGTAAGTGAGCATTAATTGTACCTAAATAGCCTGTCATCATTGCTGATGCTGTACCACAAATTAGGATGGGAACAAAACTAGGCAACTTAGTGTAAAGCCTTGTCTTCAAAATCATGACTAGTTGTTTATTTAGTCCAGATTATTAATGCAATTCTGATTCAACAAGAGAATATAGGTATAGTTTCGTAAAATTCCAAACTTAGCCTTTTCCCAAAATCTAACTGGTCATCCTGTGTTTGTTAATCTATAACCACTCAGCCATCCAGCTATATGAATAATTTTCAGTTCATTTCGAGGGGAAACGTGTAACTCAAACTGATACAAAACTCCTTTTAAGTTTTAACTCACACAATTATGATCAGAATTGTGTTGCCAAGACAAATTTAGGTCCTATTTTGAAATTGGTTATGTTAACCAATTACAAAACCTTTAGAGACAAATCCTTAAGGAATTAAGAAAGAGCCATAAAAATAATACCACTTAAGCTGAGCCATACTTAAGCTTTGGCCCAACACCGGATATGTGTCAGTCTTTCTTTTAATCCGAATATCTCGCCAAATCAATCTTATCCTCTGGAAAATGTCGGTTTGTTTAACAACGATATTATCTTCAACCAGTATTGATTTGTTTTCAAAAACCTCAAAAGTTAGAGATGTTTCAATTTTATCATGTTTTAATCGATTTATTAATAAAAAAGTTGATCACGTATCACTTTGAATTCCTAAACTTGAATCGAATGTGACAAAATTTACAACCAAGGAAGTCCATGATTAAAAGACAAGTACGTCCCAAGAAAAATACTGTTAGTAATGTGTAAGGTTTCCTTAATTTAATTACTGTACCAGTTGCACCTTTTGTATGATTCTGTAACAGATTTGTGGATTGTGTGATAATTTTTATTCTTAAGTTTTGTGATTAAATTTATATTTTATTTGGTCTATTTTTTTTTGTTTATTTTATGACGTAACAGCTAGCCTACACTCACGTTGGTCTGACCACAGATGGTTTTTGATTACCATGATCAGTCTGGGTATCGTGAGGTAAAGATATACCGGGTCGTTATGAGACTGTTGCAGCTATAGCTTTTACATCGATGGTTGGTTCTTGGGTAGATGTATAAAACCCCCGTTGCAGCAAACCTGCAGACTAGGCGAATTTAATTTTCTGATTGGATTTTTACTAAAATATTTCAACAAACAAGTCATATCTATTTCCTATTCAAATATCCCTAGATTTAACGAAAACTTAGTTTTGCGTCTGAAAATTGAGTTTCACGTATTAGAATCTCGTCAATGCAATCAGAAGTGCCAAACAAGGAAGAATGTGAAAGCCAGGTGGGCAAAGTCCGTGAATGGAAGCACGACGTTGAGGAGGCGGTGCCGGGGGCGGCGTACGTGCGTACAACCTGCCTCAGGGTCATAACCTGGCATACCTCGGGGGCTCCGGCAACACACACTGCAGTGGAGTACTGGCTAGTGAGGTGGGAGGTGCTACACCTCAACCTTAGATGTATATAACCTAACATCGATGACCTCAACTGGGGGCATTAAAATGCCGTCATACTTACATAAACGGATAGCATCAAGTTAACGTCGAACTTACCTTAACGGCTTTTATAACTTAACGTCGATCTTGCCTCAACAGCTACCTAACGTTAAACTTTCCTTATCGGCTAGCATAAACTAACGTCGAACTTACCTCAACGGCTAGTATAACTTAACGTCGAACTTACGTCAACGACTAGCATAACTTAACGACGAAATTGCCTCAACAGCTACTAAACTTTGAACTTCCCTTAGCGGCAAGCATAACTTGACGTCAAACTTGCCTCAACGGCTAGCATAACTTAACGCCGATCTTAACTCAAAGACTAGCATAACTTAACGTCGAACTTGCCTCAACAGCTACTCAACGTTAACATAACTTAACATTGAACTTACTTCAACGGCTAGCATAATTTAACGTCGAACTTGGCTCAACGACTAGCACAACATGACGTTGAACTTACCTCAACGACTACCAACATGACGTCGAACTTACCTCAACGACTAGCATAACTTAACGTCGAACTTACCTTGACGGCGGCTAGCATAACATGACGTCGAAACGACTTGCATAACTTAACGTCGAACTTGCCTCAACGACTAGCACAACATGACGTTGAACTTACCTCAACGACTACCAACATGACGTCGAACTTACCTCAACGACTAGCATAACTTAACGCCGAACTTACCTCATTGGCTAGCACCAACTTAACGTAAAACATGCCTCAACGACTGGCATAACTTAACGTCGAAACTTACCTAATCGGCTAATTAACGTTGAACTTACATCAACGACTAGCATAAATTAACGTCGAACTTGCCTCAACGGCTACTGAACGTTGAACTTACCTTAACGGTTTGCATAACTTAACGTTGAAGTTACCTTAATGGCTAGCATAACTTAACGTCAAACTTGCCTTAACCTTAAGCTCCTACTTAATGTCATATTTACCTTAACTTACCCGGTTCCAACCAACTTAGCCTCAAACATCCAAAATTTACTTAAAGTAGGATTCTCTCTATTCTGTATCAACGCTAGGTCGAGAGGGTTGTGATTACCTCAACTTTGATCATTTCGAGCGTCCAATCTTCTTGAACGTTAGGCCTACCTTAACGTCTTAGCTAGCTAGCTAATATCATACTGTTCCCTACTAATTTATTCTAGCCGTCAACCGCACTCTCTACCTGTTACGGTATTGATATTGCGTCCGTATCGACTCAGCCGTCTGATCGGGTTTAACAACGCGGAAGTTTCTCACTACGTGATTATTGCTTACTAAGTCTCTTTTCGACACCATTTGCCGCCACCTCCTTCCTTTGTCGGGGTGTTTATTGACTTTGTTTGCTTTACTGTGTTTGCTCCGGTTTCTGCTCTCGAGTGATGCAAATAGATTTTTGGTCGTCAAAACCGCAGTGTAAATTTGCATAACCTTGTTCACTGAAGTGTTAAAGTAATAATTATGCACGTTTCATTGATGAGTGAGTATATCATTATACTTTGTTGCATCTCTCGCAATCTAGCTATAAACGGTTTTTAATTATTTATTTACTATCTATTATTTACTCTGGTATTGGCGAACACGGTTCACGATCAAATGAACGACAAAGTAAAGATACATATTTAACTGATAATAGTTCAACCAGTCGCAACCGTTCATGAAAAATCAGATTTCAAATTTTAGAATGAGCAGACTGAGTGCTCGGAGCCTTAATGTGAGAGGTCCCGGGTTCAAATCCCGCAAATTGCCCTATTATATCACCTTTTTATCCCCTAAGTAGGGGGGTATTCCCTATTAGATACATGATGAATTATTGTGTATAAAGGTTCTGGGTTAGAGCTTATCGTCCTATACTATATGACTATAGTCACCTCTAGAGAAGACAATTAAACCTATCGTATGCCCGGGCCTCATGCCATTGGCCACTGGCCAGTCCGCAGGTTCGGATTGTAGACAGAAGACACGTTCCATCATACAGACTATAGGATGTCGAGGAAGGATATAGAAAAGTATAAATCAGTATCCAATGTCAATGACCTTAGGTTAAAGAGTAGCGATTTGCAAATTACATTCAAAGTAGATCAAAGACTGAGTAACACTGTGTAGTTGGATAACTAAGTTATTGTTGTGGTTATCGTAATTACCGCTGGTTAACTATCTTGTGAGGGATGCTTGGATTAATTGGAACTCGGTGAAGTTTGCGAAGGAAACCACATCAAACGATCTCCAATCTGGACATTGGTGAAATTATGTTTTGGATTATAGTTATATTAATTAGCAGAAACTTTATTGGGTTATTTATTGGATATGTTACATTTTCTTTTATTATGCTGTTGTTGCCTTTATTATATTCGTATTTAAAAAATGTGAGACTTTTGTATCTTTGTCAGTTGTAGTTATTTTATAAAAATAGGTACCTACTTGGTTTAAATTAAATTTCTTTGATTTATAGAATTGACCCATAAATCAATTTATTTTTTATAAAGGTATTCTTAATTTTTTACTGTTTAGGAAAATTTGTTATTTATGTTGAAATTATTTTCCATCGAAAATATCAAAAGTTAGTTATTTGTGTTATTAAAGCGTTATATTTATTTTTCACAGAAAATATTTTTTTAATTCTTTCAATTGAAGTTTAATTAGCATTAATACGTGTTTACGTCCAATTACATTACAGCATGATTTAAACCAAACATATTTATAGAAGATTTCAAGAATTAAGATTTGTTTATATCCAGTATCGCGTGCTCGATTATTACTTATATATTTTTTATTTAATAATATCGTTAAAACGCATAATGAGATCTAGTTCAAAACTATAATAAACCCTGGTGAAACGAGTCCAATTTGGCCTAAAAATGGTTATATTTTTACGATATTTGTAAGAATTATAATTCAAATTTAATAATATTATTGTATTACTAACTCAACAAAATGTAAGTAACTATTTTGAACGTGTTGGATTTCAAACGAAACTTAACGAGCAAAACAATATAAAAGTTTGGAATATTTGTTGTCTCAAATAACACTGTTAGAGGTTACACTATTTAAAAATATACATTCTAAAGTTCTTCCCTGTAATAGTGGTATTCAGGTTAAGGTGTAATTTTACAAAAAAAAACCTCTCTAAAAATAAGTATAAAGATTAAATTATTACATTTTAAAGAAATATTGTAATTGTTAATTTGCTTTACTTCTTTAATGTACAACTTTATAACATCGCAAAGTAATTCTATAGAAATGCAACATTTCTTTTGAAATAGTAAATTGCCATCCACGTGTTCCTATATTTGCAGTGTTCTTTACTCTATCGGTTTATTTGCTCTAGTTTCTCTGTTCAACTGACCTACATACATTTGACATTTCTACCTGTATTGTAATGGTGCAGAAATGAAACATGTATTGAATCAGCACCGCCAGCTCTGGTGTGTGACATTTGCCTCACAAAGAGACGGGCTCCTCGGCTGGCTGGAGGCAATATGTTTACGAATCGCTAGTTTTGTTCGGCGGTCCGTTTGTTATTTATTGCTAATGGCTGGGTCCAGTTGAACTAGCGTTTTTAGCTCTTACCATATAAACTGCTCTATGTATGTGAGTAGAGTAAACAAATCTTAAATAATGTCACAATCAAAAAGTCAAATTTTACTCTTATGTACATTATTCTTATATTGTTCTTGTATATTTATCTCTTTGTCATATCTGAATTTTTACAGGGTGAATAGTTTTTCAATGGGATTTTTAGGGATACATCGTTGGATGGCAGCAAGAATAAATGGATAAAATATCGAGATTATTGAAAAATAAATCTCGATTCCATAACATGATGCATAATCTAAACAAAGCTTCAACACAGTAGCGTACTATGTGTATTGAATTATATTTCCTATTTTGTCGAATACAAGGTTACTCAATCAGTAAGGCTTGTCTGTTTTCTAATACAATAGTTCATGTTTGGATTGTGATAAATATTAACCTAACTATTATTAACAGGCAGCCACTTTAGCTCGTAATAGGTAATCGATTAGACTTTTTATTTAGTAATTTGTTTCCAAAAATTTGATATTTTCCCAAAAACTCTTAGCTAAGAGCTCAAAAAACTACCTTGAAAATACTTTAATCCATACATGTTTAGCCTTCAAGCTAAGTTATATAATTTCAATCGTAAACAGACATAATATTTATTTGAATTCAAAATCCCCAAAAGAATATTTATGATGATAAATAAATTATTATAATATTTATCATCCATGCAATAAGCAGTTATTTGAATAGGAACTACATGCATATTTAAACGCTAAACATTTTTTGAAACAAACGACATAATAGTATATTTCATCCCTAGGGCCTAAAGTTACTCTTTTTGACCCATGGTCAAGTCATACGATCGAGGCGAAGTCGAGGTCGGAAAATGAGCTAGGGTTAAAAAGTCACTTTTTGTCAGTGTGGTGAACTATATTTTTCGTCATATTGCATCATTAATTAACAAACAAAACTAGAAAACAAAATGAAATTTATGTAAAGCTAACCTTTCAAAACGGCTACCAGTTTGTATACAATTCTGCTAATGCAAATAAGCAGCTGATAAGTAAGCGATTCAATCTTTTCGTCTATTACGATTGTGTTACAGTACATTATACTATCGATATGTCGAGCAATCGACAAAAATAGACTAAAACCTTACATAATAAATCAATCGATAAATAATATCGATCAATACGATTTCCACAATCGAAATTTACATTTGTTTGCAACAGCTGATTTTTACTCCCCAGATACTAAAAATGATTTTTACTCCCTAGAGAGTAAAAATGCTAATTTGGACCCGCAACGTAGGCCTATGTATTTAAAACTGCTTTTTTGCTGCAGTATGACGAAAAATATATTTCACTATTATTATTTTGAATATTGATATTTTGGTTTATCGTGGCATTGAATATCGCAAGCAACGGTGATAGAAAATTCGCCAGTTTAATCGGAAACGTAGTCTAAGTGACAATTATCGGATGGCCCAACTCAGGCTACATCAGTGGAATTATTCCGAACTCGTTATCCGCGAATCAGTAATTGTGACCAGTCCCTTTGTAGCGACAAATTTATGAATGCAATTCCGTTATAACGACTATTGTATGTAGGCGCTGTTGATTGGACCGTGTTTATGAAGGTTAAGGAATTCACTACGTGCTTGAACTGTACTGTAATTTGCACATTTTACTCTAGTACTTCGTTTCTAGAGAATTTCCAATAAGCAAGCTTTTGAAAAATACTATTACGGTATGCTATTACACGGAGATACATGGACCCAAGATTTATTTTTTTCTATTTGATGTCCCCTGAGGCCAAAACACTACCTGTTAAAATTCATATGTATATTTATACGTCCGTTAGCATGATGTCTCGAAAATTGTCCGGTTTTGATGGAATTTGGTACAAACGTGTTGACGTACGTTTATTCGAAAGAGTTCGTGGACCAGCTTGCTCAGCTATAGGAAAAAGAGTTTATGGATCCTTTTCCAAACCATTTTGTAGAGCTTAAAAACGAATTTAATTTATTATATTGAAATGTTGTTAAGCGCCTAATGATTAAGGGGAAAATTCCTAAAAACTTTAAATTTTAAATTCCCGTGTTATTCTTATAGACAATAATTAAATTGTTACAGTCAGCTTATGGATATATTTTGATCAAAGGTGTACTTATTTATTTGATACTAAGCTATTAATATTTTACTTAAAATACACTTTATTACTTTCCCTGTAGCAGCTAACCTAGATACTCGTTAAAATTAATTTTACTAAATTTAAGTGAAAATCAAATCAGAAAATTGAAATTCGCTTAGGTAGCAGGTTTGCTGCTGCGGGAGAGCTCTCCCTTCATATACGATCTCATCTGAAATGGTTCAACACAATTATTTTAGGCTAGGCCTAGACAGTCGCTGTATCACTAGCTAACGACATTTGCGTCTGGCGGGATTTGATCCCGGGACCTCACAGACAGACGCCCTGCGCACCAGACCAGATGTAACTACTGTATAGTTCAATGGTGTAATCGAGCGTGAGGTGTCGGGAGCCGCTATTGGTCCGTTACCTCCAGTGACACCGTCATGGTGTGACGAATTGATACAACCGCTAGTTTGCTGCCTCACGTTACATTAAACCTGCCATGACTAGCAACAGTGTAATGTTGTAATGTGTGCCTTTTGCAAATGCAGTACCTAGCAAAACTTTTAATTTAATTGTCTGGGTAGCCGAGTAGAGTGCTCCACTGTGACTCTGAAGGTCGATGGTTCGATTCCCAACGAGTTTCCAGACCCAGATGCCAATTGTGATTGGGCTGTCCATGATGCTTTTAATAAAAGGTTACGTTAGATGTTAACCTCACCAATTCCCTTTTCTATACAGACATTTTTTTACACAGTTCCATTATTTTACAATGTTAATGGTGTGGGGGCACAAATATAACAGCAACCCTAGGTTACATATATGTTGCCGGATCGATCCCGAGAAAAGTCAGTAGCTTTTTGATGGTTCAAAACTGGACCCAACTGTTCCTGATGATTAGGCTTTAAATAAATGATCCAGGCTAATGAAACAGCTGATCATATCATAGCCAGTAAGCTAAGCTACACAGATCATCATCATGACACACCATTGATATTTTCACTCATATTTATGAAATACACACCTAGGTGGCGTCCCCATCTCAAATGATAATGGACATAATTGTACTAAGTTTTTATACTGAACTGATAGCGACGTATACTTTTACACGTTTAATAATAAAATTTTGAAAAAAATCCAGATTTGCTGCCGTATAAGAGATATCTTGAACTGTCCAATGTTGAAACTAAACAATAATGGCTTTGCTAGTTTTGACTATGGGTTGATTAAAAAAATTAATCACCTACTAGAGTGCTTAATATTTAATACTGTATATTATGTGATATTTCAGTAGTATTCATTATCAGCAAAATATTAAGATACCGGTACTGGAAATCTATATTAACTAGGTTTGCTCATTGTCTTTCTTATTAAAATTAAATCATCTTGATAACTTGGTGTGCTAATGGTAAAGATTGTTTGCTATTATAGTTTATTGAAAATGTAAATGAGACTAATTATATAAGTTGCTCTTTCGTGTCGACACGATCATTAAGTTAATGTCTTTAATAATCATATTTTGTTATGTCCAAATAAGTAACTTAAACATATTTTTTTATTTTGTTACAACCTGTGTTTAATATAAGTAGAAGTTGCCTTTAGTTAATATTTACATACTATCATACTATTGAAATGGCGATTTTTGCACAGGTGTTTTCAAGAGGAGTTACATAATTTCCCGAAAGAAAAACTACCCCGTTTGTATTAATTTTCAGACATTCATTACTTTAAAACAATATCTCCCCTATTGCTTGAGCTTGAAGGGGTATTTTTTATCAAGAAGGGGATTAAACGGAGCCTGGATGTTTAATTAGTAATCTTTCAGCCTCTGCACCTCTTGGGTTTAATTTTTATTCGTTAAATATTAATTTGGAATCCAATAGTCATTTATCAATTAGTTTTGCTCTTGAATTTGCAATACTTTTATTCACAATCGTCGTTAATAATACTTCCATCGGTTTTGACAGTCTCCTGATAATTAACTTATCTGATTAAGAATATTTATAATTTTGCATTTTTGATCAATTGTAACGCTTGAATATCTATCCACTGTTGTGTGATAAAATTGAACATTCATTAAAATGCCATGTGTTTTAATGGTTTTAATATTGGGTTGTTAGATTTGTATACCTTAAAAATGGGGTCCACATTGTTTACCTCATAAGTGTGTTCATAGCTTAAGGAAGCCTCCGAATCGTTAAATTACAGCGTTATCACATAGGAACTCGTGATTATTGGGGTTCGAACCAGGAGCCCCAGGAGATAAATGCCACGACCTAATCACTATACTAGTCTCCACTCTGAAATGGACAGCTAAAAGTTATAACAATTATGTATGAATGTTAAAACAATTTTATTTTGTAGGAATGAGGGGAAATGGTTTGGTTATATATAGTCTGTATGATGGAACCTGTCTCCTGACCTGTCTACCTGGCATTGGCCCGGGTCTTAAACCTAGGCTAGTCTTCAGATAGACTAAGGGTCGGGAGTCAGGTTATATCATACAGACTATTGTTTTTTACGGGAACCAAGCAGTAGTAAAATTAAACAGAATATACTCGTTGTATGTGAGTGCATTGCTAATAGTGTTTTCTGGAAAAATATCAAATTGACCTTGTGTAATTGTATAGACAATACGAGACAATATTTTTAACTTCAATGCAAGACTTCAGAAACATATTGAACCACAAACAAGTCTGGTTATACACTGAATGTTTGTTTAGTCGTTGCGGGAAGCAATAATTAAATATTGGAACACCGGCGTGGAATACGAAATGAAGATTCAATTATATTACGTGCGTGTTGGTAAAGTATTTTTGTGGTGGGATGGACATTTTTACTTGAATTTTGTAAACTCTGTAAGTATTTTCATAATAGCATACAAGTTGGCCAGTAATGTTTTCAATAGCTCAGGCACTTAATTGTGTTTAATGTGAAACATTTGTAATACACGAAGGATATGAGGGTGGGTTTCGCCCTTTTAGTAGAGGAAATATTTCAGCATGGCCAGCAAATCGTAGCTTTCAGCCACCAATTAACCAATTAACGTATGTAAAACAGCTAAAAACATTATAGTGTGGTGTAAAGTATTTTTTCACCCTTTAGAACATTTGGAGTTTAAATCTTGAATAGTTATTTGTGTAACTAGTGGTGAAAGTGGCACTTTGCTGCACACGAGAGCAATGTTTACGCACGAGCCGCAGGCGAGTGCGGAATGATCTCGAGTGCAGCAAAGGCCTTTTTCACTCGTGTTACACATTATATTTTTCCTACAGTCACTATAAAACATAAATAATTAGTCTTTCAAACACTATACAACACGTTTTTAGGTTCAGCTAGCAACACAATTACACAAATGGTGCCCTGGAGAAAGTAGTACCCGTGGTCCGTATCACTCCGCTATTTTTCCACGGCAAGAAATGTGCTCCGTCTTTTGAGAATATAGTTCCGTATGTTTTTGTAATTTGAAGTGGTTTCCGCGCCTAAAAAAAATGCTTTAAAGGTATTTTCTTGTTTATTAAGACCGTAGGAATGTTTTAAAAACGTTTAAAAGAAAAGTCCAGAAAGTTCAGAAATACCAAAACTATAAACACGAAATGACAGGTTAAATCGTAGTTATAATAGTCAATCAGCTGTTCATAGTATTATTATCTTTAAGGCGGTTTCACACTGGCGTCCGCGGACGATAATTTCGTCCGCGGACGGATGAAATGATTCGGATGGATGCTACGCGCCCCCTTCACATTGCGAGCTACGTTTCAAACGTCCACTCATTCGCGCATGCGCATATGGAGTTGGCCATTCCTACTACAATCATAGATTAAACATACTTCCTCTTACAACTCAGTGAAGGTGTGCAAAATGTCTGAGCCTTCTGTCCCATGGTGTCAACCCGGATTTTCTGTTCTGTGGATTGATTCAAGTAGTGATGATAGTGACGACGAGGTTGTAGGCCCTACTTTTGTACTCATTATCAAAAAGGAGAAAGTGGGTTCATCCAATTAACAGTAAGCGGCAGCGATTTGGTGAATCATTGTAATAATGCAAATAATCAAAGTAATACAAATCTAATAATGATTTACTGTACAGTAATTCGTATAATATACATGGTTATTGGTTAGGATACTTTATTCTCTTTGTAATCTCTGTGGAGTGTAGTCGCAATTTCCAACCAAATTTTATCTTTCTCTTGTTGATCTCTATAAATTTATATAGTTGTATCCCAGATAACTGGGTAGGCACGGACAACCTCAATTAATTCAGCCATAACAAACAACAAGGGAGGACACAAAACAACAACTAGATGAACACTATGACTGTAAACACAAACTACTGAACACTGTGATGCGAGTGACACATGCCTCGCTGAGAGCTACTGCTCTGTCTGCGCATGCGCGAGGGCGTGATCGTCCGCGGACGTTTTAGAAAAATCGCTCCCAGAGCGATTCCACCAAATCGTCCACGGACGAATTTCTGCATCCGCGGATGGACGCTACGTTTCAATGGGCGGTGTGAACGGTCCCATCTGATAACATGGGCAGCGATTTATTTTCGCATCCGTCCTCGGACGAAGAAATCGTCCGCGGATGCCAGTGTGAAACCGCCTTTAAGTGTTGCCAACCTATTTCCAAGCGTACACGGATTACGTGCATAATAAAACCACGCTGTTTTGTGTTGTTTGGTTGGAATCCTGATGTGCGGCAAAGTATAAACCGTGCGGCAAAGTATAAACCGTACGGCAAAGTATAAATATGCAGCAATTAGCAGCTTTCTGTACTATAAACAGTACAGGGAAGCCAACTTTGTCGGGTGACTGTAGGAAAAGTACATTTTACGAACTACCAAAAAATATCGAGCTACGTCGTAAATCTTGAAAGGGAAAGGTTCAATATAAAAGCGAGTTGAAGCGAGTTCTGATTCTACATCTGCCGCGTCAATCTTTTATTTCACAGTTGCTGCCTTTGTTGAAGTCAAGTTGAACGCACTTCAATGATGCGCTAAAGTAGCCAAGTTCTGCAGCAGATCGCTTTGTGTATTTTAACTTGAACATGACATGGCATAGATCCATACAGACGGAGATGTAACTATAAATACGCTAATTTATGTCAAACATAGTTTTATATTTTAATTTAACCCCCGCTAAGCTCTCGGGATCGTTTAACATCACCTGAGGCTAAATCTGGTGTTAGCATTATCACTTAATAACTTCTTGATCGCCATCGTACGTGTTGTTAAATTACCTGAAAGTACAAAACACGCCTAATAATACTCTTGTAATATTAATATTTACACTTAGGACTGTTTATTAAGACGTAAATACGTAAACGATAGTAAGCTGTGATCCATTTTTATTGGACACTACAATCATCATCAGACCCAATAGGCGAAATGACCCAATAGCGAAATGCCATTTCGCCTATTAGGTCTGAGAATGATTGGAGTGTACAACTTAAAATGTTTTATATGTATTTACAGTTTTGTGAGTAAACAGTATATTTGTAAATATATTATTACAATTTTTATTTGGCGTATGTTTGTACTTTCAGACACATAATCACTTGGATAAAATCCATTGGTGATTTGGCAGGATTTGAACCTGGGATCTCAGGTACCGAAGTCACGCGCTTTACCAGATCGCCCCCTTCGCCCTTATGGTTAGACATTGAAAATGTAAGCAGGCTACCTATCTCCGTTGAATTTATTATACATCTAACTTTGTAAACAATGAAACGCATTAAGTTTTCTCTTGCGTGTAGTGTAGAAGGAAAGCTCTGCGAGTTACGGAGGGGGGGGGGATGTCCGGTAGAATGACTCGCGTGTCATACAACACTGAGGAAGTGGCTGTATGAGAAACCCACACAGTTCTGCGCAGATACTACGCATGCGTACTGTAGCTGGCCACACGCATGGCTGACAACAGAGTGGGCTACAGTGGCAAACATAGCGGAACATATACTGTACTCAACTTTTCGTAAAGAAATTACTGTCTTCACTCCAACCTGGATCTTGTTTCTAACAAATAGAAGGGGATAACAGTTGAGTGGTTATATTGCTTCCCTCAGAATTCGACTGGTTGAAATTACTTCGTGGAAAACATGACGTCAATTTAATTTCTAACCGACCAGGAAAAAGAATTTACCTTTAATTATAGTGTCAAGTGGTTTTCTTCTCATTATGAAAGGTTTATGAAGCCGATAAATAGGAAAAAAGCACAAAACACAAGAATAGTATCAAGCAGGAAAAAGGAGACAGAAAAACCTGCAAGGTAAATAAAATGTGCTAGAAATATACACAGACAAATCATTTACATTTAAATCTCGAATAGTGATTAATGCACGTAATTATTTGATATGAAATATATCAAAATGAACATTATATTGATTTTCCAATCTCTATTTCTCAGTGAGAGCTAATGCTATTGTGGAACATTTGTCGAAATCAACACATAGAGCGGAATCCGTGTAGCTCACATAATTTAGTACAGTATACACTTCTTTACAAGTTAAAAAACGCTGCAAAAGGGGTAACGGATGTCGCTGATCGTTACTAGTAATGTCCCAGAAAACCTCCTGGGTGTAATTTTTATTCGTTGAAGTTAAAGTTGGAAAGTTGGGTCATTTGATTTGATTTATTTGCCTCCAGAACAGGAGCGAATGTCTGCGAAAGAGTAATCGATTTTGTAATCATCGGTTTCAATATCGATGCAAATGTGACGAATTGGTTTTTAAACCATCGAACTATTCAATATCCATTGTGCTGTTTTGAAATAGTTCATAGTGGTTAATAGAGTTGAGTTTGATTGTTTTAGTAATTTATTGCTTGTCGTTTAGTGGAGGGAATTATTCAATATAAAGAAAATAAATACAAATTCTTTCAGATAGGGCCTTCAGCTTAATATTTATACCAAATATAGGAGCAATCTCAAAGCTTAAATCTATATAAGATTGGTGGGTTTAAACTCGTTTTCTAACCCCTAGACCACGTGAAGTGCACTTTTAGGACATTTTTTATACAGTTATCACTGAGGTAGGATTATTTTGATGTTGAAATGTTTTATTTCACCCACAGGTTAAATTTTGTAAGATGTTTATAATATTATTATTCTTTACCAACAACTTATAAATTATCTGTATTGTAAAATAGTTTACCAATTCTTCTAAGTAATATTTTACTCATGGATAGACGTCAAGTAACGCTACCTAATAGCGATAGTGATGTTCAAGAACTACTTAAAGCTTTACTTAAATTTGAATTTATTCCAATGTTGATCGAATGCTCATTGCTAATCTAACGGTGTCGTCTGCATGATTGCAAATTATCGAATAGGGTTTGAAAAGGTTCTATCTGTTAAATAAATACCCCCGCCGCAGCGAACTCGCAAACTAATTGAATGTACATTTACCTGTAATTATAATAGCTTGGTATGAAATAAACAAATTGGCTACATATATCCATAAACAAGCAAACTACGACGGTGTATTTATTCTCACATAATAATAACATGGGTATTTTTAATTTACAGTTTTTATTTAAATTTCCTCCGTAACTAATAGTTGTACAACAACGCTTCAAATACTAAATGTTTTGTTTATAAGCTCTACAATATGCTTTAAAAAGAAATTACAAAGTTTGATGTTTTGAGGGCTGAAAATGGGGCTTTCCCATTGTCCGATCTAATGACTGTAATGAATTGTAATGACTAACCTTGATATTTTTATCTTTAGCTCATATTAATTATGAAAGATAACCTACTAATGATGAACAACATATGAACAGTTAAAAATTTGTTGTTGCTGTGCTTTTATAAGAGATTGACAAAGGTTAGCAGTAAAGATTCAAGCAGAGATAGCTGAAGTGTATGCCGAGATGTAATGGCAATATTACAATAGCTCACTAATGTAGTGGAACAAGTAACCGAGCATACTGTCGTTTTGTCATGTGTACACATTTTGTATTAACTCAGTTACGGAGATGTTTGTTTTACAATTTAATCTTTGACTATGTTTTATTTTGTAAAATTTAATAGTTTTCTTTCCTAGGTCTCTAGGTGAGAGTCTGGAATTGTTTTTCAGATTACTTCAGACTAGACATAGGGATTGCGGGATTATCCCAAAATACTTTAGTGATTTGGCGGGATTTGAACCCGGGACCTCAGGGACCGATGTCCGTGCTCTACCACTAGACCAGCTCGCTCACCAAACACAATAGTAGACATCATAATATTTACAACGGGAGGGATATAGCTCTAGTGCAAGTATTTGCAATACATTAACCGTTGAAAATTAATGAAATAGAACATAATGCCGTACTTTAAAATTACAAGCAATAAGAATAAATAGGATTCTGCGTTATGTCAGCAATCGCAGTAGAATAGTTGGCAGAACGATTTTCCACTTTCTATTTGTTTCACCTAGCTAAATGTCCAATTTTTACTCTCTGTATTCTTGATTACTTTGTGTTTTAAAAACCTAATACTGTAGTTATTGTAAAAACTGTAAACATTTTCACTATGTAGCAATTTTAGTGGAATAAGACTTTTTCTCTCTTGAATTGCTAGGAAAATCTTTATGGATTAATTCAAAACATAAAAATGCAAACTCATTTCAGAAGGCGATGGTAGAGACGTGCAAATTGTCCTAGTTTTATTTGATTCAATATTTCTCTTAGGTGTAACCTACTTTACAAAAACTTGATTGTGATGAAATAATGAGGTAATAGAATTCGATATTTTTCTCGAAGTGAGGTTTTGGAAATATTGTTAAATAACTTACCATTAAATGTGTGGACGTCGAAAAAGGAGCAATTTTTTAAATTGATGATTTGCAATAAACCAAACTAAAGATCGCGGTCGAGATTTATATAATTTAAAGTTGAAGTTTATGCAATTTAATAGTATGGAATAAAACAGTTGCAATCCTAAGCCTGTTTTGTATTTTATTTATTTTTAAAAATCCTCAAATTATTAATTTGTAGCGACTTAACCTAGCGTAGGCTTGAAGTCCAAAAAGCTCATTTTCTGTGCGATTTTGTCAAATTATGTTGTTTGAAACAATTATAGTAATTACTAGCTGTGTACCCGTTCTACGCACGGGGATCTTATAATATTCAGTTGAAACCTTCTTATATAAAGAACAGCAGTTGGTTTGCATATTTTAAGATATGCTGGCCAAACTATTATACATAGCTTCATTTTATGTTGTTTTTTGTTGTTCCGGATCGGTATGACAATCAATAAAAGGTTAAATTACCTCTGTGTCTGCCGGTCGATCCTATAACGGTAGGCTTACTTTTATTTTTACTATCTGATCTCGTTTGCATGGCTCAATCACGTCCTGGTTGAAGTTCGTTCGCTACGCTCACTCACCTGTATGTTGGAGCTCGTTCGCTGCGCTCACTTTCCTTCAGGTTAGCTCGTTCGCTACGCTCACTTGCCTTCAGGTTAGCTCGTTCGCTACGCTCACTCGCCTCCAGGTTGCAAATTAGCTGTTGTCATAAATGTAAAAGAAATAATAGTGCTAGTGCTGCACCCTGTTGGTAATCCTTGTAACTTTAATGCTATTGAACATCACAGAACAGAACCAACTTGTTTAATTGAAACAGCTGTTAAGATTCAATAATTTCATTTCTCATAAGGTTAACATGGGCTTCCAGAAATTCCACGTCAAAAATCGACAAAAACTTGATTTTCAAGGGTTTACTGTTAAATATCTAACTGTCTCATATTCGATGAAATACGTCTAAAACCATCTCATATATGTATAGTATTTGGAAAATAAGTTTCAGGCGGGACAGTGCTATAGTTATTGAGGAGTAGTTGTAATAAAGTGCGTATTTTAGCGTTACCAAGAGAATGACAGATAGACAGACAGACAGACAGACAGACAGACAGACAGAAATTGAGATAAGGTTTGATTCGGTTTCTCTGACCTATGAAATGTAAAAATAACCAAAAAGTTCATTATTCTAAGCAATGTACAGACAAAACTCTAATTTTATTTATATAGATTATTTTTGTATACATTCATGTGATTAATGATTATCTTATTTTGTCGCAATGCTGTTTTTTTTATATAGAATACTGCAGTTTAACATAATTGTCGGTTGTGTAGCGCCATATGTGGTAGCGCAGCTTCAGCTAAACTACGAGACTGTGCCAGTTATCAAGATGTATATTGTGGTGCAGTGGTAAGCGTGCCCTACATACTTTATGGCCCTGCATCTTTTGACCTATTTCACTCCTGTGATCGGTATCAACTTTTAATAAGACAGTTTAAAGAAGTTTGATGAAAATGGTTTACGTTATGGTATTGGTGTAAAAAGTGTACGTCGTTAGGGATATTTTCTATGTATGTAATTTAAGTTGTTGTATAGGCCTACACTAGATTTTGGATTCATAAATAATTGTGTGCCTAATTGCTTACGTGTTCAGATTTCCGTGGATATTTCTATACTATATAATTAGACTATTTCGAAGCATTAGATGGATTAGGGAAATATATAAGTAGGGTAATTGAAAAGGAATATCCGATGGATGTAGCGAAACAATCAACTAATCTGAACTAATTTATTATTATCGCGACATTCCGACCTCGATCCAATATATTATTTTTTTTAGAACATACCTTATTACTGGGGTGATAAAAAAAAAATTGTAGAACACAAAATTGAAGTAAAATACAAGGTCCATACATAATTTAATATTGGAGCTATCCATTCAACATATTTTGAGGGCGTTAGAGCGAAATAAACGTCTTTTAATATTGCTTTGCCGATGAATCTACGCTGTAGAAGGCAGATATGAAATAGGATTACAATATGTGATGTATATACCGTTGTGGCTGTAACTAAATGGTTTTGTTGACATGTTGGGAATTTGTCGTAAATTTTCATCTTAAATTGTTGCAATATTAAAAAAATCCTAATATGCTTTACATTATACCAAAGATCTTAAAATAACTGTAAATACTTCAATTTTTGAAATTTATATGATACCATAAATGAAAGCTGCATATGCACGCAGTTACTTATAATTCTTTACCATCAAATTACCAATTGATTTGTATCATACAGTATCCCTCGCCTCATTAAATGTCCTTGAAATGATTATCTTCAATTTATTTATTCAAAGTGTTGACAACACAAATGCATTATTTGATGGATTAATCAACTCATGCAAGTAGCAGCAACTTAGCGAAGGCGGTTATTTGCCCAAGTTTAACCTGACAGTCGCTAACTAATTAAACTTGGGCATTGCTGTTCTTCACCTCCATCGCAGGCTGTTGCATGCGCCGTTTCTCAGATCATTTAGAATAGTAAACTTGTTGAGTTTGACTGAGTAATATTAGGTTGAGTCATAATAATGGTCAAATAGTTTTCTATTCAGAGGAAAATCTAAAGTTTATTTCATATAGGTGGATAAGTGGATGGTGATGTGTTTTTCCGCTTGCGAAACAAGTAAAACGAATAATAAAGGCAGGTGACTTGTTTTTTTTTTTCAATTTATAAGTCATGTTAGGTTTATAGCCTAAGTAAAAGAACGACAATTTCCACCATGTATGAAACAGATCAGATAATTAAGTAGACGGTCATCTGTTTTACCATTTATAAATCAGGCTTGATACGAGTAGATAGGTACATCATTTCGCCAAAAACACGTTAGATGATTTTCGCATTAATTTCTCATCATGATGGTAACCAACTAGTTTTCACGACGTATCGGGAACTGATCTAGCCCTCAAGGTTAGTACACAACAAAATCCACAGAAGAAAATCTACATAGAGGAGTGTAAAGTAGTTGAGGACCTTTTCAAAAAGAGGTCCGTCTTAAAAGTTTTTCCTCTGCATGTTGTGTTAGATCAGCTTTAAACCTCGCATTTGCCCGTCCACATAGACTAACCGCACTTGCGTGGATCGTATACAGCAAAGCAAGGAGTGAGTCGGTTCAGTACAAAGGTGATCTATACTGATAAAATGTTTTCGGCATTGACCAGGATCTGAACCCAGTTTAAGCTAAGTAATGTTGAACTAAGAAAGGTTAGGTTAGTTTACTTCACCCTTATTTGGTCAGAGATAATTTCAGTGGCGATCATCTGGTAAAGACCCGTAGTCAAAACTAAACCCTGAAAGAAAAGAAAATGCATGTTCACAACAAGACGTCCGAAACCCAATAGTTGGCTGGATAACTACCGTCTACACTATACAATTTGTTTTATAAACTTGTTTAAAATTCGTGTTACGGATTTTACAGCTTTCCCGACCCATGTTGGAAAGTTCAAAGGAAATTTGTGTTTTATAATCTTCTGTTAGCGTCACCGGTAACCAAAATCGTAGTGTCAGAGTTTTTGTTTCACTGGGATCTGAACTAGGTGTTTTTCTTCTCGATTCTTTCCCCTACAAGAAGAATCAAGAACTCATAATCTGCACTTCTCATTCTTACAGTTTTTGAAGCTAGTCCTCATTTCCCCAACCAACAAATATTCGTCATCTCTTCAAAATCGTGTAACATTTCACTGTCACTGTACTTAATCCTAGCTTGCATTGAAGGACGTACCCAAAAGTGAGGCATTGCTCTTTTCTTAGCACAGGCAATCACAACACAAGTGACAGCCGCAAACAGATCCTCTTCACTCGAAGCGATAGTGGTAATCGTATGGTTTTGTGTGGGTTCTTTTCAACATGTTTCATAAAAAAAGTTTTACGAAACAAGTTGTACACTTGTACAGTGTAGACGCGGCTATGTACACAGCGGAATAGTCAGACTCTGGTTTATTAAATTGTTCATAGTGTAACTTATCCCTCTAAATCGACTTTGACAGTGGTCTGCTATCACAAGTGACAGTTTTCTACGTGACTGGCCACTAGATCACAGACTAGACAGTAGCACGTCACATACTGGGATGCTCGTCACGTACGTGTAGGTTGAAACATGCGTGCAGAAACGTGCCGTCGCGTCCACTTCACGTTTACACACGTTTACTGATACTTTCACTGCCCATGTCGTCACAATTGTGTTAATCTGTCACCTCGTCTTGTTTTGTAGTTGTTAAAATGTGTCGTTTACATCGTGATTGTTGATCAGATCATGTGTCATCGATGTATGCAATTGTAAGCTGGCTATGAGCTACAATAATACGTCACAAAATTTTCATGATTTTTTTACCTAATTTAGACTAATAAACAAGGAGTGTTCTTACTTATATCCTCAATATGAGGTTAGAAAGAACCTAGGATGTTTTATTTATCTCTGTACCATGATGTTCACATTGTTTGAATGTTGTTCAACGATCTAGAGCGAAAGTTGTACTCAGTAGTTGAACATACAGTTTCTTTGCAAAATTTTAAGAATATTCTGTGCTGAAACAATGGAAATTTGTAAAATACCAAGCTTCATGTAAATACAGCATACTTGTTTAGTTTATAGACGTATCTTTAAACGCATTGAATGTGTCGTTCTTTTATTTTCATTTTATTTTCCTTTCCACGATCTAACAAACCAATTTACAATTGTTTCGAACATATAATGTGTTTATTTGTGTTCTACCTAAAGATTCACACAGGGCACTTTCTACCTGTAGATATTTAACAATTGTTTTACCCATTAACGCTACCACACATATATAAATGGAAACAACATGAAAATTTTTCTTGTGCAGTAATGATGAATATCAGTGAAGATGAACGCATAAACATGTAGTCTTCCACTTTTGTTATAAAATTACTTTGCTATCGCTTAACAATATAGGAGACAAAATGTTTATAAGGTGTATTAGATAACATAGAGGATAATAATCAACACCGCATGAAAAAGTTGTGAGAACATGATCAACCTCGACAATAATGCCTGTAATATTAATTAGAAAATGTACTAATTGTGCAAAAGACTTACGTGTATGAGTAAAAGTTCTAAGTACATATTCTATAGCTTATAACGTCTAATTAAGAAATTTTGGACTCAATTCAGATGATCAGAGGGACTAGGGACCGGTTTTTGTAAATCCTACTAAGACCTCCCACTAGCCAAGCCCTAGTACGCCTCGATAAATTCTTGAGCCCACACACTTGGGCTACAATGACTCCTGATTTAATTAGACGACTTCAGATCCGCTATCTTGTCCCAACAAGTTGGTTCTTAAAAATAACACGCATTTAGAAGATTTTTGTTTATAATAATCGTATTTAGAGTTATAAGAAGATTGTATTAGCACATGTTCTAAGCGTTTGTGATGTCATTAATTTTATTCGACTTGACATTTGCCCAATTAACTAGACACTGTTACTTAAACTTTTTTAAACAAGTTATGCTTGATACTATACTTTGCACATTAATCTTACGTTACTCATGATAACTTGTGTATACCTATTATGTAGAAAGTAACCTCTTTTGATCGAAAATGAGCTTTAAAACTGCCTCCGTCCAACATTTGTAGATATCTACTGTTAATCGACTTTTAATTGACTCAGACAAAATATCTGTGGACTACTGTTTGCTAAAGTAATTAATCAAAAGAGTACCCCCAGTTCACGATCTTTTAAATTTACCCTCAGGTACGTGTAGCTTTTAATCAACATTAACCCTCTTTAGGTTTTATTCTTACGTCATAAAATAAACATCAAAACAGGCTACCTATTTTACAAGAAGACACGTCTACTTGTAGTATTCTAGTCAATTGCAGCTGTAAGTGAACAGGAAATAAATAATTTGACCCAAGATACAACAGAGGCCAGATGTCAAGATGTGCAGAAATGTCAATTTATTACGAGATTCTTGAGACACAACGCAAATACTTTGACACGTTTATTCTTAAAAGCAACATTTTTCTGTCTTGTTTATTTCAGCGAATACCGTTCACACAGCACAATGCAGATTTCTGTTGTTAGGAATGATCTATTTTTTTTGTCCAAGACACGTAGTTTAATTTATTTGTAAATTTAAATTGTTTGTGCCAAAACTTATTTTAAAAACACTTTAAATTAGTTTCATACCTATTTATACTTATTTGCCTGTAAAATGGGAGTAGTAACAAAAAAGTTTACCTAAAACGCTTTTATATTTTGTTCAAAGTTTTATTATATAAAAACAATGTATTTTGTTCTAAGTAATCTCTATATTTGTTTATTTGTGTGTTTCTACGTCAGTGGCACTTTACGCTTTGAAAGGGATCGGTCCAAACCCTGGTCTTGTTACTAACGTCGACCTTTTTGTTTGATAGCACCATTAATTTATAGCTCAATGACAAATTAAATCTGGGTCTGAAAAACGATTACGCTTGGATTCGAACCAGCGACCTTCAGATTTAAAAGGTGAGCACTATAACCACTCGGCCAACTAGACATTTATATTTTGCTAACTGAGTGCGATTTAGAGTGCTGCTAGTAAAAACTCACCCCCATTGTATGTGCCTAATTTAATTTTTGAACGCTAAACCCGTCATTATACAACCAAGATTCTTAATTGTTAGATAGTTGCTGTACTTTTGTAAACTCTTGTTTTTATTTATATTCTGTAGCTATTGAATCGTTAGCTTAATTAATTGTAAATATTACCTATGTATTAATGATATGACCATTCTGACCATTGCATCTTGCAACTCTAAATAAGGAGCACGCAATCTTTGCGGTAATATCTACAGCAATCAAGATATGCCAGTTATTTGATATGGCGTGTAAAATAATTACGAATTCTATACCAACCTTTTACAGGATAAGGCTTTTACATCATAAACATTTCTTAAGGGATCCATCCTGATCAATCTTGTTCATGATAATAATATTTATAATAACGTTTACTGTCGATAAAAAGTTAAATCTAAAGTAATCCCTCATGGAATCCTCAATCTAGGTGTTGTAGTCCTCAATAAAAATAAAATAATAAATGAAATAATAGGCCTAGATAAAATAATAGATGATAGGCATACCTGACAGAAGGTATGCCTGAAACTCGCCGGGAACGGTGTTGGAAAATATGCAGCAGTTGCACCCCAGCGCTTAAAATGACCCATCAGCCTATTTCCTACAGTGCCACTTTATTTTATATTACCTTTTCATGTTCCATAAATGCTGCCACATCGTGTTTGAATGAAAATACTACTGATTTTGTTGAATGGAAATTTGTGTGGTACATCAATTTTCAACACTACATTGAGTAGGTTTCTGCAATAATTGTTTCAATTAATGTATTTGAAATGTAGTTGTGGTAAGACAAGCTTGAATCATGCTTAATGTAGTTTTACACATAGAAAATCGAAAATTTATCAATAAACTGGTTCATTTGACAATTATATTTTGAATACTCGTAAAAGCTATTAAAAAGCATTTAAAACAGCAAATATATTTTTACAATTATATTTTTAACTGCTAAACTAACTGCAAAAAATATACTGAAAAAAAAATAAAAACGTTTTTGATTCCTTGTTTGATACTTAATTAAAAACACATTTTGTGTTTGGCAACGGCGTATGTATTGTTTTTAAACGGCGATACCATTTCTCCACAATAACAAGGAACAATATTGTCGTATTGACAGTCAATTCAAACTTCAAATCCTCAATTTTGTTAATCAAAATAAGATGTTCTGGTGCACTTTTCTTTTAAAAGGGACGTTTATCTTTGTTGGCAAGTTTATGTAGCTAGAGAGCAATCAAATTTAACTACATTGGTGACTTTCAGGTATTAAAGTTCCATCAAAGATTTAGCAGTTCCTAGTTATAATGGTCCTATGTCTATAAGTGCTGAAGTTATTGGTTAAGGCGAGCAAGAATGCATGCGGCCACGTGCATATATGGCATTTTTATCAGAGATAAAATAGTTGCAATACAATTAATTATTTGTTTCATTTTAGATTATCTGAGTCTATCTAAAGGAAAGCCAACGAATATCTAAGCTGACAATATTTTTATGTTATTCAAAAAATTATTGTTTACATGTTGTATTGAATTTTAGTGTTGGTCAAACTAATTTTAAATTTCTTAATTAAAAACTTCTTGTATTTATTTTAATACTAAAGCATACAAGTGGCGTGTAAAATGTGTTAAATATATTTTTATTGTGCATAATATATGATTGATATTAATGTGTTTGCACAATAACTTCCACTGTAGCCAAGCTGTAACTCTGCATTTACAGCTCAGAGTGAGTAGGAGTGTTCAATTTGATGAACCGTTACACGAACAGCTGATGTCACAGTCTAGGCATTATCCGCCTTAATGAATGGTCATGTGTCCAGTGCACTGTCTCCGGCTTGTCGAGGTCATGAACTTCTGGTTTTTTCCTTGGACGCTAGCTAAGAACGAGCCCGGGGTTGTTTTTCACATTACTTGAGGCTAGAT
Organism: Macrosteles quadrilineatus; assembly: GCF_028750875.1. NCBI lineage: Eukaryota > Metazoa > Arthropoda > Insecta > Hemiptera > Cicadellidae > Macrosteles > Macrosteles quadrilineatus. The sequence continues at coordinate 29,378,832 of NW_026542598.1, forward strand.
CTAGGGGTTGCGGTATTATCACTTGAATAAAATCCATTGGTGATTTGGCAGGATTTGAACCCGGGACCTCTTGAACCGAAGTCCCGCGCTCTAACCACTAGACGAGCTCGCCCCCACAAAACTTCTGGTAGGCAGTAGGCATACAAAATTTGTATTTTCATTTTTAAGAAAAACCATGTATCAAGCCCGAACTTTACACACATAAATTATTTACTCTCTTCCTTTCCTCATCAATATTTAGATGTACCTCGATAGTAATTAAATACTTTTGGGAAAAGGCTTGGAACGGGTTTTAAATAACACACAGGTTTTTTCGTGTATTTTAGGACGTTGGACAATTTTCTGTATCCATATTTGGTAAAAATTCCATCATCAAGATTTCCTTTAAATTTTGAACTGAAGAATGAGGATTTTTAGTGGTCGATTAATTACATCGATCAACCTTACCATAAACAATTTAATTAAATTATTAGCATTTGCACTAGTTTCAATACGAGTTAAGACCATACATGAGTGCAATACAATTATTATTTTTTTATGTAATTAGTGTGATCTTTAAGTTTTTAATTAATTTATGTTGCAGGTGGGTGATAACATGCAGTAATCTGTAAGTACGTGTAATGAATTTATATACTTAAAATAGTATATTATTTAAAAAAATTGTTTTACGCTGTAATGAAATAAAATAAAGTAAAGAATTAGAAATAAATGTGTATCCAAGCTGAAAAACGTTCGTTCCGTGCGCTTAATACAGTGGGCGAAGACACGTACAGTTTAACAGGAATACATGATTCATTAATTCCTAGTCCTGTTTGTGCCAGGCAACCGCAAGTACAGACTTTAATGTATTCCTGGAATATGGCGTCACGTATTCCAGATTTGTTTGCCAGGAAAGACCTACTGCGATTGTCTTGGCGTCGTCTGCCAAAATATTGCACGACCTACTTTAGTTTTTTTTACACATAGACCTAAATAAATGAATATAGTATGCGTTGACAGGTTAATTTGATGGAAACAACGATATTTGTGTTCGTTTTACTACATTACACATCTTAGTGAGTCCTCAGTGATGGAAAATGTATATTTGAAAGATCAGTGTGGACAATTTCGATCAGTGATTCGTAAAACATTAAATTTAAGGCGTTTCGGGTTTCAGAATCTTGCCCCGTCTTCAGGTGTGTCGGATTTGACGAATTTGATGGGTCATTACGTCACATTAAGGTGAATTTTCTGGCACTAAGGCTTGTTTCACACATACTTGGGCATCGTATGTGGATGTCTCGACGCTATGATGTCGGCAAATTGATGGGAATTCAATTTTTTTAAATTTAAAATACTTACGGATCTTTAGTTTTTTTAACATGATCGTAAAACGCTCAAAAGTGGTTTCCGCTGTGGAAAGCTTACTGTCACCTCTTAAACTCATAGTTTTGACAATATTTGGGCGGATAGTATAAACGCTCAAACATATCTCATAAATATTTAAATTTAGCCTACTTCATTGAACGAATATTGTTACAGTTTTGTATACATGATTATATTTTAGAAACCGTGAAATTTTTTTACCTCTAGAATATATATTATGTGTAATGAGAACAGCGTTAAAAAAACATAAGTGTGATATGAAATCGTTAAATATACTCTTAAGCATCCTTTTATTCCGAAGAAAATTGCGAAAATATAAAGTTTTCTACTTTTTGCTGTGAGAAAGAAAGGCAAAATTATTGATAAAGAGCGCGTCTTCAGTGGCAATAATTCATCTGTTCTAGACCGATAAATTGTTAATATGTCGGCACGCTCAGGGGATTTCTTTTTGTATCATGCGTCTTAGTAATTCAAACACAGTACAATTATTTTTATATTAGGGAATATCACATTAGGACGGAATTACTTTTCTTGTTAAGAGTATTAGCATTGATTTATTATTCTGATTTAGTCACGGACTTTACTCAATTGGAAACAATCAGTATTCACTGTTTTGTCTTCGGTTTCGTTTTTACAACGATGTTTTGAATATTATTTACCCTTGTAAAAATAATTGTGAATTGTTGATGTATTTAAATAGCACTCGTAATTTTGTTGGCCTAACCTAATGAAAAAAAAACAAACAGTTTACTCCTGTTATATTTTGAAGTAGGCCTAGTTAGTTTTAAATAGACGGTAATTTGTCACATCGTACCTTTAAAGAATAGAAGAGTTGATGATATTTGCAATTAAATTCATAAGATCACAACCTCTTATTTATTTATTTACCATACCTTAAACTAAACGAAAAGTAAGTAATTTATTAACAAATCTTTCTTGTTTAACAACGGCCAACGAATTATAACTATTTAATTGAAAAAGTTAGGAAATAATTTAAACAGACAAAATATCATCAACTTATTATAAGGCATTATGTAACTTGTGTCTGTATAGTATAATATAAGGCAAGTAAACATTCTTAGTTTAGACAATATATATGTTTTAATTTATTGTATATAAACAAATAAAAAAACTTGAGTATAAAATGTATTTTATAAACAATAACTATACAAATGTAGATATTGCAGTTTGTATTTAATTGTGTTGCCATAGTCGACAAAACACGTTTACTTCATAAGTTCCATTTAAGAACTTGGAAATTCCTAGCGGGCAGAGCCCTCCGTCGAAAACAAAACGAAAACCGACTCATATAGGCTCGAAGCACATATTTAAGCGAAATGTCTGTTAATTTAACCAAATTCTTTTTTCAGTGTTAGGAAGATAGACATGCACTTCTTTCCTTAAAATTTTTTAAACCGGTTATGTGGAAATGATAGAGAATATACCGTGATGTTAAAAGAAGACTAACGGAGCTGCTTGTAGGCCCATTAATTTAACCCCACCGCCTACCGCTTCGAAAACAACTCGGTAAATTGTAGTGTACGCTTCATTGCAGTTGAAGTAACACACGTTTTTAACCTGCTGCAGAATGTCTTCAAACCCTCTTGAAGTATTTTTATGAAATTTAAATTATCTAAATAATTATCTATTTTTCCTACTGTAAACTAAATTATTCTTGTTGGAGGCATTAAATAAACATGTAACACGGATAAAATTGTGGTAAACCAGTTTGATTGATAAGAATAGTAATTTCTTGGCATGGAAGTGTACTGTATTTGACGAAAAGTAAGGAAATTAAGTTTCAGTCTAGCTCAAAGTTATATTTCGAACCATAATCATTTTATATTCAATTCGATTCAAATGGAAAGCATAATGCCGAAATGCAGACATGCGATTCAACGAGGATTAGATTGACGAATTAAGCCGTCAGACTGTCTATCTTGAAATCCCAGATGGTAAAAATAAGCGATGACTAATTAAACTTAATACAGTGCAATTATACTATATTTATCGGTACTCCTAGACAATTCATCCTTGCTAAGGAGTTAAAACAGTCTACATAGGTTCGATGTTTTTTAATACTACCTATTTTACCTATTTTTTATATTGTGTAAAATTAAAAGTTAACATTGCAAAAACATTTATAAGTAGGCCTAAAGTACTAAAATTACATAATCTCTTTCATTCGTTTATTTTATATTTCCTTTTTTCAATATAATTAAGTATTGTTATATCGACACCACACGGAGTGTGGATTTTACTACATAATACAATGTGTTTTGAAAAGGTATGCTTATAATTATGTTTGCTGGATCATAACTGCTCGTTTAGCTGCATTTAAGGTAACATTTCGAAGCTTGTCATCAGTGATGTGTCAGTGAGTGACGGATAATCCATCAAAGTCAATGTCAGTGACAACACTACCTCGCCTGACGTCACTGTCACTGTTATATTGTTAACACTATACAGTACAGATACATACAAACCTCAGGCAAGGTAACATGTTGAAGCTTGTCATCAGTGATGTGTCAGTGAGTGACGGATAATCCATCAAAGTCAATGTCAGTGACAACACTACCTCGCCTGACGTCACTGTCACTGTTATATTGTTAACACTATACAGTACAGATACATACAAACCTCAGGCAAGGTAACATGTTGAAGCTTGTCATTAGTGATGTGTCAGTGAGGGACAGATAATCCATCAAAGTCAATGTCAGTGACAACACTACCTCGCCTGACGTCACTGTCACTGTTATATTGTTAACACTATACAGTACAGATACATACAAACCTCAGGCAAGGTAACATGTTGAAGCTTGTCATTAGTGATGTGTCAGTGAGTGACGGATAATCCATCAAAGTCAATGTCAGTGACAACACTACCTCGCCTGACGTCACTGTCACTGTTATATTGTTAACACTATACGTTGAATATTGCAACCCAACTCATCTAGTCTGGATTAGTGATGGACCATCATATGTTTTTACATTGTACATATGAAGTTGTTTACTAAATATAATTCAGTGTAGTGTTGTGTTTGTAAGACAATAAAAGAGTTTTTTTTTTGGCTTGAAACTGTCAGATACTGTATTTGCGAAGGTTTGTATACTGTATAATAGTTTTGCCAGCACATCTGAAAATATGCAAACCAAATTCTGTTCTTAATAAAAAGGTTTCAATAACTGACTACAATAAGATCCCCGTGCGTAGAACGGGCACACAGCTAGTTTGGGATATTAAAATAATCATTTTACAGTATTCTGTGCTTAAAAATAAGTAAAATGAGTTTTGGCTATAGAATTGAACCTTTGAAACGAAATAATTATGACACTTGGAAAATGCAAGCTGAAGCTATACTAATCCAACAAAACCTAATGGAATATGTATCTGGGGAGAACAAATGTCCTGAGGATGAAGTTGGTAAGAATGCCTGGATAGTTAAAGATCTTAAAGCAAAATCAGAACTAATATTGATCATTTCACCTAGTGAATTGAAATTAGTAAAAAACTGCAAAACTTCCAAAGAAGTATGGTATTGCCTGCAGAACAATTACCAAAGTTCTGGTCCTGCAAGGAAAGCCGTATTAAAGCAGTTAATAGTTCAAAAATGAAAGATGGAGAAGATGCTAGGGATCATGTCAACAAATTTATGGAGATTGTTGACAAACTTCAAGAAATGGACATAATTATCAATTCAGACTTACTTAGCATTATGCTACTTTACAGCTTATCATCATCATTTGAAAATTTCCGGGTAGCAATTGAGTCTAGAGACACTTTACCTTCTCCTAATGATTTAAAAATAAAAGTAGTTGAGGAGAGTGAAGCTAGGTCAAAAGACACTTGTACAAATAATGAAGATACATTGTATTGCAAAACAAAGCAGTTCAACTCCAAGAAAGGTATTCACAACACTTATAGTCATAAGAAACAAGATGATAACAACACTACAAAAGTAGGTTTCAAAGTTAAATGTTTCAGATGTGGAAAAATCGGACACAAAGCCAACAACTGTAGATCCAAACAAATGGGAAATAGTTTTAAAGCAGAGGCTGAATGTTTCTCTTCAAATTTGAACATTTTAGGTTCTACTTCATCTGATTGGTGTATTGATAGTGGATGTACATCGCACATGTGTGGAGAGAAATCACAGTTCAGAGATATCAAAAATTCAAACGGAATTTTGAAACTTGCTTCTAAAGGAATGACATCTGACGTTTCTGGAACAGGAACGGTTTCGCTGGAATTAAAAAATTCTGAGATCATACATTTGAATAACACTCTGTTTGTACCAGACTTGGCAACAAATCTAATGAGTGTCAGTAAAATAACAGATAAAGGATTTAAAGTGATTTTTGAAAACGAGAAAGCTCTCGTCCAAAACCAAAGAGGAAATGTAATTGTGGCAGCAGAACGTCAAGGTGGTCTTTATTACGTCCAAAGTACAAAATCTGTAATGGTAAATGAAAAATCAAACTATACAAAAGAACCTGAGATCATAGATTGGCATAAGAAGTTAGGTCATCTAAACGAGGTTGACTTAAAAACAGCTTTAAAAAATGAATCTTTGAATGGATTAACCTTCAACATGAAAGACAAAATTGGAGAATGTGAAACGTGTATTAAAGGAAAATTGACACAAACACCATTTCAATCAAGAAAGATTGCAAATAATGTAGGCTTGTTAGAAGTCATACATTCTGACATTGTAGGTCCTATGAAAGTAACTACACCTGGAGGAAATAAGTATTTTGGAACATTCATTGATGAACATTCAAGATACTGCTATGTATATTTTTTGAAAAGTAAAGACGAAATTTTTGAACGTTTCAAAGAATATAAATATGAGGTGGAAAATCAAACAGGAAATAAAATCAAGTTTCTGCAAACAGATAACGGCAAAGAATATTGTAATGGTGAATTTGACAAGTTCTTGAAAGAAAGTGGTATAAGGCGAAGACTAACAGTTTCATACACGCCGCAACAAAATGGTTTGGCTGAAAGAAAAAATAGAACATTATTGGATATGGCAAGATGTTTACTGATAGAATCAAATCTACCAGGATGTATGTGGGCTGAAGCTATTAACACATTTAACTATATAAGAAATCGATGCCCTTCAAAAGCTACTGAACACTTAACGCCATATGAAAAATGGACTGGAAGAAAGCCTTCAGCGAGACACTTGAAAGTATTTGGATCAAAAGTATTTGTATTAAACAAAGCTTCAAGAAAAGGAAAATTTTATCCGAAAGCGGATCAAGGAATATTTGTGGGGTATGCAAGCAATTCAAAAGCATACAGAATTTGGATGCCGCAACAAAAGCAGGTTAAAATTGCAAGAGATGTAAAAGTTCTATCAAAAATGTACTATGAAAGAAATGAAGATGTAAATGATTACAATCTTCTTGAGCAAAACGAAATAAAAGAAAGTGATAAAAAAGATCAAGATTTTTGCATTATTCCTATCGAACAGAGCGAAAATAATGATGACCAGTCTGATTTTGACACTATATTTGAAGAAAATGACAGTGAAATGGAAAATGATATTATTTTCGAAGATGATATTGAAAATCAACCTGATGACTCACTAAGCTCAAATGAACATTTAGACACTGATGAAATAAGGGTATCACAGAAAAGGCAAATAAAACCTCCTCTTTGGACAAAAGATTTTCAAATGTCAGCTACCTGCAATGAAGATTCAACTTTAGAATCTTCAGAGGAATGGAATGAAGCAATAAAAGAGGAAATAAAAGCTCATTTAAAAAATGAAACTTGGGTGCTTGAGGATAGAAACAAAGAAATTAATGTAATTGGTTGTAAAATGGTATTAAAGAAGAAACTAAAACCAAATGGAGAGCTAGAAAGAAGAAAAGCACGATTGGTAGCAAAAAGGATTTGCACAAAAACCAGGCATTGACTACGATGAAACTTTTGCTCCGGTAGCAAAGCTAAATACGGGAAAAAGTACAAAATGAAGAAATAAAATTGAACTACAAACCCACAGAATACATGGTTGCTGATATTTTTACTAAAGGACTAAGCGAACCAAAACATCACAAATTTCAAAAGTGCCTAGGACTTTTACCTAGCTAAGTTGGGTGAGGGGGGATGTTGAATATTGCAACCCAACTCATCTAGTCTGGATTAGTGATGGACCATCATATGTTTTTACATTGTACATATGAAGTTGTTTACTAAATATAATTCAGTGTTGTGTTTGTAAGAAAATAAAAGAGTTTACAACAATTTATTCTTTCATTAACTTTAATTTCACCAACACTATACAGTACAGATACATACAAACCTCAGGCAAGGTAACATGTTGAAGCTTGTCATCAGTGATGTGTCAGTGAGGGACAGATAATCCATCAAAGTCAATGTCAGTGACAACACTACCTCGCCTGACGTCACTGTCACTGTTATATTGTTAACACTATACAGTACAGATACATACAAACCTCAGGCAAGGTAACATGTTGAAGCTTGTCATCAGTGATGTGTCAGTGAGGGACAGATAATCCATCAAAGTCAATGTCAGTGACAACACTACCTCGCCTGACGTCACTGTCACTGTTACGCTCCTTTCACACTATACGATTTCGCTCGTGCGGTTATTAATCGTATTTGTTGTAACGCATTGGAGCTTATGGCCCATTTCACATTATACGATTACCAACCGTGTAAGATTTTCACCCGCGTAGCGACCGTAGGTGCACACGGTTGGTATCCGACTCCCGCAAGAGTAAAAATCGTGTCTACTGCTAGTGGCCATGTGACCATATGGCCCCTTTCACACTACACCATTGTATAGTTTTCAGATATTTTGCGTTTACAGTTGTTTAATTGTTTAATTACTGAGTTGAACTACCTGTGCAAACCGTATTTTATTATTTAGTTTTTGTTATTTATTACAGTTTTGTCAATATAGTTAAAATTATGAATGTGATTGATCTTGAAGCTTTAAACGATTCTCTTAAAATCCGAAAATAGTTGAAAAACGTTTCTTCATCATTTCTCAGGTCTTGAAATAATGTTTTAAACATCCCCACTTCCTCACGTCTCAAATTTAAATACGACTATTATTAAATTTATTTTTCTACTATAAATTATCAAAGTAGCAATAATTTTTCCTCGCGATCCATACTACTTAAAACTTTCCACTGAAATGTCAATGAACTCTGTTCTAGTGGAGTGGGGGTTAAGATTTTTTTAATAGTACGATTACAAATCGTATAGTGTGAAAGCAACAGACCCACGATCATCTGCCCGTACGATTAACACTCGTACGAGCGAAATCGTATAGTGTGAAAGGAGCGTAATATTGTTAACACTATACAGTACAGATACGTACAAACCTCAGGCAAGGTAACATGTTGAAGCTTGTCATCAGTGATGTGTCAGTGAGTGACAGATAGGCCTAATACATAAAAGTCAATGTCAGTGACAACACTACCTCGCCTGAAGTCACTGTCACTGTTATATTGTTAACACTATACAGTAGAGATACATACAAACCTCAGGCAAGGTAACATGTTGAAGCTTGTCATCAGTGATGTGTCATTGAGGGACAGATAATCCATCAAATTCAATGTCAGTGACAACACTACCTTGCCTGAGTTACGTCACTGTCACTGTTATATTGTTAACACTATACAGTACAGATACATACAAACCTCAGGCAAGGTAACATGTTGAAGCTTGTCATCAGTGATGTGTCAGTGAGGGACAGATAATCCATCAAAGTCAATGTCAGTGACAACACTACCTCGCCTGACGTCACTGTCACTGTTATATTGTTAACACTATACAGTACAGATACATACAAACCTCAGGCAAGGTAACATGTTGAAGCTTGTCATCAGTGATGTGTCAGTGAGTGACGGACAATCCATCAAAGTCAATGTCAGTGACAACACTACCTCGCCTGACGTCACTGTCACTGTTATATTGTTAACACTATACAGTACAGATACATACAAACCTCAGGCAAGGTAACATGTTGAAGCTTGTCATCAGTGATGTGTCAGCGAGGGACAGATAATCCATCAAAGTCGATGTCAGTGACAACACTACCTCGCCTGACGTCACTGTCACTGTTATATTGTTAACACTATACAGTACAGATACATACAAACCTCAGGCAAGGTAACATGTTGAAGCTTGTCATCAGTGATGTGTCAGTGAGGGACAGATAATCCATCAAAGTCAATGTCAGTGACAACACTACTTGCCTGACGTCACTGTCACTGTCACTGTTATATTGTTAACACTATACAGTACAGATACATACAAACCTCAGGCAAGGTAACATGTTGAAGCTTGTCATCAGTGATGTGTCAGTGAGGGACAGATAATCCACCAAAGTCAATGTTAGTGACAACACTACTTGCCTGACGTCACTGTCACTGTTATATTGTTAACACTATACAGTACAGATACATACAAACCTCAGGCAAGGTAACATGTTGAAGCTTGTCATCAGTGATGTGTCAGTGAGTGACGGATAATCCATCAAAGTCAATGTCAGTGACAACACTACTTGCCTGACGTCACTGTCACTGTTATATTGTTAACACTATACAGTACAGATACATACAAACCTCAGGCAAGGTAACATGTTGAAGCTTGTCATCAGTGATGTGTCAGTGAGGTACAGATAATCCATCAAAGTCAATGTCAGTGACAACACTACCTCGCCTGACGTCACTGTCACTGTTATATTGTTAACACTATACAGTACAGATACATACAAACCTCAGGCAAGGTAACATGTTGAAGCTTGTCATCAGTGATGTGTCAGTGAGGGACAGATAATCCATCAAAGTCAATGTCAGTGACAACACTACTTGCCTGACGTCACTGTCACTGTCACTGTTATATTGTTAACACTATACAGTACAGATACATACAAACCTCAGGCAAGGTAACATGTTGAAGCTTGTCATCAGTGATGTGTCAGTGAGGGACAGATAATCCATCAAAGTCAATGTCAGTGACAACACTACCTCGCCTGACGTCACTGTCACTGTTATATTGTTAACACTATACAGTACAGATACATACAAACCTCAGGCAAGGTAACATGTTGAAGCTTGTCATCAGTGATGTGTCAGCGAGGGACAGATAATCCATCAAAGTCAATGTCAGTGACAACACTACCTCGCCTGAGTTACGTCACTGTCACTGTTATATTGTTAACACTATACAGTACAGATACATACAAACCTCAGGCAAGGTAACATGTTGAAGCTTGTCATCAGTGATGTGTCAGCGAGGGACAGATAATCCATCAAAGTCAATGTCAGTGACAACACTACCTCGCCTGAGTTACGTCACTGTCACTGTTATATTGTTAACACTATACAGTACAGATACATACAAACCTCAGGCAAGGTAACATGTTGAAGCTTGTCATCAGTGATGTGTCAGTGAGTGACGGACAATCCATCAAAGTCAATGTCAGTGACAACACTACCTCGCCTGAAGTCACTGTCACTGTTATATTGTTAACACTATACAGTACAGATACATACAAACCTCAGGCAAGGTAACATGTTGAAGCTTGTCATCAGTGATGTGTCATTGAGGGACAGATAATCCATCAAATTCAATGTCAGTGACAACACTACCTTGCCTGAGTTACGTCACTGTCACTGTTATATTGTTAACACTATACAGTACAGATACATACAAACCTCAGGCAAGGTAACATGTTGAAGCTTGTCATCAGTGATGTGTCAGTGAGGGACAGATAATCCATCAAAGTCAATGTCAGTGACAACACTACCTCGCCTGACGTCACTGTCACTGTTATATTGTTAACACTATACAGTACAGATACATACAAACCTCAGGCAAGGTAACATGTTGAAGCTTGTCATTAGTGATGTGTCAGTGAGGGACAGATAATCCATCAAAGTCAATGTCAGTGACAACACTACTTGCCTGACGTCACTGTCACTGTTATATTGTTAACACTATACAGTACAGATACATACAAACCTCAGGCAAGGTAACATGTTGAAGCTTGTCATCAGTGATGTGTCAGTGAGGGACAGATAATCCATCAAAGTCAATGTCAGTGACAACACTACTTGCCTGACGTCACTGTCACTGTTATATTGTTAACACTATACAGTACAGATACATACAAACCTCAGGTAAGGCAATTTTGAAGCTTGCCATCAGTGATGTTCCACTCAGTGACGGTAAGCCATCAAATTCAATGTTTCTTAAAATGACTCATTCAGGTTAGTCTGTTTGAAAATTAAAATTTACGTTTATTTTACTTATAAATGCCCAGTTCTCGGGAAAATATATACTAAACTAGCTACTTTTGGTAATTTAACTTGCAACATGAATTTATAATGTATTTTGCAGTTAACATCAACCCAGATACGGTATCAATAACAAGTATTATTTTGTTACCCCATTGAACTTCTTAATGCGAGGGTTTTTTTTAAGACTTGAGCTAAACGACCTTTAAGCTTTAACATTAAATATTTCCGCAATCGAATTATCTTAAACGTTGCTTCTTCAAAGATTACCTTGTATCTAAATGGTTTTTGCTGTATAAATATGATTTGGACTTTAAATGGCATAACATAAAAGTGTCTTTCCAAAATACAATTCAGTGCCTCTAAGTATGAAATTAACATTTATGCTAAAGCATTTAACACCTTGCAATGACGTTCGAAATAAGGATCACCTATATTATAATCTAATTTCATAAAGACCGAAAACACCATTGAAGAAGTCTAACACTCAATAAAAAGTCCCTCTTTAACCTTTGAACCATTCTTAACCATCGATCAAGAACGTTGAGAATTTTCCCAACTAAAGACAGGCCATACTGACTTGGCGTTATAGTCCGTCATGGTAAATAAGTGAGATAAAGTGCCAAGTACCAAGGTCAATTTAATTAGCTAGTGACTGGTTATACGTTCACTTGTGTACATTACAATGAAAATATTATCTATAGCCTATAGTGTTGTAGTCGTGATAATATGTATTCTTCGCTGTAGACGGAAATTTTTACTATGTTACTATACTTTCCGTCCCCTCGTTAAAGTTGAAGCCTGTTTTATAGAAGAAAATGGACGTGTTGTACAGCTACCGACAGCATGCGTTGTAAATTATTTATTTCTCCATGCCAAGCTGAAGTATAAAATAATTGTAAACCATCGTATCTTATGTCATTTCATCATTTCAGTAAAAAAAAATAAGAGAGAAAAACAAAATGTCGACTGTATCACACACTATAAAAGTGGCTCATAAAAAAAATTAAATAAAATAACCCCGCCGACCGTAGTGAACTTGCAGACTAAGTGAATTTCCATTTTCCTGATAGAATTTTACAAAAACACTTTGATATATTAAATTTTTTTATAAGCTTATTAAAATTGTCTAGAGAAAAATTTTTGTTTTGAGGGTCGAAATTGTGGAAACCCCGATTTTTACCCCATAAAACTCCGTTCCCATGGTCTGATCGCATATTGTTCACGCATTACTATTCTCTATGAATTATGTAAATAAAGAAATATTGATCATGCTGGTTCGCGAACTCTATCAAGGTTATCCCGTCTTACTTTAAACGCAATTTCATCAAAATCGGACAAAAATTACTTAATACATACATAACAAATTTGAACGGTTGGTGTTTTTGGCCTCTGGGGTCATCAAAGTTAACAAGTAAATCGGTCCCGACCTAGGTCTTACCATGAGATCTACGGCAATAGCTAGTTCCCTATAGGGAAATTCATAGATTGGCTTTATACTTACAGATGAACATTTTCAGATGTTTTGTCTGATAAAACTTAAACTAAGTTATGCAATTCACCTTGCAAATATGTTGCATACAATTCCTTAAAAATAACGTTTATAGTTTCGTTGTATACACATTTTATTCCACTATTTCTTAATAAAACAATAAAAAAAAATTTAAGAAAAATTACGTTTAAGCAAAATATTGTTTAGGCCAATAGTAGTTTACATGTTTATATATCTCGAAACCATCAGAGATAAATTTCAAATGAATTTTCAACTATAATTTGATAGTAGAATTACTCTACAGAAAACGCTGAACTAGATGTCATAAAGTGGCGGTGACCTGTAGCCTCGGGGTTTGTCAGATTTTAATGACACAGAGTCTCGTCTCGTCCAGAACTCTCGTATATTTTTATGTTTTTAAAAACTTGCATCAAGTCCTTGCTAAAATTATGATTGCAATTGTAGAGTGTTTACCTGTAATTTTGTGAAAAAATAAGAAAGAAAATGAGCTAGCCTTGTTAAAAAAAACCAAAATGGAATGAATATTTTCAAAAAATATGAATTGTTTAACAAAGATCAGCTGTCTTTAAAATCATTTATATACAGGCTGCATGAATTACAACCTTAAAAAATGAAAAATATGATAAATTATTCCAAGAAACGTGGTTTTTACATTATTATACATTATAAAGATGTTCAATAAAATATTATCATTGGAACTTAAGTCGTGTTTTATTTGTAACTAGCTGTACCCGCGGGCCTTGCCCCGTTTAACTTCTTAATTTTCAAGATGAGCTCGTTCGCATGGCTCAATCACGTCCTGGTTGAAGTTCGTTCGCTACGCTCACTCACCTTTAGGTTGGAGCTCGTTCGCTGCGCTCACTTGCCTTCGGGTAAGCTCGTTCGCTACGCTAACTCGCCTTCAGGTTGAAGTTCGTTCGCTACGCTCACTCACCTTTTGGTTGCAAATTAGCTGTTGTCATAAATAAAAAAAAAATAATAGTGCTGCACCCTGTTGGTAATCCTTGTAACTTTAATGCTATTGAACATCATAGAACAAAACCATCTTGTTTGATTGAAACAGCTGATAAGATTCATTAATTCCTTTTAAATATGAAAAATCATAAGGTTAACATGGGAAAATCCAGAGCCACTGGGGCGGAGTCCGAGAGTCCGATCAGAATAAAAACAACTTAGTTTTCCTATTTAATGCCTAAAGAATCGGTGTACCAAATTTCAGCCTCCTAGGTAAATGGGAAGTGGGAGAATTAGTGATGAGTGTGTCAGTGAGTCAGTGAGGGCTTTGCCTTTTATAAGTATAGATACTGTACAACAAATTGTAATTACGTCATTGCGGGAATTATCCATACCGGGTTTACTTAGTTTATAGGCTATCTATATAACTCTTTTCTCCTCTTAAATTATATTTTATCGCATTTCACGTATCGCACCTTTGACTCTGGGGAGCGAGCTGGTCTAATAGTAAAGCACGGGACTTTGGTGCCCGAGGTACCGGGTTCAAATCAAGCCAATTACCAATGGATTTTATCCAAGTGATAATCCCACGACCCTCCTAGACCTAGCGTGAAGTAATGTGGAAAACAATTCTGGGCTAGAAACTAGAGTAATAAAAATCTACCATTGACTAAACCTGTTGGTTTATTCAGTTTCCCACCGATGTTCAGTGTACAGATTTACGCGACCCCGACGAAGGTTCATCCCCCAGTCTCTAGCTCAACATACTCACCCTTCCCTCGTTAATTAATACTCAACAACCCTTATCTTGTTGGCTTGTTGCCATCAGTTCTGTCTGGAAAAATAACATTTTCGCGCTGAAAATACAGGTGTTCGTTATCTCATTTCGTGTTGCAGTTAGTGCATTTAACGTATAAACTACATTCTTCCAAGTCACTTTTTTTTAATTTTGGCAAGGCGTTATTTCAAGCAACGTTTGGGGTGTTATTAAATACATGTTTGCTGGTGGTGTGATATAACTTAAGTCAGTGGCGGTTCTAAGATCTTATTGAAGGGTATATCGGGGGGTTTGGAGGAGGTGGAAGGAAGAAATAGGGTACGGGGGTCACACCCTGAACAATTTTGTGGGCTTTAACCCCTGCACCCCCTAGAACTGCCACTGACTAAAATGAAATACTTCAGCTCAGAACTATCGATTAACATATTCCTCAATACATTTATCGCACTTATGAAACTTCGTCCTATAGTTATTTGTGTAACACAGAAGTGTGTGAAGTGGCACTTTGCTGCACATGAAAGAAAGTTTCTCGAGTGCGGCAAAGGTACTCTACGCTCGCGTTACACATTATATTTTTCCTACAGTTACTATAAAACATATGTATAGTTAGTCTTTCAAACACTATTCAACACGTTTTTAGGTTAGGTTACAAGCGTTAAACAAAATGGGAAACGCTGCAACAGCTGATCGTAAGCGTACACGTTTGTTTAATAAAAGCACACCGTTTTGTGTTGTTTGGTGGGAATACTGTAGTGCGGAAAAAAGAATGATTGCGGTAAAAGTGTGAACTAGAAACAACACCAGACGATGTGAATACTAGGAATTGTTTCACGATCAAATAATAAACACCTTATTGTCAAGAGACTTGGCGTTGTAAGGTGTAATATTGATAAAGGGGGCGTTCTCAGGCAATAACTTATCTTGGTCGATAAATTGCTGAAGTCTCGCTCCTGCTAGACTTTAATTTGATCTCATATCGAGATCGTTCTTCAGTGTCACATAGTGTACGTTCGTGTGCTACTTTCTCTCAGAACATTGCTATAGCATTGGTTGTGCTGTCAGTAACGTCATACAGTAACAACGTAATTACAGTCGGGTTATGTGGAAAAATATAAAATAAAGTAAGAAATAAGTATGCAAAAGCAATTTAAAATCTTGTTTCATGAATGTAATTACCCAGAAAGCTTTTAAAACATTATTGAGGTTAACTAATAAAACCAAAGAATACTGATTAAACCTTAACAAAGTCAGTATATTTTCAATATTTGTACTTTTATTGCGATTATTTATCAAGAGCGATCATTTATTTGTTGAGTCGGTGGCTCATTTAGTAGCGTCACGGTCTTCGGGCCCAAGGAAGCGATATCGTGGGTTCGGATCCTGGTCACTGCCGAACACAGTTCACCTTTGTACTGTACCGGCTCACCCCTTGCTTTGCTGTATCCGTTCCACACACCGGCAGTTAGTCTATGGACGGGCAATTTCAAGGTAAAAGAGTCTTTGGTGTTACAAAGAAGTAAGTTGCAGGATCGGTTGAAAATTGGCCGACGTATTAAAACTTTAAATACAGTAATTATATAAAGATGATTTGTTGTTTCTGTGACAGAATTCCGATTTGCATGCTTTTAGTAAAGGTTACCTATCCAAGTTTCAACCATTAACTAACAGCAGTCACAAAGCTTTCCTTATTATGCAATCATGAAAATTGTTAATAGCATAACATTGACATAGATTTTTAAACATTTGGATTTATTTCTTATAAAACGTAAACCATTTAGATGGGTATTAATGCTATTATTTTAAGTTCACTAAACATTTTACAAACATTTGCTTTTGTAGTTATTCTCAGCTGAATCAAATTTAGTTCAGTATCCATTAAGTATTGACAGAACAATATTTCACACAATTGTTTTGATCGGCAAATGGATAGCTTGTTGCTCACTATTCCCTGGAGGTTACAAACGGTTGTTTATTTGAGCGTCCATGAAAACAATGTTTTATTCATCTTGATTTGCGATGCTTCACTTGGAAAAGCAATGGATCTTAACTCGAGACGATGCTGAAGAACGAATAGTTCTTTGGTCAGTTAACACAACTATGTGACATTGAAAGATTTGTTTGAATTATTATAGTAGGTAGGCAGATATTGTTAGCATATTATAGCTATACAAGTACATTATAGTTATTACAGTATATTATAGTTACAATTACATTCAAACATGTTAACATTAAACTCATAAGCCAACAACAGTTAACAACCTACAACAACTACTGTAACAACGTTGTTCTAGTTTCTAGTTCAAAGTTGTAAATATCTTGTGACAGTTGGCCTGGAATTTCCACAACATCGTTTGGGAAAGAAGTGAACATTTCTATCTTCGTTACAATTTCTTTAATAGGAATTAACATTAACGTGGATGTAAATCCATGTTAATTGCGTGTAATGATGTACATAGTATTTGACACCTAAACCTTGAAAATTAACACCCGCTAACAGATTAATTCTACTTGATATGATGTAATTCTTTTTATTTTAACGTTACTAAATTATTTTTTCCAAGTTTACGTTTAGGAATCGATTTTACTTTCAACAGAGTTCTTCTTTAATCTCCAAGTTTCAAATTGCAAATAAGAAACATTATATAAAAAACAATTAGGTAATAAAATAGCTTACTAGTCTTTTTGCAGAAATGTTGTTAAGGAGTTTTAAAATAAATAATTGTGCAATATTCCTTTTCCTATTCAAAACTGCATTGAGTTTTTATTTCAATTTTACTCATCTTCCAAACTCTTTAAATCGTACTGTTAATTTAATTTTGAAAGGTTAAGTGGTCGTTGTTTTACATTCACCATTCAAAAATCGAAAAGTGTGGATAATTAATGATGTAATCGCTTTGTATATTTTCGTAAACAGTACGTACGTTTCATCAATATGATACCATAATACTCACAACAATATTTGTTCAGGCAAGTAAATGATTCTTATAATAAGTGGCAATGTCTTTCGTTACTGAATTCGGACTTTTTATAATTTGTTTAAATATGAGGCCTGATTCGTTGTGTGTAAAATTAATACGGTAAGCCTCGAGGGTAATTAATTGTTACACACTTATTTGTTTGTAAATTTTTACAATGTGTGTTTACAAGGGACTACAAGGGATTTTATATATTTAATATATATACATATTTAATTAGTATATATTAATTGTTTTATTAATCAACGCATATGGTTAATTTCTCAATGTTGATATTCCCCCCCCCCCCCCCCCGTCTACACTAGGCGTTTAGGTTTACATTTATTCGGATTGTTCACGCTTTCCGCAGTAAATATGTTGCAGCTGTTGTTGAAGTAGTGCAACTCTGGAAATCGGACCAAACTTTCTAGAGAATTATGACTTAGTTTATTGTCACCGTCTGATTACTTCTAGGATTGTTTTGTACACTAGACGTTTCTGTTTATCAGTATGAGCAGGGGAGCGAGCTAGTCTAGTGGTTAGAACGCGGGACGTCGGTCCCTTGGATCCCGGGTTCGAATACCGCCATATAACCAATGATTTTAGTGAATTTACGTATAGGGGAGTAGGTATCACCGTAGATGGCACGGTAAGACCGAAGCCCGGGACCGGTTTACTTTTTCATTTTGATGTCCCCAGAGGCACCATGTTACGAGAAACGAAGTCTCGTACAAAATTTAAGGATAATGTATCCTTTGTAAGCAATAGAGACTTTTGAGAAACGTATAAAATTCTCGCTGCTATTGCTTTAAACGTCCGGCGTGATTAAAAGGCCGGAATGTGTTTTTTGGAACCACAAAATATCTGAAGCGTGTAAATGTTCATCCGTCAGTCAGCAATAAAATGGTTTAATCTTGTATTTAAAATAAAACCTTTATAAAACCTAACAAGTTACCGAGGGTTTTGAAAAATGTTTTAAAACTATTAAATCTTATTCTTAAATGTAGCAATATTTAATTGACACCTTAACGGTTTATCTACTTTCGGTTCAGTAGTTTCAAATAATCGGTTGTTTAAACATTTCCCCGATTTGATATTTAATCTCTGTACTTCAACATTTTTGCGAATTTCCCATATAGGGAATAAGCTATTACCGTAGTACTCATGGGTTAAGACCTGAACCCGGGACCGATTTACTTTTTCGTAACTCGTAATATATGTCCGTTAGCATGATAACTTGAGCAAAAATTATCCGATGTGTATGAAATTTGGTATAAACGTGTAAACCTACATTTATTCGAACGAGTTCCCACTTTAAGCCCTAAAAACACAAAATTTCACAATTTATTTCCAATCCATTTTGTAGAGCTTAAAAAAACAAATAATTCAGTATATCGAAGCGTTATTATTGAAGCGTTATAGCCTAATGGTTACGGAAAAAGAATCCAAAAATTGTACTTATATTTAAAATTCCCACGTTATTATAAGTAAATTGTTGTAGTTTGCTTGTTTATGAACATATTTTTAAAAATTTAGAAAATGTTTTTATTGTTGGCTAAACTATTAACATTTTTCGAAAAAAAACGAACACTTTTACCCTTTCTGTTGCAGCAAACCTAAGTACTCATTTTACGGAATGAATGTGATATCTTTAAGGAGACATTTTAGCGTAAATCCAATCTGGCAAATGGAAATTCGCTTAGTCCGCAGGTTTGCTGCGGCGGGGGTATTATTACAAAAATTTTGGGCTAGCATAAATCAGTAATCAGCTTGACAAGTTTTTCTTGGGTGCCGAGTTATTTGACATCAGCTGATGGGCGGATTCAATCAAGACCTATTAGACGGGCTCACAGCTGTTGAACATTGGACCACTGGTCCTGCTCGGTCCGAAACCAACCGTCCCGTGTAATCACTTCCATTCCACCGTTCCCGCTAACTACATTTACCTAATTTATTGCCAACTTAGTTAATCGATAAACTTTGTTTCGTGATTATGTGATGCACTCGCATTGTTAAGTGTTTATAGTACTTTTGTTTTGTTTGTGTTTAAATTAGTTGATTAAGTTGTTGAAACTAATAAATACATCCCATATTAGTCATATAATCGGCTACTCCAGTTGTAGCAAATATTTTTAAATTAGAAAAAAAGAATATGTTGAAATAGCGACTAGGAGAGTTGCTACAGTCTACAATGTCTGATTGGTTGCCAACCTTGTTAATCGATGCACTTAATAATATAATTTTTCATCGTTCTGTGATGCACTGCTATAATATACATGTATTTGTGTTGTTGAGTGCTTCTAATGTAGTTTTATTTGTTTATATTTTGTGTTTTTGTGTTTAAATTAAATCATTGACTTTTGAATACCGATGAAGACATCCTTTCTTCATTGACTAACTGTAATCAATTATTGAAATTAATGAGTCTGTACAAATACTTAAATAAGTCGCAAAGTGTGCTACAATTCAAAATAATATTTTTCTTAGGGTTTGTAACTTTAATAGACAATGAGATAAAAATAATCGGTATTTTAATAAGTTATCTTTTCAGTTCGGATAGTCGATAACGTTTTCGAATTTGTCAGAAAACTCAATTTACATCAGAACACTCCAGCTGAATTCAATTACGATCATTTTTACCTTAAAACTGGTTGAATTAACATGGGAATGGAATGCCTAATTTTATCTTTATGCAATGATTAAATAATATGTATTAATAATCGCTTAGTTTGTGGGTCTGTTGTGATAGTGACATTTCACCTTTGCTTGAAATATTTAACGTGGTTTGACCAACAATAACTAATATTGGCCACTCCAGAGAGCTACACAGACTGTCAACACTTGTTCATTACCATTACTACATTCTCAGGAGGAATGTTGAGGTTATTACCGTTCGAA
Organism: Macrosteles quadrilineatus; assembly: GCF_028750875.1. Classification (NCBI taxonomy): domain Eukaryota; kingdom Metazoa; phylum Arthropoda; class Insecta; order Hemiptera; family Cicadellidae; genus Macrosteles; species Macrosteles quadrilineatus. The sequence continues at coordinate 29,399,581 of NW_026542598.1, forward strand.
ATAATGTTATTGCTAACTAGCCATGTTCACAATCCCCTTAAGGTTAGCTGTTGTATATAAAACAAGTGAAATCGATTTACCTAATTATTATAAATACTCTACCGAACTAAACACGTCTCTTAGGAATCGACCAATTAAGTTGTTGGTGGAGTAAAGAAGCAGTTGTTAATATTAGTCAGAATTGCACAAATTATTATAGCCTAATAAAAGGCACTAGGAAGACGAGGCCTGTTTATTTGTATTCACAAGAGAAAACCCTAAAACTCCCAGCTTATTAAAATTGACTTAAAATTAATATTATATATACTCTTGACATTTTAAACACCAAAAAACAAATATACATAATATTTTTGGGTAAGATGACATTGACCAAAGAAAACTCTCAGAGTATACTAATAAGGTTCCCCGAGCAATGCTCGGTCCCCAGGTACTTATTCTTGTACGAAATTTAATGTAGAACACGAAAATGACATTATCTACTCAAATCCTTTAACAGGTAATTGAGAAATTGCCTGGTAGGCCTAATTGAAATTGGTTACCTATTTTTGTAAAACTTAAAATAATTGTTTGGGGAAGCTAATTTTCAGACTTGGAACCTCTTATGTGCACAACTCCCAAGCTGTTGAATTCATGTGAAATCTTGGTTGGTATTATTATGTTACAAGAGTATATTTTTGTATGTACATGTATATTGTAAATAGAGTTTTTGCTGGATTAATCGGATGGGTTGGTATTTATAGGATATATTTATTGCATCCTAACTTATGTTTAAGAATGGAAATGCAATAAATCTAATGAAAGCACCTATTACATATAGAAATATTTTCATTTTTAGAACATAGTAAATGGTATAAATAAAGCTTATTCCGTAATTGTATTACATAAAGTTTTTATACAATACGTTTTCATATACATAATCACTTACTTAGGACTGTGTTGCTATTTAATAATTAATTATCGCGATAATTGGAAGTTGTTTCACTTTGTCAGACACATGAGTGTTTAAGCTTGTTCAGTTGAATCCAATCAGCCAGTTAGCAATTAGCTAGTTCTTAGAATCAATTAGTTAGAGCGGATCATGAAAAGCTTCCTCTTTGATGTCATTAATTTTAACACTTAAACATGGCAGCACGTGTATTTGGCTTTTATAAACAGCATGCAATCCTTTTATTGATAATCCGTATTTAATAGAAAAGCATTCGTTTTATGTTAATTCTCAGTGTTTTAGACGTACTTGGAAAATTGCTTGGATTGGTAGTAAGAAATTACTGAAGATTTTAATAATAATAAAGTACGTTTGGGCTTTACAATATTTAACGAATTTTAAATCTGTGTGAAACGTAATTTCCAATTAGTGAAATGGACCTTTAGAAAACTACAAGTATTGAATTCATTTGATCTTTTAATGTAAGGCGAGTCAGTGGCTCAGTCGGTAGCGCCACAGACTTGCGGGGCCAAGGCAGCAATGACATGACATAGGTTTGGATCCTGATACTTACTACTACTTTTTATCAGTACATTTCTACCATACTGTACTGGCTCTCCCCTTGCCCACCTACCCAGTGCTGGATACGTTCCACCCACTGGTCTGTAGTCTATGTGGATGAGCTAGTGCAAGCTTAAAAGAAGCTGCAACCTCTAAAGTAATCTTAATATTGTTGATGAGAATAAAGATTATACCAAAGGTTTGATCACTTCACATTTCTGCACTGACATTTGATCCTTCCTTGGTCGCAACAAAGCATGAACGGAGTTGCGACAGCTGAGACATTCGTTCCGTGGTTCACGCTTTCTGCTGCAATTCCCGAATCCTTCCGGTGATACTGTTACTTTGTCACTGGACCCGAGAGCCAAGAAATTCCAGTTTCAATTGTAAGCTCGTTTCGTTGAAGCACAGAAAACATTCTACTACAGTATAACCTAAACGACGGTTATAGTTAGGTTATAGCAGTATGTTTTCTGTGGTTGAAGTAGATTTAAAATATGCCACATAAAGTAAGAATTCCCAAGATAGAGTAACCCCTTAGGCTTGGGTAACATATAGACTAATATTATTATTTTTCACAGTTACACTTGAAAAATATGTACATGTTTACTTTCGGGCTAGTTACATCATTTGAATATGTTTATGGTTAATCAATCTTTGTTCTAATATCCGTTATTTTCTCTCTATGGTAAAAATGCGACACGCATTTTTACTGTAAACAAGTGGTTTAGATTGCGAACTTAATTTTATAATAGAATCTTATGTGTAATGTACAACGAACCTAAGAAATATGGTCGGGTTTCTACAGGTCACTGGGCCAAGACGCAAAATAAGAAAATACCAACAAGAGTTTCTAATATTTGATGTACGGTAGCTCAAATTTTTAATACGAGAATTTCACAAGTGTAGGAATGCAGACCAAAGGAGGTACAGTATACTGAAAACGACTATTATTGTTGATCCCTAACACAGAAAGCTTATGATGTTTGTAACAAAATCTTGTTATATGTTATTTTAAGTTGTCTTACCAAAGACGTAGAACTAAACAGTTTATAAAATGGCAACGTTACTAATCAACCCTGTTTTGTTACAGATGAGTGTGAAGTGTGTAAACTCAGACGTTTCGTATTGGATTATATGTAAGTGAACTTTATATATATTATATTATATAGTTATTATTGCATCCATTTAGTAAGTGCTTAAACTAATAAGTTTATATGGCATCTTTCAATGGTAATTTTGCACTAATCAAAATAGTACGACGGTTTTACTTAAATAACAAAATCAGCATTATTTGGTGTCTTTAGGTTGTGAGGTAGATTTTAATAAAATGAAAAAAATAGGGAGTATAGTATTTTGATATTATTGTGGATTGGATATTCTTCTTTACCATAGAAAATGTGTCTACGTTCAATATTCCCAATGCATTTTATTAAATTATTTCCGTAGAGAATTTAGTTGGCAATCAATGTTTAACTTAAAATAATATGAGAATTTTTGAAGTACTACCTCTGAGACATACAAAATATGTAACAGACGACGATAATTTACCAAGCCGATTGAGGAAATCCCAGAGACCTTGGCTGTATGACAGACCGCTCAATGTCGCGTGTTGGTCGACCTCTTTGCAACAAGTCTACTTAACCTAATAAAAATAACAAAGAAACTGCACTCACTGTACTAGCAAACTTCGTGTTGAATTCTCAACACTTTACCATGTTATGTTATACCGCGAATACTGAAATAATTGCATTTTGTAGGTGTGCAGTGGTTACCAACATTGTGTTTTTGAAATTAAAGTAATTAGAGCAAAGTTTATTTGAGAAAAATAATTTGTTTATCGTTGCATTAAGCAGTGATCCACGCCCCAGTGGAGTTTTCGCGTCATTACAATTCTTACTCTAATGAGAGGGGAATCGTTCGATCGGGCCCAAGTTTTGGGATTATTTATTTTTTAATGTCTTATTTTAACATCCTAGGCTCTAGTCCGGCGTTTAACACATTACCCTAGTTTAGGTCTTGATGGTTATTGCACTACCACATGGATAAAATCCATTATTGATTGGCGGGAATCGGACCCGTGACCTCGGGGACCGAAGGCTTGCGCTGGGATGGAACAAGCAGTAACATTGTTTCTAAAATCCAAGGATATAATTATGTTGTTCATAACGATTTATGCAACTTTTGAACGATTCTGGAATTGCCCTGAAATGTTTAAAGTATCCTATCATTTTGTAATAAGTTGTTATTTTCATGCTGATAAAACTTATTTTATATCGATCAATTCAACTCCATTGTGTAAGCAGAAATGTAGTAAAACTTTACTAGTAAATCAATCTTGTGTTTTTCTTTCTTCAACAACATTTATTGTTGATTCTTCCATGTCTACTGTAAAATCCTTGTATCGTTGTCATCTAGCAACTTAGAAATATTAACCAACGTATAACAATTTAAGTCACTGTATCCATGTATTGTAGAAGCAATGTTAGGTCAGTTGTGCATTAAAATGGGTTCGTTGTTTTGGTAATTTGGTGAAATTCTTTTATAGACAATTTTTAATCACGTGAAGGCTATATCATTATAAAGATAAAAGTGACAAATCTATTGCTACCCGGTTTTTAATTGTTGGAAGTGTAAATATATATATTATATTATAATAAATTTAAAATAATTTGTAATATTATTATCTTACTCCTTTGTATTGTTTTTTATATTATTCTCATGGATTCATTCAAGGGAATACACACAAAAACTAGTATTTTTGGAGGAGGATGAAAGTGAACTAATGAAGTGTTTTTATTATCTGATCAAGCGCTGTTCATTCATTCAGCTCACTAAATAACAACCCACGCTTATAATCTAATTTCTCACGTTTTTAAATCAAGCTCATTTATGTTGTTAATTTAGAGAAATATCTTCGGTTAAAATTGCTGGTAAATGTTTTTGCCTAGGTTTATTAACAATAATTTGTAAACATGAAGAAATTAGAGGAAATATTTTATTTTACAAGTTTATGCCAAATTGTTTGATTAATGTAAATAATTCAATTTAATGAACCTATAATAAAATTATTCTTTGTTCTAATACAATACAAAACACAATTCATATAGCCTAATAGAAAATAAATAACGAGAAAATTAGTAATGAAAGATAATTCAAAATTTAGATGAACTATGGTCAATGTCGACACAAAAGAAATTGTATAGTGTTTTTCTATCGGCTTAAAAATATTTTCAGGGCTTGGCTACCAAAAACAAGTAATTTCCAACAAAATCTAAATCTAAATTTACCTGGGCAGAATTTAACTGATATAATACTAACTACATGAAGTAAACAAGTTTGGCTTTGATCCAAATGAAATCCCCGTTGCAGTACGTGCTGCGGCAGTTAGTGCTAAGTTAGCTACTGAAATAATAAATGATCACATTATACAGTACATCCAAAATAGTATCTTAGCCGACATTTCTTACGAGCAGGGCAACCCTAATAGTGCGCTAGGGAATCCGAGTGTGTTTTCAATTGATTCCATTGGTACCATTTGTCATGGATTAGGCTTTAAAACTTCGTTATCTAATTCTATGCTTGGTTCTAAAGCCTACAAGAATCACATTATATGTATAGTTTATATTAAATACATTGTTTTTGTTCGTCTTTTAGTTTTAAACTATGAGGCCGAGAAAGCTGTAACTTTAATTGATGATTGTAAGTAAAATGTTAACGTTATATAAGGTGATAGTAATTCCCTACTTTATTGACCTCACGTAATCCGAAACTGGGTATTGGGTAATCTGGGACGCTTGGAAGATACATAAAAATCATTGATCATTGTTGTTGTATTTCTGTAACAAACTTGAACTAAAATGGAACATAAACGTCTATGGCAGTTACTTACCTTGCACTGGAAGGGTTTTTGACAATCTGATTTAAATTCACCATCTGAGTAGTATGAGTTGAAGGGGGGGGGGTTGGAAAATATAATATACTTTACCAAAATAAACCTGTAGGTACCAACTATTGATCGTCGGGAAACACGATTATTCGGAACGGTCCAGCCCCTATTATTCCGGTTAAGTGAGTCTTTCCTGTACTTAATAACCCCTCTTCCGTATTTGAAGAGGAGTTTATGAATGGAATGTAGCTGAAAATCTTTTAATAATTACTTACTGTGCTGATCTTATTTTCCTTGCACATTAGAGCTGTGTATAACTTGACTTACATTTACCATCGGAGTTTGGCGTTGTAAATGCTTGTACGACTCCCACACACTAGGGTGCGCGTTGTAAGGGAAAATAAGTGTTGAAGAAATGAGTTGACAGATTTGTTACGAAGATCAGCGGGTCTTTAGCCAGGATCATTTATTTAAAGCCCAATAATCAAGAACTACTGGGTCTAGTAAAACCACAAACAAAGGTTACGACTGATCCGGTAACTTATTGATTCCTAGGCGAGGAATATACAGAACTTTCCCACTAAAATTAACCTTTAAGTACCTACCAGTTGTAGTTTCTGATACAGTCACGCTCCTATTATTCGTGCCAAGCATGGACTCGCTGTACTGTGCTACATCCTATTTAGTAATTTCAAGGGGACTATATACAGGGTGTCCCGGAACTCTCTACCAATATTTTAGGGCATTGTTCCTGGGTAAGAAACATATCTAAATATCATATTTAAATTGTCCGGAAGTCCTTAGTTACTCAGATAGCCGCCATTTTGTTTTTTTCACTTATTAATTTTTTTCTGAAAATTGGTTAAACATACGAAGTTGAAACTTTGCACAAACATTTATGACAACTAGACAAAGCTACAAAAAAATTATGACGATTTTTCAAATTCATAAAACAAAATGACGGCTGTTTAAATTTTTGTTTCTTAAATTACTCGAAAACCGTTGATGTTACAAACATTTTACCAGAATAACTTTTTTAAGGAAATTTTATTACAAATCGATCGACACCTTAATCTTTAAAATCGGACGAGTATTAACTGAGATATGGCAGTTTTAGTGATACGTGACCGCCGGATATTAGTTGCAGGGCATGCTGAAAGCGGCCACGTATCACTAAAACTGCCATATCTCAGTTAATACTCTTCCGATCTTAAAGATTAAGGTGTCGATCGATTTGTAATAAAATTGCCTTAAAAAAGTTATTCGTGTAAAATATTTTTAAAATCAACGGGTTTCAAGTAATTTAAGAAACAAAGTTTTAAACAGCCGCCATTTTGTTTTATGAATTTGAAAAATCGTCATAATTTTTTTGTAGCTTTGTCTAGTTGTCATAAATGTTTGTGCAAAGTTTCAACTTCGTATGTTTAACCAATTTTTAGAAAAAAATTAATAAGTGAAAAAAACAAAATGGCGGCTATCTGAGTAACTAAGGACTTCCGGACAATTTAAATATGATATTTAGATATGTTTCTTACCCAGGAACAATGTCCTAAAATATTGGTAGAGAGATCCGGGACACCCTGTATATTATACAATGTTACAAAAGTTTTGTTGTATTACATTCTACGATTCTACAAATCCAATGTATCTGTCAAATGTATTTAGTTAAAAGGGTGTTATATTTTGATCAAATTTGGCAATTTAGTTTATTTCACACTAAGCTATCAATATGTATACAAAAACTTCACCTCTATGCCTTCCCTGTAGCAGCAGACCTAGGTACAGTACTCATTAAAATTAATGCTATTTAAATGGAAAATAAATCTGACAATTTTCAGGGAATATTTTAGTAGAAATCCAGTAGGCTACGGTAAATGGAAATTCTCTTTTCCTACAGTTGCCTAAAAATGTACATGTTCCCTCACTGATTTGAGAAAGCAAAGTGGCCAATTCGCTCATCAGTGAGACTATGTTTACATTGTCTTACTCTAATTACTTTGTCTCACTCCAGATTTGCAACGTGAAGGCACGAAATAGTGAGCGCGTAACATGCAGACAAGGTCGTATGCGCGCGAAATACGTTGGCAGCACTGGCTTTAAATCAGCTGGTCAGGAGTTGTACTGTTGTATTTGTCACTTGACATTAAATATCATATTAAAAGTTCACTTCTGTGTAAAAATATGTTACGTTTCATTACCAATTTATTTGTTTTATGGTAACTGTAGGTACCATTCCTCACTCGCCTACGGCTCGTGAGTAAGTATTTCTCTCGAGTGAGTCAATTGCTCACTTTGCTCACTAGTTGCACAAATAACTATATTCTTCAGGTTTGCTGTGGCGAGGGTATTTTATTTTGAGAACGTCTGCAGGTTTGCCCCGGTTAGGCAAGTGTTGCAGTGAGAGCGACGCGGCGCGACGGTTGTGGTTTTTGCACAATTGGTAACGTCGCGGTCGCAAACCTGGCCGGAGAGAGTGGCCAGCTACACTCGATGTCACTGTTTAATCGTGGTTAGTTTCATTACAATCTCCGGTTAGTCGTGGTTATTAACTTTACTCGTCCGTGTTTTTGCCACATTTAACACATCATGAACTACAAAACGGTAACTCGTATTTCCCATGAATCGTCCCTCCGCAGCGGTTCTCAACGTGGTGAATGGACTTCTAGGAGTCCTTACCGCTCCTAGATAAAATAATACAAACCCGTTTTGGGATTCTAGCCATATACATAATTTAATCACATCACCTTAACTTGTATATAGTAGGCCCTATAAATTATTAATTACTCAGAGGGATTAGAATGCCGCACTTGAATTATATTTGAGCTTGGTGGGTTTGGGGATGGGGAGTACGTGTGAAAAATTCTGGAGTTTAAGTTAGACGTGGATCAAAACATGGTTGAAAACTCAGAGGGTATAAACACTACACGTAACTAAGCTATAGACATTCCCTAAATAAATAAATAAAAAGGCCTTTATTTAGAATACGAGATGTTTTTCAAACTAACTCAAGTCACTAAATCTAAACTATCCTAATAATTTACATAATTATATACAAAAAATGTCAACGGAATGTCCACCGCCATGTTAAATTTGTAGCCTGATTTTTTTTTAAATCGTTGTAGTTGAGGTGAGCCACCGACAGTTTGCGCTGATCTAAATTACTAAATTCTGTCGAATACACAAACGTTTTTACCAAGTCAAACTTAGGAAATGACTTATGTATAGCAACTGTTATAACCCATCAACCTGGTAAGCAACAAAAATAAAGTATGAAATAGAATTTAAACACTAGCGCATTTTGTGACTGGCTCACACAACTACGTTTTAAAAGAAAAAATGGTGACAGGTCCATATAGATGGGATGTCTACTTCAGTATCCAATAGTCACTGGTTATAGTGCATTAATTATTATAGTGGTTATATCCAATTACTGTAAAGTAGGTATTCAACATCATAATAAAATTACAGTTGAAATAACTTAGTAGGGTGTGTTGCTAGCGTAGTGGTCACCGTCTTAGACTTCGAGGACGGGTTCAATTCCCGCCAATCGCAAATGACTAAGCCATAATAATGAGACTCTCTCAGCTTCTGTAGTGTGAACTGTTCCCGGTATACAGCATATGTACATAAAGTGCAGACAAACTCTGTATGGATATTAGAGTAATAAATGCACCTTGGATCCATGTATACTTCACTACATTAGTCACCGAGGCTGCCATTACCAGATCCGGTTTATGGTAACGGTCGATATGTAAATCTGGAACATCGTTGGTCGCGATTGCTTTATTTCTGGACCACTAACATTATGCAATCGCATTATACTTCCTACTGCAGTTTGACCTCGCTGTGATGGCCGCTTGTTGTGGAACACGTAGTTTTGTTGTTTTGTAATTAATAATTGTGTATTGAATGTATTCCCTTTCACTATTCATGTGAATCAAACGAGATACGATTGGTTAGGGTTCATTATCATCATCGTCATCAATTGAGATGGGAATGTCACCTTGGTGTGGATTTTAATGTAAGCCTAATTTATGTATTTCCAGTCGCAGATCAACCAAATATGTCAATTTTGTACATGTTTCGGTGTTAAAACACCATCGTCAGCTTCACGTGCTTGTAGAGTTGGTCAGTTGTTTCGTGGTCAAGGGTGGACACAGTACGATTGACATATTCTTTTAGATTTGACGAGAATTACGTTGTTCATTTAGTCTTGCATTGTCAAACAGCTCAGGGGCTAGAAACATATGGTTGAAGGATGAGTTTGGAATGGAATGAGGTGTCATGTGTAGCCATGTTACTGACTAATATTTAGTAATAAACATCAGCTGTTTATTACAGATGTAGTGATCAGCTGTTTATAACAGTAACAAGATCAGCGGCTTCTTAGCTAGGATAATTATTATTGAACGATCAGGTGACTTTTCTCAGTATCGATCCGGCATCCTTGTTAGGTGAGCACTATAATAAACACTCAGTTATCCAGTCAGTTCCAGGGATTTTTGACCATAAGTTCAATTGTTGTTTTTATTAGAATATTTATTAATTATTATGTTTTATATCGATACGTTGATGTTAGGAACATTCATTGTCACAGTTTTTTACTGTATCGAATGTAGTTATATATTTAATTATTGAACTTGGTTATTAGATGTAGTGTTGATGTTTTTTGAACCCACCGAGCTTGAGTTTTTACTTAAATGTGGGAAAACATACGCAAACTAATTCACCTAAGATACTCACGGAAATGAAACTTGGAAAAATAAATATTGATTAGTTTCTATAACTGTAAGAAATTGTTTACATTTACTCTACGTACAAACCAAATAAGTAATCATATCAAACTAAGTAAACGAATGGTTTTGAATACGCTTCAATAAAGTTAATTCATTTATTCTGCCACTACCTGATTGCATTTTACCAAATTTGATTGAATCAAACCAAGTGATACAACTATACTTGACCTTATCCAAAATATAGCAAAAATAATCTTATAATTATGAAATCGCGATACTTAGAATGAATCGCCATACCACCTTGACCTACATTACGTTATACTCGTTGTCTTATACGCTATAGTTAGTGGTTATTGCAATCCTTATACGAGTTACCTCCTTGCAAATATTTCATGATCTGGTCTAGTGGTAGAGCGCACGGCTTCGGTCCATGAGGTACTGTATTTAAATCCCGCCAATCACCAATCTTGTTTAGGGAATTTCCCATATAGGGAATAAGCTATTTCCGTCACATAGAAGACGGTCTTAGGAAAACATAGAAGACTTGAACCTGGGACCGATATACTTTTTCGTGTTGGTTCCCAAAGGCCAAAAATACCCCCTGTGTCCGTTAGCGCGATAACTCGAGAAAAATGATCCGATTATGATGAAATTTGATACAAACGTGTAAACCTAGGTTTTAACGAATTCGCGAACCAGCATGATCGGAATATGGAAACAGGAGTTTATGGGGATTTTAAGATTTTTTGATGATTTTTTTCAGTTTTTGACCTCAAAAACATTAAAGATTTAAATTTCTTTTTAACAATTTTTTAGAGCTTATAAAAAAATAATTTAGCACATTGAAGCGTGGTTGTGTACCTGGTCACAGAATAAATTTTAAAAAGTGTAAATTTTAAAATTCCCATGTTCTTATCACGACAAAAAAATAAACTGTTGTAGTTTGGTGTTTATGTTTTAGTTTAGTCAAATTTGGCAATTATATTTATTGCATACTAAGCTATCAGCATTTTAATTAAAAACACACCACATTAACTTCCCTGTAGCAGTAAACTTAGGCACTCATTAAAAGTTATTGTTTTTTAACAGGAACTAGATTTGACAACTTTAAGGCAATATGTTAGTGGAAAACTATCCAGGTAAATGGAAATTCGCTTCCTACAGGTCTGCTGCGGGGGTATATTTGGCTATGTGGTGATAATTACGCGGTACTGCAGGCCTAGCTCAAAGTTATCAGCAGAAGCTTTTTATGTGCAAGTTGGGAAAATACCAAGGCATTCCCAGGTTTAAGCTAGACTATTTCACTCACCTTCTGGACTACCAATGAGCCTACGAGATTGCCTCGTGTTGGTGAAACCGTTACAGTTATTGGTCGATATAACCACTCGTATTGCTCACAATAAAATACAAACCCGCCGTCCAATGACCCTTTTAATGGCTCTCGTTTGTATCGGCTACTTTACCTCTCGCAAACTGATCTTTATTGATTAATTTGGTTGTAACGTTTTACATCAGTGATACATATTGTAGACGTTATATTTTTGGATAACTATTTTTGAGATACATGTTTGTATATTGCTATGTGTTGTTGTTCCTCACTGTTTGTCAGTAGGAGATTGATTTGATATACAAAATAAGTTAGACAGGTAAATAAGTTATTTGCTGTGAGACAGTTAGCAAGACCAGGGTTTGGACTCTATTAAATACAGCAAACATTGCCAATGACGTTAAAACAATGAGTTGAGCTTTGAGTTTTTGAATGATACTTAAGATATAAGGAAATACCCCTGAGTACCTTTGTGGCATACATTTAACTCGAACTTTTAATTATTTGTTCATCCTGTATAATTTATGTGTATTATTTTTCGTAATCAAAGTTTTAATTGTATTTAGTACTTTATGATCAACACCCTTTAACACTTGTGTACCTAATGATCAACTTAATTGTTTACAGCTAATCTTTTAATTATATTAGTCAACATGTATCAACTAATCAACTTAAGTCAATTAATTCTACTTTTTCCTGTGATTGTTTGTTTCGTGTTAAATCGTTATTAATTTAATTACGATAGTTTTCGTGGTCATATTTTAATTAGTATATCTATAGCATATGACAAATTCTAGTCGTATTGAGACAACCGAGCAGGCCTGTTACTGTATCTTGTACTTGATTCTAATACATGTAATATTTAGAACTCTCATGTTATAAATATTTTTTCAAGTTGCAAACCTTCAATGTTTTTCTTTTTTTCAGAAAGGATACCGAGAGGAGTGACGTCATGATCTATTTGCGACGCAGACAATAAAGGTAAGCCTAAACGGTTAATTACTAAATCAAATAACGCTTGATTCAAGCCTACATTGATTCTGTATTTATCGTCGACATGTAGGAACCAGTCTGTCAATGGTGCGCTCTACCATTGACTATACACCTCTACCCGTAGAGGTGTATAGTCAATGGCTCTACCCGTCTGGAGCGCGCGAATGCAAAGGGTTTAGTTCTTCCTGATTGTAGCCCCAATTGTGAACCGATTTAAAAGATCTTGGTGTCATATTTTTCGTTAAATATTATTGTAGTTTTGCGTTTTTTTTTTTTAATTTTGATAGTTTAAAAAATGTTGGGCTCATAATATGTTGGTAAAAATATTAAAATACGTGTTTTTATTATAAGTTTTATTAAGGCATACAAATATTTTTTAGAGAAAATATAAAACATGGGAAAATTGAAATAGATTCTTAAAAACAAGAACCTGCCGTTAGTTTACGAAACAGTTGAAGGATAACTATGTAATCTCGCAGACTCGAAAGGCTTGCAAGCGCTCTTCAATGAACGCTGTTCAATGCAATGGTATAGGGACATCGGCGTTCGGCAACTTCGTATTGGGAAATCCGAGCTGAGGTGGAGCGCATAGTTGAACGGCAAGATGGTCGAATGGTTGGAGTTTTCCAATTCTGTCTTGGAGGTCCAGATTTATTACGTCCATATTTGTGCCATGTAATGCTGCAATCGGTCCAAAGCTGCACTAAGCTGTATATAAACCGAATAAAATAAACAGTATCGGCAATCTGAAATATACTTTTTTAATTAGCTTTTCACTAATCCTAATAGTGGGTAGTCAGTGAGAGTAGTTATGATAATTTATGGGGAAATCACAAAAGTTGCAATATTATTATTATTACAGAATTGAAGGGGCACAGATTTTTTAAGAGTTAAAAGGACTCTACCATACTAACTTTTCATCAAAATTGCTCTAGCTGTATTGAAAATCCAATCCTCCTTTGTGAAGTGGAAATCACCGTTAAAATCCAAATTATTATGAAAAATCTAAGTGACGAAACTTGGTCAGTTTTGTTACATAATTCCATATATGAAAAATGTTTTTCAATTTTAAACTGTTAAATACACAAAAACGATGTATTTATTTAATTTTCTTTGAAAAAGTAATTGTTTGATGTTGCGTTCAGAGTTTACTGGAGAACAAGTTGATGTTGAAGGAAGTACAAGGTCGGGATGGTCCACGGGGAGTTTGCCTCCATTAGGGTCTAAGATGAGACAGATTGCTGTATTGTGTATTGTGTATTGCTGCCGCTCCGCCGCTGTATTGTAGTGCTGTAATGTATTGCTACTGGTTGTTCTGTAATGAGATTTGAACACGGAAGATTTGTATGACAAAATACTGTCAAACCTGCCTTTTCTAAGCATATATGATAATGAGAATGCAGTTTTGATACATAATTTAATCAACATGTTTGGGTAACTTTTAGTTTTGCTAACATAATATTTATCAGGTTCAATATGACTTTTTAGGCCCGGTTTCCCCAACTCATTTAAACTTAGTTTTAAGTTAAACGGCGATTTAAACTTAGTTTAACTTTGATTTGTGTTTCTCCAAATTTAAACTAGGTATTAATCTAAGTTCAAACTAAACCACCCATCGACTTGGTTTAACTACTGGGGATAAAATAAACTGAGTTCAAATTAGTAAATTACAACAGTAACATAACCTCAAATCAAAACAAAAAGTAGGTGTTAAAACAATAATAATTGAAGCAACTACAAATTCATTTGGACGAAAATAGGCTTGGTTTAGGGACAGCTTTAAGTTAAGTTTTATTTATATTTTAATTTATTGTTTTTATTAAGTTCTTTTTGTTAGTACATTTGATTTTATTTCAAGTTAGGCTACTATTAATTAATTGCATAAACCGTAACTTATTTACCCCCTAAACGGAAGAGTTATTATACATTTCCGAAGAAGTAGAAGATGAAGATTATGATATTTAGTACCTAGAACAAGAGGGCCTACTAAAATTAGGAACAGAATTGACCATTTCAATAAATGGAATGAATCTCAATTTGACAACAACTTATAATAACTTGATAACATAACCTTAAACAGTGATGTTATTCTATTCTAGCTGCATTCCCACTTCGCTGTCTGCTCACTGAGTTGTAGCGTAGCGTTGTGGTGGTTGTAGGAAACACTAGCCCAAAGGCCACCGAAGATTCCTTACAAATACACATTCAGGATTGCCAACCGCCCGAATTGCCGTTTATCTTAAACGAAGCCAGTAAAATGTTGGAGAAACCGATCACACATTTTAAACGGAGTTTAAAAATAAACTAGTTTATTATAAACGTAGTTTACACCATTTTGGGGAAACCGGGCCTTAAAGTGATATCTAAAACGATTGGTTTTGGAATTCGAACGTAGACTTTTGAAAAGTAATATTTTAGGCCTACTATTGTAAAAGTTTTAGTATATAACTGTTAACTAATTTTCATATGTAGATCACCTGTCTGATTATGTGATTCCCCATACAACTTACTTTGGTAAAAATCGCCTTAAAAATTTGTAGGATGTACGGGGTTTTCCGAACGTACCTTTACAATACTTTCATAAACAATATATTTTGAATTGCTAAAACATTTTTGTAACTATAACTTTAAAACTGTAACGTATACATTTTTCCCTTTAAAAAAGTATTAACTAATAAACATTGTGTTAGATTTATAGTATTTTTATCTAACTTTGCACCTAAGATAACCTAAAATGTAATACAACTTAAGAAATACTTTACAATTTTCTAATAAAGATTCCGTTCTAAGAATTCGATCACAATTTTAGCATTCTTATGGGGAATAAACTCAGCATTTATGTGTAATTTCAAAATGAAAGTGTACAGGTATTTATCAGTGTTATTTATCTTTGTTGAACGCAGAGTTTGTGTGTGAAGCGTCAAAGCATTGGAGCTTGTAATTACCCAGTCAAAGGCACAATCGATGATCTGATACAATGCAGCGCAAACGGAGCGACTCAGAGGACCGAAAATCGGCAGTTTTAAAATAACATGCAAACAATCTAAAATACCCCTCCCATAGCAAACCTGTACACTAAGCGAATCTCAATTTGTGTGAATGGATTATAGCGAAAATATGTCCATAAACAAGTCATATTGATGACCGTCGATTGTTGACGAGTAGGTTTGCTGCTATGAATTAAAAATACCCATAAACAAGTAAACTACAACAGTGTACAATAAATTCTAAAAACACAAAATAATGTATTTTACCTGAAGCTGTTTACTGTATTCGACTAATATGTGATTCGTATTTTACCATCCTAAAAGTTGTGTGCTATACGCTTGAATAAATCAATCGGAAGGCACATTAAAAACTTGCATCGATATAACGTGTTTTAATCAAACTTGTTCCTCAATTTAATGCGTCTAATTTTTGAATGCATAAACTTCTAATTTTGGTTTGATCTATACATACACCCCCTACATTATGCGGCTATTCACAACTATAAATCTATATGTTTACCGCGTGTTTGGCCTAGTTTATGTTGGGTGCGATATCGAAAAGCACACGGTCCCCAAACAAACATTGATAACGAATGTGAGACAGCCTAAGCCGCAAACGATATATCAAGAAGTGAACGTTGTTTCTGGACAAACAGTACGGATATTCAGACACTAAGCAAGCATCGCTCCCTCTGTCTGGGATATCTTGTCTGATTATATCTGTGTCTTTTAGACACAACGTGATCCATTCCAGTAAATGTTTGATTGTGTTGTTCGTAATCATTGGATGTGAACCACGTTTTAAATTGTAAACCAATAATTTAAGTTTCAAACGATCGTTCGGATATTAAATTTTTGTTAGGGTGCTAAATTAATCTTGGTGACAGAACATGGTGTGCTGATGACCATTTGCAACTTTGGGAGGATAATCCTTACCGCTTTAATCCCGTTATTCCGATAGATGAAAGTTGCATCTCAAGTATTTATTGCGGCTCAATCACAAATTAACTATCTAGATACTAATGCCTTATCCTAGACCTAATAATACTTAATTACTGATTACTGCTGGTCTTCTCCTCGGCAGGCATCAAGATTGGGGGAGGCGTCATCTTTTTTCTCATTTCCTTATTTTTCTGGTTTTGTTGTTTCTAGTTTCTAGCTTATATTGTTTTCTGTTAAATATAATATGTTCATGTAGGAATCCGTTTAAGAGTAGGGGTTCGAGGAGATTTTCTTGTGTCTGAAATATCTTTAAGCCGATTGGGTAGTAGTTTGTATAGGTTCATCCCTCTATATGTTGGGGTTCTTGAAATTTTTTCCTGTCTATTCTGTGGTGAATTTGGATCAGGTTTTCTTCTGGTATTATAGTTATGGTTTTCAGTTCGTTTGATTGGATCTACTTTTATTTCTTGAGCTATTACTTCCACCAGGTACAGGGATGTTAATGTGAGATGTTTTAATGGTTTGCAGTGTTCTTGATAGTGGAGAATGTTTAGAGTTTCTAGCCTGGAGTAATGTATATAACATTTCCGGACTAGAATGTAGCGTCCGAGGATGTGAAGGATGTCAAAACACCTGACTCCTATAACGTATGAGAACTGTCTCAGATTGGACGTGTTTCTGGTCGTGAGAAGCCCCGTAGTGAGGTAATGTGTTCCCACAGGTCCGGTGACCGACCGCTTTATTATCACCAAACAAGGCCCGGGACCTTGGCCGAGCTGCGCCGGCGCAGTGAGAATAAACATGTTGTAAACTTAGGCTTTCATCTTGGCATGTTTAATCTATGTTGAAACTGTGGATATATGAGACATCTACCAAATATGAGCCACCATTTGCATCTTTGAATGATAAAACTAGATGTTCGGTCGTGCATTAATTGCGCCAAAGAGTTCCTTAATTGCGCTAAGCCCTCCAAAAATTGTTTTCTAGTTGCGCCCAAGTCCAAGCCAGGTAGGGGTGAGTTGCCGGCAGAAGCGATGTCCTTGTTTAGCCTACATGTAATCATGTACATGTAGCCTAACCTTACTTAATCAAACTAATTTAACCTAACCTAACTTAACCTAACCTAACCAAACCCAAAATAAACTAACCTAACCTAACCTACTCAATTATACAGTCAAGGAGGGCCGCCACTTTATGCAGTTAATGAACGTATCGGGTAGCTCCCTGAAAGTAGTTGGCGTAATTCAGGAATATCCGACTACCTGACTCAGGTCAGTGGGCGCAATTATTCTCCGCCCAGATATTTAATCCCCATCTTACAGCTGTAACATGTTTTAGAGTTAGAATTAACGTAGTAAAATTGAGCCACAAAAATGGTCGTGGATATTAGAACATAAATGGCATGGATCATATAAATAGAGAATTAAGTCAACAAGTATGGGTTGGACGTTTATTGACAAGTTCCATTTCAATAATAATAATTATAATGCATATATGTTAACTTTTGCGCCCGTGACGTCATTTGTAGAAAATGATCCATACAGTTGTTGCTCTAATATTTGTGTAATGAGTTTATATCGATGTATGACCATTACGCCATTTTTTTTTTACCAAGCAAAATTAAAAGACCAACTTATTGGATGCCATAGTATATTATATGTCACGTATACCGTACTAGCAATGAAATAAAAACTCAGAAAGGCGTTGTTTTGAGAATTTATTAACAAATTTGCACTATACTTAAAAATATTACGTTATGAAAATACCAATCTTTGGCAAAACGATAATTGACGACAAAATAACTGCTGGCTATAATCAGTAAAGTTAAATCTTTATATTTAACTTTTTCCGTCGATGTGTTATTTTCACTTCATGTTATATAGAATATTTCACACCGATGGCTAAAATTTAAGTTTTGCGGCTCCAGAATCGTGTGCATAGCGGAGAGGTGAGATTCCTCTAAGGTGTTCTGCAATAACTACATTCCATGCTGTTGTATTCGGTATTAGGAATACCAAAAAGAGAAATCACACTAATAATCATGAAAGTTTACCATTATACTCGAGCCATGCATTATACTCGAGCACATACACTCGCGCCTGCCAGCCAGATTAAATTTGATGAATAAAGCTAATTAAAAAGCGGGACTCTACACAGGCTGCTCCTGGAGGCGCCTTCGTCAAACAACACCTCTAGGTCAACGACCCTTGGTTGTTGTTTGTTGACCTTTGTCGTTGTTAGTTGTTAGGTGTCTAAACCTGTTTATAATATTTTATGCTTGATCTTTGTTTGTGTATTACACCTCTTTCATTCACGTACAATTACACTGTATACGTAAGCTACATACATCATTTACTAATTTAGTGCTTAACATATTGGGCCTTTGTACATAATTTTTGTCGGGTTGAAAACATTTTGAAAAATGTATAGCTTAGGTTGTTAGGTTGTTTTAAAATTTGATAATTATTTCAAATGAACGGTAAAATAGAATGACTTTGCCTATTGGTAAGAGCTTTAACGTTTACGAAGTTAAGAGAGCTCTTCCCGCTTTTAAGTGATTATAATGTACATTTACCTAACCAGCGTATGCAACTTATATAGAAAAATATTTCCAATGTTATTTATGTGTATCCTTTTACACAAGATACGTAAATATACTACGTATATAGATATCCATCAACACATCAACACATAGAACCACTTGAAAACGGGAAGAGTTTTCTAACTTTCCGAAACGCAATAGTTAGAATACATAACCATAAAAGTCCATACATTTTCAATTAAAATTAAAATACATTTCTATGTTTAACTTGCAATTTTTAATATTCAATTTCGTAAATGCGCACTGCATCTTTTAGTTTAAACATTTACCAATTCCATTGATATAGTAATGTGTCCATCGATGGTCTATTGGAGGTAATATGAGGCGAGTTGGGGCTGGTCTATAGCCGTATATCACATGTTCCTTCATTGTCGCCAGGCGGGCTTTATTCGCTATTCTCCCACCTGCCTCGTGTGGTCGGTACACTAGATTTATAGCTTTGATGTATCGCTTTTCTATTTCAGCCAACCTCACCATTTTAGAGACTCGTTTTGATTCCAACAACAATCACACACAACACTGATTATTCCAACGGTACAAGAATTCTTCTATATATACTATATATATTATAGATTCTGGTATTGCTTATGAAAATATTTTATACCACAGCACAATAATGGTTTCATAACCTAGTTTTTATTTGTATCATAGTAAAGTGTAACACTTACAAATATTTATATTGCAGTACAGTAAAAAAGGTATAAAACCGTTACTGTAATGAATATTGATTTAGGAATTAATTGTTAAAATTTAGCGTAACATGTATAATATTTATTAGTAATAAGTATGACCATATATGTCGTGTGTGCTAGATCGAAAGACTTATTATTCCAGGTGTTTCTAGTTCCAATTTCATTTATAATCTAAAAGTGATTTTAACATGATTGGATCTGTTTTGGAAGTGGTATCTTTGACTATTGGTATTACTAAACCTTACATGATTTTGTTGAAGTATTAAAAAAAACTTTTACTCAGTTCAATTCAGTACATCAGAAAAATATACATTTTCTGCGTCAAATTCTAACTATGAAAAACTTATATGCCGACTTATTGTTTGCTAAAGTATCTTATTCACATGGACTAACTAACAAAAACCCTCGCCGTAGCAAACCTGCAGACTAAGCGAATTTCCAGTAACCTTGTTGGATTTTGCATTAATCACTTAAAACCACCAGACTAGCTTAGATTTTAATAACTTTAATTTAATTTGTACTTAGGTTTGCTGCTACAGGGAGGCCATAAAGTGTTTTCATGACGATGATATTATATGTGTTTAAATTCCCTTAATCACCATTATGTAATAATTACGTGATCCGGTCCAAAGGTATGTAATCTAGAAAACAGAAAGGCTGTCAGAACGACTCAAGAAATCTCTTGTAGTGTTGTATTGTATCGTAGAATATCCTATCCATAGAACAATCATCGGCAAGGCCATACTGAGAGCTTAAAATAAATGTGCCTGTCACATTTATTATAACCTGACAGCCAGACGTACGATGGTTTGTAGCCAGCATTGTCTCCACAACCACCTTGGATATCTTTCATCACTTGACCATCCTATTGTCTCTGTCTGGGAGCTGCTATTTGTTTAGCTTTAATTGTCTGTTTTCTTTCGAGACTTTCGTAGAGGTCAGATGCATCGGAATGAATAAGTATGTTTAGTAGCTGGAGGGCGTCTTTTTAAATTATTGTTCATATATTACTAAGGAATATTATTAAGGAATGCTTTAGCAGTTTGCTAATCAAAATTGAGAAAATTTTAAAATTAGTCATGAGAGAGTATGTCACATTATTTTTACGGGGTTTTTAACTCATATATCTTCAACACCAATGCCGAATATTTTTCAACAGAAAAATTAAAAGGCTCTATATCTTATAAAAACTTGTTCTTAGATTTATCTAGATGTCGATTTGAACAGTAGACGAAAGGACGCATCAAAACAGTGCTGATGATTTTACATGTTTTATCCCTATTTAAAAATGGTGGTTTTTAAAGGTGGTGTGTTGAAGTTACGCCTAGTTAGAGATATACATGTTGAAGTAACGCTAGAAACCTACAAGAAACTTAGTGAATTATTCCAAACGCCAACGCTTCCGGGTTCACCAGACGTTGATAATGTTTGAATCAACCAGTGTATTTGAACTTTATTTGTTTGACTAGCTTTTTTTCAAAAGGATTTTTATCTACTTCTTACGACTGTTTTGCTCTTTTATTCCGTTAAAGTAGTTGATGTTGAATCACGGCAGAATCCAGCCATGTTAATTGCCAGTTTGAGCTACGGGAGAAGTTGGGAGGCATTGTAAAGCATACACGTTTTAACTTAACCGACATGGATAATGTTGTATACTTATAATGAGGTAACATTTATTGCAATGGTAATGAAGAATGGTCTAGTTTCGACTGTGTAATTTTAGAGGCATTAAAATAGCTGTTAAGTTAACAACATTTTAAAATGAACCACTTCACACAAATCTAAAGAGCAGGTCGAGAATTGAGGGTCTCTTTTACGTCTGTAAACTGTGTCTGCGTTGTTAAGAAAGTTTTGTGCTAATAGGTTTGGTTTTGATTCCATTTTTGAAACATATTTTCTTTCACAATCATAATTATGTCTTTGACAGTGGATAATTCAATGAATTCATACAGTATTTTGTTGGTGACGTACCAAGGCGCGATGGTTATCTTCTGCAGCATTTTTATTGATTCATACCTTTGTATTATTTATATGTTCGACACACCTACATCTACACGTTTGATTCCCTTGCTTGTAACGTTTTCAGAAACTACCTACATACCTCAGGTTTTCTAACGGAAACCGTCAATCTGCTTAGCCTAGCGGTTCTTTGATCCGAACCCCGATCAAGGCGTGTTTTTTGCTGCCAATTTAAATTGCAGTTTCATCTAAAACGTCTGCAGCGTTTCACTGTTGCCCTGGCCTGATATTGCTGTCAAATCGCGTCACTTTTTGCAACAAGCCGGCGTCGTTAATGTCGTATTTACTTTCTCCCTGGTCTTTACGATGAACTAGGGCATCGCGAATGGTTTCATTTGCTAAATACCTGTGTAATGTACTCATTAGGAGAAGGACTACATTTAATTACTCTCTCTTGGTTTGCTTATTGATTGTTATGTTCGTGATGACAGAAAGTAGATTTGTTTTTCTTGGTGTTTTTTTATTTAGACTTCTTAGTAGCTAAAATTTATGTAAAATATAATAATTTTTGTTAACTTTACAGTAGTAATCTTGCGCGCATAAAATGCTGTTAAACATTCTATCAAATATGAAAAAATATAAACAAATTTCATACTACCCCGTTCAGGAACTATTGTTGTGTTGAACATTGAAGACACCACATTGCAAACTCGTTATTTTCTTTCACAAATACAGAACAACCAACCCGACTGCTCAACTCACGTTTTACCCTGGAGGTTCAATCAAAATTTACGTCCCGAAAACAATAACGTCGTGATCGGCTGCTGGAAGAACAGTGAGTTGATGACGACGTATAAAGGTTGTGTTTTCATTCATAGATTTTAGATAGGCTACGGTACACTTGTACCATTAACTTTTGAATACTAAAGATATCCCTGGACCATCCGTCGCCATTTTTTTTATTTTTATTAAAAAAGAACACATATTGCAATAGTGTCTAAAACTATGTTTTCTACCTTATTTTTTGTTATTGAGATATTTGACGAGACGTAATAGATTCTATAACTTAAAGTGGTTGGTATTCTGAATATTTGATAGACATTAGTAATTTACGTCAGTGCAATCTGTAGGTGACCCGCTTGAACCACGGCAATTTTGACTTAAAAGTTGGCGACAATTGTAAAATTAATTGAAACAGTATATCTTATAGCTCAGTAGTCTAGGCTAATACCTAATACTTAGTAGACGTATCGTTATCTTGTTGAGGTCAGTATAGTAAGAATGGACGTTGTTGAATTGGGCCAACGTCAGAGTACAGTATGCTGCTTAACTGATTTATGTAAAAAAAAAAACCATTAAAGCCAAGACAAACCATGGAAAGACTACTTTTTCTTAACTATAGCATATTTTGTAAAAGAATGGTAGACTTTCATATCTGTTGTAAAAAACAACCGAATGAAAATATCTATCGATAAATCGATTATTTCAAATACAAATTCATATTAATCAAACGATATATCGAACGAAATAATCGAAGATATGCCATCGTAACGGATCAGTCGTACAATTTGACCAGTGACCCAGCTGTTCCTAAACATTGGGCTTTAAATAAATGATCCTGGCTAATGAAACAGCTGATCTTGGTCAGTAACAAAGCTACATAGCCCATCACACACCATTCTATACTACTTATCCTTCAGTTATATTTGGGTTAAAATACACACCTAGATGGCTTCCCAATTTTAATTATAGGTAATTAAAAAAAATAATTCAATCCCCCCTTTTTTAGCTGCAAAGTGTTATGTGGTTTTTAATGGCAATAATTGCCATCCCTGATTTAGTTATGTATCCCTTACATACTTTTAAATGTTACCAAATACATCTAACGATAATAATTGTTTGAAATAATAATCTTTATACAGTTGTTGAACATTACCAAGTAGTATTAAGTGACGACACGGCAATGGCTTGAAACTTCTTTAAACAAATTTAAATTAGGGAATGAATTTGGCGCGGGTGAGTTTTTGGAGGCGGTTAATCATCGAGAATGAAGCGGAAAATGAGCGGAAAGTGAGAAAGAGAGTGCAAAAACAGAGGAGGACGTACAGGATGTGACGGGGACTGGTTATTATTAGTCTCTCTTCAGGGCCTTCCAAGAGTTACTCATGACCCATTGACATGTTTATAGATGTGTCATAACATGTCTAATGGATGGGCAGTGCCGCAGCGGTTACGTGCGGTAAACGGGTTTTGCACTTGTGTGTCAAGGATGAGTTGAAGTAGAATTTGATATTAGTGCTTTAAATGCGGTATGAAGTGCAAGTGGAATTGGTATGAATTAAAAGTGGTAATTTCAGAGAAAGTAGTAAATGTTGTAGATTCTATGTTGTATTTAGATATTTTTTTACCCGTTTCAATCACAACTATTAAACAAGACAGTTTAACTTGTTGAAAGTACTGTAAACCAATGTACTTCAAGCCACCATACGTTAATCTTTTGAAATAGTAAAAACATATTTGGCCATATTACCATACAGTGTTAAACCCTTTAAAGACTTTTTATTTTAAGAAAGTTTAAAAAAGATTGTTCTAGGTCTAAGATATTTGTTTGTCGAAGGTAGATGATTTCGTTAACTACTTGTTGCTTCTTGCTAATTTCAATCATACTTCGTAAATAATCATAAGTAGAAGAGTATTACTACGTTTAGAATATGTTTGGAACATGTATTGTCACTGTTATTTTTTTAATATATGTAAACATTTGTTGCCATATTGTTATGTTTACTCTAACGATGTCATGTACAAAGTATTGTATGTGTTTAAACAATTTTGCTATTTGTCATTACTGAGGTTCTTTACAATTCCTATGCAAATTGTTCATGTGATGTAGATTTGGTCGGACGACATGGTACTGTAATTAGTGTTTTCGTGTTATAATCTTAATTATAAGAATAGTGTGCGAGAGTCTAGTGATGTAAAAAATGGAAACCCCCCTTTCCATATTAATATTACTTCGAGCAATAATATTTGTGTATTATATTTTAAAATTCCCTTGTTACTGTATATTTAAAATTTCAGGTTCAATTTTGTACTTTAAAGGCTCCAGCGCGACTGACGATTCTGAAGGGCGATTTAGACCGACAAGGGTCCTTATTTTATCTGTTTATTTGAAATATAAGCCTGTTTAAATTATGTTTTACCTATAAACATCAATGTGAGTAGACCCCACACTAAGGCACACACAGACCACGTGTTATGAGCCCGTATTATTGTCTTGTTGAAGAGCTAACAAGCCTGATTCCTTCCCTTCATTGAATTAGCAGTAATTCTCTTCGACTGCACCAACGGCGTATCATGTCCCATATATCTTCGTGTTTCCAGTGATGCTAGTGTATGACCCAATTTGTCAATTATACTTGCTAATTAATCGCTAATGAAGGTAATTTGTTATGCAAATTCTCCATGATTGTATCTTAATAACGTTCAAGTAGTTTGTCTTCGCACTGGTAATTGGTTGAAGAAAATTTAACTAGTATTTTGCAAACTCGATGAAGTTAATTGGTTCATAGTATTTGTTAAAGTTTGTATGTGTAGTAGCTATTTTCAACTAGTTGCTAGACTTTTTTGATACGATTGTTAGTGACATTTAAGAACAAAGATTATTATCTTTGTGAAATTAATGAACGAAAACTATAGGGGACTCAAATGGAGCATTTATGTATGGCAATGAACTATCAGAGTTTGACTGTATCGAATAAAAAATAAATATTTTAAGTCGTGTGCAACATGAAAACTTAATATTTTTCACATGAAATAATTTACTTTAGATACTGTAAGTATATATCTTTTTACGTTGTAAAATCTGAAGCCTGTTTTGATTTGTGTTTATTTGGTAGGCCTTTGGTGCATTAGATGGTTGTATGCATTTTTCTCTTGCCATATGGAATACTTTACAGCTCTTGCAAGAAAACTAGAGTTATCTTACAAGCACTTATGTCTGTAATATATTCTATCATCTCCTGAGTTAGTTAATAACAAGTAATAAACAGAAGTGAGTAAAACCATTGACTATACACTATACATTGTAGAGGTGTATAGTCAATGGTAAAACTCTTCTTTAATGGACATCAACCCGTGTAAATAGTAGATTTTGTAGGTGGGTAACAATATTGTTTTCTTGCCAGTCAGTGGAACCATAACGATGAGAAATATATCAATGAGACTGTTACTATGATAAAATCAAAGCGTTTAGGTACTTTGGTATTATACCGACCATGCCTAAATTGGGTTAGGTTACCACACCTAGGTTAGTTTAGGTTAGGATAAGACAAACGGATGAATACCTAACCTAAGGGTATCCAATTTAGGGGTGGTCGGTATAATACCAAAGTACCAGGGATTGAACTAGAAACAAACAGAACCAATTCAGAAAATTAATAAGTGGTTCGATACATTTTTTTCTCTATATATGCTCGTGTTTTTATAATGTACAATTTTCCTCTATAACCTTCCTCCTTAGGGAATACCACATGTACCTTTGATATTCGACAGCCAATACAAATATAATCCCTGGCAATGGATAGGCTGAGGTGGATTTCCCTCGAGGAATAGTCAGATTTGCAGCTTTTCAGTGCATTTTTTACTTATCGACGTATTTGAATATTTGATCTCTTGAAATATCAGGCAAATGTTTTGCAAAGGGAATCGAAAATCTTTTATCAGCTGACATTTCTTTTATCCTGTTTGATCCGTAGAAGTAAAAGAAAGTTTTTAGCTGTTAATTTTATAAAGGTATGTAATAACCATGTTTCCGTGTACAAAAACAAAACGATAGAATGATCAAATGAAAGCAATAATCTTTTAAACAATCTGTCAGCTAACTGAGAAGACGGAAGGTAGACTGTTCATACTGTACATAAGACTTGTAATGAAGTATTTGTTATCTAAGCTATGGGTAAGATAATAAATATGAAGAATTGAACTCAGATTGTGATGGTTAATTTAGTTATTTAGAAAGTTCTTTAGCCAATGTTGAAAGTTGAGACAACATATGTGCTTATTGAGTGTGTTGTGTGCTTATTGGTTTTAATATACAGGGTGTTTCGAAACTCTCTCCCGAAACTCCGTGGGCATGTTCCTTAAATACATACACACCGATAGTTGGAAAACAAAGCGAGGTAGGGCATACGTTTATATGATATTTTTTGTTCCTTTTGACCTAAGGAACATGACCACGGAGTTTCGGGAGAGAGTTTTGAAACACCTTGTATGTAAATATTGTTCTCAGGAGTGCCAAATAAAAATCATTTTACGTATTGTATGTGTAAACTAGCAAATATATTATATTCCAAACGTTGCAACCTATAATAACTATAACTTGCCTCTTGTTGGTGGATAAATTGATTAATTATTCAACATTCACTTCACTCTAAACTCATGGAATTGGTTTCGACCAGATCAGGAGCGGTGGTAATACTTAATAACTGTCTTTGCTGAATAGCTATAGCAATACATTTGAAATTATGTTTTAATTTTTTATTTTTTATGCCAGGAATTGTCTATTTACTTTTCTATAACTTGTCTGTAGATTCCTTCTTAAAAAAAAAACAATAAAAAGATACTTAAGCTGTGTAATGCATGTGTTAATTACTATTGAGGTAAGGTTTCTTGTTCTTATAAATAGAAAAACAATTAAAACATAAATTGATTCATAATGGTTAATAAATTGTTTGATCCATTTGGAACTTATGCAAATGAAGGTGATTATTACCTTAAGCTAACCTACTGTAACTCAACCTAAACCTAGCCTATCCTCACCCAAAACCCAAGTTGTATAGGACAAATTTCAATAGTTACATCTTCTTGAAAGTACCCCTATCATACCGTTAGTGAAGTTAAGGATTGACAGGTGAACGCTTGACTTGAGGTCGCAGGAAGTGACATTGGGACCAAGGCGTGTGACGTGGGAGTGTAGGTAGTGGCTTCAATGGCGCTGACCTCAGCCACGTTAATGGCGCTGTGGGTAAATAAGTAATAGTAATGGCTGTTAGTGTGTGCGTGTGTCGGTGTGGCCTGCGGTTGAATTAAACATAAAGGGAGACATGTTTGTTGATGATTGTAATATTAATTTATTAACTGCGGGGTTACTGTGGTCAATAAACGATAAAAGAAAACATTGTTAACCAGACAATAGTGATAAGTACTATATACAAGTTTATGGACGTACACTTTGAGAGGCATTGGTATCTATATTATGTTAAGGAAAAACATTGGCCGTGTTTACCTTGAATCAGGGGAGTGAGCTGATCTAGTAGTGTAGGACTTTGGTCCATCAGGTTTCGGGCTTAAATCCTGTCAATTCACAATAGATTTATGTAAGTGATAATGCAGCAACCTCTAGGTTTAAAGTAATGTGAAAAACAACCCGAAATAGAGCCTAGTTAAATATAACCTTGGAACAATATTATGCATAGGTCCAGTTTTTTAAAGAGAATCTAGCAATCTGCGTCTCTCGTAGAGGGGTACTATTTTGTTCTTATATTTTGTTTACTTCTCATACCGCCCATGATAATTATCGTAGACACAAATTACATTATATACTATACAAAAAGCTGAACACAAAGGTCTAAAAACAACGAACTTGGAAATAAAAGAACGAATACGTGATTTTACAGTAACTTATTGTGTTGACGACTAATGAACTAAAGAGAGGAATTAAAAACTGGCCTCCTTTAAAACTAGAATGAAATACAGTGTGCTATTTATGTAATTACGGTATTGCATTTTCAATAAAAGTAATCATACACCACTAATTTCAAATTAACTAGTTATCAACTCAAGTTATAGACAAATTGCTACGACCATTTTCCTCTCTCCTCAAGGTTATTCTATTACGGTACTTGTATATATACTGTACTCGTAATGCGTGATACGAACAGCAGAACGTGTTAATCTAGATAACTGCTCGTGGTGCAATAATTGTGTACGAGACACGAGAGAATTAACAAAACCAGTTCAGCCACGAGGCGATGCAAAGCAAACGGGACTGCGGTCGAATAAAACTACGCGATCACCTCAACGAGCAAATGCGGTGTTGCGTCAGAGATATTAAATCTTCATTGGGATGGGTCAATACAGTATGTGAAATAGGTCTTTATGTGTAGACTATGCTTATTACAACAATGAAACGACCTCATTACGTAATTTATCGTGTTAGGTAAGTTGGATGGAATAATTAAGATATGTTAAATATCGGAGATAAGATAATTTTTCATAAAACCAGCCATTTAAAAAAATGTAATTATAAAGATGAATTGAATTGAACCAAGCTATTTTTTAACATAGGTCTCATCTACCGTAACGTATACTACATACCACGTTGCATAAATATCGGTGGTACCTAACAATCTAAACATAAAATTGCTTGTGTATTAAACACAAAACTGTGTGTATCTGGTAAACAAAACGTCTTTTGGAACAAATGTTTATGTTTTGATTTTTTTTTACCCATAAAATGATTTTTCCGAGTTTGGCTGTTTAGGGTCACCCTGTATATCCATATACAAGTAAGCTACAACAGATTACTTTTTCTCCATAACAATATCATAGAAATGCATTTGAAATGTTCTTTGGTAACCATAATCCTACAATATTGCTACAGTGCACTCTTATCTTAGGGTTTCTTTCAAACATGGACTTTTGGGTCTTGTCAGGTACAGGAACAATACTTTCTTAAACAAATTGAAGAATGTTGTTAACTTGCAAAATTAGGTAAAGTGTTACAGACTTAACTAAGAGGATTTAAGCAAACTAAGTTATAGGTTGTAGTTAAAGACTTTGCGATCCTTAAGTATCTAGAACTTTGTACGTGGAATAGGGATTTTACAGTTCAGGTAACTACTTACTCAGGGGTGTATTTATTTCCTTATTTCTGTCGTCTTAAGTTCTACTCTACTAAATATGTTAAGTGTTATAAACTAGTTGATTAAATGAACCCTATTAGTGACTTGACATTTATTTGTTATGTAGTTTAGTAACGATTGTCTGATTCTGAGAGCGTTTTCGAAGGAGTTTTTATTCTGTTCACTTCAGTTAATTCCATTGCCCTTAAGAAGGAAACGAGGATTCTGCAACTGTATTTAGTTTACAGTAGATTGTGACTATTTGTTTAAATACTATTTAGTTTCATATTTTTTAAATTACATATTTTATTACTAACAGGTCAAATTGATTTACAGGGTATTATTTACCCAGCCCAAGTGGCTAGTTAAGTACTAAAGGGTACCAATACACTCTGTTAAAAGATAAAGAGTACATTGAATGGCAGTTCAAAAGCTGCTAGCCCTGTATTATTTCCTTCATTGCCGATCAGCAGCTGACTCAGCTGATCAGCTGCTGATATGCATTGTTGCATTGATTCCTACACGGTTTAGACTTAAATGAATTTGTTGTGAATCAGACCCAACTGGTGTTTTTGCGACCTCTGAGTATGCCGCGACTAAGCAAATTTCAATCCAAGTGATAAAGTGAGTCTGAAAGTGGGGTTTTGTCCAAATTAGTAAATTTGCAAAGCCTCTTTGTGCATCAAAATGAAAAAGTAAATCGGCCCCGGGCCCAGGTCTTATCACCTGCGGTAATATCTACTTTCCTATAGGGAAATTCGCTAAAAGTCTTCGAATATTTCATTTATATCATCCTAGAATCATACCTGGAGAAATCACATCAAACCTTGGCATAAAAACAGTTATCTACTTTTGATGTATTCTTTTACAATACATATTCTTTGAGCTCGTGAATACATGTTAAACCTTATTCATAACAGTAAATTCCTCATAAGACCAAAACTTTAACAGCAATGCATATCAGTTGATCGGCAATGAAGTAAAGAAAACAGAGCTCCAAGTTTCTGGCTAGTTTTTCCTCGCTCGGTCCTAGTAATTTGGTTTGCGTAAAAAACAATACTATATGACATAGCCTAATAATGATAACATATTATACTATTTTAAACCATGCAACTGATTATGTATTGTTTATCATCACTTGATTACGGCTCATTTACACCAATTACACTGTATGTGCATACATAATTATTAATCAGACTCATATCGATGTAATAACTAACCGTAATTGCTCGCCGGCAAATGAAGTTAAGTGGGTCGATCATTGGCAATCACGTGTGCTACAGCGCCGTTCTTGATGGGCAAATATAACCGCTACATCTGTATGCGTTCTGGGGTAAATGTTTGCAGGTTGGAGTATTGGAGAGTGTCTGTTTGAACAGATTTGGAATTAATTTACGTTGGATATTGGAGGTATTGGCTATGTTATCTGAATGGGTAGCTAGTACATAAAGGTTTCTAACAAATTTATGTATGAATGTAAATTAAAAATAATTTTACTCTATACGATACCACAATAACTCCGTTATAGTTTAAACTGTAAAAATGTTCTTTCACAAATGATAAAGTCAAAATCGTACTTCGATTACTCCACACAATATATTTTACTAGGTCGGCCAGTGGTCGAAAACTCGACCAAAGATATGTAATGTACATAATTCTCTATATTCACCCCACGCTGAACAAAAAATCATGTGTTTGGGATTTTTTCCATTTGTTTTTATTTCCTGTTTATATTTTGTTATTATTTCGTCACCAGCATGGCAACTTATGAAACGCATGTATTTTCCTTTTATTTAAAAATTTTATTTAAATTAAATTTAAATTTTAAAATAATTTTATCTGCTTCTTTTAGAGCCTATTTTAATTTATAAAGGGATTCTGCACATCTACAGTAAAACATCTTTCTAACAGTATGCGTATATTTCCCCTGCAATGCACACGATTTGAGTAAAAAAGGTTTTCAAGAAACATGCTTGCCAATAGGCTATATTGATATAGGCTATAGATCCTTTTGGCGTTTAATCATAGATGGAAAAATTTATCAATCTTTTATTTGTATGGGATTTTTTAGTTCATCGTATATTGTACACACTTGTAACATCTCTCAAATTAGTATTTACAAGTAATAACCAGATTTAAATCCAGTCAAACACATATTCAGCTAAGTGATGCCATGACTAACAAGCTTGCTTTAGCCTGGAGTATTAGTAGGTTCCAGCCTATATAAAGCCTAGCGTCTTAGAAGTTGAATCGTAACGTATTTCCAAGGCCACGATACGGGAGTCCCGCAAGGCGGTATCCTCGCGCCATCCTTGTTTTGCTCGCCGCGCGTGACAAGTACATAAACAGAGCGGATGATGTGATCACAGAGCGTGCAGAGCGGTGTGTTTGGTGACTCGTTATACCAGTTTCTGTATCAGTAACTAACTGAGCGCCACTACAGCACCACAGGTCCTTGGCCTTGGCCTCCAATTCGGACTGTGACCACCGGAATACTGTTGTTTGGGTTCATCTTTGTGGATTTATTTTCATTGTATGTGATCGGCTTATCAATAATTTGATTTTATTGATGATTCGCTTGACGGGAATAGTGGTGGTTGGCTGAAAGATAGCTGGTAGAAATCACGAGGCCAAAAAAAATACTTTCGTTAACATGCTTTTGAGCTGTGTATGTTACAATTTTTGATTTTGTTATTTTGGAGCCATTGTGGAAATTTTCCATAATTTATTAAAGGTCTTTGTGGTGTCTAGTGGTTATCAATTATCAATTGAAATGGAGGCGTCACCCAGATGCGTATTTATACCCTAATGAGTGAATGAGTATAGAAAGGTATAAGAATCAGTGTAGTTGTGTCACTGACTAACATCGTCAGCTGATCAGGATTCTGGCCGCGTCCTCAGGTGAGAGAATTCCTTTAACAATGACATCAATAAACCCGCCAAAACTGGAAAATCAAAAGAAACCACATGAGTATGGTAGCCTAGTCGATTCAATAAGAAAATTACGAAAGAAAACAATAATACGTACCAATGTGTTGCTATCATGTTCAAGATGATAGCAAAAGTGATATGCGTATTGGATTTTGTCTTGAGTTAACTATGTATGCATCATCGTACTCAAGTACACACTTACACAATATACATTTTAAAAATGTATGCCTAATACGATTCAAGCATACGTAACGTAACGATTAAGAAAGAATGTTCTATTTTTAATGTATTGTTTCTTGAAGTATCAAAATACAATTTGAACTAAGCATTAAAATGTACTCCTCAACACTAGGCAAAGAATGAAGAACTGCGTTATCAAAATGTATCTGTATCAACCAGGAAACACAATTTCTAGCTATCCGAAAATGTCCAGAGACCTCATTAGAAACCAGTGTAAAATCAAATCGAGAAGATTGAACATTATAGAGATGAATTCAGTTTAATATCAGAGTCAGCAGCAGAGGGCAAATATGGCGATGAAGGCAGGGCTGATGAGATCTTCGCTTCGCCAAACATCAGTTGGTCCTTCCATCTATTCCCTTCATCGCCCCCACTCACCCACTCTATCTCTCTCTCTCTCTCTCTCTCTCTCTCTCTCTCTCTCTCTCCCCCCCCATATCCACTCTTAGAAACGTCCTTCACTCAACTGAATTTGATTTCAATTAGTCTGGATTATACAGCAACAGTTTGATACAGTTTCTTGAACTTACTTTTTCCACCGAGAGTTGATTTTGTTGCTCAATACATAACTGGGTTGGTAGCGCTACACTTCTTGCTAAAGTTTACACACTTTGAGGCAGACTTGTACGCAACGCCGCGTTGCTTGTCAGGATATATTTCACAAGTCAAAGCTAACACTTGATGAGAAAGTCAATACATAACTGGGTTGGTAGTGCTACACCTTTTGCTAAAGTTTACAAACTTTGAGGCAGACTTGTACGCACGGCCGCGTTGCTTGTCAGAATATACTTCACAAGTCAAAGCTAACACTTGATGAGAAAGTCAATACATAATTGTGTTGGTAATGCTACACCTTTTGCTAAAGTTTACAAACTTTGAGGCAGACTTGTACGCACGGCCGCGTTGCTTGTCAGGATATACTACAAGAGACAAAGCTAACAACTTGTTATAAAAGTCAATACATAACTGTGTTGGTAATGCTACACTTCTTGTTAAAGTTTACAAACTTTGAGGCAGACTTGTACGCACCGCCGCGTTGCTTGTCAGGATATACTACAAGAGACAAAGCTAACAACTTGTTATAAAAGTCAATACATAACTGTGTTGGTAATGCTACACTTCTTGTTAAAGTTTACAAACTTTGAGGCAGACTTGTACGCACCGCCGCGTTGCTTTTAAAGATATACTTCACAAGTCAAAGCTAAGAACTTGTTTTGCAAGTCAATACATAACTGTGTTGGTAATGCTACATTTTCTGTCAACGTTTACAAACTTAGAGGCGGACTTGTACGCACCGCCGCGTCGCTTGTCAGGATATACTTCAAAAGTGAAAGCTAACAACTTTATGAAAAAGTCAATACATAACTGTGTTTGTAACGCTGCACTTGTTGCTTAAGTTTACAAACTTTGAGGCAGACTAATACGCACCGCCGCGTCGCTTGTCAGGATATACTTCACAAGTAAAAGCTAACAACTTGATGAGAAAGTCAATGCATAACTGTGTTGGTAACGCTACACTTGTTAAAGTTTACAAACTTTGAGGCAGACTTGTACGCAACGCCTCGTCGCTTGTCAGGATATACTTCACAAGTAAAAGCTAACAACTTGATGAGAAAGTCAATGCATAACTGTGTTGGTAACGCTACACTTGTTAAAGTTTACAAACTTTGAGGCAGACTTGTACGCAACGCCGCGTCGCTTGTCAGGGTATACTTCACAAGTCAAAGCTAACACTTGATGAGAAAGTCAATACATAACTGTGTTGGTAATGCTACACCTTTTGCTAAAGTTTATAAACTTTGAGGCGGACTTGTAGACACCACCGCGTTGCTTGTCAGGATATGTTTCACAAGTCAAAGCTAACAACTTGTTCTAAAAGTCAATACACAACTGTGTTGGTAAACGCTACACCTCTTGTCGAAGTTAACAAACTTTGAGGCAGACTTGTACGCACCGCCGCGTTGCTTTTCAGGACGTACTTCAAAGTCAACAAAACTTTGCAAAAATGTCTGCAAGTTAGGTTCCAACTAGCGCATATGTAGATAATTGTTGGTAATACTTTTTAAAACTACTTTAAATGTTTACAATATCTGATGAAGTGGCAATTTAAACGCGGGTACCTAAATATTTCTGTCCCTTGACTTTTTTGAGGTCGTCAATGTTTTCTCAGAAAGATTTCAAGCTCAAGTAAATTACTATAGCATCCCAGATTATTAAACACGTCGAGTGATATTTATACGATACCATAGATCGTAATAAAAAACTTGACCTGTATGCAAAAATGTTTCTACTGTAGTTTTAACGAAACATTGTGCCAGTGTAACCGTTTTAGACAAGCTATTTTTATGGTTTTAGCAGTTTTTCCAATAACAAACAGTTGTGTTAACTGTTATCGCGATTTAAACTACCATTAAACATTTAAGTTTACCAATAATTATAGTTGATGATTTTTTTTATATTCTAATCATTCAATAAATCAAGTGGTCGAAATAATCTTGTTTCTTATCATACTTCAGACGCCTGGTTGTCTGACTTCTTTTCCAAGTTAGAGCGATATGTTGAAGTCAACTTCTACAAGTTTCAACTATTGCTGCAACATTCAGTTGTAGCCTGGGTTGATAAAAAGTTGTTTACAACTTCACTCAAATTATAGATAGAAACTTTTCGACTGGTGCCAGGTCGGCGAAGGTTTGCCATAGTTATCTTCGGTGAAAAATCAATGTATCATTTAGGATTGTTAAGGTAAATTGGAAGATTTAAGTTCTCATTATGTGAAACGTATATCTGTCGCCGTTGAATTTTAATGTAAACGTTCTGTTGTGACTGTTTAGGTGAATTGTTTTACGTACTTATTTTTATTTAATTGTGAATTTTGGTCGAGATCTCTTTTTTCTTTACTTTACTCATAATGAAAAATACATGTATGCACTTTTTGTGCACTCATTGAAGTTAACATGCTTATCAATCATGCATAACCACTATTAGTTAAAATAACCTCTAAAATGGAGTTTTTCTATACTCGTTTCACAACGTGATTGTGCAAAGGTAGATTCGGATAGGTGTTTTAATTGATTTCCAATCGTATCTTTTAGTCATCAGCTCTCGTTTTTCCTCTATAGTCTAAATGTAAATTTAATTTTTGATACTTGGATTTTAATTCATTCCACAACGACCGTAGCGAGTTTGATCGTTACTGATTATATTTTCGCGTCTGAGAGTCGTTAATGTTTGCTGTGTTTAGCAGTTTGTGACGAAAACCGTTTGTGACGTCATAATGGACATATTGTCGTAACGCAGATCGTTGACAAAGCCGGTAAAGCAGATTACATGGTTTAGCGTTACACAAATGACGACACTATCATTTACATTGCCAAATAGGTGTCATTATGCCATTGAGTGTTATTTACACTCTTTAACCTGTAATTATTGACTTTAAACTGTAAGTGATAGTGGGGAATCAATTGTTCGTTTTTGATACGTTTTTATT
The DNA here is from genome assembly GCF_028750875.1 of Macrosteles quadrilineatus. NCBI lineage: Eukaryota > Metazoa > Arthropoda > Insecta > Hemiptera > Cicadellidae > Macrosteles > Macrosteles quadrilineatus. The sequence continues at coordinate 29,435,753 of NW_026542598.1, forward strand.
TCTAATAAACGCTTGGTACCCAAGTACTTTTTGTGGTATCCTTCAGATCTGGAGTTTACTAGTTCAATCCTAAATTGTGTAAATTCTGGACCCTGATATCATTTTTCATGGGGTAATCGAATATATTGACGTTTGTACCAAATGCTTTAATTTAAGACGTCGACGCTAGCATGTGCTATGTTGTATAAGGAAATTTTGTGCAAACTTTCTGTTCATATCCTAATATGTAACATTCATGCTCTAAAGTTACGTATCTTGGGGGTAAGAGTAGTTTTACGCGAAAGTAGTTTTTCAACTCGTTTATCAATGTCACATTTAGATCGATCGATTGGAAACGACTTTCCAGTGTTATTTACACCGATTGATTTAGTGACTATAATGTGGACTCCGCATCTATAAAAATTGATATAAATTTATCATGATAACTCATTAAAGGGTTGTAAAGAAAAAGAAAAATATCGATGTATTGAAAAAAATCATTGGTAATAATGAATGTTTCCAGGAAAGTACCCGTTGTTATCCGCTGAGCTTCTTGTTTCTGACCGCCGGACCGGGCAGATTTCAACATGATAGCTTTGATGTAACGTATCCGGTCTCACCCATCTAAGTGCAACGCCATTGACAGATCTCTCTGACGTATACAAGCCGCTTACCAACCTCCACTCTTCGATCTGTAAACTCTTCTCGTTCCGGAGCTTTTTCGTGGTGAAATATTTACGTCTCGTTCTGAGTGGTTAGGAAAGATTTGTGGATTCGTTTGGATAATAGTGGTATGCTTGAGGAAATAAATTTTAGGAGTACACCCAGTCCTTCATGCTACTCTATGACTCAATGTAAATTTTTCTTCGCTGCAGACATTTTCCGTGATTCCGTCCTTGAGTAAAACTGTATCGATCCCAAAACAACTCACTAAATAACACTCGATTAAATAACAACTCAGAGAAAAAAATCGTCATACTGCATCAAAATCTGCAGTTTTTATTTAATACATGCGTTGCGGGTTTAAATACCTCTTTTAATACCTTGGGAGTAGAAGTCAGCTATTGTAAATTTTAATTGTAAGCAACCGCATGTATAGACATTATTTATCGATTGATTTAATTAGTTGTAGGGTTAGTCTGAGGTTGTAGCTTATTTTTGAATTCTTGTCAATAGTTCGAAAAAAACAATAATATTATATACACTAACACAATCGTAACGGACGAAATCATTATGTCACTTACTACACAGCTGCTTGTTTGCATTGAAAAATGAAAATAAGGTGGAAGTCTTTTTGAGAGGTAATCTCTGCATGAATAATATTTCGGTTTTCTATCTAAGTTTGTTAAATAATGTTGCAACACGATGGAAAATATTGTACATCACACGAACAAAAAGAGTCTTTTCTACTCTCGCTCATTTTCCGAAACTGAAACTTATGCTCGGCTCGGAAAATATTCACTTTACGCCCAAGGAATGAAATATTCTATTTATGTACATACAAATGTAATGACTTATTTGTAAAGCTATATTCAGCGTGATTAGTTATTATTGAAAATACATTAATCATTGCGTCTGGCCTAATGAGCGTTTAATCAAATTCCATTACGGTTGTGCATATTGATAGAGTACGATTGGATGGTTGCTGCTAACCCTAAGTGATTGTTTGAAGTTTCTAAACCACATTTCTATATACCTATTACACAATATATAACAAAGTGTTATAAATAACCTTTTGGTCGTCGAACAGTAATTGCAATTGAAACAACGGACTACGATTCACATTCGTTTTGTTTGATGTATCGATCAATATTTTAACATGATTAAAAAAAATGTAGTGAGGGAAATCGATTTGTTTTTAACGTCCACTTTTTTTTATGAAGCTCTAGCTTTTGGTGCAGCAACATTCTATAAATTTCTTAGATTCATGTTACGTGTAAATATAGTAGGGATCAACCCTATTTTGGTAATTGAAGCTGAAATTCTAGGAATAATCTATTATAACGCTTGTCGTTTAAACTTCTGCTATGGATACTTAAAAGTTTAGATTAATTATAATTTTCCAGCTAATAACTCCGAAACTCAAGCAACAATGGTTCGAAGAGAGAAAAAGTTGATCATTTGATTAATTGGTTTAGGTTTTGTTTGAATTACTGAACTGTTAAATTGCTTAGATATAATAATTGTTGACCTTTGCTCAGTTATTTCATAATATTGCCGGTAAAATGTGGTTTTTGGGTGATTTAAATAATTAATTCTAAAGGTAAAAGGATATAGGCCTACATCTCAAGATAAATAATTCCGAAGGGGTTCGGAATTGTAAAAGTAAAATGGCTTACTGTGTTAAAAATTTTCTATTTCATTGGTTTGCATTAAAAGTATCCCCATATTTTGTATTGATAGTTTCCACCGTTCGACTACAGATATACACACAATCAATGATTTCCATGTACAGACCCGGCGTTCTCATGTGATATAGGTACAGCCATGTGTTGCGGGTGTAGTATCGGCAGGCGCAGTCATTGCGTATTCAGTATAGATTTGTACCGATAAATCTTGCAAACGATCCTGATCCCTTTAGGGCTTAGTTCATTTTTTCATAGTGAAAAGAAATAATATAATCCTTACAGTTATTGTTACCTATTAGATTTTTTTATTTGGTTAAGGACTTGTCAAAACTTATTTTTTATGTCACACCTTCACATCTTAGAACGCTAGTTCTAGCCTGGAACTGTTTTACTCATTACTTCAGGCTAGTCCTAGAGGATTGTGGCATTATCACATGGAAAACAACCATTGGTGATTGGCGGGATTTGAACCGGGAACCTCGGGCACCGAAGCCCCGCGCTCTTCCCCCAGACGAGCTCGCTCCCTGGACCTGTCAACATTACCTTTTTGCAATTTATTTAACCAGTTTAATTTTTAGTACTAAGGTTTAGTAATATTTATTAAATTTTAATTTACCCTGATATGTACACATTAATGAAAACTACATTTACTTAACATTTAGTTTCGAATTTATGAAAATAGTATTAATGAAACTTACAAATTACTGAATTAGGGTTTTTTATTATAAGATAACTAACATATTTCCCCAAACTGAACTGAAATATACTTGAACACAATATATTTTTCTATTACGCGTTTGTACATAATGTAGTATTTTTAAACTTTTGAACTAAGTGGTTAATAAAGAAGTTTAGCAGAAAATGTTTGTCGTATTATTTAAAAAAGTGTGAGCAAAAAGTTAAGATAAGCCAGTAACATATTGTAAGAGAGCTATCTGGTTAATGGTGCGGAATGCTTTTAACACATTTTCATTAGCAAACATACAACTAAAGTTAATTGAATCGTAACGTCTTTAACTCGTCCAATTTATTATTGGTAACCGTTTATGAAAGTTAACTAAGTTTTGGAATACATTGTTTTTTTATGAAAACAAGGAAGAGTTATATGATGTTTTATGTATATGAGTTTTATGAGTTAATGAAGAGTTATATCTGCATGGGTTCATGTATTTTTTAATGGGCGAATAAGTCACGTATACCTTTTTCAATTTTTCTTTTGTCACGGTTCTAATTAATATGCTCTAACATGTGCACCTAACCATGTGTTATTTGATAATCTGATTGTCTGAGTAGCCGAGATCGTGAGTGCTTGCCTTCAAAGTTGAATGCAGCTGGTTAGTTTCCAAGCGAAATCCAGATTCCATTTAGGCTAGATAGTTAAAAGACCGGGGTTTGGACCGTTCCTTTACCAAAAATTATGTCACTGTTTGTACATCTTCCTTTCAACAATGTGAACTGCTCATCTAATGATTTAAAACAAGTCAACTCAGCTGTTTTAAGGAACATTAACACCTTATTTGAGATTTTATATGCAAGGGTATCAATTAAGTGTTTTGTTTTTTTTCATAAAAGTTCAATTGTTAACAACACTCTTATTTTTGTCAAACACTATATCTAAAGCCAAATGTGATACCTTTGACGACCAATACAACGTGATACTTAATTTGTCTGTTATGAAGTAAACTCCTATTAAGTGTTCTGATGTTTGTTGCAGGTAACCTGGAGATGAAACAGTAGACTACAAAATATTGTAAGTTTAGAAGGTAATATAATAATTTAACTTAAATTGATTCTGTCCTTATTAAATATATGTTTTGTTGACGAAAAACGTATTGTTAAATTCTAACTAGGTAAATGTCTTGTTCCACCTAAACACTCCAAAAGATAAAAAGTCAAGTAAGATACCTTTACATTTTACCCCTATTGGTTATCCCTATTATTATTTTTTGTATTGGATCTTAACAATAACATAGTCCAGTGCAGTGGTGAATATTGTAGAATTGTTTAAGTTTTGTAATATTATGTTATTGCAATCAAAACAGTTATATTAGTTATAACAAAGCTTGTATTGAGAGGTAGAACTCAAAAGTTTCGTCGTATTTGTGGTGGACGGAGATTTATTGTCGATGTGGAGAAACTTTTCCCAACCGTACAATCGTAAGCTTTGACGACCCGACTTTCATCTACAGTTACCTGTAAGTGTTTAAACGCTGTTTGTTTGAGTATTTTGTTGTTCTCTTTATGTTTGTTCCCAAAATGACCGCATTAATTTTTGACGAGGCCATTTAATATGCTTTTAATTTTTAATATGAAAAGTTTACTTATAAAAGTGAAAATGTTTCTACAATTTCGGTATTTTTAATGGTAATCATTATGGGAGTAAGATTTATCACAATTGTTTAGGTAAACGTTTAAGACCATGAATTGCATTTTATACTATAAAGTTGTTCACTGGTAATTTACCTCTATAATTTTCTCAGTCAACTTTGTTCATTTAAATTGTGTCAAAACTTACATACTACTTTTATATTACTTCTTGGAAAGGTTTTTGCCTAGATTTTGTTATCCCTTCGTTTAACCTCTTTTTCCCAAGAGGTAGTAGCTAAATTATGACTACTCATTGATCTTTTATAATATTTATTGATATTGATATCAAAACCCTGAATGATGTAGGTTTAATAGATCATTTTAGCTATTTGTTTATTGAACAATTTATGCTAACCGTTTATTGAATATATTTAAGCTAATTATTTATTTTTATCGTAGTGTAATAAGGTGGAAACAACAATACAGCCCAATAATGATTCTGGTCCTGTTTTAATTAAATAACGGATTTAAAATAAAACATGTCTTCTGACAATATCTATATGGTTTTTATACAGTATATTATTATATGATTTGAGGTTAAAGATAATGGTGGTTTGGTGAGTATAGATAAGTATAAAAAATATTGCTTTTGAAATTAATTTTTAATTTCCTTACAAAAAAGCCGCAGAAATTCTTTGCCTGCGTTTAAATAAGAACCACAAACCAATGTATTTATTGCTGTCCATTCGTTTTACTAACCACCCATATCGCACCTCTATGCCTCTATAGTCTGTGTGGTGGAGGCTGGACGTATGAAGTGACGAATGTGTTTATAATCAATATGCGAGTTGAAGGTGTTTGTGTTATTTTCGAGTGGGAAGTTGCACCGGATATTGCAGCGTTGCGTCGATTTCGACGGCTCGTTGATTAGGTGTCGGTGAGGAGATAGGGACAAAGTTTGGCGGTCGATAGTATAAATGACCTCGTACATACATCTTGTGGCTTTCCTTTTAAAACCTTAATGTTTTGGAATAACTGTGGCAAATGTTTAACGAAAAAAATAAAATATTTAAGTACAGTCCTCTCAGAGTGTGCGCTATTGAACATTTTCTATTAATTGATTCGCTGACGTTAATTTAACTCTGAAATCTTACGTGAACGCTGGGTTTTCTCGTAATAATTAAAGAAGTTTAAGAAAGATCGATACATTAGTAAAACGCTTCTTCCGTTGGTTAAATAGCTTAAGTAATATTTTAATGCTCAACTGGCTATTTTTAAAACATGAAAATATAATCTGAACTTCCCACCTGTGGAGCCGTATATGTATTGATCGATAATGGTAAAACAAGGTTTATCAAATTTAACTTTTAATAAAATAGATTAATGCATTTCGTCATATATTCATCTCATTTATATTTCTAAAGTGAGACTAACTAATTTTAGTGTGAATAAGAATAAAAGTAATTGAGTGTTCTTCCAATCAACGAAGTTTTCTGTTGTAGTATACAGTTTTCTTCCGTAAACATCAACTTTCCAAAGTTGTTCAACGTTTTTTTTTATATTGATGAGGTATCGTATTCACAACTGTAGCATTGTTTAAGTAGAAAATTATAATAACATAATTTTCTAAAGGGGGAAATTTAATTTTATTTTCCTTAATTTTCTAAGGAGGGGGAATTGTTAGAAGATAATTAAGGCTGCACTTAGAAAAACATAATAAAATAGTTTTTCGTATTTTACCATTATTTTATATATTTTGATATATTTCACAAGTCAAAGCTAACACTTGATGAGAAAGTCAATACATAACTGGGTTGGTAGTGCTACACCTTTTGCTAAAGTTTACAAACTTTGAGGCAGACTTGTACGCACGGCCGCGTTGCTTGTCAGAATATACTTCACAAGTCAAAGCTAACACTTGATGAGAAAGTCAATACATAATTGTGTTGGTAATGCTACACCTTTTGCTAAAGTTTACAAACTTTGAGGCAGACTTGTACGCACGGCCGCGTTGCTTGTCAGGATATACTACAAGAGACAAAGCTAACAACTTGTTATAAAAGTCAATACATAACTGTGTTGGTAATGCTACACTTCTTGTTAAAGTTTACAAACTTTGAGGCAGACTTGTACGCACCGCCGCGTTGCTTGTCAGGATATACTACAAGAGACAAAGCTAACAACTTGTTATAAAAGTCAATACATAACTGTGTTGGTAATGCTACACTTCTTGTTAAAGTTTACAAACTTTGAGGCAGACTTGTACGCACCGCCGCGTTGCTTTTAAAGATATACTTCACAAGTCAAAGCTAAGAACTTGTTTTGCAAGTCAATACATAACTGTGTTGGTAATGCTACATTTTCTGTCAAAGTTTACAAACTTAGAGGCGGACTTGTACGCACCGCCGCGTCGCTTGTCAGGATATACTTCAAAAGTGAAAGCTAACAACTTTATGAAAAAGTCAATACATAACTGTGTTTGTAACGCTGCACTTGTTGCTTAAGTTTACAAACTTTGAGGCAGACTAATACGCACCGCCGCGTCGCTTGTCAGGATATACTTCACAAGTAAAAGCTAACAACTTGATGAGAAAGTCAATGCATAACTGTGTTGGTAACGCTACACTTGTTAAAGTTTACAAACTTTGAGGCAGACTTGTACGCAACGCCTCGTCGCTTGTCAGGATATACTTCACAAGTAAAAGCTAACAACTTGATGAGAAAGTCAATGCATAACTGTGTTGGTAACGCTACACTTGTTAAAGTTTACAAACTTTGAGGCAGACTTGTACGCAACGCCGCGTCGCTTGTCAGGGTATACTTCACAAGTCAAAGCTAACACTTGATGAGAAAGTCAATACATAACTGTGTTGGTAATGCTACACCTTTTGCTAAAGTTTATAAACTTTGAGGCGGACTTGTAGACACCACCGCGTTGCTTGTCAGGATATGTTTCACAAGTCAAAGCTAACAACTTGTTCTAAAAGTCAATACACAACTGTGTTGGTAAACGCTACACCTCTTGTCGAAGTTAACAAACTTTGAGGCAGACTTGTACGCACCGCCGCGTTGCTTTTCAGGACGTACTTCAAAGTCAACAAAACTTTGCAAAAATGTCTGCAAGTTAGGTTCCAACTAGCGCATATGTAGATAATTGTTGGTAATACTTTTTAAAACTACTTTAAATGTTTACAATATCTGATGAAGTGGCAATTTAAACGCGGGTACCTAAATATTTCTGTCCCTTGACTTTTTTGAGGTCGTCAATGTTTTCTCAGAAAGATTTCAAGCTCAAGTAAATTACTATAGCATCCCAGATTATTAAACACGTCGAGTGATATTTATACGATACCATAGATCGTAATAAAAAACTTGACCTGTATGCAAAAATGTTTCTACTGTAGTTTTAACGAAACATTGTGCCAGTGTAACCGTTTTAGACAAGCTATTTTTATGGTTTTAGCAGTTTTTCCAATAACAAACAGTTGTGTTAACTGTTATCGCGATTTAAACTACCATTAAACATTTAAGTTTACCAATAATTATAGTTGATGATTTTTTTTATATTCTAATCATTCAATAAATCAAGTGGTCGAAATAATCTTGTTTCTTATCATACTTCAGACGCCTGGTTGTCTGACTTCTTTTCCAAGTTAGAGCGATATGTTGAAGTCAACTTCTACAAGTTTCAACTATTGCTGCAACATTCAGTTGTAGCCTGGGTTGATAAAAAGTTGTTTACAACTTCACTCAAATTATAGATAGAAACTTTTCGACTGGTGCCAGGTCGGCGAAGGTTTGCCATAGTTATCTTCGGTGAAAAATCAATGTATCATTTAGGATTGTTAAGGTAAATTGGAAGATTTAAGTTCTCATTATGTGAAACGTATATCTGTCGCCGTTGAATTTTAATGTAAACGTTCTGTTGTGACTGTTTAGGTGAATTGTTTTACGTACTTATTTTTATTTAATTGTGAATTTTGGTCGAGATCTCTTTTTTCTTTACTTTACTCATAATGAAAAATACATGTATGCACTTTTTGTGCACTCATTGAAGTTAACATGCTTATCAATCATGCATAACCACTATTAGTTAAAATAACCTCTAAAATGGAGTTTTTCTATACTCGTTTCACAACGTGATTGTGCAAAGGTAGATTCGGATAGGTGTTTTAATTGATTTCCAATCGTATCTTTTAGTCATCAGCTCTCGTTTTTCCTCTATAGTCTAAATGTAAATTTAATTTTTGATACTTGGATTTTAATTCATTCCACAACGACCGTAGCGAGTTTGATCGTTACTGATTATATTTTCGCGTCTGAGAGTCGTTAATGTTTGCTGTGTTTAGCAGTTTGTGACGAAAACCGTTTGTGACGTCATAATGGACATATTGTCGTAACGCAGATCGTTGACAAAGCCGGTAAAGCAGATTACATGGTTTAGCGTTACACAAATGACGACACTATCATTTACATTGCCAAATAGGTGTCATTATGCCATTGAGTGTTATTTACACTCTTTAACCTGTAATTATTGACTTTAAACTGTAAGTGATAGTGGGGAATCAATTGTTCGTTTTTGATACGTTTTTATTTCTAATAAACGCTTGGTACCCAAGTACTTTTTGTGGTATCCTTCAGATCTGGAGTTTACTAGTTCAATCCTAAATTGTGTAAATTCTGGACCCTGATATCATTTTTCATGGGGTAATCGAATATATTGACGTTTGTACCAAATGCTTTAATTTAAGACGTCGACGCTAGCATGTGCTATGTTGTATAAGGAAATTTTGTGCAAACTTTCTGTTCATATCCTAATATGTAACATTCATGCTCTAAAGTTACGTATCTTGGGGGTAAGAGTAGTTTTACGCGAAAGTAGTTTTTCAACTCGTTTATCAATGTCACATTTAGATCGATCGATTGGAAACGACTTTCCAGTGTTATTTACACCGATTGATTTAGTGACTATAATGTGGACTCCGCATCTATAAAAATTGATATAAATTTATCATGATAACTCATTAAAGGGTTGTAAAGAAAAAGAAAAATATCGATGTATTGAAAAAAATCATTGGTAATAATGAATGTTTCCAGGAAAGTACCCGTTGTTATCCGCTGAGCTTCTTGTTTCTGACCGCCGGACCGGGCAGATTTCAACATGATAGCTTTGATGTAACGTATCCGGTCTCACCCATCTAAGTGCAACGCCATTGACAGATCTCTCTGACGTATACAAGCCGCTTACCAACCTCCACTCTTCGATCTGTAAACTCTTCTCGTTCCGGAGCTTTTTCGTGGTGAAATATTTACGTCTCGTTCTGAGTGGTTAGGAAAGATTTGTGGATTCGTTTGGATAATAGTGGTATGCTTGAGGAAATAAATTTTAGGAGTACACCCAGTCCTTCATGCTACTCTATGACTCAATGTAAATTTTTCTTCGCTGCAGACATTTTCCGTGATTCCGTCCTTGAGTAAAACTGTATCGATCCCAAAACAACTCACTAAATAACACTCGATTAAATAACAACTCAGAGAAAAAAATCGTCATACTGCATCAAAATCTGCAGTTTTTATTTAATACATGCGTTGCGGGTTTAAATACCTCTTTTAATACCTTGGGAGTAGAAGTCAGCTATTGTAAATTTTAATTGTAAGCAACCGCATGTATAGACATTATTTATCGATTGATTTAATTAGTTGTAGGGTTAGTCTGAGGTTGTAGCTTATTTTTGAATTCTTGTCAATAGTTCGAAAAAAACAATAATATTATATACACTAACACAATCGTAACGGACGAAATCATTATGTCACTTACTACACAGCTGCTTGTTTGCATTGAAAAATGAAAATAAGGTGGAAGTCTTTTTGAGAGGTAATCTCTGCATGAATAATATTTCGGTTTTCTATCTAAGTTTGTTAAATAATGTTGCAACACGATGGAAAATATTGTACATCACACGAACAAAAAGAGTCTTTTCTACTCTCGCTCATTTTCCGAAACTGAAACTTATGCTCGGCTCGGAAAATATTCACTTTACGCCCAAGGAATGAAATATTCTATTTATGTACATACAAATGTAATGACTTATTTGTAAAGCTATATTCAGCGTGATTAGTTATTATTGAAAATACATTAATCATTGCGTCTGGCCTAATGAGCGTTTAATCAAATTCCATTACGGTTGTGCATATTGATAGAGTACGATTGGATGGTTGCTGCTAACCCTAAGTGATTGTTTGAAGTTTCTAAACCACATTTCTATATACCTATTACACAATATATAACAAAGTGTTATAAATAACCTTTTGGTCGTCGAACAGTAATTGCAATTGAAACAACGGACTACGATTCACATTCGTTTTGTTTGATGTATCGATCAATATTTTAACATGATTTAAAAAAATGTAGTGAGGGAAATCGATTTGTTTTTAACGTCCACTTTTTTTTATGAAGCTCTAGCTTTTGGTGCAGCAACATTCTATAAATTTCTTAGATTCATGTTACGTGTAAATATAGTAGGGATCAACCCTATTTTGGTAATTGAAGCTGAAATTCTAGGAATAATCTATTATAACGCTTGTCGTTTAAACTTCTGCTATGGATACTTAAAAGTTTAGATTAATTATAATTTTCCAGCTAATAACTCCGAAACTCAAGCAACAATGGTTCGAAGAGAGAAAAAGTTGATCATTTGATTAATTGGTTTAGGTTTTGTTTGAATTACTGAACTGTTAAATTGCTTAGATATAATAATTGTTGACCTTTGCTCAGTTATTTCATAATATTGCCGGTAAAATGTGGTTTTTGGGTGATTTAAATAATTAATTCTAAAGGTAAAAGGATATAGGCCTACATCTCAAGATAAATAATTCCGAAGGGGTTCGGAATTGTAAAAGTAAAATGGCTTACTGTGTTAAAAATTTTCTATTTCATTGGTTTGCATTAAAAGTATCCCCATATTTTGTATTGATAGTTTCCACCGTTCGACTACAGATATACACACAATCAATGATTTCCATGTACAGACCCGGCGTTCTCATGTGATATAGGTACAGCCATGTGTTGCGGGTGTAGTATCGGCAGGCGCAGTCATTGCGTATTCAGTATAGATTTGTACCGATAAATCTTGCAAACGATCCTGATCCCTTTAGGGCTTAGTTCATTTTTTCATAGTGAAAAGAAATAATATAATCCTTACAGTTATTGTTACCTATTAGATTTTTTTATTTGGTTAAGGACTTGTCAAAACTTATTTTTTATGTCACACCTTCACATCTTAGAACGCTAGTTCTAGCCTGGAACTGTTTTACTCATTACTTCAGGCTAGTCCTAGAGGATTGTGGCATTATCACATGGAAAACAACCATTGGTGATTGGCGGGATTTGAACCGGGAACCTCGGGCACCGAAGCCCCGCGCTCTTCCCCCAGACGAGCTCGCTCCCTGGACCTGTCAACATTACCTTTTTGCAATTTATTTAACCAGTTTAATTTTTAGTACTAAGGTTTAGTAATATTTATTAAATTTTAATTTACCCTGATATGTACACATTAATGAAAACTACATTTACTTAACATTTAGTTTCGAATTTATGAAAATAGTATTAATGAAACTTACAAATTACTGAATTAGGGTTTTTTATTATAAGATAACTAACATATTTCCCCAAACTGAACTGAAATATACTTGAACACAATATATTTTTCTATTACGCGTTTGTACATAATGTAGTATTTTTAAACTTTTGAACTAAGTGGTTAATAAAGAAGTTTAGCAGAAAATGTTTGTCGTATTATTTAAAAAAGTGTGAGCAAAAAGTTAAGATAAGCCAGTAACATATTGTAAGAGAGCTATCTGGTTAATGGTGCGGAATGCTTTTAACACATTTTCATTAGCAAACATACAACTAAAGTTAATTGAATCGTAACGTCTTTAACTCGTCCAATTTATTATTGGTAACCGTTTATGAAAGTTAACTAAGTTTTGGAATACATTGTTTTTTTATGAAAACAAGGAAGAGTTATATGATGTTTTATGTATATGAGTTTTATGAGTTAATGAAGAGTTATATCTGCATGGGTTCATGTATTTTTTAATGGGCGAATAAGTCACGTATACCTTTTTCAATTTTTCTTTTGTCACGGTTCTAATTAATATGCTCTAACATGTGCACCTAACCATGTGTTATTTGATAATCTGATTGTCTGAGTAGCCGAGATCGTGAGTGCTTGCCTTCAAAGTTGAATGCAGCTGGTTAGTTTCCAAGCGAAATCCAGATTCCATTTAGGCTAGATAGTTAAAAGACCGGGGTTTGGACCGTTCCTTTACCAAAAATTATGTCACTGTTTGTACATCTTCCTTTCAACAATGTGAACTGCTCATCTAATGATTTAAAACAAGTCAACTCAGCTGTTTTAAGGAACATTAACACCTTATTTGAGATTTTATATGCAAGGGTATCAATTAAGTGTTTTGTTTTTTTTCATAAAAGTTCAATTGTTAACAACACTCTTATTTTTGTCAAACACTATATCTAAAGCCAAATGTGATACCTTTGACGACCAATACAACGTGATACTTAATTTGTCTGTTATGAAGTAAACTCCTATTAAGTGTTCTGATGTTTGTTGCAGGTAACCTGGAGATGAAACAGTAGACTACAAAATATTGTAAGTTTAGAAGGTAATATAATAATTTAACTTAAATTGATTCTGTCCTTATTAAATATATGTTTTGTTGACGAAAAACGTATTGTTAAATTCTAACTAGGTAAATGTCTTGTTCCACCTAAACACTCCAAAAGATAAAAAGTCAAGTAAGATACCTTTACATTTTACCCCTATTGGTTATCCCTATTATTATTTTTTGTATTGGATCTTAACAATAACATAGTCCAGTGCAGTGGTGAATATTGTAGAATTGTTTAAGTTTTGTAATATTATGTTATTGCAATCAAAACAGTTATATTAGTTATAACAAAGCTTGTATTGAGAGGTAGAACTCAAAAGTTTCGTCGTATTTGTGGTGGACGGAGATTTATTGTCGATGTGGAGAAACTTTTCCCAACCGTACAATCGTAAGCTTTGACGACCCGACTTTCATCTACAGTTACCTGTAAGTGTTTAAACGCTGTTTGTTTGAGTATTTTGTTGTTCTCTTTATGTTTGTTCCCAAAATGACCGCATTAATTTTTGACGAGGCCATTTAATATGCTTTTAATTTTTAATATGAAAAGTTTACTTATAAAAGTGAAAATGTTTCTACAATTTCGGTATTTTTAATGGTAATCATTATGGGAGTAAGATTTATCACAATTGTTTAGGTAAACGTTTAAGACCATGAATTGCATTTTATACTATAAAGTTGTTCACTGGTAATTTACCTCTATAATTTTCTCAGTCAACTTTGTTCATTTAAATTGTGTCAAAACTTACATACTACTTTTATATTACTTCTTGGAAAGGTTTTTGCCTAGATTTTGTTATCCCTTCGTTTAACCTCTTTTTCCCAAGAGGTAGTAGCTAAATTATGACTACTCATTGATCTTTTATAATATTTATTGATATTGATATCAAAACCCTGAATGATGTAGGTTTAATAGATCATTTTAGCTATTTGTTTATTGAACAATTTATGCTAACCGTTTATTGAATATATTTAAGCTAATTATTTATTTTTATCGTAGTGTAATAAGGTGGAAACAACAATACAGCCCAATAATGATTCTGGTCCTGTTTTAATTAAATAACGGATTTAAAATAAAACATGTCTTCTGACAATATCTATATGGTTTTTATACAGTATATTATTATATGATTTGAGGTTAAAGATAATGGTGGTTTGGTGAGTATAGATAAGTATAAAAAATATTGCTTTTGAAATTAATTTTTAATTTCCTTACAAAAAAGCCGCAGAAATTCTTTGCCTGCGTTTAAATAAGAACCACAAACCAATGTATTTATTGCTGTCCATTCGTTTTACTAACCACCCATATCGCACCTCTATGCCTCTATAGTCTGTGTGGTGGAGGCTGGACGTATGAAGTGACGAATGTGTTTATAATCAATATGCGAGTTGAAGGTGTTTGTGTTATTTTCGAGTGGGAAGTTGCACCGGATATTGCAGCGTTGCGTCGATTTCGACGGCTCGTTGATTAGGTGTCGGTGAGGAGATAGGGACAAAGTTTGGCGGTCGATAGTATAAATGACCTCGTACATACATCTTGTGGCTTTCCTTTTAAAACCTTAATGTTTTGGAATAACTGTGGCAAATGTTTAACGAAAAAAATAAAATATTTAAGTACAGTCCTCTCAGAGTGTGCGCTATTGAACATTTTCTATTAATTGATTCGCTGACGTTAATTTAACTCTGAAATCTTACGTGAACGCTGGGTTTTCTCGTAATAATTAAAGAAGTTTAAGAAAGATCGATACATTAGTAAAACGCTTCTTCCGTTGGTTAAATAGCTTAAGTAATATTTTAATGCTCAACTGGCTATTTTTAAAACATGAAAATATAATCTGAACTTCCCACCTGTGGAGCCGTATATGTATTGATCGATAATGGTAAAACAAGGTTTATCAAATTTAACTTTTAATAAAATAGATTAATGCATTTCGTCATATATTCATCTCATTTATATTTCTAAAGTGAGACTAACTAATTTTAGTGTGAATAAGAATAAAAGTAATTGAGTGTTCTTCCAATCAACGAAGTTTTCTGTTGTAGTATACAGTTTTCTTCCGTAAACATCAACTTTCCAAAGTTGTTCAACGTTTTTTTTTATATTGATGAGGTATCGTATTCACAACTGTAGCATTGTTTAAGTAGAAAATTATAATAACATAATTTTCTAAAGGGGGAAATTTAATTTTATTTTCCTTAATTTTCTAAGGAGGGGGAATTGTTAGAAGATAATTAAGGCTGCACTTAGAAAAACATAATAAAATAGTTTTTCGTATTTTACCATTATTTTATCAATCTAAGTTACAAAATGAAAATACTATCAATGTAAAGATAACCTCAAAACGACTTATAACTTGTTTTAAATTATGCTAATGCGAACAAACTGTTGTTCAGTAATTGATTCAATAATATTGCCTATTACGATTGTGTTAGTGTACACACTATGCTGTCGATATATCGAACTATTGCCAACAATTTGACGGTATCGATAAATACTTTTGATAGATGCGATTGCTTACAGTTGAAGTTTACAGCAACATAATTCTACTCCCTAGGGACTAAAAAGTTTTTTTTACTTCAGGAAGCTAAAGAGATATTTTAGACTCGCATACATTAAAAACAGCTGTTTTTTTGCTGCAGTGTGACGATTTTTATAATATAATTTTCTTGTAAAAATTTCATTATTACAAAATCAAGACGAAACTAGTAATGTTTCCCCTGCCAGAATATAACAGCTGACACCGTGTTGTATTGAGTAGCACTTGAAACCTCTGAACAGTTCTAAACTACAATATAGGATTACCACAACGGTCCGAGCGTTGTGAGAGCCATTTATACAATCAGTCATTCACCTTTGTACCTTCCAAGCTTACAATGAAGTAAAGAGCATCTGTTGACGCATTGTTTGTAAATGGTCAACGTAGTACAAAGGAAAGATGAATTGTAAACACATAGTTTTTTTTTTCTTTCTGTAGCTGAAATGTTTCTTTTACTTTATTTCCGTAAATTAAGTCAAGGCATTTAACTATTAAATAAAATTAATTCAATTTTAATTTTGATGTACCCTATATTGTATTTATGTTCATCCCTTTGCTTAGCAGCTTCATAGGAAGTTAATGTTGCAGTTTAGTAATTTAATACTTTACTTCAAAATGGCGACTATACAAATGTAGGTATTTTAAGCCGAGTATGAATGGACATGATTGTAGGATGAGTGGCGCGATCCTGTATTCTTGTTAGTGGTTAAGGTCATCATGTTCCTTAGACACAGCTGTTAATAAACATACAGCCATTGGCAACTAAGGGACCAACAGTTTATAGTGGAATCCGAACCACGTTTTTGCCTTGTAATTAACGAATTGGTCTAATTATCAGGATTGTAATGGTAGTACTCACTATTGCGGTTGTCAATCTACACCAGGGAGTATCAAATCCACAGTGCATGCCTATAAATATCACCGTGACATGGATTAGATGTAACGCTTCGTTAACAAAAAGAAATATGTCAGGTTTCATGATTAGAAACTATATGCTGGAAATAAAATGTGATGATTATAGTTTCGTAGTGATCCAACAAGAAATCATAGATTTAGGTTTTGGTTTCCTTACAATAAATTAACAAAGTTTCATAAATTAGACCCTTATGCTTTCAAATTTCACCTTGGCAATAACAATAAATATGACACATTGGTACGTAATAAGTGTAATTCAGTGATGTGATATATTTCAGTAAAATTGCCAATTTAACTTAACTACAACTTTGACAGTTTAAAATATTTTACTTTCACCAAGTTTCATTTGTTCAGAGTAACAGTTGGCTTTGACGTAGTGGAAGTAACACACTCCACCAGTTGCAATAGCTTCTGAATGACTTGCTTTTCCAAAGTTATTTTAGTTCTTTTATGAAAAACTCAATTTGGAAAGACTATTGTATAAATTAATGCAAACTAATACAATATACTGTTTGGTTGTAAACAAATATAAAATTTAAAACCCGTATATTTACAACTGAGTTTTAAAAGCTTATATTAGAGTTCCATCTATCCACAGCCAAGTGTTTCAATTTACATCTACAGAAATAGTTATAATTATTCTTGGGAAAAATAACTGCACCGCAGCAAACCTGCAGACTAACTGAATGTCCATTTCCCTTACTGGATTTTCAATAAACAATTCTTTTAAATGTCACATTTAGTCCCTTTTTAATTAAAATAGTGTTTAATTGAGTAATTAGGTTTGCTGCCATGGGGAATGTAATGAAGTGTGTTTTAGTAAAATGTCAATAAATCAGTATGAATTTAACAAATGTGTATAATTTGATCAAAATATACCCGTAAACAAGCAAACTATATAACAGTTCACTAACTATCTATAATAATAACAAGTAATTTTAAATTTACAGCTGTAATCAAGTTTGTAAGCTCTACAAAATGGCTTAGAAAGAAATTGCAAAGTTTTATGTTTTGAGGGTTGAAATTAGGGAAACACCAATTTTTACCCATTTAAACACCCAATTCCATAGTTCGGTCGTGCTGCATCTTGGTACTTAATAACGAAAAAAAAAATCGGCCTCGGGGCTAGGTTATCATGGGAAATTTCGCTAAAATGCATTACAAAATATATAAAATGAATATATTGTAAAATTTGCCACATTTTAATTTTCAACAGACGGATGAATTGGGATGCGGAAGAGTGTTTCCCCTCAAATACATTCGTACACCAGGGTAGTGTATTATTTAACGTGATCAGCTGTTTGTAAATCAGCTGATGGTTGTACGGAGGGTGGCGCACACCCTTGGATACACCACTCCACCACGCCAGTTGCTCCTTAGCTTCCGTGCGGGTATTTTGTTCTAGTGTTGCGACTGTGCTGCTTTTATGTGCGTGCTTGTGGTAGTGTGCAGGGTTTGTTTGTTATTTTAACACTTGTACGGGAATATTTAGCTTATGAAAGTCATATTGACCTTTTAGTATGTCAAATATTTGATTCAATCACGACTTCGAGATAATTTATTAGGTCGACGTAATTCCTTTTTTGTTGTTGGATCGAATGTTACTACTGTAATATAACAACTGTAACTACTGTAATATGAGGTAGTGGTTTTCCTTATAATGAGTTTCTGTTAGCAATATTTATATTAAAATTCCTCCCAGCAAAGATTATCAATAGTTTTTTGGTATTTTGTTTTGTTCACTTTATTTAATAAATTGTGTATTGTTAGACAAAATTGCTCGATTAACTTTTCCTACGATAACCGAATATATTATTCATTTGTCAAAGGAATCCAGTTTAGTTATATGTTTAAAGAGACTTCCAATACCGTTAAGTGATACTTTTTAATATTTCGAGAAAACTACAACCAACCTGTAGAAATATGTATATATATTAAGTGCTATTTCAGGGTTATTGCGCACATGAGTACTATTTGGGGAGTACTTAATTGATTACTCATTGCTGCCTACAGGTATATTTATAATTGTGGAGGTATCTAAAGTATAGTTTAAGGACCCTGTGTATGTAGTATTTTCCGTTCACAAAACTATTCTTGAACCTGCATTACAATAACATACCCACTACTTCTTGGCTATTGCTTGGAAACCATATTCTAAATGTAAAATCTCATAATTACCGTAATTCATTATTCGCTTGGAAAATTGTTAACTTTCAGTACGGTACTGTTTTAGTTGGTTAAATCATAACCATAAACCACAGTTTTTGATTTGAGGTAAAACTACATAGTGTCCCATAATTTTACTTAGAAACGATTCAGCCCTTAAAGGAAAATGAATTATTCAAGGTAAACAGTAGTGAGTATTCCACCTGTTTAATTTCATCGAAATATTATTTGCAACTTATTTAAAGTAATGAAAATAACCCACTCAATCAAGAGTGAGTGAAAGCGAATCTCAAACTGCGGAAAAAGTGTGATGGATAAGACGAATTAACATAAAGCCAGTGTTGATAAAGTTGTTCTCCTTTCCTTCTTGGCGGGTTTATTATTTGTCACACGTTGCACCAGAGTGAAGCTGGAGCTGAAGACAGGCTCAGACTCAATATTCTGGGCATATAACTCCCCCCCCCGCCCCTCCACCGTCTCTACCTTGGTATATTATTGGCCGTGCCTCATATTGAGAATTAACTGGCCGTGAACGTATGTTTGGGAATCCGTGTACTGTGGTGTGAAATTGGATCTTGTAGACTCATTCATTATTTCGAGTACATTTCGTTTATTTTTTGTCACACTATACATTGGGATGCTAGGCTTTCAGCAGGACAGTATTTTACACATTCACTGTTGTGTAAAGCCTATATATATTCAAAATTTTTAAAGATCATGGTATTATCATAAAAGGCATTTGTGATTAACGGGATTTGAACCTGGGAACGAAGTTCTGCGTTTTTACCCCTCGACCAGCTCGCTGACAAAACTATTTATCAGTAACATACATAATGTCTTATTATATTCCCTCAACATTACGTCCTCGTCAATTTCAAACTACAACATGTTACAAAAAAAACCCTAAACGTGTTAAACCCCCACTTGCACACTTACACATTACACTATGATTATACGTTCAAATACACGTTTTTGTGTAAAATATGTAGCCAGATTATACTCTAATCCAGCCACCAGCAAAGTATACTCTAAAATACTGTTTGTCTTTGACACCCTGACTGATTAACCAAGCAAAACTGTAGCCCTTTATTGTTAACCAAAGTGTATTTTATGAACCTCATTAACTATCATTTTGTGTGATACTACTGTTTTATGTCCCTCATCAACTATAATTGTGTGTGAAAACATCGACAAATCTCTGAAATGCTAAAATACTTTATGCGATTGTTATGGTAGCACACTCTATGGGAAAATTAATTCAACAATGAGCTTTTATAGCTCAAAATCTGCTACAGCTAGTATATATTTATCTACTTTAACATAAAAATCATGTTTACCCACTCTCAAACATTCCTAAAACTTCACAAGCGAAGGTTAAACTCAGATTAGAGCACTAAAGTTTTGCACTGATGAGGTTTCATGTTTCAAACAAGTTGAGTAATCTAATAATGAAAGCGAGCTCGATTGATGGTGCATACATAAAAAGTAATTGGTCAAGATTTAATGCTATCGTCTAAACAAAAAATATACTTGTTGTAGAGAGATATAAAAGTAGACAAGCATGTTAAACAAACACACTTGCAGGCAGAAGTAGTCATATACCAGTTTAAGATCGTTAGGGCCTACTCTGAAGTTTTGGTAACATGTAGTAAGTAATTTTGAGTTTCGCCCAAAAGCCCTTTAAAATCGCAAGTACAAATGATTGTAAAACGAAATATTGTTACAAACTATGATATTTTCACGATTACACCTTATTTTCATTGGTTAACATTATACTATAGATAGGTTTTAATACACAACATTGTTGAATACTGTACTAGTAATGCATGGTAATAGCAGATGAAAATTAAATGAAATTTTTTTGAGAACGTAAGTTGCTTGCTTGTTTGTCATAGGTGCATACAAAAATCTTAAAATCCTTGTATAGAAATTATTTCTGAATGAGACCTTCAAAATAAAAACTGTTATTTTCCTATGAGACCAATTTTGTTACTTGAAACTGCTATAGCTTTAGTGAGGTCCGAACCATCTAGTAAAGAGATTATCTCATAGTGAATTATCATTTGTGATTGGCACGGTTAAAATTCAGTCCCCAAGACAGAGATGTTGTGTTTCAACATAACCTCCTCTAATTCAAGGCCGCTGCAATCAAAGTGGCAACGCCGCAATCCCGGCCTACCATAAATAGCAACAGAACGGCCGGTGCGACGTTGCCACACACCAACGCCGCCTTGTTTTAGAGGAGGCTATGGCTTCAACCATTATAATTTTACCCCTAATCTATAAAACACTTACAAAACTACTGACAAGCTTACCTACTATTAGCCTCTTCTTAAAAACGTTATATGCGTTTCAAATAATAAAATTGTCATACTGTAAGAGCTGAGATTACCTACGAATCTTATACCTACTAGAACCATATTAAATTAGGCCATAAGTTTGTGGCTACGGAAGTAGACGTAGTGTGTTATGAAATGAATCTAGGAACAATTAATTTCGTCGCGATTGTTTACCAAGTAATTTAAAACTTTATAACAAATTAAATTTTACACAAACTAATCGCCAGAACTGAATATAGACCTTATATAACCTACTTTGATAACTACATTGCTGTACTATTTTGATGTTTTAATATTTTATTCACACTGAAGATCCAAGTTTTCAGTGATGCAACACACAACTCTAACTTTTGAAACATAAAGTTGATGTATTATTCTGCAATGTTGAGTTGACTAGAAAGTTGAAGGTTTCCGGAGACAAGAGTTTTGGCCAAGCTGGGTTGGAGAATCAATTTACGAGACTCCGTTGATGTAAGGCAGTTCCGCTCCGTACTGTGCCTCTACATCTACCTATTTATACTTTTATTGAGGCTTTATCCGCCCTTAACCGAGCCTGGATACCATAAAGCCTGCAGTTTACGGTTATTCCGACATTATGTTTATTTATTTGACGGTTAACAACCTGCTCCGTTCTATATTGCGAAAACCCTAGTTTAGTGGTGCTTGTTTTCATATGGGTGTGATGGTATTGTGATGAACAGATGAACAATAATGATAAACACTCATTAGATGTTATACAGGTTATGTTCGGCATAAAGTAGTGCAAAGATTTTTTTTTTCATCTTAATTCTAAAATTACCTAAATAAACCATGGCCAAGTAAAATTATTGTAAATGACTGGAAGTAAAGTTCAATATATAAATGTTCAAATTTGTATTCCAAAACAATTCAAATGATAAATTTCCTTCAAAATACTTTATATAAAGTCTAAAATTTGTGTACTATTCATATTATACTATTCATACTATTCATATTCATACAGGGATAATAGCCTCGATTGTCCCTTATAAACCTCATTCACAATGTTCATTGTCTACTAATTTATTAACCCACTGAGCTATCAAGTTATAATTTTTTATATTCAGGTAAAATATACACTTTATGAAATCAAATAAAAGTGTGAGCAAGTAAACAATAAATTAATATAAATGGACGCAACCCAAATACACAATTGTATCGTAAAATATTAATTCAGCTTTAATTTATGTAAGGAATACAGGGATAAATTCGTGTGGGCTGACATTACACCAAAAGTAATAACTGTTTGATATTTTCAAACGTGAATAACTTTTAAAATTTTAAATAGGCCTACATTATTTTGTTATTAATTACTTATTATAAATTACTGTTTCAAATCGCTGACAAATCTAGTTTTTATGATATATCATAAATTGATTATGTTTCTCATCGTAAATTTTTGCTCGATTCAACGTTAGTAATTTTTTTGAAATAACCCGTCAAATTATAAAACGTCGTTAAACATATAGTAATGAAAGACGTGTGTTTCACATGAAACAGAGTTTTCACCGTACGTTTCAAAGAAGGGTGGTTTAGACGATGGATTCTTTCAATTCAGCCCCCTGTAGTCTTTGATCGTAGAGGGGAAAGGGAGGATTAAGAATCTTTTCTGTTGCGTGTACATCACGCGTGACAAACTCACAGGGTGTCTGGCGTTGAGATAAAACGTACGGGGGTTGTAGCATTGTGAAAAAAACTTACTGGGAGTTGTAACATTGTGATAAAACGTACTGGGGTTGTGGAATTGTGATAAAACGTACTGGGGTTGTGGAATTGTGATAAAACGTACTGGGTGTTGCAACCAAAAGTGATCATTTCTACATAATTGTGTCAAAACGTACTGGGGGTTGTAGCATTGTGACAAACCGTACTGGGGTTGTAGCATTGTGACAAAACGTACTGGGGGTTTTAGCATTGTGACAAAACGTACCGGGGGTTGTAGCATGGTTACATAACGTACTGGGGGTTGTAGCATTGTGACAAAACGTGCTGGGGGTTGTAGCGTTGTGACTAAAGATTGCAAATTGAGTTTTATATTCCTTGGTTGTGTGAAATTAAGACACAATATTCGAGGTGTGTGGCATAGTTACAAAAGATATCAGGGAGTTTTGAAGTGTGACAAAACTTGCTGAGAAGTGTGGCATTGTAACGCATCTCAACGTTGACGAACCATTGTTAACATCCCGATATTGTGTTTGGTAACTTTTAATGAGCTACAACTTCATACGTTCAAGCGGCGTTTGGAAGTTGCATCATCGTATTCATTGTGTATGTTTTTTTTATGGAAAATTATAAAGAATTTTGATAATTTTACTTTAATAACATTTGGACAATTAATCGGTTTTAGTTATTCACTGTATAATGCAAATATGTTATAATTATACATAATTTGCTTCTCTTTATGTAATCTTTTACATTTTCCGTATACTTCGGGAAATTTAGTTGGAAAAGAGTTGATTATCCCTCTCTGTACGATACGCCCGTTTTATATTCAAGAAAGGTTGTGGGTCTGCGCCTACTGAAGGAGTAGAAATCTAATTTTACCCCTTCACCACCCTCCAATACTTTCCAGTAACTAGGGACTTGTAGTGAATTACAAATTTTGTTAGACGTGAATATTTTTTGTAAAAAACATTAAAAATAGATTTTTCTATAAAAGTCTTCATAAAATATATAGCCTATTATGATTTTTAAATATATTACAGTAGTTTCTAGCAAAAAGTTGTACGTCTATAGTAGATCTGATTAATTCAATTAAAGAATTTCTCAAAAATGTTGTACGTAAGTTTGAAATATTCTGATATATTTCTGAATAGTATGTCATTCGTCTAAATTGTATTATAACTTTTTGTTCTACTTTTAAAAACCAACCCAACTCAAATATAATTGCGATTTTAATAGAGTTAAAACTTGTTTTCGAGCAAAACATACAATGCAATATACCCATTTCCCTTTAAAATATTATGTTTGTTTTTTAAATTTCTTGGAGCATATAACTGCTGATTTACTTTAAATTAAATATATTGATTGTACATATACACCATAAAGAGTAATTTACCTAACTAAAGAATACGATACGTATTACTGTGTGAGGATCAGCTTTCACATATTTTCAATTTTTATATAGCCTAGTAAGTAAAGTTAGTCAGCTACAACCTTTGAAAGTAAACTCTAGAGAAATAAATCACACGCTATAGGGGCGAAACCCTATATAAAATTACCTATTTAGTTACAATAGTAAAAATACGCCCAAATAGTAAAAAAAATATTTAGCAGTACAGAGAAAAAATGGGATGCTACAGAGGAAACCCATTTAAGTATATAGATAGATTTGCCCAGTACAAAGCAGTATTATACCACAAATACTAACTACAACATTTCTTCAGTAGGGAGAAACATAAAATATCCATGTCAGTGGCACTTTTCGTTCTTATAACATTATATTGGTCGTTGGGGACCCCCGAGTGTAGTGACCAAAGTGTTCATATCCACCACCATGCTAGTGGTGAGCGGTAGTGAGTGACAGTGAGTGTCAGTGAGTGTCAGAGTGGCGGAGAGTCATGGATGGTTTAGCAGGAGGTACAGCAGCAGGGACGCTGAGGGAGGGACGCTGATGACGTCATCGACGTCTCGGCGCCGTCCTCACAGCTGGCATTGCTCCAGCCATGTCCGGCTACAAGGTACACTGACTCCAACAACACTTCATATAGTATAAATATGTGAATGAAATATTGTTTGAGTGGTTTGTAACTAAATATTTTCGTCCTGAGAAGTGCCTCTTTTTGACGGTGTTTTGATGTTAAGTAAGGTTAGTTTAGTTTAGATTGATGATACATAAACAAGGTAAAACTTACAGTAAATATTTGCACTTGTGTAATTTGTTTCTGAAACAAGTTCACAAAGTCAATTTGTGTCCTCTTTGATCATGTGTTTGTCCTACTTATTTGTGTTTGTCATGTGTTTGTGCTGAAAGAATATTACCTTGACCGGATGGCTGTTGCTTGGCGGGATGGCGTGCGTTAGGCCTAGATGCAGCAGAGGGTGTATGTGTGTGTGACTGTATGGTATGTTAGGGAAGATGAATAAATTTATGCTATTTTATCTATATAAATAAAATTACCGTTTTGTCTGTACATTGCTTAGAATTATGCAGTTTTTGATTACTTTTACGTGTCATAGCCTAAAAAAGCCGAAACGAGTCTTATCTCAATTTATGTATGTCTGTCTAAACTTTATTGTATTTTTTGTTATTTTATTGTTATTATTAGTTTTTTAGAGGTTATCTGTAAAAAAGGACCATGAGGTCCTATGTTCCCCTCAATAAAGAAGGATTTTCATTTCATTTCATTTTCATTTTCACTTGACTTATCTCCTGTAGCTCCTTGCTAGGAGCATCCTAGGACGTCCAAAAGAGTTCGTCATCCAACCCTATCTTGTGCCAGGTCCCTCAGCTGACCCCAAGTTCTTTCTATGCTTACAGCCTTCTTCTCCACTGGTCTTTTCCAGGTGCTGCAAGGTCTTCCTCTCTTTCGTGTTCCTTTCGGGTTCCACTCTTAACACGTTCTTGGCAGCATCGGGCTTTCGTAGGGTGTGTCCTAGCCACCTCCACTTCCTCCTTCGAATCGCTATCTTTTGTTGCTCTGTGCATTCCTACAGCTGCTTATTTGAGATAAGTAAACAAAAAAAAAAAAAATGAAAACCAAAGCTGTTTACAGACATTGCTGTATAGTTCGGCCGCTTAGAAAGCGACCTCCTCCAGCATTGGTTTAGCATTAGCGCGCAAGTCGTTTTCTAAGCGGCCGAACTATAGCAAGATTGCTCTCTTCTTTCATTGATCTTTGGATTTAGTTAACCTATTGTGCGCTGATAATTTATAGACTACTGTCAGTTCGATAACTTTTTCACCAAGCCATTTTCAAAATCAAAGCTCATTGTTAAATTATAGTACAGTTTTTACCACATCATATATAACAAAACGTGACAGGGTTTTTTACAGGGTTTTTTTTATTTCACGATTCTGAATCAATTACTTGATGGATTTTCACGATTTTTGTGTTTAAAAAAGATCATTTTGAAAACTAGGGAATATCGAAGCCATAATTTAAGTTTAGGGTTTCAGTTTTTTCGAAATTAACTTTTAATTTTTTTTTTAATTCTAGCAGCTGACGTTAACATTCTAGACTAGCTTTTGCTATACCATTTGTTTAACGTAACAGCTGTAAGCGTTCAGCGTTCGCAACACAAATTCAGCATGTGGATAAAAATGAAATTACATACGTAGGGTTGACTTATTTATACTATGTGTAATGCTATACTCATTGATACGTTCTTTTATTCGGTAAGAGGATGACAGATTATTTTAATATACATCGTAAAATACTAGATGATCTAATTTATTTTTTGAACAGTCTTTAAAATCTTTAGTTTGTTTTAGTGCAATATAGTTTGTTATAACTAACAGCAAGTTGAATATAAAAATACTCCATATTCTATAGAACTAAGAGGTTAGTTTATTTATTCTGTGATTTCGTCATTGATTATATGAAATAAGTAAGATTCTATAACCATAAACTAACTAACTAGTCGTCTGTATAACGAATCAAAGCTCACGAGCTTTGAACAAAAGAGCAAAAGAAAGCTTATGAAAATCTATTTTGCTACTCAAATTTTTGAGGCCAGGTTGGAAATAACAATAATCACATGTTTTAATTCATCTTGGCAGATTTTCTTTACTACAAAAAAATTTGAAATGCTTAAACTATGTTTGAATTAGGAATAGAAATATTGATATACGGTTTTAATGAACTACTCGATTCCCGTTCGTGGGGCGGGCAAAAAGCTCGTCAACAGTAATTACAAAATCGGATTTGAGAATCGATCATTGTATTTGAGTAAAACTTGAATAAGCAATTTTTATTGAATCTTTATTCTCAAATTTACCCAACAAAAATTGTATACTTATATTCTGTATATGTTATCGGGTAATGTCAACAAATGCTCGACAGACATTGTGGTGACATATGAACAGAAAAGTCAAAGGAGTTTGTAGCAAAGCTTTGAACGCTGTCCGATCACATAATCGAATTGTGTTGTTGGTTTCCCTTGTCGCAAAAGATCTCTGGCCTGCGTGATAAAAGGCATGTAACGATTTAAATTTTCTCGAGTTTCATTCTTTTTGCATAGAATGAATTTTTTAACGCAGGTATAAGTAAAACAATTTTATTAATGTGAGTGAAATTGGAATGTTTTCTTTTATTTTATACCAATTGTTAAATTAATTAGCTTGGTTACATTGTTTGTAAATCATAATACCCCCGCAGCAGCAAACCTGCAGACTAAGCGAATTTCCATTATTTGCCTGATTGGATTTACACTAAAATGTCTACTTAAAAATATAACATTTATTTCCTATTTAAATAGAATTAGTTTAACAAGTACTTAGGTTTGCTGCATCAGGGAGGGTAAAACAGTTTTTTTTTTTAATGTTAATGGTTAGTAAGAAATGAAAACATTTTCCAAATTTGATCAAAATGTGTTCATAAACAAGCAAACTACAACAGTTTTCTTTTTCTCCATAAGAATAACATGGGAATTTAAAATTAAAATTTTTTTTGAATTTTCTCCGTAACCATTAGGCGCATAATAACACTTCAATATACTAAATTATTTGTTTTTTTAAGCTCTACAAAATGGTTTGGAAAGAAATTGCAAAATTTTATGTTTTTTTGGGTCAAAAATGGGAAAAACCTATTTTTACCCCATAAAACCCCCCGTAAACCCCCGTTCCCATAGTCCGATCATGCTGGTTCGCGAACTCATTCAAGTTTATCCCGCCTTACACCTTCATACCAAATTTTATCAAAATCGAACAAAAATTACTCAAGTTATTGTGCGGATGGACACATCTATATAATTAATACGCTACATGAAAATTTGTCGGCTGAACTCCTTCGCCATTTCTTAACCGATTTTATCCATTGA
The DNA here is from genome assembly GCF_028750875.1 of Macrosteles quadrilineatus. Lineage (NCBI taxonomy): Eukaryota > Metazoa > Arthropoda > Insecta > Hemiptera > Cicadellidae > Macrosteles > Macrosteles quadrilineatus. The sequence continues at coordinate 29,464,031 of NW_026542598.1, forward strand.
CGTCTCATTGGAAAGAGCGTGTCGCGTAGATTTGCAAACTGGCCTTACATTTTCGAAAAAGCCCCTTGGGCTCTGCCCCAGTGGCTTTGAAAGTTCCCATGTTATCCTTATGAAGAACATAATTGTTTACATTTTGATCAGCTGTATAATTTAATTGCTGATATTTATTTTCCAATTCAACGAAACGCATAGGTTACATTTACTGATTTGGTTGAAATTAAATATTTGCTACTTTAATTTACATTCGTACTTTATTCCAATGTAAAAAATCGAGAAAGCCTGGGCAATTTGATATATTTTACCAAAAAAGAAAAATGAATTGACAGGATACTGTATTTCTTGAGCAATAATTGAAAGAACCGATTTTTTACCATGGAAATATAGGAGTCATAGAACACCACCAAGTAGAAAAATAGAGATTTAAAAAAAAACCCATTTACTATCGTTATCATCCTAAATAATGAAGAGCACTTACAATATGAAGATTCCCACAAACAATGAACAGGGATGTTAGCCAAAGTGTTACTATTTTGTAGTAAACACTGACTTAACTTTATGATGATTGGCAAAGGAAAACACTCTAGGGCTGAATTAAACTGGTACGGCAAGGACATTAAATATATGTTTTCATAAAAGTCAAGTGATTTTAAAATAATATGACTACATCCAAGAAACCTTAATAAAACTTTTACTGAAGGATTTGCATTATTCACATTTAAGGGAAACAAAAAACCATCTGAACGACATTTGGCCTTTCAATTCTGCATTTTTATTTAGATAAATATAACAAGTTATAACATTAACTAGGTAGCCAAATTAATGCCAATTGAAGCAAATAAAATTATGACAGAGAGGTTATGCAGAAAATCAGGCAGTTCTTAAGTAATGTAAACAAAATGTCATCGCTATAAACAATTACTGAAATTTGTAAACATACTAGCGACAACGGGTAGTACTATGCAGACTACACTATCATTGACGAAGATCAACCTGGACCACCTAATGCGGCTATAAGTGGGAAAGATATGTAGAATACACTAAAAAACCAGATCACTTTTTGAAAAATGATCAAATATTTACTAGAAATGTTGATTATATGTAACTGTTAGTCACGTAATCTATGAGCTGAGTCTTTTAAACTCATCGGAAATTATGACTTTTATTCGTTTTTAAATAAGTTAATTATTTGTTTTTAAATACTGTAACTACTTTACTTCTTTGCAATTGCTCGATTTCGAGCAACATGTACACTTGTATATATATATATCTATATATATATACTTATATAAAAATTTAAACGAATGGTGTTTTTGGCCTCTGGGGACATCAAAATGGAAAAGTAAATCGGTCCCGGGCCTAGGTCTTACCATGAGACCTACGGTAATAGCTACTTCCCTATAGGGAAATTCGCTAAAACCACCATAGATATATGGGGTTTAAATATTTATCAAACTAGAATTAGTAAATTTATACATCAATACACTAATCGTAAAAAAATCCAAAGTTTCTTTGTTTGATGGCAAAACTACATGCTAAGACCTTTCTAACGACACCGTGGACATGGTGATCGGTAGCACCACCGCTCCAAAACAATTATGACAAAAATATGCCTAGCGTATTAAATATAAAGATTGCTAAGCCAACATTTTTATAACAGTTAATTTTGACGTTTTATAACCATAGGAATCAGTGAGTGAGTGGTGGTAGATGTTAATTTAATGGAACTGGTTTTCTTGTCACACAAAACAGATTTGTAGGCTTACTATCCTGTCCTGACCTCCCACAATTTCCCCATTTGGTACATAAATAGTTGTAATCGTTCCTAAACGTAAGTTTAAGTATCATCAACCACTTTAAATCCTACAATATACACCCAGATACAGAATGTATCATGAACATCAGATAGTACTGTGTTGAATTGTTATTAAAACTCTGACCAAATAGTTTTACGAGTAAAAAGCAGGTACAAAATCGGTAATGAATAATATAATAATAACGGTAATAATCTATGTCCTGAAAACTACATCTAATCACTTACCTGTGTGACATATTTCTTAATGTAGTCTACTTAAAAAAAAATATTCTAAGAGAAAAGTTCAAACCGGAACCTAACCAGATCCACTTGAAAGTTATCCTGTTAGAGGCCTAATTAGATTGCGGATTCCTTGTTTAGCACAAACACGAACTGATCAAAGTCCATCAGCTGCAAACTGAATATGATCGTGTTAACGGTTTGATCAAATAGTCTAGGGAACACTGATCAACATGCCTGTGTGCGATCTTGTTCCAACATGTACAATGCTGATTCTGACAATGGATTACCTCAGTACAATAGTATGCACAGTGGTAGCCTGTAATTACCATAGTAGGCATTAAGGAAAATTCCAAACTATTTTCAATCCGTGTACCCTTTTTTGATGTGTCAGTAACATTACTTTATATCAATGTTTTTTTTTTTTTTTTTTTTAATAAATGTGGCATAATCATTAATCAAGCAATTCGACCTTTTGTCAAACTTTCTGGAGACTTTTGACATCAATGTAACAAAACATAAACACGTGGATTTGATTTAATTTCAACTGCCATCCAAATAGTCAAGATGAAATCTTTATCAGTTTCAGATGATTCAGTTGGAATTTTCTTAAAAGCATCTGATTCATCCATATTCTTTTGGAATCTTACCTTTGGTTGATAATAATCTCTAATTCTCAGCTTCGTTATTGCGTAGCCTTAAAGTAAGGCGTGTTTTGGACCTAGCCCTTCAATTGTTACTTTTGATACAGGTGGTCTCCCACAATTCCACCGTTTTAATGGGTTTCCCATTATAGGAAATAGGCTATTTGTCCTTATTCCTTTTCTACAAACTGATTACCCGAAAGTCTGATGTATTTTACGAGTAACAGTTTTGTAAAATAATCTTCTTAAAGCCATTTTTTTCACTATTACAGCTGACTTAACAAGCGGCTGCGCCTCGCTTGTAAAACACGATAGCGTACCAAAACGAGCCACTTTCGCTCCTAGTGATAAACAACTATTTTCATCGTACTGTGAAAATAACCTCCTAAAGCTGGGTTTTCCTAGACGCGGAGTCGGCCAGCGGAGAGCGGAATTGAAATTAACATGGCATTCCGCTCCGCTGCTAGGAAAACAGTAACATTAAATTACCTAAGACAAGCTGAGTCCGCTCTCCGCGTTCCTCTCTCCGCTGGCCGACTCCGCGCCTAGGAAAACCCGGCTTAATCGTTACAAAATCAGACCATATAATTTAAGGTCAAACAAGGTCATAATCAATGTTAACATTTCTGTTCTTTACAGCCATAACTTAAATTATCGTGTGATTAGCAGCGTTTTCTAATGTTCTATGATATGTTGAGGTCAGCAAACCGAAAACTTTACCATATTTATGTTTTTTTTTTTGTTTCCTATTTGAAGTAACCCGAAAACTATAATTTTGCGGACGATTTAGAGAAATAAAAACTGATTTTTTGCGGATACTATAATGAAAACATATTTTGATATCAAAACTAAATATTTTGAGTAGCTGCAAACGTCAATTATTACAACAATGAAACAGCTGTTTTCAAGTCAGTGTCAAAGAATTCAGTGATACCAACCTCATTTTCCTACCTTACCTTACCGTTGAATACGCATTCCAAACTGCGCCATTCATCTAGGAAAACCCTGTTCTTATTTTGAATCATAAAATCATTGATAAATATTTCTTCCAAATTGGAAAAGTATTAAACATAAAGCACTAAAACAAAAGAGTTTGCTGCGCGCCTCGCATGGTAACTTTGTCACTTACACCTGAGCCTTTCATTGTTTCATCGGAACGTTTTTGTCTTTATCGATACCATCGCCTCTAACGACTATAAATCGTTCAAAAACCTTTTCTCGTTGACAATTTTTGATTACATTCAAACTTACTAGGGCCAAGGCTACGTATTAAATAACTTGGGGTTTTAACAATACCCTCGCCGCAGTGAACCTGCAAACTAAGCGAATATCCATTTACCTAGATGGATTTTCAACAAAAAAATTGTCAGATTCATTAAATATTTTTAAATATTAATATTTACGAGTACTTAGGCTTGCTGATACATTGATGGGATAAGAGGTGTTTTAATGAGTGTTAATATCTGAGTAAAAAATAACCAAAATTGCCAAATTCGATAAAAATACATCCACAATCAAGTTAACTAAGACAAATCATTTATTTTCTATAAGAATAACATGGGAATTTGTAATTTACACTTATGAATTTTCTCCGTTGCCCTTATACATACAAGAACGCTTCAATGTTTTGACATATTTGTTTTTAAGCTCTGCCATTGTTCTACAAATTAGTGTGGAAGGAATTTGTGAATTTTATTGTTTTAGAGTTCAAAGATGAGAAACCTAAATTTCTCATCAAACCTGCCATATAATCCCGCTTTTATAGCACGATCATGCTAGTTCGTTAATTTGTTAGAATACATGTAGATTTACTCGTTTCTACCAAATGTCCTCAAAATCAGATAATTTTGAGTCATCTCGAGATACCATTTCTACGTAAACATAGTATTTTTTTATGAGTTTAAACTTACTCTCAGATGGTAACGATTTTCTAAACGTTTATGTTGTGTACCATGATTCACAGAAGCATAAAAGAAAACGAAATACTTAATGGATTTCATAGACAGTCCTGCAATTTGTTTTTTAATGTACCATAGAAACACATAGGTGAAAAGGTACGTTTTTGTATATTTTCTGAGTTAATTGTTTTTCTACAATCATATTTATGTTGTTTCAGGTATATACCTGGGGGTGTACATATGTTTAATGTCGTGCTAAGCATTGTGTAAGTATAAAATAGAATAGGGCTGTAGAAGTAATGTAGAGTTGCATGCAGCTAGTGTCAGAAGTACATCAATACACGGCTACACCTCGTGTAGTATAATGTAGGGAGGGTGTGGAACTGTTGTAATACGTCTGTTGAGTGTTCAGTGTTGATAACATTTGTATGTCACAGACACCTAAACCCAGCAACTCTGCTGACGCATTGCTAAATTAAAATGATCTTAAACGTCATAACCTTTTAATTATGTAAAATGGTACATTATATTGCAATATTTTTTATATTATCATTTATATTAAGGTAGACTGTAATAAATCCAACCGAACCACATATAATCGGATTAATTTCCTTAGTATCATCAGCGTAGACAGTTTTATAAGTGACAAAGTGGTCCTTTTCTCCTGCTGATTATTTTTTGCCCCAAGTATTAAAGTGCTTCTTTGCCCCTTGAAAAACGGTGTAGTCAATAGCTCCACCTATTTCCTGAGAAAATAAGCTAAACGTCATGAAATGTCAGCAGTTCATTTTTGGTTGGTTGCAATGAGATGATAAATTACCACTTTGTATGGCTAGTCTAGCTGATTTTGTTCCAGAAATAGTATGAATATAATCATAACCTACTCAAGAAGCATGAGTTACAAACAATCACGGATACGGTGGGAAAGTAAAACGACGTGAAAACATAAGGGAAACACGACGATAAATGGCGAAAAGCTCATTCTAATTAATTGCAAAACTTCTCGTTTGATTTGTAAAGTTTCTAATCAGAGTAAACGGTTGGCCTCGGAATGGGAACGTTATTAAGGACAAATTTTTGCGGTTGTTTATTTCTCATACTTAAATGTTTTCTAAAAAAAATTATTACTCAAACATTGCTTAGCAAATTTACCAGTTTTAAATCACGTAACCCATAATGTTAACGCATAAAATCTAGTATTTAATTTTTTATTGGATTGACAATATGTCGTTAATACTTCAGAAAAAGAAAAGGATATCGCCACTAAAATATGCTTGCCACGTGTTGAAGGGCTGTACCCTTCACGAGTCTCCTGTACCCTTCACGAAAAAGTAGCTGTGTCGACGATGTACAATCAATAGTAAAGCAGCCACTGGGCTGACTTGGTCTCTCTGTAGCTTTACAATGATCATTTGGGAATATTGGACTAGAGTACAGAAGTAATAACAATATCTGGTGATGAAGGAAACATTCACTTGATGCTCGCCACGTGTTGAAGGGAGAAGTAGTGTAGACAATGTACAATCAATAGTGAAGCAGCCGCTGGGCTGACTTGGTCTCTCTGTAGCTTTACAATGATCATTTGGGAATATTTTGCTTGAGTACAGAAGTAGGAACAATATCTGGCGATGAAGGAAACATTCACTTAATGCTCACCACGTGTTGAAGGGAGAAGTTGTGTCGACAATGTACAATCAATAGTGAAGCAGCCGCTGGACTGACTTGGTATCTCTGCAGCTTTACAATGATCATTTGGGAATTTTTTGTTTGAGTACAGAAGAAACTACAATATCTGGTGATGAAGGAAACATCCACTTGATGCTCGCCACGTGTTGAAGGGGGAAGTTGTGTCGACAATGTACAATCAATAGTGAAGCAGCCGCTGGGCTGACTTGGTCTTTCTGTAGCTTTACAATGATCATTTGGGAATATTTTGCTTGAGTACAGAAGTAACAACAATATCTGGTGATGAAGGAAACATTCACTTGATGCTCGCCACGTGTTGAAGGGAGAAGTTGTGTCGACAATGTACAATCAATAGTGAAGCAGCCGCTGGGCTGACTTGGTATCTCTGCAGCTTTACAATGATCATTTGGGAATTTTTTGTTTGAGTACAGAAGAAACTACAATATCTGGTGATGAAGGAAACATCCACTTGATGCTCGCCACGTGTTGAAGGGGGAAGTTGTGTCGACAATGTACAATCAATAGTGAAGCAGCCGCTGGGCTGACTTGGTCTTTCTGTAGCTTTACAATGATCATTTGGGAATATTGGGCTTGAGTACAGAAGTAACAACAATATCTGGTGATGAAGGAAACATCCACTTGATGCTCACCACGTGTTGAAGGGAGAAGTTGTGTCGACAATGTACAATCAATAGTGAAGCAGCCGCTGGGCTAACTTGGTCTCTCTGTAGCTTTACAATGATCATTTGGGAATATTTTGCTTGAGTACAGAAGTAGTAACAATATCTGGTGATGAAGGAAACATTCACTTGATGCTCTCGCCACGTATTAAAGGGAGAAGTTGTGTCGACAATGTACAATCAATAGTAAAGCAGCCGCTGGGCTAACTTGGTCTCTCTGTAGCTTTACAATGATCATTTGGGAATATTTTGCTTGAGTACAGAAGCAGTAACAATATCAGGCGATGAAGGAAACATTCACTTAATGCTCACCACGTGTTGAAGGGAGAAGTTGTGTCGACAATGTACAATCAATAGTGAAGCAGCCGCTGGGCTGACTTGGTCTCTTTGTAGCTTTACAATGATCATTTGGGAATATTGTGCTTAAGTACAGAAGTAGGAACAATATCTGGCGATGAAGGAAACATTCACTTAATGCTCACCACGTGTTGAAGGGAGAAGTTGTGTCGACAATGTACAATCAATAGTGAAGCAGCCGCTGGACTGACTTGGTATCTCTGCAGCTTTACAATGATCATTTGGGAATTTTTTGTTTGAGTACAGAAGAAACTACAATATCTGGTGATGAAGGAAACATCCACTTGATGCTCGCCACGTGTTGAAGGGGGAAGTTGTGTCGACAATGTACAATCAATAGTGAAGCAGCCGCTGGGCTGACTTGGTCTTTCTGTAGCTTTACAATGATCATTTGGGAATATTTTGCTTGAGTACAGAAGTAACAACAATATCTGGTGATGAAGGAAACATTCACTTGATGCTCGCCACGTGTTGAAGGGAGAAGTTGTGTCGACAATGTACAATCAATAGTGAAGCAGCCGCTGGGCTGACTTGGTATCTCTGCAGCTTTACAATGATCATTTGGGAATTTTTTGTTTGAGTACAGAAGAAACTACAATATCTGGTGATGAAGGAAACATCCACTTGATGCTCGCCACGTGTTGAAGGGGGAAGTTGTGTCGACAATGTACAATCAATAGTGAAGCAGCCGCTGGGCTGACTTGGTCTTTCTGTAGCTTTACAATGATCATTTGGGAATATTGGGCTTGAGTACAGAAGTAACAACAATATCTGGTGATGAAGGAAACATCCACTTGATGCTCACCACGTGTTGAAGGGAGAAGTTGTGTCGACAATGTACAATCAATAGTGAAGCAGCCGCTGGGCTAACTTGGTCTCTCTGTAGCTTTACAATGATCATTTGGGAATATTTTGCTTGAGTACAGAAGTAGTAACAATATCTGGTGATGAAGGAAACATTCACTTGATGCTCTCGCCACGTATTAAAGGGAGAAGTTGTGTCGACAATGTACAATCAATAGTAAAGCAGCCGCTGGGCTAACTTGGTCTCTCTGTAGCTTTACAATGATCATTTGGGAATATTTTGCTTGAGTACAGAAGCAGTAACAATATCAGGCGATGAAGGAAACATTCACTTAATGCTCACCACGTGTTGAAGGGAGAAGTTGTGTCGACAATGTACAATCAATAGTGAAGCAGCCGCTGGGCTGACTTGGTCTCTTTGTAGCTTTACAATGATCATTTGGGAATATTGTGCTTAAGTACAGAAGTAGTAACAATATCTGGTGATGAAGGAAACATTCTCTTGATGTTCGCCACGTGTTGAAGGGAGAAGTTGTGTCGACAATGTACAATCAATAGTAAAGCAGTCGTTGGGCTAACTTGGTCTCTTTGTAGCTTTACAATGATCATTTGGGAATATTGTGCTTAAGTACAGAAGTAGTAACAATATCTGGTGATGAAGGAAACATTCTCTTGATGTTCGCCACGTGTTGAAGGGAGAAGTAGTGTCGACAATGTACAATCAATAGTGAAGCAGCCGCTGGGCTGACTTGGTCTCTTTGTAGCTTTACAATGATCATTTGGGAATATTGTGCTTAAGTACAGAAGTAGTAACAATATCTGGTGATGAAGGAAACATTCTCTTGATGTTCGCCACGTGTTGAAGGGAGAAGTTGTGTCGACAATGTACAATCAATAGTAAAGCAGTCGTTGGGCATGTCGTGTTCGAATGCAAGTGTTGCTGCAACTTCTTATCATTATTGGCTATTTTTCACTGAAACCGCCTACCTTCAGCTTTTTTTATATACATATTTAATTGATACTATTATAGTGATCACACTGTCAGAGGTTTTAACGCAGTAGAGGCTATAAGAGACCGTACACCTGTTAAAAAGTAATAAATGTTGTGTATCTAAACAAAGTTTCTATGAAAGGAAAGTAGACGTAGAGCCAACATCTCTTACATCTAGAGCGATAAGTAGGGGGAAGAAAAAAGTCCTCAATAGTGAAGATTTAACATACGTACCTGCTTTACATTACTTTCTATGCTAAGATATGTGTGAACAAATAAGGAAACCATTTACGTGCTCAAACTACATGTTTAAAATTGTGTCTTCCTCTGTCAGTCGTTCAACCAATATAGAAACGATGTGGACAACATAGTAAATACTTGTTTTTCAGCTTCCTAGTTAATGTTTTAAAGAACATAAGGAGGAAGCTATGAGCTAGGTGGCATGGTAACACATAGATCTGAGACCGATTTACTTTTTCGTTTAGTCCCCAGTGGCCACGATAATTCGAGTTATATTGGACTGATTTTGATGGAATTCGACATACATGTGTATACTTGAAGTTCGTGAACTAGCATGTTAGGCATTGAGAATGGGCTTTACAATTTTTCAATTAAACAAAAATATTTACCTTAAAAACAAGAAAATGTCCAATTTTTTATTACAGCCGTAGAACTTGAAAATGGATATTTTTTGACAAAAATTAGTCAAATTTATTTACATTATGCTACAACAATTATCATGTTTTTGTACAACTTGTTTCCCTGTTGCAGCAAACTTATTTAACTAACTCTATTCGAATATACAATTAATCTTATCTTTATTTTATCTTTTATTAATATTAATTTTATATGCTGGGTGTTTATACATATGAACACATTTACAATACAAATATTAAAATATTGTTGATAAATTTTTAAATTTGTAACTAAAAATTGAAAATTAATACTACGTACTTAAAAAATTATCCTCATCAACAAATGGATCATTGTCACTAAATCGTTGTAGTCTCTATAAAATATGTTCCAGAGCCAGCCAGGGCTGGCCCGCTCGGGGTTGCTTCTTTGGATTAATTTCCCAGCGGTATTTTTTGAATAACGACGCAGATGGAGAAGAAATTGATGAAGGAAAGTTGAACTCACGTAGTCCGTTGATGGCCGTCCAATATCTGACTGTCATGTAGTTTGTGATATATTGAACTGTATAACGTTGGATCCTTACACAGTTGGTGACAATTTCGACATCACGCGGGTATACAGGTGATGTCTATAAGCCGTCTTGTGACAACTCACTCAATAAATCCGACACTTGTAAAAACAGGAGAGTGTTTGTTTAGAAAAATATACCATCATAAACCTATGAGCTAAAAAACCGCGTAGAAGCCTTACTATGCACTTTTTGGGTGTACACTGCTATTAAATAAAAAAAAAAATGATCAACGTAGCTTCATAAATGGGCGAACATCCGGTTCAAAATTTTATATCGTATTATCATAAAAATAATTATGAGTGAAGCATACTGATAAAAAAACAGTTTTCATTCTTTAAAAAACTGCAGATACTTTCTTCTAGGTTTTCACTGATTATAACACCTACGGAATCCATAGTTAATTTTTTTTCGGTGATGGCAAATTGATTTTGTTTTTAAAATTACTGAGTAACTTTAACATTACGATTAGTAAAAATTAAAATTAAATAGTTGTTAACTATGTTTCGGTACCTGCAATCTGATATCGTCCTATGTTCCCTTTTTTGTTTGTGTTTTGACGTTTATATCCGTGCCGTTTTTCAGCTTTGATTGTGTTTGAGTTATACGTTAAGGTACTTTCTGGACTAAAGACGGTATCAGATTCCAGATCACGAACGTCTCAAACACGTTTTTACACCTTTTTTACTAATCGTGATTGAAAATGTCAGCACTAGTCTATTGAAATTAATGTTGTAGCGTTATACAATCAAATTTGTCCTTTCATAAAAAATGTTGTTTTTAAGAAAGAGTGTTTTCTTATTTTTCTTTGTTTGTACTCGTATCGAAGCTTGGGTTACTAGGGAGAAGACAATGCTGTTGTTTGCAATACTCTGAGGGGCGGACACGATACCTGATACTATCACGGACACTGGTGATAATAGTTGATAACACGGTCCTATGGGACTGATAGCAATGTTGGTGTGGAAGAGGTGGACCCCAACAATTAATTAAAACTTACAACCATTATTATAAAACTAAAAAGTGAAAAAATGTTTTTTTAACATCTTAACCTTAAGTATTCTCTAGTAATGTAGTCTGGCCCCATGTTAACCTGTTTAACTGTTTTATTATGTTTTATTGTAAAACATATTTAACATATTAAAACATATTAACATGTTTTATTATGCCGAAGGTAATGATCTATTTTCGTATTAACTATGAAGGTTTTTGTCATTGAAACATAAATGGTTCATCTGTTTGATGTTTGTTTATTTAACTAGTGCATAATTTACTTTATATTCTCAGAAAAAATAAAGTTCCTCTGGCAACTTAAAGGGGGCTGTGTAAGCATAATCAATATTCTAGAATAATTTCAGCCTTAACCTGCTCTCTCCTTCGTAAGGTTGGGATCTTTCTTGTTTAATTGATATTAGAGCAAAAAGAATTCCACGTTGTTTTGAAATTTATTAGTGCTTGTTAGATTTTATTGATGTTTGACGTACATCAATCAAATCTAACAAGCACTAATAAATTGTTCAATTGAGAACAAGAGTTAAATTGTTATATTAAAAAAGTTAAAATATGTTTTGTGTTAGTTTGTCTATTTAGTTGTCTTAAGTACTTAAACGAGTCTAAAATTTGTAACAATGTAATTTTATAAGGAATTTTTATCTATGATTCTTCGATTTTATCGATCGTTTCACAATGTGGATATTAATTAACCATATTGGTACTGTAACAACAATAGTTAGTATACTGTGTGGATTGATCATTATCCTTATAAATCAGATGAAGAAAGTTTTAAGATAAATTTACATCCTGTAACCCATTGGCGAGCCTTTTCTATGCTTAATTGCTACTTCACCAACAGTAAAACTAATAGAACAAAGTTAAATACCGTATCCATTTATACATTTCTTGCTTTTTGAACGGAATTGCAATCCGCACTTTTATCTGTCGATGTGTGTGATTAAAAGTATTAAATTTACAATACTAATACATTAGGAATAAATGTTTAGCAAAATAAATTAAAAAATTAAAACGATACACGTACTGTGTTTATAAGTAAATAACCGCAAAATGTCTGCGATCTTGTGTTAGGAATTCTGATATTGATGTATTGAAAAACTGATAATCGTTCATCACAAAGCTAAGGAATTGTTTCGGAATTCTTGTTGAAAGAATGCCGACGCCTACATCGCCATTAAAACTTTCCACTCTTTAATACCCGGAGTTTTAGAGATTTTAGTTTAAATACTCTGCCTAATGACCAAGATAGTTTTTACTGGAATAACCTAATATTAATAACATTGATAAATAGTAATTTTCACATGACTAAATGATTTACAAATCGTACGCAATCATATTTATTTATCGCGTCAATTAATGTGTATCGTTTTTAAACGGTAAAATTACATTTTTCGTCGCTAAAACAGTGTTTTTGTTTTTAATAGGGAGTATAATAAGTACTAATTTTGATCTTATTTAAAGTACTAACGTAAATGTCTTCTTAGTGTTTTTTTGGATGTTCCTGACTGATGTTTCTATACACAAAAGATCCTCTTATTATTATATAATTCACATTGACTATTAACCAACACACAAGTGGAATTTTCACCCCATTGTAAATGAAGCTTGTTTTTCGTGTCTAGTTGATGTAGGTGACACTGGGCGCTAGTGTCGACAAAATGTTATTTCTATTATTTGTGGTTTACTGTTTGGTTGAATAACTAGAGGACTAGTAATTGTTTATACAAGTAAGTTCCCACGCCGCACCCTGTACATCGTATTATTTGGCTAAACGATGTTTTAAATGTGAAATACCTAACAAGAGACTAATTGTAAACAAAACACGACCTCTCTACAGTACTACAGTGCACCGTACAGAACTAACAATAAAATTGGCTTCAGCTGTTCCATAAGGATGATAAAGCTATTATACAGTAGATTGATGTATTTACTTCACCGCCCGCACACTTCTTAGCCAATGAAATTGCTTTAGATACATCCAGGTTATTTTGTTCAGTGAATATCTCTATAGGGCGTAGTTGCTACCATAGTATTTGAGGTAAGAACTAGGACTGATACGAGCCGAATATCAATTAAAACCGATATAAACCCGTTTGATGTAACCACGGGAAAGTCACAAATCTGATTTTAACACAGTCGCAAATATGTTAAAACATATGATAAATATCTACTCACGATTTCCATTGTATAAAATGTTTAGCACTTATATAGTCCATACCAATTGGCTACTGACATATTAATAGACATAGTTAAATCAAAAACATTGTCTTGTTTGCTAAGGGAGGGTAATTTCCTTGAGAATTATGTTTTCAATTTCCAATATTTTATTATTTTGAGCTTCTTCGGATAAACAATTATTTGTAAAGCGATTAGATATTCTCCCAGTGTGCAGGTTTGCTGAGATGGCGGTATGTTTATTCGGGTGGGCATTAATTGCACTAACTGTTCTGAGTCAGGTAGTCGGGTATTCCTGAATTGCGCCAACTACTCCAGGGAGCCACCCATACTTTCTTTGACTGCGCCTAGTGGCGGCCCTCTTTGACTTTATAATTTATTTAATACACCCAGAAGTATTGACGACTGTGTACAATCTTGAGTTCGAGCTACAACTTCCACCCGGTCGCGTCACCTGTCTCGTGTTCCCGAGTACTCGGTATTTATAATGTTAAATGTTCGTGTCAATGTGCGTTTTCGTGTGTTCGTGTTCTATGTACTTATTTATTAAATGACGACTTTCATATATGGAAGTGAATAACGACGCCTTGTACGGCCTGAAGATGGTTCCCTGTGAACCGAAACTATAGTTGCCACAAGCAGCATATTGGATTACTGAATGCAGGTATTTAAACCATTATAAATATAATTTATTATGTTAGGTTAGGTTAGGTTAGGATGACACGCTGCCGGCAACTCACCCCTACTTGGCTTGGGCTTGGCGCAACTACGGGACAATTTTTGAGGCCCTTTGAGGGTTTGGCACAATTAACGAATTCTTTGGTATAATTAATTAATGCACGACCTTTCATTCAGTCAACGTATTTATTGAGTGTAGTGATAGATTTATGGGTTTTTAGCTTCGTGTGTAGCTAAAAACACAGAGTCAGAGCGTAACAAAAGGGCATCGGCTTATTGAGTAGGTTTCTGCAATTAACAATTGTTTGTCACGAACAGTGGGTGATCGATAAACGTGAATGTGTGAGTAGCATTGAGTCCGTGTGCGTGACGGTGTCAGTGATGGCAGGGGGGAATTATGGGGAAATGAGTGAAAATTGTGGTAGAATTATCGTAAAAGTCGTATTCTGTTTGAATCTTTCCAATCTTGTAAGTTCGGTGAATTAGAGTTGGATAGATTTGATCGTTGATCTTTTATTAAGTATGAGTACAAAATTTTGAACTTGGGTGTTGGCAAAGAAAGCTAAATGTCTTTAAAAGTCAGAACTTTTTAATTTTTAGCCAAAACTATGGCAAACTTAGTCAAGATTTATCGTACATACAGTGAAACGTATCAGGTTAAAGCAAAGTAAAAAGAATATAAATTGGGAGGGTCACGAGATTTCTATGAGATTCTAGTAGAAGTTTATTATTTTTAGTTAAAGCTCTCCTTGAAATACGGATAACCTTTTTCTACACTTATTTATAAATTCAGTTAGTTTGCTGAAAACTACGAATACAAACACGATTATTACAAAATTTTTAATAATTGTGCATACTGTAATCATTCCTTTAAAATCTAAAATAATGGTACCAACACGATAAATTTCATCCCGTATTTGGACACATAATTATAGCAATTCAATTAGCGAAAACTATGGAAAACGACAGTTTTAGTATTTTGCTTGTGGAAACGACGAATTAAAATTATCGTGTATAGTAGAAACTAAAGTGAAAAACTATTCCTTTTGCGAAAATTCTATGTGACGGACACGATAATTATCGTATCCCGCACATGTGGCCATATTGCGTGTCTAGTCACACCTGGCAGTGGTGCACCCCTCCTCATACTGTACTAGTACCCCAGCTATTGAGGGGTTAATGCCACTTCCATGTTCTATACGGCCGACAACGTACTTCAGTGCAACGTAAATTGTTTTAAGTCTGGTTTTTCGTGCGTTACCTACACTTGTGAAATGTTCCGCGTATTCTGTGACGTGCAAACGGGATAGTGATGGTTGAAATAATTTGGTGTTTTTATGTTTTTGTTTGGTGAGATTAGTGCTTAAGATGGATCTGTGTGCTATGAATTTGTCCTTCAGTGGTAAGTGTTCAAGTTTTTTTTTGCAAGTTTTTAGTAGGAATTGAGTTTTATGTGCTCACCAATTGATCCTAAGTATTTCGAGATTACGTTTGTTTACTGAGATTATGTTTGTTTTCTATGCGTTTTTGAGGTTAGGTGGACTTACAGATAGATTACTAATCATGCAACTACTTATCTAATTACCTTGTAATTAATTCAACATGCAAATTGAAGACAATGATTAAAGATATTTAATGCTTTAATTAACTAACATTCACTACACATCAGAACAATAAAACTCACTAGTAAATATTATATTCTCCATGACAACCAGAATCAATAAAAATCATCTAGAAAAACAAGTAAAAATGTCCACAATATCAAACAGCTGATAACTAATTTATATCACAAGCACACTTCAGGGTATGAGAAACTATACTTCGTCAAACATACATGAAAATCTCAAAACTGCAAAAACGTCAAGATTTATAAAAATAAAATAAACGGTATCAGCAATTTGACACATACTTTCTCACATTAGCCTGTCAACAACATTTAATCATGGGTAAGTGATTAGAGTAACTAACTATGATATTTAATGGGTAAAATCATAAAAGTTTCATTTCATTAGATTTTGAACCATAATTTTTACAGGATGGGGGTTTGCACTATTTTGTTTTTAGAACTATACGGACCATAAAAGACGAATTTAAATCAAAATCTTTTTTAATCCTTTTTTCCGTTTTTTATGGGAAATAACATAAGCAACAATAACTTTTGAACCACAATTTTTACAGAAATAAGAGTTGTACCAATTTAAAGGGCTACAACATACAAAATCCTTTTCAAACTCGTTTGAGACATTTTTGATAAAATCCGTTATTTTATGGGGTTTTATGGGAAAATCAACATAAAAAAAGCGCTTGGATACATCATGGATTAGTACCTACATACCAAATTTAATAAAAATCTGACCACAGGTGTAGTCTGTAGCTATGTACACATCCAGACGCACCCACACACACATACATCACTTCGAAAACCACTTTTTTGGGTCAAGGGGGGCCCAAAATGAATATATCAGCTATTCAAAACTGAAACTCGAAAATTTCACACCTCTTCAGTACAATGTATTTCTTCTGTTAATGTATTCCTTTTATTTTTTAAATGAAACAAAAGAATATCTTTCTCTTACAAAGCTAATTCCAAAAGACTGTGCTATTGAAGTCCAGACTCCACTGTGCAACCTAGTAAAGAATCGCTATGGGCCAACTACATGAGGAATCGTCTGAAATTAATATCACAACCTTCGATAGTTGTCAAACCACAGCAGAAAAAATTATTTTCGTACTATACAGAAACTTTTTGATACAAAAGCAAGTTTATAACCATAAAACGTTATTAATTCTGCAGAAATGTCTTACTTTTCCCTCTTATTTTTTCTTTGTTTATTAGGCCTATAAACCAAAAAAGTAGATTCTGTTGTCTAATACCAATATAAAATGTATCACAAACTTATTTTCATTTTCAAAGTATGTTTTATTTATTGAAAATCTACAATACAGAATTCAACACATTTAAGGTTCATATTATTTCAGTCCAATTCTATCCAGACATAACTATAATATCTCTCATGTCAGATCCAGGCAGTGTTGGTTGTATACGTTGTAGCGACAATATATCTACGCTTGGTGATACAGTATTGAAGTTGTATAGTTCAAACATAATTGTATTACCTTTTGCATAGCATAAATCGTCTACAACTATCCATCGCATCACATACCAATGAAAATAATTTAAATATAAATGTAGTATGAATTATTAATTTATATTTCAATATTTTCCAGTGGCTAATGGATTTTAAATTTTAAAAGCCCCTTTGTGCAGCGCAGACGGCGTGAATACTAAAGACCTTCGTGCTCCGAACACATAAAAGGGTGTTATCATATCCTGAACCTTCCTGCCTTTTTGACGTTTTCATTACACGCTTGTGTTGTAAATTCGCTCTTTAAACCGAGTGTGTGGATGTGGTGATTTTTGTAGCCTTATGTGCATCAAAGGACGAAACTGTTAATGATGTAATTTTTGGTGCATGTTAATTGAACAAAGTTAATTAACTTGCACATATACTTATGTGAAATTTAATACTTCTGCTAAAATCTAAACGTTTTTTTTGTAATTTTAGCATTATGAAACTATTACTTTGGTTGTCATGATTGGTTGTCAGCTAGTTCACAAATTGGATGAATCTATACCATGTTTATGTTTATTAGGTGGTTTATTTTGATATTCTCCAGTTTGGGGTTTACTTTTACATTACTTCAGGATAAGCAGAGGTTGTGGTTTTATAAAAAAAATCCATTGGGCATTGGCGGGATTTGAACCTGAGACCTCTGGAATTGAAGTCCCTCGCTCTAAACTAGACCAGCTCGCTACCCAGTAGAACGTATTACCACAGAAAACAAAATTTATACGTTCGTTGATCTGAAGTTTTGTGTTCGTGTTCAAGTGGTGAATCTATTTCCGTCGTTGCTCCCTCCGTTTTCTGTTGATTAGGGACGACCGATGACTAGAGCTTGTAGCTAACAAGTTCCGTTTAGAATCTGCCACGATGACGTATTGGACTTTTTCATTGCACTACCTTTGTAACCTGATTAAACCCTCCCACCCAAAATGTGTTGGTTCATAAATACAGTGAGTTAAATAGGTGTGAAATTAATAGGTTACAAATAAAATAAAAGGTGAAAGGCATACTTTATGATGGCGTGTTATGTTAAAACTAAGTTTTGCATCTCCAATTATTTAGCCACATTTTCCCCCATCCCCTACCAAAATTGCAAATTTATTGCAATTGAGGTTAGGAAATAGGTTCCTAGATCTATTTATGTTTAAATAATGTAATTTCCATTATAATAGAAATGTTATGATTTCGAATCTGAATTCTGACATTATGCGGAAAAAACTAGGCAAAAATAATTTATTATAGGCTATAAGTGAAATTTACTTTAGTAAAATATGTAAAAAATATAAATTCAATTTTTTATTATAAAATGATGAATATAGAAACCAAGGGACGTGTTAGTAGCCCCTGTTATGTATTACCGAACCTGTATCCTGACTCTTAATTTATCTAAGGACTATCCAGTTTAAGAAGATCCAAGTAGACCCGGTCAAGAGACAGGCCCCATAATAAGACTATAGTGGTTAGTTTCTCGGACATCGGTGTAAGAGGAACGGGTTCGATCCACGACATTTACTTAGAAGTATAAGGAGTTTACTGTTCTGAACAGAACAGCTAGAAACGACCTTTCAGAATCAAAAGAAAAATATTAACATGCCAAAAACAGCTAGAAAAAAGAGAACTCGTTTTTAAATTTTGTAGACCTAGTAGTCACCTCCTAGTAACAATATATTCGTCCTGTTTTAGTTTTTTATTTGCCAATTTTTTCTGTAATAGGGCTACTTACACTTTTTCACTACTACTATTATGTTTTATAAATACGCCTTTTTTGTTTAACTATTCAATTAAACTGTTAAAGTAAACTAAAAGATATTTCCTCTTAACAATTTGCCCTCGCGTTAAAAGAAAAGAACGTCGAAACAGTTACAGTGTTTTCGTTTCATTACCATTTAAGGAACATCGGAATATAAATAGCACGATTTCCAGAACAAGGAATCGTGCACTGGAATAACAACAAAGCGTTAACTGCATCTGTTTGTTGTAATTGTGATTTGTTTAATCATTATTTTTGCAACTTTGATTTCCCTCTGATTTCATTTATAATGTATAATGCATTTATCAAGATAAAATTCTTTTTCGTAGACTTAGTGCATTTCTATTACGTAGGTACCAAAAAACTGATTAATATGCTAATTTTAGTTTGCTTAGTGTATTAAATAAAAACATTCACTAAGTAAAATAAAATGCAGTAAAATATTTTTTTTAATTTTTTTAGGTGTTGTCTGTGAGATTGGCCGTGCTCAACCTTTAATATGATAGGATCTATAGCACCTGACGTATCAAGCTTTAAGCTTTGATAGAAAATGTGCTGAACAACAAAAGAGTGCTGACAAAATAGGCCATATAACCCCCGTCTGTAATCCAAAATTTTTTTAAGCAATTTGCTCTAAATCGTTTTGTAGACAGCTGTATCCTATTCTGCTATAGAACAGATTGTTTATAGTACCACTTCCTCGCTTCCATGTGGGGTTACGACGTTACTAACCCTACATATCAATATGTTCCAGGTGGCAGGATGGACGGGCTGCGCGCGCTGGACGTCGCCGCGCTACTCCAGGAGCGAGTGGCGGTGCTGAGTGGAGGCAGGGACCGCAGAGGAGGTCCCGTGCTGTCCTTTCCCGCCACTCCTCGCCGTGAGCGCGCCAAACCTGAGGACTACCGTCGTCTGCTGCAGTACCTGCTGGCAATACCACCGTAAGTATTCAAATTCTCGTTGCTGTTTCAGTTATTTTGTCTAAGTGTCCTTTTTTATCTTTTCGCGTCCATAGATGGTCGGACTATACAGAATGCTGACTTAACAGACTTTACAATCATCAAAGTCATCTTTTACCTACTGACCAAGGATTAATCGATTTTTTGTGGAAACCGCTTAGATTTACCGCTTAGTCCGCATAATTAGCCCACAATAATAATTTTGGATCTACAGTAGGGTGAATATCTTTACTGTTTACGTTCATCCTGGAACAGTCAGGAGATATTTCTTCAGGGTGAGACATCTTTATTTTTCTTTATCAGCTATAAGCTGTCATTACTTTCATCCACTACTCAACCTTTACTCATGTTCGCCTACTACACATCTTTGTGTGTTAGCGTCGAAAAAATCATTTATAATTTAATCAACATATTATTTTCACAAACAGTTTTTAAAATTTTTAGTCAACCACCAAAATAAACTTGTTGGTTGTAAGTTTCCTTGGCCAAATGGGTGAGATGTTTTTAGTGTTCTTTACTCATAGGGTGTGTGTTTTACGATTTTCACGACTGTAATGTTAAAGAATTTTTTTCGACTTTAGGTCCGAAGCGACCATAAAAAAGTACTGTAGGTATTTGAACATAGGGTTTTTTTGGCTCTCGTTTTTTTCCTGACAGACCTTTTGCTTGTAAAGCAAGTCAATCAGCAAAGTTAGCAGCCATCGGTTCCCAGGGACGGAGGCGCGGTTTGTCGCTAGATGCGCCGTTATCTCCAATTGTCTGGATGTAAAGTGAGTGATTGTCTCGGCGACAATGGAGCATTTTACAAGTTTCACAATCGACTTATGGCCGTGCAACATCTTCTGTCACGCTCAATTGTGAATTGTAGCTACCAACCAACCAAATTGCATTTAGTAAGAAAATATATCTTCAATGATATTACGTTGTGCTAATCCGTAACAAGCCAGATGGCAGATGTCAGAGCAGATGTCAGATTGGCGTATAAAGAGTTGAGAAAATCGAAAAAATGTAAATGTTCCGAAATAATATGTATTATACTAGACTTCCAATTGTATTGTAAAACCTGAAGCATGTAATCTTGGTTACGTTTATGTTCGGTGAAGTCAACGAAATTAATTTTGTCACTTCTTTTAAGGTGTATTTTACGAATTTTCCTTTCTACTTCGTTATATAATATGTATTTTGTGTAATACCTGAGCAACAAATAACAAAGTTGTCGTTTTATTCAGTGAAATAGTGTCTAAATTGCATAAACCGAAACATGAAGAATTAACAACAACACAGGCAAAACGCGCCCTAAAATTGGCATCTGCTTAATATATAAGCAAATATATCCACGATGAAGTATGTTTACTCTATTTAGTGGTAAACCTTTTTTTATTCTGCAAGATCATTGCAATCAGCTTTAGAGAACAAACAGATTTACTGTTAAATTTGTAAATATCAAAACTGTCTGAACTTCGTCGAATCAAGCGTGTTAAACCGTTGGTTTCATCCAGCTGGGCTATCTTTGTTGATACCGTATCGGGTTTCCAGCTCACCTGCCACGCATAGTGACCGATTTTTAGCGAATTTCCCATATAGGGAATAAGCTATTACCGTAGTACTCATGGTAAGACCTGGACGCGGGACCGATTTTTTTTTTTCATTTTGAGGTCCCTAGAGGCCAAAAACACCATCCGTTCAAATTCATATATATATATATATTTATATATTTATATATATATATACTAGCTGTGTACCCGTTCTACGCACGGGGATCTTATAATATTCAGTTGAAACCTTCTTATATAACGAACAGCAGTTGGTTTGCATATTTTAAGATATGCTGGCCAAACTATTATACATAGCTTCATTTTATGTTGTTTTTTGTTGTTCCGGATCGGTATGACAATCAATAAAAGGTTAAATTACCTCTGTGTCTGCCGGTCGATCCTATAACGGTAGGCTTACTTTTATTTTTACTATCTGATCTCGTTTGCATGGCTCAATCACGTCCTGGTTGAAGTTCGTTCGCTACGCTCACTCACCTGTATGTTGGAGCTCGTTCGCTGCGCTCACTTTCCTTCAGGTTAGCTCGTTCGCTACGCTCACTTGCCTTCAGGTTAGCTCGTTCGCTACGCTCACTCGCCTCCAGGTTGCAAATTAGCTGTTGTCATAAATGTAAAAGAAATAATAGTGCTAGTGCTGCACCCTGTTGGTAATCCTTGTAACTTTAATGCTATTGAACATCACAGAACAGAACCAACTTGTTTAATTGAAACAGCTGTTAAGATTCAATAATTTCATTTCTCATAAGGTTAACATGGGCTTCCAGAAATTCCACGTCAAAAATCGACAAAAACTTGATTTTCAAGGGTTTACTGTTAAATATCTAACTGTCTCATATTCGATGAAATACGTCTAAAACCATCTCATATATGTATAGTATTTGGAAAATAAGTTTCAGGCGGGACAGTGCTATAGTTATTGAGGAGTAGTTGT
The DNA here is from genome assembly GCF_028750875.1 of Macrosteles quadrilineatus. Taxonomy (NCBI): domain Eukaryota; kingdom Metazoa; phylum Arthropoda; class Insecta; order Hemiptera; family Cicadellidae; genus Macrosteles; species Macrosteles quadrilineatus. The sequence goes on from NW_026542598.1 coordinate 29,486,509, forward strand.
AATAAAGTGCGTATTTTAGCGTTACCAAGAGAATGACAGATAGACAGACAGACAGACAGACAGACAGACAGACAGAAATTGAGATAAGGTTTGATTCGGTTTCTCTGACCTATGAAATGTAAAAATAACCAAAAAGTTCATTATTCTAAGCAATGTACAGACAAAACTCTAATTTTATTTATATAGATATATATGTGTCCGTTAGCACGATAACTCGAGCAAAAATTATCCGATTTTGATGAAATTTGGTACAAACGTGGAAACCTACGTTTATTCGAACGAGTTCGCGATCCAGCATGATCGGACCATGGGAACGGGGGTTTACAGGGGGTTTTATGGGGTAAAATTAGGTTTTTCCCATTTTTGACCCAAAAAACATAAAATTTAGCAATTTCTTTCCAAACCATTTTGTAGAGCTTAAAAAAACAAATAATTTAGTATATTGAAGCGTTATTATGCGCCTAATGGTTACGGAGAAAATTCCAAAAAATTGTAAATTTAAAATTCCCATGTTATTCTTATGGAGAATAAGTAAATTGTTGTAGTTTGCTTGTTTATGAGCATATTTTGATCAAATTTGGAAAATGTTTTTATTTCTTACTAACTATTAACGTTTAAAAAAAAAAAAAAAAAAAACAGTTTTACCCTCCCTGATGCAGCAAACCTAAGTACTAGTTAAACTAATTCTATTTAAATAGAGAATAAATGTTATATTTTTAAGTAGACATTTCAGTGTAAATCCAATCAGTCAAATGGAAATTCGCTTAGTCTGCAGGTTTGCTGCGGCGGGGGTATATACCATTCGCACTGCAATTTGATGTCAAAATTGTCCTTTCAAAATCTTCCCATATGGAAATCATTTGTTATAATTAGCATTAATATTTAGGTTTGTATACTCAAAAACCCATGTAGGTATATCCTTTTAGATTAATTATGGTCAATTGTCATTTTTTCAAATAGTTCGAAGTATTTGTAAGTTATTGTATCAACCCAATCACATTTATGACACATCTGCAATACATTTGTATTGTATTCTTATAAAGCAGAAATGTTCTTACAAATCTTCTTTTGGACCACATATCAATATTAAAAGCTAAATTGATATGTTTGATCGATGATTTAAGGTGGTTAGAACTCAAAACTCCCATTCACATATAGACTAATAACGTCAAAAGGCAAACTTAAATCAGACTATATCAGGTATGTTTAAAACTTTCAGTAAAAAGCTATTAAACATTTACTGAGCATTTTATTTCCACGATTCACTGTCCAGTTAAAGGAGTTCTATTGGGGCTAGTCGGTTCTTAAAACAGATTTAAGGGTACTTACTGCTCTGCTCTCAACTCTCCGTTCAGCCTCTCAAGAGTTGAATGTCCCTAAATGAACCATTCACTGGTCGATGTCTTTTGTTTTCACTGTCTTTCTTTTTGCAAAAAATGCTTTGAGTAATATTTGTGTTTTTTTACCTAAATAAATTTGTGTCATAGCTGTCCAAGCAGTTTTTAAGTGTCGTTGAGGTATATCATTGTTGTCTATCAACGATGTTTAATGTGGTACTTGTTATAGTAAAATCCTTAAATTGTTACTTTAATTTACTATGTGGTTTACAGCTCATATTAAAATTTTAATTATTATATTATGTGTTAGCTAGTTAACTATATTCGTAAATAAGTTAAATTGTCAAACCATAGCCTCCTCTAATACAAGGCCGCGGTGCGGCGTTGTTGTGTGGCAACGTCGCACCGGCCGGTCTATAGCCATAGTATCAACAGTAATATCAAACGTGTAAACATTGTGCAGACGATCTAATGCTGTTTCAGTAGGCCGTGACTGCGGCGTTGCCACGTTTGGCTCGTCGTGGCCTTGTATTAGAGGAGGAGGCCATATGGTCGATTTCACCTAGTTTGCTAATTCTTTAAAAAAAAAACAAAAAAAAAACATTCTGATTGTGGTTTTGTTACTGACTCCCCCCTCCCCTAACTTCCAAAACACCTCTTTACCCTATAATAAATACAGCAAAAGTAATTTATGAATCGTCAGTGTATAATGCACTATGAATATTACGTGAAATATGTTTTTAACAATTCTCATAGTTATTTTAACTAAAACTATAATTCCAAATTTTAATTACTTCAAAATAAAATAGCCTCCTGGACAGTTTTAACATTTTTTTGATTCAGAACTCCACATGTAATAATTTGTGTTATTATTTTTGTATTATTTTATATACAAACTGTTGACAATGATATTTTTTATATAATTAACATACAAAACTTATATGAAACCTACCGTAATGTTTTGTTCACGTAAGGTCAAGCACAATATATTAGAAGGTACATGCCACCCGAAAGCCTTCTTGATATAGGAGTGTGCGAGTGAATCTTTTACTCTGTTCACTGACTCAGAAGTCCTTTTACCTTTTGTCTCTCATTTTCTGGTTTTCAACTTTTCACTTTCCAAGTTCTTTTCTTTTAAAGTTACTGTTCTTGTTAGGCATCATTAAGTTATTGGTGGTAATGTTAAGCATATTCTATTTTGGAAGCAGGTACCCGACCAGATTTTTGTAAGTATTTAGTCTGTAGATGCTACCTCGAAATACTTATAAATTAATAATCAATAAATTCTGCAGTGTTCTAAATCAATATGTAATTTTACAATTTTATTATATCATGCATAAGTGTACGTTAAAAAAATATTTGTTCTGTAATTTGCAGTTTTAAAATAGTAATATTTTCGTTATGTAATGTTCAAGTGAGTAGACAATTTTTAAATAGGTAAACTAGTGAGATTCATAAGAACCACAATTGGACCATTTGTACTTGGATTGGATTGTACATTGTATTTGGATATAATATTTTTAAATTTAGAAAAATAATAATTCCTCTTAACCCCGGTCTGTAAACAATCTGATCAAACTATTCATTTTAAACATCTAACAATCACTTTACACAGCTCTTTTTGACGGAAGTCCATTCAAGCATAAAACTTCTGATTACAACCTTGTGGTAAGGGAAGTTGATATTGAGTTTCCAACATCTGGTTTAGGGGTTTGGTTAGAATACAGTTGAGTGATCTTGTTTGTAGATTGCATGTTTTAAAGCAAATGCTCTCCAAATATATCCAACAAATCTATTCTGTCTTTATTTTTGTATCATGTGCCACCAAAGGTAAATATTATTGATCTTTCCATTCTTTTAAAAATTGTATTGTATGGCCACTGGAATAGTTTTAAATTTGTATTGTCGTTTTAAAGATGAAAAATGTATTTTTACTATAAACTATACTAATTACTAACTTTTATATAAATAACACGCCATTATCATTTTCAATCCAGTTTCCTAGTAATTATTATATACGATGATTAATATTTTATCGGTTGAGTTTAAGTAATTACGAGGAGCCTAATAATGGTACAGTTTAATAGGTAATAAAACTTGTTCCCGAGGCAAAATGAATCCAGTGCAATATATTTTTCGTTTTCAAGATTATGTTTGTTAAGAACTGGTATCAGGAGAATAGAACAAATAATAAAAAATATATTGTCTGGGTAGCAGAGTGGTTACAGTGCTCGCCTTCAAATCTGAAGTTCGCTGGTCCGAACCCAAGCGAGATCCATTTGTCATTGTGCTATGAATCAATGATGCTATCTAACAAAAAGGTCAAAAGGTCAACGTTAGATGGTAACAAGACCAGGGTTTATACCGTTCCCTTTCAAAACGTAAAAAGTGCCACTGGCGTAAAAACACACCAAATAAATTTTTTTTTATTTAAATCTACATTATGAAGAGTGACTAACTCAATGAGGTCACAGTTGATAAAAAATAGCTTATTTAAAATCCATTTTCATATAGTCTCTTGTTTACAGTCTGATTGTGGTTAAACATTCAAATGAAGGAACCGCGTTTAAGTTATTACATTTAACATTTAAACCGTATATAGTAAAGTTGGTCATCAAAACTGGATCTATGAAAATTGACTATATAAATTCATTTCTGAGGTGGCGAAGTTCTAATTGCCTTTTTAACTACCATTCGGAGCAGGTGCACTAGATTATAAGCTTTAAAATATCTTAAAAATCTGTTAAGTAGGATTGTTGGAAAAGAGACGTTACATGGAATAGTATTAAGTATATAGACATTTAGATATAATTATTACATTACATAAAAATTGGCAACAACAAAAAACAATTTTAAAGAGCAGTAATATCATAATTTACAGCCACAAACAATTTTAGGAAGTAATTCTGTCAGTTGCAATTTGTTTTGATTGTGGCTGGAATAGCCTACGCCTCCTGGATAGTAAGCATCTCGACAGTCCGTTTTGGTGGGGGAGAGTTAATATAATAAGTCAGCTCCCCAACAAACATCTTTTCATTTTGATACCTGGAGGGTTGTTCCTAAACTTTCGGCTTGAAAATAATGTTATTGCTGTGTATTGGTTATGTTGTTATATCAATAAATTTGTAACAAGCTTTGAGGTCGAACCGAAGTGGAACGATTGTGTATGAAAAGTTTTGCATCCAATACTATATCTAAGTAATTTTGTTGTAAAATTCGTTGGTGTATTAAGAATATACGAGTATTAAGAAAAACAAAATTTTTGGCCCAGTTGACTGTTATTTTAGATAATGGTCGTTGTACTATTTATAATCAATTGTGACGCACTTAAACGGCAAATGTTTTAGGTGGTGTACATTTTTTAACCGTTACACTATAAAAATATCATAGCATTTAAAAACAAATACAATAGGTTAGGAGTCCACTAGCAAAATTATTCACAAATCATCCAATTTAATTTTATAATTTTTCAAGCTTCGCTAATTTAGGAAAAATCTGGACATCTTTCTCGTTTCAATGTTAAAGAAATACATAATCTGTTGAGAAATGTATTGTTATTTCTTTGTTTTCAATGACATTTGTGCCTAATTTAATTTTTATTTACACATGTTGTTAGACAACTTAAACTTAAATAAAAATAACTAATATGTTCACCATATGACGTATCATGATTATCTATACGTAAATTACTGTAGCTTTTTACACGTTTATAAGATAAATTAATAAATCCAATATAGGTAACAGATACATATAATTTAAGAATTTCAAATATTATATTTTAACACAGGGTCTGACTGAAATGAATTAATTAGTGCACGAGGATACATTTAAATAATAATGTGGAAGCGGTATTTTTTTTGGTTATATTTAATTTTAAAATGTGTGTAACCTGCTATATATCATGCTATATAATCATGCTACACGCAAAATAATAGGTATAGTAATATTTTTGATGAATATATAATATCAAAAATTAATCAAATAATAACTGACATTCATTTAGCCTTTCCTTGTGCTTATTAGCGAAACTTCGTTTCAATAGTCAGTGTAATATAATTTTTGTATTTAAATAAAACCAATTAGGTTCTCTGCTGAAAAGTGAGGATTCAGCAAGGAAGCTCGCAGGTTAAGCTTAAGTTCCAATTAGAATAGATTTGTACCGTTCACCACTTCCTGTCTCCGTCTCTAAAGTCTGTAGATGTAAAACATCTTTTTCGAAATAAAAACTTATTCATAAAAGTTAAAGAGGATTTAACAAATATATTTTTCCATAAAGTTTAAAACGCAGCTTGTACTAAGAATGTTTTTCTAATCATATATCAGTCAATTAAAATATAAGCCTACATGTAGGGTATGGTTAGATTGTTATTAAAATTTATATTTTACATATTTTGTATTTTAAAATAAACAAACTCCCTGATCAATTTATAATCTTTATACCTCAGTTTAAGATGATTTTCAATTTATTTCCTTTCAGTTTGTGTAGGCAGTTTGTGTAGTTTATATATTATTGTAAAAGCGACAATAACAGAAAAATCTATAGATTTTAATGTAATTGATAGATTTTAATCAATAAAATCGATATATTATTTACAACATCTCAAATTAAAGTGAGGAAATACTTTTCATCTAAAGATAGCCTCTCAAAACGAATGTAGCTTGAATATAGTAAATCTGCTAATGTAAATAAGCAGCTTCATTCATTTTGTCTATTACATTAGTGTTACCGTACATTGTACCATCGATACGTCTAACTCTCTATCTATTGACAAGAATGCAACAATAAACTAAAACCTAACCTAATAAAACAATCGATAAATAATTTCAAAAAATACTATTACTTACAATCATAGATAAAACATACTCCCTTAGTAGATTTCTCATCCTAATGGAACAGCTGAAGACAATTTTATTGTTAGTTCATGTACGGTTTATGCAGAGGTCGTGTTTTGTTTACAATTTGTTTCCCGTTAATACAGTCATTTAAAACCTCGTTTAACCAAATAATACGATCTAATCATAAACAATAAATTGTCCCCTAGTTATTTAACCAAACAGTAAGGCACAAATCAAGAAATTAACCCTAAAATAATAGAAGCAAAATTTCGTTGACACTAGCGCCCAGTGTGGCGTACACTGAACTAGACATGAAAAACGAGCTTCAAAATTTACAATGGGATGAGAAGTCTACTTCTGTTGGTTAGTCTATGTTACAATCTAAATTTTTAACTTTTTACATCAGCTGACTTTTTCTCCTTATGGACAAAAAAACGGCCATTTTTGTTGTAGTATGACGGAAAAACTTAACGATTGATAAAATTATAAAAATAATAACATCGGTCAAAATAAGTTCAAATAGCATACTACATAGATGGGGAAATACGTGTATGAAATTACTAAGTGTCATCTTCGTGAATTATGATAGATATCCAACCACAAAGCACATTCATGCAAGTTGCCTGTTGAACAAGCTGTCTTATCTCATTAATTATCTAGCTGTTGTACCTCTGAACTATAGCTACAGCTGCCTATTCAACCTACCCCAACATTATGTATGTGGCAGCAGCTGGTATGGTTGTGTTTCACTATTACTCGCCATAAATAAGTGTATCTTTGACTATAAATACTCCTCGAAGTAAACACTTCATTTTTAATCTATAGTGGATAGGTGTATGGATTGTAGTACCTCTAACCCTACAACATAGTGTTTAAACACTTCTGTAGTCAGTTTTCTACTTAAAAGTGCAAGTTTTATGAGTTATTTAAAGAGTACTCTACCGTCTAAAGTCTATGTATAACTTGCTTTTTGGGACGTGATAGTTGATTTAACTATATTACGAATAAAAATGTGCTATATTTTACATGTCGACGAAAAATCTGTAAATAAATGACGACAGTAAGATTTTATTACAAATTTGATAAAAACTAATATTGTTTGAAAATTGGATGCCTACCTCTAGCGATAGCCAAATCTTTCCAAGTTTCTTGAGTTTAGGATAATAAAACTATTGCCAAAGCTAAGTAACCAGGTTAGTGTAAAATCACCCATAAATAGTTGTTATATAACATCTTTTCATTAAATTTTTTGCTTTATAAATTAGCTACAGTTAACTAATAAAGCAATCAATATACCTACGACATAAACATACAGAACTAAACGGTTTAAAGTAAGTATATTAACATATTATCGAAAATGTTCGAAACTGCACGATAAGTAAAATCCAAGTCACATCTTTGGGTTTGCAATCTTGTCAGTGTAATCTAAATTGACTAGATTACAGCAACGGGAGGGATAGGGGGGGAGGAACTGGATGTCTTATATTAGCTTGCCCTCTCAGAGACAATGGAGATGTCCATTTTGCTGTTTATGGTGGTATTAATGTGCTATGTTCATTTAGTGGCAGGTCAATGTAAAATTTATTCACTTTTGGTTTCAAGTGGAAACATACTCCCACAAAATAACTGCACTTTGAGGAGTTTAATATTTTCAAAATAGAATGCGTTCATTTGTTTGATGATTTCATTGTTTTATATCAGTGTTATTTAAATACCAATATAAAATGATAAAAATTTAATGTAAGCCAATAATCAACAACTATATATTAATAGGCAAGCACGTTTCTTAAAAACGTGTTTTTTACCTCGTGTGCATCGTAGGGAAAATCTACGCATACTGTTAGAAAAGTATTTTCCTGTAGGTGTGCAGAGTCCCTTTATAAATTAAAATAGGCTCAAAAATAAGCACAACAAATTAATTGAAAATTAAAAGAAAACTGATATGAGTCTTATGGGTTGCCATGCTGGTGACGAAATAACATCGAAATATAAAAGAAAATCCAAACAAATTAAACAATCATCATGTGTTTTATTTACAGCGTGGGGTGAAAATAGAGAAGTCTGTATCTTGATATTTTTGGTCGAGTTTCTGACCAATGGACGACCTCTAGTTCATGGTAACCATCATAATAATGAGTTAGTACTTTTTGCAAAGTTTTTAAAGTTGTTATCAATATAGTAAATATTCTTTCTTTGAATATTTATGAAAGTTTAATAGTTTATGGAACATTTGCTTGATATCTATTCATTTGAAGTTTAATAACAAAAGGAGTTTTGTTAGATTAAGGTTGCATTAGGCGAATGAGTCTCCAATAGTATCAGGTTGGAATCTCTTACCTCCTAACATCCTATGTAAAATTTACTAAGATTAGTTTAAGAAACAAATTATATGTTAAACATTTATTAAACACTTGAGAATTTGTATCAATTATCAATTATCAATCATTAAGATGGGGACGCCACTTAGGTGCTATAATCACGAATCCAATAGGATCACCATGTATTGACAGATACAATTATAATTATTGTCCAATCTTACTTAAGTTTGATAACAACTGAAATCAGTCTTCTAACGACTATATGGACAAACTATTGCTGGTGTAAAACTGAATACATTGTAAGCTCTGCAGTGTTCAAGGTAAGGCTATGTATGGTTGGGTTTACTCCATTCTAATTAGGCAGAGTACTGCCCTACCCCTTCCCCTCCACCATCCCTTCTTACACCTACAATCTGGGTTTGTTGTAGGGTATGTATTTTTTCCCTTTACTCTCTTTAACTTTTGTAATCATATTGTTTGTTACTGCCAAAGAACCCTTTTTTAAATATTAAATATATTTGCCATATTGCAGCATTTATTAAGAAAAGTAAGTCCCGAAATGAACATTCTTTTCATAAAGTGGGTGAGTCGGTGGCTCAGTCGGTAGCGTCACGGACTTTGGGCCCAAGGCAGCGATGTCGTGGGTTCGGATCCTGGTCACTGCCGATAATATTTATCAGTACAGTTCACCTTTGTACTGTACCGGCTCACCCCTTGCTTTGCTGGATACGTTCCACGCACGGGCAGTTAGTCTATGTGGACGGGCAAATGCAGGGTTAAAAGAGGCCGCCAACCTCTAAAAAAAAATAAAATAAAAAAAATAAAGAGCTTCCAAAATAACTTCCATCTCAATTTTGTTATTGTGAACAAACAGCTTTTTAGTAAGCTATTGAAAAAATATCTACTACGGTGGTGTTTGTTTTCTGGTACTATTGATACATCAATAACTATCTTAGATTACTTGTGTTTTTGGTGCAATAACCTGTTTCCTTGTTTCATATATATTTAGATTCAAATCATCGTAAACAAATTGAACCTAGCCGGCAACAATGATCTACAATCCATTGAAAACAGCGATACAACTGATACTTTCGATAAAATGGATTTGACTAAATCAATCGATCATAATTTCGATACGTGCTATTGCTTATAAAGTTTACAACAGCTGATATTTACTCCCTATAGACAAAATACCCCCGCCGCAGCAAACCTGCAGACTTAGCGAATTTCCATTTGCCTGATTGGATTAACACTCAAATGTCTCCTTAAAATTATCACATTTATTCCCTATTTAAATATAATTAGTTTAACGAGTACTTAGGTTTGCTGCAACAGGGAGGATAAAAAGTGTTTTTTGTTGTAGAAATTGATGTATTTTTCAAATTCGATAAAAATATGTTCATAAACAAGCAAACTACAACAGTTGACTTATTCTCCATAAGAATAACATGGGAATTTTAAATTTACATTTTTTTGGAATTTTCTCCATAACCATTAGGCGCATAATAACGCTTTAATATACTAAATTATTTGTTTTTCAAGCTAAAAAAAAATGGTTTTTAAATAAATTGTGAAATTTTGTGTTTTTAGGGTCAAAAATGGGAAAAACCTATTTTTACCCCATATAACCATCAACCCCCGTTTCCATAGTCCGATCATGCTGGTTCGCGAACTCTTTCGAATAAATGTAGGTTTACACGTTCATACAAAATTTCATCAAAATCGGATCATTTTGCTCGAGTTATCGTGCTAGGTAACGGACACACACACATATACGAATTTGAACGGATGGTGTTTTTGGCCTCTAGGGACCTCAAAACGAAAAAGTAAATCGGTCCCGGGTCCAGGTCTTACCATGAGTACTGTACTATGGTAATAGCTTATTCCCTATATGGGAAATTCGCTAAAAGGCTTTTTACTCTCTAGGGAGTAAAAGAACTACTTTAGACTCGCAACGCATGTATTGAAAACAGCTGTTTTTGCTACAGCATTACGAAACATTATTTAGTGTTAAACAAAAGCAAAAGGGACAGCAAACCGTCCCGAAGTCGTTAGCCCCTGTCCTCCGCTGGATTTAATGTTCTCTCATTTGTCCAACGTCACAAAACCGACATTCCTTGCTCGCAACTTACGGCCTATCCTTTAACTTGAATTTTTCTAGTAAAAGAAAAAAGACTCTAAGAAAGGGTGTTTGGGGGATATATTTTTATTTTGTATTCATAGAGTTTATATCTTTGTATGCCGATGAATTTATCAAGGGTAAAATCATTTTTAGCACAAAATTAACGTGTATATTTAATTAATTCAGCACTCTTCTGTTTTATTGGTGAAGCATTTTTTATTGTATAAAATAACACTCAAAATTATATTTAATATATTTTTGATTCAATATAACAGTAGGTAGAATGCATTCGTTGCTATCTGCTATACTTTTAACTGAGTTTCTAATTTATTCTATCAAAATTTGTGACGTTTAGAGCCTTGTTATTTTATTTTAAGCATACTAATTTTACTGTGCATATTCATAGTCATTTAAAATCGTATACATAAGCGTTGAAAACGGTCAAACAAAACTGTACTATAATATAATCAGCAATAAAACAGTCAAAGGGTATAGTATAGTTAGTTGTTTCAATTAAGCCCTTTATGTAGGCCCTATTTTTTTGCGTCAACAATTGTATTGATGTTTTGTCTAGACCTCTTACAATATTTCGGAGTCTTCAAACATGTTTGTAGTCAAAATTTATATTTCTTTGTATAAATAAAATTATAGTTAACTCTAAAAATACTAGTGAAATCTTTATCTATTGTTAATTTGTAGAGGTTTTACAGGTAAAGTAAATATAGATTATAGGCCTAGTGAGTTGTTAATCCCCGCGTGGTTGCAAACTTGGAGGTTCTACCAACCTCTAACTGAATAAAGGAAATTTCACCTCCGTTGGAGTAATTAGTAATTTGGGAGGTAATGGAAGTTTGATGGCTTACTACCTGGAATTTCTAACCTTGAATAGCAATTCTTGTTTTAGACTTTTAAATTGAACTCTTTGTTCGTAAACTATATTATATTGTATTAAATGTATTAACATAAGAAATATAGGTTGTAAATAGGAAACTTCTGTGGATAGCCGCAGTAAGAGATATTTTCGCTTAATTGGAATGAAATGCCATGAAGACCCTTGTGATACTACTTCAATTTTAATCATCAGAATTTTAATAATCTTTTTGTGAAAATGAAACTCGTGTGGATAGCAACAGTGAGATTTTGGGTTAATTGGAATGAAATGTAATACTACAGTCCTCACTTTTAATCATTAGAATTTTAATCATCTTGTTAAAATAATATCCGATTCATTCTGTTAAAATAGAATAATGTATTCTAATTAATTAATAAATTATTGTAGTTATAAATTATACTTCCAAAATTGTAATATTTTCAGTTTTTTAATTACAAAATGCACAAAATATACATTCAAAGATAAAAATATTATTATTGTATTTTGGTACAGTTTATGTTATTAATTTTAATATATACTAATAGTCCTGCAAGCCATAATTTTCTGTTATTAAGTAATAAATTTCATAAAGTAGCCTACTTTAATTTTAGAAAAATTTAAACCAAAACTTATTTTAAAATATTCTGTTTTCAACAGAACAAAAAATACTTACCTCACTCCTTTTTGACTTTTGTAGTCTCGGTTACATACTTTAAGTCAGAATAAACTAAAAGTAAATTAAATCAAAGATTTAAATTTTATCAGTTAACAAACTATTAAAAAGTACAGCAACTATGACCGAACAATGCGTTATGATTCCAGAATAGTTAACTGTTTGTACAGCATTCTAACCGCAGCCTGTCAGGTGAAATGCTACTGGCCAGAACCATTACAAACATTCAGCATTCAGAGCTTTGATCACACCGTGGTGGAATGTCCAATAACTGAAGCTTTGACTGTGGAATGCATCAGTATAGCTTTGATTCAACTAAACAGAACCAACTGAAGTTTGTTAGTGAATTTGTCCAGAAGCATATGTTTGTTAAACAAAACCGATGCTCTACATTTGATGCTGTTTATGTTTGTATATAACCGTTTTCTAGTTTTTATGGGTTATTAAACACTTGCCAATTGGTTGAGAAGGTAAAGTCACGAAATTATGAGGTGCTTTATACTTAAATCGATCTGAAAGTTTTTCGTTCAGAATATAATTTAGATTAAATCATTACACTTGTGCAAGGCTACTGGAAAAATGCGATTTGATATTGTTTTGGTGATCACAAATCTAATTTTAACCATAAATAGGTCAGCTTAACTTCTAGGTTAATAAAAGTCTAGACCCTTTACCTCATTGCAGATTTACTCGCCCATACCAACGTTTAAAATATGTAAAAAATAATGCATTTTAGTTTTATCACATTTCTTTATTTTTGTTTTAAATGTTGACTAGTTTGTTTAAGATCTAGGTGGGGTTAAAATATTAAATAAAAAAATTAATACTAAATATAATTTATAATCAATGTTAACATAATGTATGAAAATATTACTTGTAGCTTATGTGTTCCTTTTATGTAACAAACAATACTATACAAAAAACAGCTGTACTTACAGCTGAATATACACTTACGACTTACCTTAAGTTTTTTGCCACTGAAAAGTTCTTGTCTCGGTGACGACACCTTTTTTTGTGAATCGTAAATAAAAAATTGGTTTCTATAACTGCTAATGGAAAAAATAAACGTTTTTTTGAAATCTGTGTAATCTTCACCATTGGGTGACATTATCCGCAATAATTAGCTTATTAAATAGTTGACAGTAACTTTTACAATTAGCTTGGTTATATATATTAAAGTGTATAACACAACGTAAATTGTGCGAACTCAGGTTAAAAGACAACATAGGAGGCTTAGGGAGATTTCATTGCTCGGTAGTATCCGATATATCAAACTATTAATCCACACAAAAGCTGTCAATCCATGATCTTCTCTAGCATTATATTATAGCAAACATAAAGTTTTTCAGCATGACGCAAAACTTTTATCAGTGTTCCACTTTTTTTTGTGAGGCCAGGAGCTATGTGCAACAGCAATGTAATTTATGTATGTAATTTGTAATAATTGGTCTTAAAGTATGTAATTTACTAGCAATGTAAAAATAGTCTTGTAAACTTGACACTAATCTTGAATACATACATTGTTGGATATTATCTTCCTTCAATAGAAATTAATAAATACCTCACAAAGGTATTTGCTTAGGAATCCCAATAGATTTCAATATGAAATTGAATTTCTTCTCACATGGTTATTATTTTCTTTTAACCTTAAATCTGAAAATTTAATGAAACTCGTACTTGTATCATGTAACTACTAAATTTATCATTTGTTATTTGATCACCGTAGTTAAGTTTTCGTAATATTTTAACCAAACCATTTGAAAAAAAAACATAAAAAAAATTTTATTATTTATCTATTTTACAAACGGCGATACACCAATACAAAATGTTTACAAGACTGATGACATCAGTAACAATGTTCAACTTCACAGTACAAAAATTCATACACCGATTCATACAAAAATTTGCCTAATTTATTTTACAATGTCACAGTTTTTACAATAAGTTCAGTTTTATTGTTTCTACAATTGTTTCTATGAAGGCTACATCTTTGAATTGATTATCTGGAAATTGCACATAGAGCTCGTTATAATAATCCCATGGTTATTGGATAGTGTTTAGGAGACAGCTTAATGTTACATTTTGTAAACACTTAGTCTAATTGGCAATATAATTGTCACTTTGCAATATATTTACCAAGTTAACTTTTTTTTAAGTTTTACAAATTTCAAAATACGATTTTCTTGCTAAATTTAATAGGACTGTTTTTTACCTACTGTCTAACTAAAATATCTTTCAGTTTTATAGACCTAGATTTGGCCTTACTCACGTGTCAATTTTTTGACTTCAATTTATAAAACAGAAAGCTTACAGTAAACATGATAAACTGAGTTAACCATAGTTTAAAAACCTTATAAAACTGTTGAGAAGAACGCTGAAAATGAGTTATGACTACTAAAAATAGGTTTTAGTAGTCATAACCTATTTTTAAAACCTATATTTAGTAGCCATTGCTGATAGATAGCTTGAAAATCAGACTGCGCAGGAAATGGCTGTATTTGAACTGTTAAAAAATACATCACTTAATTTTCACTCTGTTTCTAATGATTTTTAACCGTAAATAAAATACTATGTTTTATAAAAAAAAATTTTCGGTTTCGAATAACGTCTAAAATTATTTGTCATATCAACCTGTTGCGATGCTACAAGTTGCGATAAACATAACTTTAATTATTGCTAATTATAACTATGTGGCTACGTCCAAACAATATGAGAGGCGCATAAGCTGTATCAATAGCGAATACACTAAATCAATATAGCGCATTGATACTATCATCATATCATATTTTGTTATATTATACAGTAGTTCACTGAGGCCTCATTAGAAGCATTATAGACTATAAACAAAGATAAAAATCGCTCTGTTATATGATAGAAGTGATAAAATCCTTTGCTGAAGTAAATTAAACTTTTACTTTTAAATAACTGGTGGTGAGAACTTGGTGAGTCGGTGGCTCAGTTGGTAGCGTCACGGACTTTGGGCCCAAGGCAGAAGTGTCGTGGGTTCGGATCCCGGTCACTGCCACAAACTTTTATCAGTACAGTTCACCTTTGTACTGTACCGGCTCACCCCTTGCTTTGCTGGATACGTTCCACGCACAGATCTGTAGTCTATGTGGACGGGCAAATGCAAGGTTAAAAGAGGCCGCCAACCTCTTTTATTTAAAAAAAAAAAAAAAAAAAAAACTGAAATACACTGTCAATTTACGTTAAAATGTCGCACAAGTAGTTTTAAAACCCGCAACTGCAAAAAATAAAATGTTTTACACTACAACATTGAGGTTACAAGTAAAGTACTAAAGTACGTAGTTAGGTACATGTAAGCTACTTTACAAACTTCTTCCATACATTATGCATTATTCTGTCCAGTAATACTAAGCTATGTGAATTTTAAATTTTTAATACAGTATTTATAAAGCCCTGAAGTAGAATAGTTACCTCTTAGCACCAACGGTCTAATAAAGTTCAACATAAAACACCACCGATATTGGCATTAGATCGAAAAATACTTTTTTACATTTGGGGGAGATTTTATACTGTTAACTTACCCTGTTCAATTTAATTTGTTATCTGAGCCATGACCTCTATTCAATAGTGGGTTTATGCTTATATTAATTAGCGTGTAAGCCAGTAAGACCATAAGCTAGCCCAATATGATTATGCTAATGGTAATTATTACGCATCAAAGTCCTAAAGTCCGTCTTGGGACCTAATAATTTACCAGACGTAGTCTTAAGTTTGTGCTTGTGGGATTTGAAGTTTGCTAGTTCATCTCTTGATCTTTATGGCGCATTTATTACTTCTGTTACTACATGTTACCAACTCTATTTCTTAGTTGGACTAAAAATAATTACACAGTTTCCTATAATGTAATATTATGAGCATATTGACCACCTAAAATCCCCTCTTCTGGCTAAACTTTGCCTAATTGGGGACTAAAAAGAGCTAATTAGGAACTGGCATTGACAAATTATCAATGAGTGTAGAAGAAAGTTAGTTTTGGGGAATTAGTATCATATAGTTTATTTTGGGTTATTGTAAATGATATCAGGATTCTTTGCTATGCTAAATACCTATATTTTGGCTGTGATATTGTCAGAGGGGTTTTTTAACTGGTAATGATTTAACAGTAGACTTATAAAAATAAAACAAATATCCTTTGATCCAGACATACAGTGTCCAAGCTTGTAAGTAATAAAAAAGTTATTTGGTTAGGATACATACATAAATAATGTTTTTTTAATAACAAACTGATAAATATTTTTCAGGTTAATCCTAAAGAAAAATAGATAAATGTACAAATTTCAGCTCTGCATGGTAATTTAAATAACTGGCCAGAGAGGCAAAGTGGGTTGGTTAAAATATGTTATGGCAATTTATAGTATTGTGTGAAGTTGGCGGGGGAATATTTTAGGCTGTTGAGCATAAAATCAAACCAAATCAATTTCCCAAGTTAAATAAGGTGTTGTTTATATTAAATTAATACAAAAATGATTTTGCTTGTTTTACCTGATTATGAGCAACTAGTGTAAAACTAGTGTACCTGTTGCTCGAATTCGAGCAATTGCTAAGTATTACAGGCGTTATTTTAAAACGAATAACAGTAATAATTTCTGATGACTAAAAGATTTGACTCAAAGATTATGGAAATATTTAAGATGTACATAACAGATGGATATAATAAACATTTCTTGTAAATAGTGCTTTCTACAAAATAGCCTTACTCATAGCCTCATTAGGTTGTCCATAATAACGATTATAAATAAAAAAAACATTATTTCCATGTATTCTCCTTGGTGGTGTTCTATGACTTTCATATGTTTCCATAGTTTGCCAATCGGCTTTTCAATGATTGCCAAGAAATGCAGCACAGTGTTAATTCTGTTTTCTTTTTAGTATATCAAATTATCCAGGCTCTCTCGCTTTTTTCTATTTTAATATTTACGCCAACCTAAATTCAAATAGTAATTATTTCATTTCAACCAAGTCAGTAAATGTTTGTAGCAAACTCCTCGTTCCCACCACCACCCCTGGCTTAAGTCCGGGACTTATTTGCCAGGCAAATTCCCTGTGAAAATCTTGCTTCAGCCACTTTCAATCCTCGTCCAGACACATTATGTGTCCAAAAGCATAACAGCACGACTCCCATCCCCATACCGACCTGAGCGATCAGGATCATTGAGATTCGCTCTAACCTTTTCTTTCACCTTCACGGGCAAGTTTTCATTCTTTTTCTTTTTTAGTTTTTGTTTGTTTCTTTTTTTAAATTTTAAAGCCTGTATGCATCCCTGGGTTTCTCTATTTCCCTAGCTACTTTTCTAAACGTCTCAATTGTTTCCTTGCCACTCATCATGTTTCATTTTCTCATCTCTAGACCTCTCTTATCCAAGACTTCTTACTGTGTATTATGATTTCCCTACTTTCAACAAAACTCTTCTTTGCAAACTCATAAGTTTCCTTTTCAATCTTACTAGTGTACCTGTTGCTCGAATTCGAGCAATTGCGAAGAATTACAGGCGACTCAAAGATTATGGAAATACTCACAATCTACGCAACAGTTATATATAAATAAAATCTTGTATAAATATCTTATCTTTTTTCAAAAAGCTGATCTTGTTTTTTTAGTGGTTTCTACAAATTCTTCCCTCTCTAGCCGCATTTTAGGTTGATAACGATTATAAATGAAAAAAAAAAACATTAATTCTATTTCTTCTACTTGGTTGTATTCTTTGAATTTTTCTATGTTTCCATTGTTTTCAAATCGGTTATTTCAATGATTGCTCAAGAAATATAGAACAGTGTTAATTCAGTTTTATTTTTAGCCTATATCAAATTGTCCAGGATTTCTCGCTCTTTTCCATTCTAATAATTACACCAACCCAAGTTTCATCAACAGATGCAATATGCCAACGAATATCACCTACGTACAATCTCCAAGAAGTGGTAAAAAAGGCAGAAACCAACCCATACAATAGATATAAGTTAACTCCAAAAGAAATCATTTTAAGAGTTACTGTGATATTAGGATTTTCCACTGATTTGGTAATAGAACATTATATTGCAAAACATGACACGATGCAAAAGAAAATCCATTTTAAAATCAGAGAAACCCATTGCAAATACTGTACTTCATTTTGACAAATTCAATAAATCACAATTTAAATATTAACAGCTGTTTTATTAAAAAGTAGTGTAGAATTATGCATATGGTCGTAATGTAAACAAATCTGAAGAGGCAACTTCAAAGGCTTCTGGGGCAGAGCCCCAAGGGAATTTACCTCGTTCCTCTTTTGATGGCTCATCTACAGACCAAGACCTTTCTTTAGAGGCCCCTACCAAGTTTCTACGCCCGGCCGTTCTCTCAAATTAGCTGTGACAAAAACCCCGTTTTCCTCCATAAGAATAACATGGGATGGGAATTCAAAGGCCACTGGGGCAGAGCCCCAAGGGAATTCACCATGTTTCTCTTTTGATGGCTCATCTACAGACCAAGACCTTTCTTTAGACACCTCTACCGAGTTTCTACGCCCAGCCGTTCTCTCAAAATAGCTGTGACAAAGAAAAACAGTTTCAAATTAATATATAGATTTTTCTAGCATCCTTACCCCAGAACACTCATCCGTACACACGCGTCCGTGGTGGGACGTCTTATAGTGTCCATTATGTCGAACGTTTTGTGACAGTATTTTTCTTTGGTAACTATTTTCGTAGTAACAATTTTTAGTTTCACATCGTATTAAAGAATATTTTATAGTATTATTTTAGTTGTTATTATTTTAGAGGATATTTAATTTATTTTGTAACGAAGACTATAAAGTATAATTTGCGTTAATATTAAATGTAACTCGTAAAGTAGAACACGAATTATAAATGAGTCGGCAGGCCGGCAAAGACCTGTTGGCCGTAGCGACGGCGCACAAAGCTGCCTGCACGTTTATTCCTGCTGGCCGCGACGCATGCGCCAATGATCGGTGATCCTTATAACAAAACTGCCGCGACACCCTCGGCTAGACAGTTCGTTTTACGCTCGCGCAGTTATAAGTTCGAGTTCTAAGTACTAGTTACGAGTGACTAGTGTGACTAGTGTCTAGTGTCTTGTTTTTGGATTAGTACCAGGATACAAGGTAGTGTGTCGATCTTATACCATTGTGAATTTTCGAATTTATTATTTTAACTTCGACCACTTTGCCAACTTTTGATATTATTCCGCCCTTAAATATTTCTTTTGTAAGATATTTTATTTCGTAAATAGTAAGTTTGTCTGCTATTACTTTATTATTGCAACCGAGACCAGTGGTATTTTTATTTAACCGTTTAAAGGTTGTTTCGAAGAAATATTATTTTGATTATTTTAATTCGATATTCCTTGGGGTCTCGCTAGTTCCTTCCGAGCGAGAATCATAATTCCTATCGATCCCAAAATAAAAACTCCTGTGAGGTGTCCTGTATTCCAACCACAGGAAACTTATATACCTTTCATCCCCTAAAACGGTATTAGGGCGGCAAATCTTATACATCTTATATTTTTAATTTTATAATATTTAATTAATTGCGAGAAATCAAGTTATTATATTTTATTTTGACAGTAGATTGATACGATACATAAAGATAGGGTAACGCCAAGTTAGTTCTCGTTTTATTTCGAATACGACTAAACGAGTTAGGTTAGATAAGTCGGCTACGAAGGGCTAATTTGGGACGTTTCCTTGGGAACTCATTCATCCCAACCGGGTGAGTTCTAGAAGCCTGTCTAACCTACAATAACTTCCTTGGGACAACCCGTACACATTCCACGGGTAGGCCACCCCGAACCTTCCTAACCAACCTTAAAGTTAGTCCCGTAGTTTCCTTCGGTTTTCGGATAGCTTACTAAAGTATAGGGTTTATTTTTCCTTTGTATCGGAGTGAAATTTCAATAGGTTCGACCTTAAGGATATCATAGGATTAGATGATTATTCACTCCACGGGTGAGATATTTTGATTTTATATTTAAACTGGTGTTACTGCAGCTGTACATATCATCATTTGTCTAGCTTTTATACTAACTATAAACTGCTAGAGTAAGTATTGTCATTTATTTTGGGTGCATTGCTTGCTTAATTTTAATACCTGCTTGTAGTGTAGTAAGCTAGTAAGCTGACTCTAGTGTTTGATATTTGTTGGATCTGAATTTTTTCTGCATTCTACTCTATAGCTTGATTGTATAAAACCCATTGCACCTTTTATTAACCCCACTTGGCGATACACCCAACGACCCAACATAACTTTCTGACGTACAGAGCTATGTCCATATCACTTAACTAACTAACGGACACCTATCAATACCGAACAGACCGTCCTTGTGGACAACCAAACTCCCTTCCTTGGTTGTTCAAATATTCCTTACCAAAAAAAAAAAATTGTAATGAAAGGAAACAGCATTGAATTAGAAAAATAAATAGCTTTCGGCCTTATATTTAAAGTTATCTTGATATGAATTCAGTGCAACCCATTATTCAGATAAGACTCCTTGACTAGATAAAGTAATAAAGTAGATTTTTTCTACCAATTAAAATTTAACTTGCTCTGTTGTCCATTTTGTTTGATTAGCTATTTCCTATTTCGTATTAGAGTCGTGTGATGACACATAAAACTGAAACCTGATTGAGTGGTTGGTTTATCTTCCACATATCATTATCTGACATCTGAGTGACTCTAATACACAAGTGGTCTAAATGCAAACTGTAGCCTTGTTGACACCTCTCTAGTATATTTTAATCAGGTGAATTCTACTTAGAGAATTGGACTCTGGAAGAGTATTTCCGCGCTCGACTAGCTATCCTTGGCAAATTATCTTTTGGTAAGTATTCTAAAGGAAACAACCCCTCCCCTACCCTTGACACGTTACAGTTTTTTGGTTATGTTTTGATTTTGTGTAAATAAATTCTGTTCAACTACAAATCCTTATAGCACATGTCTCCAATAAAAACCAGCTGTTTCAAATATTAGTGTCAATTTCAAAGTATTCATCTGTTCAAATGTAAACAAACATTTTCTCCCTAAGAATAGCATGGGAACCTTGAAGGCCACTGGGGCAGAGCCCTGATGGAATTTAAAAGTTTTTTTGTTTGATGGCAAAACTACATGCTAAGACCTTTTTTACGACACCTTGGACATGGTGATCGGTAGCACCTCTGCTCCAAAACAATTATGAAAAAAAGTTATGCTTTTATGAAAAATATGCCTAGCGTATTAAATATATAGATAGAGTAAGGCACTTTGGTTTGCCTAATACTCCCAGCAATTTCTCTTCAATAGATCCTGGACTTCTAATTAAAAATCCAATGATTGATAGCTGGGTCTTTCAAATCATCAATCATTTATTGTCTACTCAGGATTGAACTGGTCAACATGTTGCAGGGAGGATGTGCGAGAGTGATAGCTGGGTCTTTCAAATCGTCAATCATATTGTCTTTACTCAGGATTGAACTGGTCAACATGTTGCAGGGAGGATGTGCGAGAGTGATAGCTGGGTCTTTCAAATTGTCAATCATATTGTCTTTACTCAGGATTGAACTGGTCAACATGTATGTTGCAGGGAGGATGTGCGAGAGATCGGGTTCACAGTGGTGATTGACATGAGAGGAGCGACCTGGTCCACTGTCAAGCCTATCCTGAAAGTCCTGCAGGAACATTTCCCGGGGTCCGTCCACGTCGCGTACATCATCAAACCCGACAACTTCTGGCAGAAGCAGCGCACATCACTGGGCAGTCATAAGTACAAGTTTGAGGTAGGGAGTTTTACCTAACCTAACTGTAACCAGCCTGACATTCCATAGTGCAACGAAATCTAATCTTATTTCAATGTAATGAGCCTACATTTGTTAGCTCAAAAAAACCCTAACCTTCCCTCAATTTAACTAACATAGCATCCATCTAGCTAACATTCATCAGTGCTACAAACCTTAAGCTATCAGTAATTAATCCAAACAGTCCTAAGCACAATGTAACCTAAACTAACAAAACTGTAGCAGGCTATTTATATTCTTCATTCTTGTAGATTTAATCATATCTAATCTAACTGTAACCAACCATTGTAACATTTGTTTGTAAAACCAAACCTAATTTAACCCAGCTTGAGCATTTATCGTCAGGTAAATTCAACTCATTACCTAACTTAACCTAACAATCACTAGTTACACCAGACTCAGCCAGTTTCAGAGGATCAATTCCTGTACACATTAAAATGGCATAGTTGTGCTGTAAACCCATGGTTGAAATGCATGGGTACTGTATTAGATTAAGAATATTGTGTAATGTTTTTTTTTTTTTTTTACCAAGATCAGCTGTTTAACAAACAATAAGCTTACCTACTTTTCCTCAGTATTTTACTTGCACCTTTCTAACTACAAAGAAAATTAATAGCAGTAGTTGTATTAAAAAAAATTTAAATAACTCAAAAGGCAAGATGAATATTAAAACTCTCTCCGTTGGTTTGGAATTTAATTAAGTCTGTAGAACGTAACTATACGTTAGGTGTTGAGAGGTATTCAAGGTAATATTGGTTGGGAACAGTTGTCAATAAATGTTTCATGTAGCTGTTGGGAATTGCTTGTTGAATATTCAGTGATACACCTTCAAAATCCGACTTTGAATCGGATTTGTATTGAAATACAATTAGCTTTATTTCTTGATACATTTTACAGTATCTCGATCATAACATAAAATTGTGTGTCCAATTTTTTAGATGGGTTTCCACTTAAGTTCTTTAGTTGCAATGAGAAGGGTTTTTAAAAACGAATTCAATCCTAAGAATCATTAGATTTTTGATGATTTCAAACTCAGCCCACCCATCTATACTTGATAGTTGGCCATATAATAAACATTCCTGACGAAATAAACAGCTGATCAAAGTCAGTAACTAAGCTTCATAGATCAAAGCACTTCATGCCTTGTATTCTTATTATGCCATGTTTATCCGATATTAGGTTATTTATTTCTTTTAAAATTAATAAAGTAGCAATTTAATCAGAAACTTTCCATTGCAGACCAACATGATCAGCCTGGAAGCTCTGCCCAAGATCATCGACACAACACAACTGACGTCAGATTTAGAGGGAACCCTGCATTACGATCACAGTCAGTGGATCGAGATGAGACTGGTAAGTGTTTTTTTTTATGTTTATTTTATCTTAGCGGTGTTGTCTATTAAAAGGAATCATCCAAATCCTGATCTTGTTGTCTATCTTCGGTTAGATATTTTTGATACATTGTTAATTGATATCCCAATGACAAATGGAATATCCTGAGTTCATAATGTATCTTGCTTGGAAATGAACCAATGAACTTGAGAATTGAAGGCGAGCACTATAAGGGTAATACACCCAATTTACTCTACAAACTTTAGGCGAGGTAGATTTTTTCTATTTTAAAATTCAGATGAGAACTATTAACCATTTATTTGTAAGAGTATTGAGTATTTTCATATTGTGAATACAACCATACTGTTCAAGCAGATAATGCTTATATTTTTTCAAGGATTTTTACCACATGATGTTATAAAGTCTAATATAAATCAGTTTGGGTGTGTCAACATTATTAGAAACAAATTAAATTAGAATGCCATGAATAAGTTGATTTGGTTGAATATAAAGGATAAGGAAAGGTATCATCAATCTGGCTCGAGACATGGTGGAAAGAGGAAAGTTGGAAGACCTCTGAAGATCAAGGAATACTGAAAGAGAAGCATTTACAGATATTGTATTCATATATAGTGGAAAAGGAGGTGCTTTGTAGTGAGTCAAGAACGAAAGAGGCTCTGTTAGGGGGTACCTGTAAGAGTTCAATACAATAAATTCAATAAATATTACTTTTCAGTTGGCAGAGTGCATTAGGTTCTGGGCAATACCCATTATTACATCACCTCATAATTCTCGCTTCCACAATATGTCATGTTGTTATAAAGTTACTAATGACATGTTGTGTTTAGGCTCTGGAGGACTTTACATGGCAGGCAGCTGATCTGTTAGATCGTCTAGATGATCTGCAAGAAGACCTGAGCCGCAACGATCTAGGTGATGATGTGGCTGGGGCCAAACATGCGCTTGACCTTCACAACGATATGAAAAAGAAGATCATGAAGGCACCTGTGCAAGACATTGATGTGGCGGGCCAGCGTCTGCTGCAGAGGTATATAAAAATGAAAATCCATCTTTATTCGTATGCTTCACAGTTGGTTTCTTTAGAATCAATAGTGATTTTAAAATTCTCTAACTGATGATGCATTTGTTGCCATAAACCTACATGGATTCAACAAATCAAACTGTTGATACAATTACTAAAGCGAACAGATCTTACTTATATCTGAACAATTCATCATCCCTTAAAGTCCCAAAGGCTGATATTAGCCCTTAATAGTAACATAACCAAACCTTGCCTACCTTATTTTTATACAAGAGTAAATAAAAAAGATTATGCTGAAAACTGCTACTAACACTTGCAGTGCTCTAAGAGTCAAGCGAAGAAGTAATATGCTTGAGCTACCAGATTTAGATCTACCACTATTGTTAGTTTGATGGATTATTTAGTCTGATCCATGGCCTCTGGACGCTTTCTCTGTACCAAGAAACCTAACCTAACATAACTCTACCTAACTATACTGTAGATCGAAGGTTCCAGAGGTGTTGATAATTCTGTGGTAGAGCTTAATTGGCTAGGCCCACCTAAAAAACGATGATCTGCTTGGATGGAAACTGAACAGGTAAGTACTTTGTGGGTTCCATCTTATAATAATGATTATTCTTCCTCTGTTATATGATTTGTAATCACTCATTGTATGCAGGTTGTCTGGAGACAGCAACAGTGGCTATGACAGTGGGTACTCAGGCAGAGACAGTGAGGCCAGCTCTACAGTGTCCAACCCTGACCTACAGGCTGCCGTTCCTCAGATTCTGCACAATCTCGAAGCCATCCGAACCTCAAAAAACCACCTGCTCCAACTTTGGCACCATAAAAAGCTGAAGTTGGACCAGTGCTTTCAGTTGAGGTTGTTTGAACAAGACTGTGAAAAGGTTGGTAATATGTGTTGTATCATGTAGTCAAACTTTAATTCAAAAACTAGGGATGTGTCGGTAACATAAGCAGTTCTTGGTGTTACCAGTTTCTGGGAAAAGTACCAGTCTAGGAGGATTAAACATTAAGGAGAGGGCACGCGAATAGGAATACACGTGTTGCGGTGAAGCCAGCTTTAGCAGAACACTAGAGGGGCACGCGGAGCCGTAGAGTGGCAAAAAGCCTCGGCTATAACATGGGAGAGATAGGGAAAAACGCGACGCGCGCTGTTTCGAATTAAAATTGCCGCTAAACTAAAACACCTGTGTTATTCACCGATGGCATTCTTAAAGTAAATTAAATTTCCTATCGAACAGTGTCAATCATTCCTATAAAAAATATTATTTATTATTTATTATTGAAGATCAAAGTTGAAAGAATTGACCTGGACTTTGAACATATGATTACTTTAATTACGTTTTTGAAAAAAATATTATGTATCTACACAAATTAACAATTTATTCGTGTTCCTTAAGAGTTTCTCGAAATAAAAAATATATATTTACCTATATTTAAAGGTGGTATTTAGAAAAATAATTACAATAAAGTTTTTTTTCATTTTTCCAGTTTATAAAACAATCTTACTAATAATAGGTTAAAATGAAAATTTTAATTCGGGTGATGAAATACATTTTAAATTTGAATTTTTCATAGTTTTCTCGATTTGTTAATATAATTTTTTACTAGTTTTAAGTCATTTATGTGCTAGGCAGGTGATTTTAAATAGCCAAAGTTAAGAAAAAATGCAAAGCCGCTCTAACTTTTTTTACACCAACATTCGTTACAATTAAATTACAATCATAAAAAGTAAAACAATTTCTTGGCAATCGAATTCTTGATTTTTTAATATCATATTGAACTATATTTGATCTGTTTACCTAAAGAAACTTTGAGTAAAAAGTGTGAATGTTCAACAATTCTGACCGCCAAAGTGCGTTTATCATTATTTTAAAGGATTAAAACTTATTTTATTTCTCTTTAAGAAAATGTTCAAATACACATACAATACTACTCATGATTTGAGTTTTAATTTATGAACAGTAAAATCCATTGGTGATATGGCGGGATTTGAACCCGGGACCCCATGAACCGGAGTCCCGCGCTCTGGTTAGAGTATTATAAATAATACACAATACAAGTATGGCAAAAAATAAAAACAAGGACAACGAATTCCAAAAAATAAGTCATCCTTGTGTAAATTAATTACTCACCTTTGAACGTACTATTGGTTCATAAATATGACTTTCCTCTTAATAGGTTCCTAATATTACGGTTAGAATTTAACTTTTTAATTTTCGTAGGATGATGAAGTCTAATTTTTAAATAGTTAATTGATATTTCTGTTACCAAATCTTCCAGTAACGCATACAACGCAGTATGAGAGGGGGGCGGAAGAGTAGCGCTGCCTCCCCCCCTCCCCAGTACGCTGGCTTCAACGAAACTACAGCGTGTCCTCTCCTTAATGTTTAATCCTCCTAGGTACCAGTGCTATGAATCGACTTTAAAATGTGCACTTCTAAAGTACATAACTATATATAGTTATAGTTATGCACTTTTAAAGTGGTACTTCTGTACCAACTCAAACATATTGGCATCAGGTGAATGTACCAAAATCTCCTCTAAAATAACGGCAAGATCTGTGAGCATTCTTTGCGATCATGGCAATATCAGTGAGAATTTATTCGAATATGGCAACATCTATGATCATCTATTGGGATCACATCAAAATAATCTCCATCTCCTGTGAATATTAGTCCCCTCAGAAAATATCTCACCCCTACTTATTACGTCTTCTTACTTGGCAAATTTATTTATTTTATACTAATTCCACACAATATCTATGTAGAAAGCGCCCAACTAAAACTATAAATCACAAAATTATAGAGCTGTTTATGTTTGGTCAATATAGTTTTATAACATAGGTAAATTTCAACTTTAACAAACTATTTTTTAGAGAATGAGTGCTGTTAAGTTAGCTACTAAATACTAATAGTGTTGGTACTAAGAATCAATTTTGGTTAGGAACCGTTTTTGGTACTGTGCAATAAGATAACATCAATAGCTAACAGCAAAAGTATAAGTTAAATGCCATTAGCTTTATACAGTTGATGCCTGATTAGCTGTCTTGAGTTTGAGATGGGAAATCATAATATTTATAAAAATTAATGGAAAGCCATTTATCTAGTTAGGCCTTTTTCAGAAATTTTTTAACTGGCTAACCACTTAAACTGACATGTCTTTTCAACCTAGTTTCTGAAGAAGTCCTATCAGGACGAAATATCAATGCTATGTTTTTATCTATTTGCCCCTGGAGTCTAATTTTATCAGGCAAGCTAGCTGAGATCTGATATTTTTTTTTAATAATTCCAAATCATAATATTTAGCCACTTGCTAGTTTTTAACTCGGTTTTGCTTTAAACTGTGTCCAGAAAATTACTCAGTTACTTAAACTTGTTTTTGCAGATGTTTGACTGGATCTGTCATAACCGAGATGTGTTCCTCATGAACTACGTGGAGATCGGCCATTCTTACCAGCTCGCCAAGGAACTACAGGAGGAGCATAACCACTTCACTATGAGCTCCATGGTTAGTATTGCCAGAAGAAAAACAAATCTTTTCAACAAAAACCATATTACCATAAGGTTTAAGTATTTTTGTCGGGATAGCAGATTTACCTAAATAATGAGAAAAGGGCCGCTTTAAAACAAGAAACACAAAAGTATTTGCACCACATAACTTTATACGGTACTATAGACTATTTATGTCACTGACAGTACTTTCAGCCTAGGAAGGGAAATACATGTCTTTAGGTTGAATGGTAGCCTGTAATTGCCTTTTGTATTGTATTGTATGAGGGGGCAAACTCAAGGTCCGTGCACGTATACCGAAGCTAATTGTGCATGCCCTACTTGCCACTAAGTAGGTAAGCCTGTACCCGTGTCCTTGACGAGGTCCAGGAGCTTTTGCTCAGTGTTAGCATCAGGTTCATCACCTGGCTGCTTTTGACCAAACACGGCTCTTCTCATAGTCCCAAGTTAACGACAACTAGGAGTGTCGACTTTGCAACGAGTTTGATGAGACTCCAAAGCACATAATTCTGGATTGTGACAGTGCCTATTGCTCTTGTATAGTGTTAAGGATTGTTTCTTTCTTGTGCCAGATTGGGTCTCTCCCATTCAAGTAAGCTATCCTGACAAAAATCCCTGATAAAATAATAGTACTATTGTTATAACCCTGATCCTTCTCCCTTAATACATCTTGGCACTGTAGATTATTGGTTTTGTAAGTTATCTTCTCATCCTCTTGTAAAATTTTTGTTCGTTGTCCTTCTGTTTTAATGCTGTGTGTTATGTGTCCAATATCGTTTGAGAGAGTCGAGGAAACTAATTGTAAACAAAAGATTTTTTCCTCTTAGGTTTAAAAACTCATACCTGTATCGTGAAATATTCATACTTATACTGATTGGAAAATAACTTATTTTCTACTAGATGGCCACTTGCAGTGATGTCCAACGATTTGATGTGAGCACTTTAAACTATGAAGGCTGAAAAACTAGCATGAGAACTGGTTAGCTAATAAATAGAGCGTTGAGCTTTTCGTGCTGATGTTAAACATTTCTAGTTTTAATTTTGCTTTTTTTTGGCAAAATAAATATGTTTTTGTTATTGCTGAATCTCTGACAAAAAATCTTATTTGTAATTAAAGTTGCTAATACCATGGGCAAGTGCTTTACACTGATTTGGGATTTTACATTTTTGGAATGAAATATTATTATCACATCAATACAGTAGAGTCCTATGATTCCGAACTAACTGGAAACAATTGAAACAAACCATTTTCATGTTAGCAAAAATTTTGATTACAACGTATCAAAGGCAAAGTTTTTGCGATCCTTGTCAATGTCTGTGTAGCTGCAAGTATGAAATATGCTGACAAAGTCCCTACAATCACAGGAGAAAATAAAACAGTTGCTGCAACACTTTAATGTATTGAAAGCTTTTCTACTGTAAACAGAGATGAAACTAATTTTCGCCAAAGTTTGTGGTTATATTACCAATTTTGTCGACGGTTGTGGTATCATCTCCAGATTCTCTAAATTCTGTGACAACAGTGCAAATTTTTTTCTTGCTGAATTTGCCACTGTGTGTCGTGATGTCGTTAGCTTTGTTAACGCGAGCGACATCACTTGATTCTAGGAAATTTCATGCAAAATTGACGACGTTCATGGAAATATTGATAGCCTTGCTGAAGTATGATTTACGAAACCGTAGGTAGAATCTTCAAAGTTCTCTTCGTTATTGCTAACATTGCCAACAACACACCGATATTGCAACTTGGCCGATATTGCGCCTTTGACGTTCGAGACGGCATTGCCAGCTTTTTGACGACATTGCTAGTTTTGACGAATTGTGTTTGTTGTGACATAGTTAGTTTTAAACTAACTAAAAGAAAACTAAACAATTTTCGTAATTAGTTTGAAATAGGCAGATTTTTTAATTTTGGAGTTTGTAATAGTAAGACTCTACTGTACAAACAAACATTTCTCAGCTTCACCTTTGGCCGTATATACCATTCATTAGCTGTAATCACTAATTATGAATATTCATAGTTTCAGAATCATGCAATTTTTGCTATTTTTTTACTTTAACATAAATTCATCAACTTTCATTTGATAAAGTAGCCAAAACAATAAACATTTATCTTGTTATAAATCCGTCGCTTAGCCATGCAAGCTTAAATTTGTTTTGCTGCTATTTGTGTGATTTGCCAGTTTCAAATCTCTTTGTTAAATATTGTGTTCATGAATTTTGTATAGTGCAGTTCTATGTTTCCGTATTTTTTACATCATAAAGGTAGTTTCATTTCATAAGTTTTGGATTTGTTGGACTCCTAATAATTATTCTTAGGATAAAAACTTTTACCCATACGTTTAAGAAAGTAAGAATAAATTAGTTTTTTTTATGTAAAATAATGTCATCAATTTATTAGCTAAAAATATCCATTTTAAGTATTATCGAGTTTTGGTGACTTTGAAGTAATAACCTAAAAACAACATTGAAGTCCAAATAAAATGCTCTTTGTGATAGGTTTGAACATATCCACAAAAATATTTGAATGGCTGTTTGTTTAAGTTTAAATCAAACCAAATCCTCACAGGCTAAAAATTAATATATATTCTAAACCTTATGTTTAATTTCTTTAACCGTATGTTTTGTTCATCAGAATGTTTACGTGAACATCAACCGTATCCTGGCCGTTGCATCGCGTATGATGGAGACGGGTCATTACGCGGCTGCTCACATCCGAGCGGTGGCTGCTCGGCTCGACCGAGCGTGGAAAGAGTTTGCGGCCGGACTAGACGAGCGGACGGCTGTACTGGCTTTGTCCACTCTGTTCCATCACAAAGCTGAACAAGTAAGTAATTTTCCCAATTGTCAAACGTAGAGTAGCATAATATAAAAGGTCAGAGTTTGAAATTGAAAAGTCAGTAGCTTCTGATGGTTCCGAACTAGATTCACCTGATTATTGAACTTGAAAAAACGTCCTGACAAAATGAACAGATCTTAGTTTTTATAAAGCAAAACAGATTTTCATTCCTTTAAATACCTACCTTGCTTTCATATTCTACTTCAAATACGAACCTTGATGTGTGTCACGGTTGAGTGATTGGTTATGACAATATGTCAGCTGACTAACAATCCCAAAATTATCCAGTTTAATCAGCTTTATCAGTTTATGATGTCAAAACCAAGCTTATCTAAGTTTTCTACGTCACCAATACATCATTTAAACATGCAAAAAACCAACATAAAATACTCTTGCTGCAGCAAACCTGCAGATTAAGCTAATTTATTTACCTGGTTGGATTTTCACTAAAATATTTCCTTTAAATTGTCAGACTAATTTCATGTTGAAATAACATAAATTTTAATGAGTACTTTGTATAGCTGTACAATAATGGAGATAAAGTATGTTTTTATATGTTTATTGCTTAGTTTGAAATAACCAAATGTGCCGAATTTGATTAACATAATATATTTTAAAAAGCAAACTACAGCAGTTCATTTATTCTCCATAATAATAACAAAGGAATTAAAATTAATACTTTTGTAGAATACTTTTGTTAGGCAAAGAAAAATAATGATAAAATAGTCAATTATTAGCACAAATCCTTATCAGTTTATTAAAATCATCATTTATTTTTACAGTATGTAGAAAATGTGCCTAATTGGAGTCAAGCGTGTGAAAACATGGCAATTCCAAGTGAAATTATCGTCTTAGAAACTGTGATACATCAACACCAAAACCTTTACGAGTCTATGTGTCAGGCGTACACTGAGGTATGTATTGTTAATTTATGGTTTATATTTCATTGTATATTTTATGTTTGTAAACAATTTTAGGTGAAGGAATATAAAGTTTATGAAGATATTTTACTGGTGCAATATCTTAAGGCTTAACAAGTACAATGAGTTTTTACTGTTTGAGGAAAACTAACTGCCTATATTTTGTCGTAATTAAAATAATTTTTATTGAAACCATAATCACCCTACCTATTAAAAATTCAGATAACATTTTGATAACACATTGTGAACTGCAAGTGAATATATAAAGTAGATAAGTCAGAAATTATCTTATTAGTTAGTCAGTGGCGGCGATAAGAACCCGCGGGCCCCCCCCCCCTCCCCCCGCAAGTTTGTTCTCCGGGCCCCCCTCTCCCAATGATCTTTAAATACATTTTCCCGTGTATTACCACCTAAACTTGCAATTTTGCAATACACCTGACAAGGCATCATTGTTCATATATTTATTCTCTGTTAATTTTTTTGTTGCCATTTTGTTACCCGTAGATTTACAAATTTTATACCTTGTTATGTTTGAATATGTTCATGTTGTATTGTAGCACTAAATTTAAGACTGTGATCAACATCTTAGGAACCAATTTATGTTTTAGAATAATTAAGGACTGAGAATCAATTTTTAAGAGATCAAGACGAAGCACCTGTACATGTGATTTTCACAAATTTGTATGTTATGTGCAAATAAATTATCATTATCATTATCATTATCATTATCATCTCCCGAGGCGTCATTATCGTCTTCCATGATCGCGGCAAAATCATAAATACTTCCCGTAGTCATAAGTCATGGAAGAAACATTATCATAGTTTACCGTGATTGCAAATGCAACCAAACCTATGACATCATTAGACAGCAGCATCATCGACTCCCGCGTTCACGACCCAATCTAATATCACGGCCTAATATCTCCCCGCGACCTGTCGGTGGTGACGGGTAAATCATTTTTCCGTAATCGCGGCTAAATCCTAGATATATCTCTCGCTAAAAAAGAAACATCATTATCGTCTTCTGCAATCGCGGTAAAATATTGAACATCTGCGGCCACGGAGACATGGTCATCGTCACCCGCGGCACAGAAAACATACTTTTTCTTTACCCGCGGGGAAATGTTCTCGTCGATATTAATCCGCGATCGTGGCAAAAGCGTAGACCTAATCTTTCAATTTCGTGAGCGTGATCCTCACGGATATAAATGCTTTTACTTTTAATTGTGCATTATTGTATTAAATACTGAGAAAATCGGCTCGAGCTTGATTTTCTGACTTTGTGCTTGATCTCTCAAACTTGTAGTCCAGGCTCTGCTCGGCTCGAAAATCAACATTACAGGCCTATTGCTATTATAAAAATCAACCGTTTCCAATACAACCCGATTTTGAACCGATCTGATTTGGCCTGAGGCCCTTAGTAACATTTTTAGTGCGTTCAAGATCGGGTTGCTTTGGAAACGGTTGATTTTTATAATAGGCCTATAATGTCAATTTTCGAGCCGAGCAGAGCCTGGACTACAAGCTTGAGAGATCAAGCACAAAGTCAGAAAATCAAGCTCGAGCCGATTTTCTCAGTATTCAATACAATAATGCACAACTAAAAGTAAAAGCTTTTATATCCGGGAGGATCACGCTCACAAAATTGAAAGATTAGGCCTACGCTTTTGCCGCGATCGCGAATATCGACGAGAACATTTCCCCGCGGGTGACGATGACAAAGACCACATTGGTTATAAATACGGCCCTATTATTATGCAACCAATTTTGACTGCGTCTTCACACAATCCTCGAGGACAGTTAATGCAACCCGCATGACTGATGACAATTCTTTTACTTAGGTTGGTAGATCATTTATATCGATCGGCCAAGTAATAGTGTTAGTTTAGTTGTTGTAAACTACTTCAACTATAGGTTTAAACAAATTTAATCATAAAAAAAGTAGCCTATTTTAATTCTCATATAAATATTGTTATGATAGGGGACCCGTGTGGCTGAGCCAGTCACACTATCGCCTGTCACACTATCGCGGGCCCGTGTGCCGGTAAAATTTACCGAAAATCCCGGTCAAGGCTCACGGGCCCCCTAGCTCGCGGGGCCCCCCCGCATCGCGTGCCCTACGGGCCCACTATCGCCGCCACTGTAGTTAGTTAGGGCAGTATCAGAGAATTAAAGTGCAGAGGAAACGTGCTTGTTATTGGACAACTGTGAGCTTTCAGCTCAAGTATGTTTTGTTGGAAATATAATTGCTAGGAGCAAGGAAGAGCCTGAACAAACCAGGCACAGGGCCTCCTCCACCAAGAGCTTCGTAGTACATGATGGCGAGGGGGGCGGTTATTGACATTGCCCTAGACACCAGCAACTAGTGCTAGACACCACATACATATTAGTACCATTGAATGTTTCCTCTGTACCTTATTTCTCTGTGGTTTAGTTAAAAACGTCTACTGATAGGTACAGTGTACCTACACATGATTTACAGCCATTTTTGACAATAATAATCGTACTAGATGGTAGGATTCGACGGTAAAAGTTGACTCTCAAATCTTTTTTGGGAGATGACTATGGTTGGTGTGGCAAAAAATACAGAAATTCTACAAAAGAGTAACTTACCATTATGTTTCTGGATACAATAATTTGTTGTTTACTTACTCAAGAGTTTCTTATACAATTATGTTTGATTAAAATAGTTCTGTTATGTAACACATTTTGTATGTCAGGTTTACAACGCTTACCAGTCTCTGCTGAATGGGTTGGATCTGTTAGTCCAAGTCTGTATCAACTTTCCTCAGCCGCCGAGCAATCCACCGTACATCCGCTACGGAAACAACAAGCTGGCCTCCGCTAATGTATGTTACTTTACAGATCTGGATTGCGGTGGTGAAGGTGTATGGCAGTGATGGTTGTTGGTGATGGTTATTTGTTCCGTACAGCTGTCGTCTGCGGTGAAGGGACCTAGGTAGCAGTGTTGCAAGAGTGTTGGTGGAGGTTATTGCGTCTTACTAGATTGATTCAATCTGAATTAGGAGTCTCTAGAAGACCCTGGTACAAGGTTGATGTTGTTGGCTGTTTGTTTCTTACAGCAGTCGTCTGAAATTGAGGAATCTAGGTGGCAGTGGGGTTGGTTAATATATGTTACTTAACACAGATCCACTCTAAAGTAAAGGTATATAGGTGGCAGTGGTACTGGGCTATTGGTGATGGCTAATGTTTGTGTTTCACAGCTGTAAACTGTAATGGAGGAATCTAGGTGGCAGTGGTGCTGGTTAATGATACATATCTATTCTAGACAAAGGTGGCCGTGGTAGTGGGCTATTGATGATTGTTTTGGAGCTGTCGTCTGCAATTGAGAATCTAGGTGGCGCTGTCACTAGGTTGTTGGTGATAGCAGTAAAAAGGATTAATCAGATTTCAAATGTGGCATGTTTTTTTTTATCTAGTAGTTGTTCCTGAGTGTACTAGACAACGAATCTGCAACCAACAATTACTAATACTGGTTTATGAGATAAGAAAATGGTGAGCTTCAATAGTATCATCATAGACTAACCAACACAAGTAGACTTCCCATCTCATTGTAAATTTTGACGTTCGTTTTTCGTGTCTTCCAGTGACACTGTTGGCTAGTGTTGACGAAATTTTTTTCTATTATTTTAGAGTTAATTTCATGATTTGTGCTTTACTGTTTGGTTATATAACTAGAGTATAAGTAATTGTTTATGATTATATAGTTTTATTTGGTTAAACGGGGTTTTAAATGACTGAAATAACAAGAAACAAATTGTAAACAAAACACATCCTCTACAGTTCACCGGACAGAACTAACCATAAAATTTGCTTAAGCTGTTCCATAAGGATGGGAAATCTACTAAGGGAGTATGTTTTACGTAAGGTATCATCTAGATATGTAGACATAATAATTTATGCCATAAACAAAGTACCTAGCTTATTTCCAATGGGAAATTTGCTAAAAAGATGTACCATTTGAAAGTTTCTGCATTGCTAACTAAACTGCTTTCTGTGATTGCTGCATATGGTTCATTTACAGCTGTTTGGTGAAGGTTACACAGTTTTAAGTACTGGTTAGCTAGTTATAGTTTTTCCTGCTGTATCTCAATACTCTAATAATTAACATGTCCAAGTTCTTGTGTTTCTAGGTGGCGGTTACTCTCATGTGTGCTCTACATATTATTTGTCTAAAGATGTATTGTGTTTGGTTATGGGTTATAACTGATGGGTTGTGGTGTAGGTTCATAGCACCAGTAAAAAACTACTCTATCAACTGGATCACTTGGTGCAAGTGTGCAATCAGCCGCCTTTGGAACATCCGACTAGAAAACATGTAGGTGTTGTATGTAGCTTTCAAACTATGAAATAAGAGTCATTAAGTGTCACCTCACACAAGATAAAATACAAGTTCCACCTTCCTGAGAGTCAATAAGTTTCTTCTCTCAAACTATGAAATGACAGTCAATAAATTCCACTTTTCAAACTATGGAATAAGAGTAAATAAGGCTTGCATTTAGACTATGAAGTAAGAGCGAATAGGTTCTAGTGATTAATTTCTAGAGTCATATAAAATCTCTTAAATTTTTTTCAAAAGATTTTTTTAAGAGGTTTGTCTTTAACCTTGCGTTTGCCCATCCACATGGGCCACAGAGGCCTGTGTGCGGAACATTGTTTGACAAAAGCAAGGGGTGAGCCTGTACAGTATAAAGGTGACCTGTACTCATAACTAGTGGCAGGTACCAGTATCAGAACCCACAACATCACTGCCTTGGGTGCAAAGTTTGTGGTGCTACCTACTCACCTACCTTTTGACATTAAAAATGTCAGCTTTTCTTTGTTAACTTTTCCAATTTAGTTTATCTAGACCAGTCATTCAACTATGGAAATTAAACTACTGTATACTTAAATTAAGACTTGATTTCAATATTTATTTTTATTGTTTTTACTACACAATTTTACCATACTGCTTTTATTTCTTTTTAATTTTTACATAATTTGTCTTTTATTTCAAGAGTGTAAGAAGAAGGCAGATGAAGAGTTATGCTGTAAGTCTATATGATTTATCCATTTTACCAAATGGAACGTGTGTGCAGTTTTTGTTTTGTTTTGTAGTTTTTGATTGATTAATTTAATTTTCCATGAAATTTGTTTTTGACCCTAGGTACAAAGGTAATATACCAGCAAATAGTGATTTGAAACATTGTCAGGTTTCACTAATCTAAATTGTAAAAATTTTTATTCTATGTGTCCATTAAGCTTTGGTGTATCGCCCACCATCAAAAACATTAAAACAATTTTATCATATATGTCACCGAATTAGTATATTTTCAAAATCAGACACTAAGTAGTAGCATTGACTAGGCCTATTGGATACTGTTGTATTGATAGTCAAAGGTAGTAGTGATTGATGATTGAAAGTAGTTATTGGGAACATAAAATACCAGAATAAAGACCTAACCCAGAACCGAGCAAAAAAAACAGTGCATTTGAATCTGCTAGTGTATATGTTACACTCAATCTCCGAAATCGGACAATGTCCGAAATTTCTACCCACTCTGCGATGTGTATAGTGTGAAATACCCACGTCGCGGAGTGAGCATTTTATTTCGGACGTTGGCGGAAACGAAATGCCCAGACCGCGTTGTCGGTAAACTGATTTATTCAAACGCCGAAGTCAAAACCTTCTTTGGCGATTGAGTAAATCCAAAATACCCACAACGCGATGTGAGCAAAAGTGATTGCCCACGTCGGGTTGTGGGTACCTATTTCTAGTTTGCGTAAACGCCGAATAGCCTGTATAAACCACCATATACCCAAAAATCTACATGAAATCCACAATCACTAGGTAAAATTATTAAAATTTAACTTATGTGTGTGATTATTTAATGGTATAAATAGCGTTTTAGAAAATACAAGAAAATTGCAAATTACCGAATAGGAACAAATATAAAAAGGCCCATTACAAATACATTGAAATTATGTTTTTCCGCTTTACAAAAATAGGAGTAACCTTAAAACACCGATTATCACACAGTTCTTGTTACGCCTTTCTTTTACTTATTGGCACAAGATGTGCTGCCATGGCAAGTGCATTTTACGCAGAATTGCATTTTACGTTAACATGATTTACTCAAACAGTTCTTCTTGCAACCACCTTACAAAACCTTGTTTGGATCCGGATGACACCATCGCTTCTTTTCGTACGTTTACTTGGTCATCGGTACTTCCTTGGTGCAAAGAAATTTATTTGGAGCCACCTGGAGGTTATTTCTCGAAAACTGTTTGTCCAGAACTCCATGTCTTGTGCCAAGAGTGTAGACTTAGTACGTTGCTAGTTTTGATAAATTTGTTATTGAGATTTAGACATACTGTACAACAATTCGCTAAACATTTCATGAGCTCGAGCATTTTCTAAAGTCACTCTAATTTAGCGAAAGGATTTAAAAATAAAAACTAATTTTACCTCACATCGTGAATTTAATGCTGTCGTAATGGTTGATTGGCTTAACGACCAAAACTAAACTTTGAGATTTTTTCTTCAGTAAGCAAGGTTCGCATATATTTAAGTATATTTTAATCACCTCTCTGGTAATGTTGCAAAATTTCTTTTTAAGCTCTACTTCCATAGCTTTTTCTTTATTATGACCGACTCGTAAGTGAGCTGCACAATTCGGCGTTTGCACAAACTAGAAATACCCGCAACCGGACGTGTGCAATCCCTCTTGCTCACATCGCGTAGTGGGTATTTTGGATTTGCTCAATCGCCGAAGAACGTTTTGACTTCAGCATTTGAGTAAATAAATTTACCCACAACGCAGTCTGGGCATTTCACTTCGGCCAATATCCGAATAAAATGCTCACTCCGCGACGTGGGTATTTCGCACTTTCCACATCACGGAGCGGGTAGAAATTTCGGACATTGTCCGAATTCGGAGATTGAGTGTAACATAAATACTAGAATCTTCTGTCGCTGTAATTGTTTCAAACTCAAACTATAAATATCACTTTTATACATGATCATCTAATGGCTACAGAGTAGTTAATGTCATTTCCCTCACTTACCACCTCACCTCAGGCCTAGCCTGCCAGCCAATGTCATCAGTGTTCCTAGATTCTAGTGTAGACTCGAGCAGATTAAAATACAACCTTTTTCTTGGCTCAGTAGATGGATTAGTTCTTTATTCCAAAGTCAATGCTTTTGAACATTGAATTTACATGGACCAGCTGTTGCAGATTTTTTTACTCATATGCAACAGAAATCAGTAATTTACATCAGAGCAATTTGTTGGTGCTCACTTAACTACGCCCATTTGGATTAAATAACCGGCAACAATGTCAATACGTAGATGAACGTCTAGTCTAAAACAAAAGTTGATGACTGAAATGCAATAACTTAAACATAATCTGACCAGCCGTCACAATTCTCCCTTAGTACTTCTAGGTGGTCAGTAGTGATAGTTGATAGTAAATGAACCCAGGCCTATAATAATTATATCATATATTTGCTGGTTTTCCCGATGTTACCCTGTTTTCAGCATTTATTTTCCTAAAAATCATCCTGCTCTTATTCCTAAATTCACATGAAACATGGAGTAAATGTCGACAAATACCTTGCATATACCTTTAACCTAATTAAGTCACTTAGTGTACCCAAATGAAAATTAGGTCAATATTTCTCCACCTAGTAAACAACCCTTTACAATTTTTTCACTGTGATATTTGTTGCATAGAAGAGATTGCAATTAACCTCAAGTTTGCATGATTATCTTGGTGAATTCAAGGTGAAGGTAGATGTTTAACCTTTTAGCTGACTGAATTATTTGCTTTTTTCCCCTGGTGGTGGTTTACTTGGCAATTGCTTGCGAAATAACTAATTTAATTTAATATTTTGTGATTTAAATCTTGATAAACCAGTATCTTAAAATATTGAAAGCAGTTAATCAAAGTTTAAGATGTCAATGAATGGTATTCAATTCATCAACAGTTAAAATTTACTTTGCTTCAAGGATTGAGCTCAAAATAAACATTTAACAGGTTACATTTCATTCTTGTCTTTTGGACTAAAAATTCTAAACATTGAACACATACAGTAATGATAAGTAAAAAGGAGCATAATACCTGATTTTAGATGCAACTCAAGAAATTCACTCATGTGTGCACCTATGTGTGTAATACATAGTAATAAATACACCTCAACTACCATCATGTGATATGTCCATCACTTATTTTGGTTGGGTGACAGGCAAAAGTCCTCATAATTTTAAGTCAAACATTACCTTAACGGAATTAGAACTCTAGATCCATTGGGCTGTGTCCTGGTCGGAGCCACAATCTATAGGACGTAATTTCAATGCCATGATCAAATACTTGCTAATTCAAAGGTCAAAGTTGTAATATTGCAGAAAACGTAAAGTTTACATTTTCATCATATTTATTTATAATTCATTTTTCCTACTACTGGAATGTCAACTATTTATAAATGCCAGTTTTACCTTCTGGCATTCCAATCCCATGGTAATTTGTGAAATCCCATGTAATTTGTCAATACAGTGACATCATCAGGCACCTTGCCATGAATATAAAAATAAAACGGTCATCACAGATGACACACAAATGTATGTTATTGTTTTTGGGGGGTAAATAATTATGTGTGATGACGAAGCTATAGAGGATGGTGGATGCCTGATGATGGCGGTGGTTTGACAAAACGTGTCGCAAATTAGCAGCGAATTGGAACGGGAGAAGGTAAAACATTCATATTCATTCATACTTATTTGTTGATTTATTCTTGTAAGAAAAGAATTGTTTTTTCTAATGCTTGAAGGCTGGTACTCAATGGGTTAAGACTTCAATAGAAAAAGTTTGATTTTATAATGAAAATTTGAGTCTGATATAAGAACTTGGTTACTTTTCAAGTTTAACATTAGGGGTTGAAAATTCTCACTTGGCATGTTTTAATAAAAGTATTTTATAATAGAAAATCTATAATTTTTGTGTGGTGCCCAGGGCGAGAGTGGACAGTCGGACTCGTCGTCTGGTAGTCGTCAGGGTGGCAACCCTGCAGCTGACTACTCGGAGGGTGCCAGTCACGTGCTGGCCGTCATACATCAGATCCTCAACCACCACCGCAGTCTAGAGCATCGCTGGCACTCCAAGAAGATCAAACTGCATCAGAGACTT
Source organism: Macrosteles quadrilineatus (assembly GCF_028750875.1). Taxonomy (NCBI): domain Eukaryota; kingdom Metazoa; phylum Arthropoda; class Insecta; order Hemiptera; family Cicadellidae; genus Macrosteles; species Macrosteles quadrilineatus. The sequence continues at coordinate 29,527,288 of NW_026542598.1, forward strand.
GCACTTAGGCTGTTCCAGGAGGACGTCAAACAGGTAAATTACTTGGGTCATAAGTAGTAAAATTATCTGGATAGATGAGTGGGTTTAATGCTCACCTTCAAATCTAGAAGAAAAATTTTACTGAGTCAAATTCAATTCATCGGTTAAAAATATGTTTAAACTTATCTTCAGATATGAACTTGATTGATTCTGTCTTGGCTTTTCAAAATTTTGTCATTATTGTCATATCTTTTGCCTTTCTTTCTTGGGAGTTAATATGAGTCGCATCCACGGGGCTTATGGCAGCAAAACCATCAAATTTTTAGCAAAAAACTGATATTTTAGTTTGTTTGAAGGTGATAAAGTTTTTTGTAATTAATTTAAAACATGCAGTTTGAAAATGACATTTTTGATTCTCCTTATACCTTTTTTTTAAGTTTGGTTATAAAAGATCAGTACTTAGTATTTAACTCTGACAAATGTATACTGCAGATGATAAATAACTGTTTACAATTACAGAAATAAAATAACAAGTACAATGCTGAACAAGGAGTTATTTTCGGTTTATAATTATAAATAGAGTATAGAAAGGGTACAGCATTTAGCTAGATCACCATAGCCTACCTGGAAAATGAATATCCTATGCTTGAGGAACCGTAAAAAACTAAAACGTACTTATCCCAAATAGTTCACTCCTGGTTTCATCAGGGTAGATCTCTTTTTCAGGAGAAACAATATTATTTCATAATTAAATTTGCCTGCTAGTATTAGCTCATATCACAAGTTGGACCATCAAGTCCATTCTAGGAGCCATTGAGTTTGAAAAACTGTTTTTATCCATGTAATTTTCCTACCAACAAAACTTTTTTTCCAATTTATGAAGATTAATTGGTTTTAGTTACTTACGCATTCTGTTATTAATTTGCAGGTGCTAGATTGGCTAGCAAACCACGGTGAAGTTTTCCTAAGAAAAAACACTGGAGTCGGAAGGAACTTGCAGAAGGCAAGAGTCTACCAGAAAAGTCACGAACACTTTGAAAATGTTGCTCAGGTAGGTTTTTCTTATTACTTTTTATTGTATGTTTGTGTGTGTGGTTTATTATTGGTCTTGGGTCATGCTCCCAATATTCAGAGAATTTCGCTGCATCCAAAAACAACCTCTTTGGTTGCTCAAAGTAAATACAACCCATATTTTAGTTATTTGTTCATTGAATTAGGTAAATTAACCATCTTCCAACAGTTTGTTTTAAACTATCTCATACTGATCAAAGGAAATCCTGCTAACTTTGCAGCTTTATTATTAGTCCGCTCAATTACAATTTTCCTGTACAGCGTATTTATTTAATCATCCCGTACGGCGTATAACACAGTAATATTAACTCACTTTACCAGATGACAGACCTAATAATTTTCATTGTGGTGTGAGTAGCCTCCGGATCGCGAATAATAACTATGATAGTGGTTTAAATACCTTATTCTTGCAATCCGATTGTGGTCTTCACAACTAGTTTCAACCTGCTAGGAGGTCATCATCAGGTGAGTACAAGGATGAAATTACTTCATATGAAGGTCGTCATTAACAGTTTTTTTACATTCACACAAACACACGACGAATAAACACATATACGGCCGATAAAAACATCGAACTCGACAAGCGGACCCGTGTTGAGAATGCGGATGTTGCGTCTAGACTGTAGGGTAAACAGCTGGTCAAGCATCACGCGCATTTTCTTATCGCTCGTCGGTTCCATTCCCATTGTCTCTGCCCTCCCCTTCCCTCTCCAGTATTTCTATTGCAGTGTTGTATATGACGTTTGAATTAAAATAAAGTTGGTCGTTTAAAACATTATCCATGTCTGATTTGACGGCTCTATATATCTCGAATTCTTCCAGGGTGTTAATTTTAAACTTGTCCTGTGACGTATGTAAAATTTCCATGTTATCATTAATGCTGCTGTAATTATGCTGATGAGAAACTAAATGTTCGGCAAAGGTTGAAGTTTGTTTTGAGGTGGTCTTCTTTGGTATGTGCTCCTTAAAGCGTTTGGAGAAAGAGCGGGAAGTTTGGCCTATGTAGTAATAAATTCAAATCATTAATGGGGAAAAATCACATAACAGTATCCTTTTGAACAAAAAACAATCTGGGACCACTTCTGAAAGAAAGACCAAGTACAACTAAACTTAAATATGAAAAAGTGGTGTTTACAAAATCAACTGTTCAGATTGTAATAAATATTACATAGGCCAAACTTCCCGCTTCCCCCTTGCGGTTCCCTTGTGATGCACTATGGGCCTGGACCCATTTATTAATTGGACCTGGTGAAATGAAATATTTGTACAAATTTTACGTTTTTTTTCACAGAATAGGCCGGCTGTAATCATTTATCATATGTTTGTAACAGTGACTAAAGTTAAAGAAATTTAGTATGCTGATTGCTGTGTGACTGAATGAGAGATTGCCAAACTGATACTATTTTACGTCTCTCTAAGACAATCAAGTACAATGGTAAACCTTGGTGGACTTAAACCTGCTGGTCAGTAAGCAGTTTCCCCAACCGCCCCTGCTTCCTCGTTGTGTAAATGTGCTTTCCCGAAATCCTGAAATAACTGACCGCAGGTTTCAATAAAGGTTGATTCCTATTCCTCAGTATTCGAATTAAAGAAAATTATTTATGCTTGGAGGGAGTGTAAATTTTCCTTCACACTGATCAATATAACAAGACAAGGTAACTAACTGGGTAGCTGATATATCTTCATAAAATATACAAAATACACGTAAATTAATTGGTAAACTTTATTGTGGAACTAATTCAACACAAAAAATAAATGTAAACAATAACAAATAAAAACAACAATAATCATCTGATTATTTAAGCATATGACAATCCTCCCCCCTATTAAGCTGCTCTTAGTTGGTCGCAGTGTCTCTTAAATAACCACCCGTCTTCTGATTTAACGAGGTACATCACTTGCCCAAGCGGCCTTTCGATTGTTCCTGTTGACCACTTTTCTCCTGAGACGTTTGAGTAATTTCTCATCAATACACCTTGTCCCTTTGAGAAACTTCTTCTAGTTATAACTTGACTTTTATTTTGCGGGGTAGGTTTAGTCTCAACCATTAAGTCCATTTCGGTTCTTATGTTTCTTCCAAACATAAGCAAGTATGGAGATTGTCCTGTCGCCGAATGGTGTGTCTTCCTCAGCTGTTTCAGTATCATGTTTATCTTATCCTCATTGTGTCCTCCCCCACAAGCATGTAAGAGGTTCTTCACCGTCTGAACTACCCTTTCTGCTTGACCATTAGATTTTGGACAAAAAGGAGCAATGGTTTTATGTGTTATTTGATACTTCTTGAGGTAATTTTCAAACATAGTTGATGTAAACTGAGTCCCATTGTCTGAAACGAGGACATGAGGAAAACCAAATGTTGCAAATAGTTTGTCTAGTTGTTTTAAGCACCAGTCAGTTGTTATAATTTCTTCATGTAACAAAGTGAATCTTTTCCACGTTTCATCCAGTAGAGATTGTCTGCCCAAAGCATCGTATATAGATGAACCTTTGGTTTTTAGCACATGTAAAGTCCTTGTAATTTGAGACTTAATGATTCCTCTTTGTTGTTTTAATTTTCTAGTTTCATTTTCACTTTTATCACTCGTCGCCATTGATATATCTTCATAAAATATACAAAATACACGTAAATTAATTGGTAAACTTTATTGTAGAACTAATTCAACACAAAAAATAAATGTAAACAATAACAAATAAAAACAACAATAATCATCTGATTATTTAAGCATATGACAGTAGCCGAGTAGTTATACTGCTCCCCTAACAATCAAAAGGTTGCCAGATCGATCTTGAGAAAAGTCAGTAGCTTTTTGATGGTTCGAAACTATACCCAGCTGTTCCTGATCTGGTTTTGAATAAATGATTCTGGCTAATGGAACAGCTGATCTTAAACAGTAACAAAGCTACATAGATCATCTTACTCAATTGTAACCTACACTTATTCTTCTCTCACTTTAAATTATCCGATAGGGGTGGTAACCGGCACAAACCGTAGTAAAGTAAGTTAGATTTGAACTATCACACTTTGTTGCGTTCGCTCCAGGGTCTAGGGCTTACTGTACCACCAATAGTAATAGCTTCTTCCCTACAGGGAAATTTTCTGAAAGCATAATTTTATCGAGTTTGTGAGTTCATCAATCATGCACAAATGATTTGGAGATAAAACCTCTGCTCTATGTGGGATTGTTGTTATTGGTGTTCATCAACAATGGTGTAATCAAACTGATTGTAATCTGATGAACCTTTGTATTCTAAAATTGTGTAGAGAATCAGATTGTGTTGGTAGAATAGTTACTGGGTTTGAACTCACTTTGCAACCATTTGTGCTTCTTATGTTACCAAGGGACCTCATATATATCATGAGCAATTTATTGCATAAAAACATTCATCATTACCAAAGAAATGGTGAACAGATTCAGGGTCGATTGATAGAGAAGAAAAACTAAAACTAAAAAGTTACAACAACAAAATAATAACAGGAATAATACAATTTAGAGAAAATTACAAATTTGTCTGATGTAGACCGGTTTAATTTAACTCAAAAATATATCGTGAAGCAATTTCAGGAACAAAAAATAATGGAAAGAATCTTAATTCATAGCTCACACAAATTAATTTTTAAATCATGTCAAGTCCTGTAAGAAATCTGCTAGGGAGTATTTTTCCACCCATAATTTACTGGTCGAAATTTTAAATTTTTATGGTGTGTAGGATTTTATTTTTGAAAGGATCTTATCAATCCCCATATAAATAAGGGTTATTTTTTTTTCAAAATGAGAGTGTTTTTCGAATTGGATAATTTAAAATATTTAGTTTTAGAGTATTACTATTATGAGTATGATTAAATTAATCAAAAAGTGTATTTAAATGAACAAAATGTACTATAGGCTAAGGTAATTTTCACCTTACATGGAAAAACACTATTTTAAGATAGGACTACACATTGATAACAAAATTAAAATTAAGGCATGTTAAAGTCATAATGTAAGTTAATGAACCAAATATTGATTTTTTTATATACTGTAATAATTATTTGAAGTCAAATAAGTATCTATCAATTATGACACTATAATAAATATTCATAATATCTTTTGAATATTTGTTATTTATATCAAAGTAATATGTATTTTTATTGTTTATAAAAGTATTGTACTGTATTTGCATTATTTATACTTTGCTAGATGTACCAAAAAAATTACAAACAACTTTTGAACATGAGACCCTCATTACAGTTATAGGATACTAGCTGGCCTGACAGACGTTGTCCTGTCCTAATGTGGTTTTATGTCAAATGCTCGTTCATTTTCAAGATCGTTCGCATCGCTCAACCTCCAGGTTGAAGTTCGTTCGCTAAGCTCACCCACCTTTTGCAAATCAGCTGTTGCATAAATTTAAAAACAATAATAGTGCTGCACCCTGTTGGTAAACCTATTAACTTTTTAATGCTATTGAACATCACATAATCAAATTGTTTAGTTGAACCAGCTGTTAAGATTCTTTAATCTTACTAATATCATAGACAAATAGAATAAATATAGACCGTCAGCTGTGCTGCGGTTAGCATAAGTTCTGGCGTCCACCGCTAGGTCACACCGCTGCAGCGTCTGCTGATCACATTCGGCTCCTGCGCTCCTCGCCTACAGCGGTGTGTGCCGTAACTACACAACAAACCTAGCGGTGGGCGCCGGAACCTTCCTTTGACAGTCTATATTTATTCTATTTGTCTATGCTAATATTATAAATGTGAAAGTTTGTATGTTTGTTTGTTTGTTTTTTTGAAGTTCAATCACACATAAACCACTGGACGGATTGGGCTGAAATTTGGCATGATGATAGCTCACATTCCCAATTAACATATAGGCATATTCTTATATCAAAAATCCTTTCGGGCTCCGCCCAAGTGGCTCTGTAGTTCCCCATGTTAACCTTATATTCATATTTAAAGGGGATTAAAGAATTTAGTCAGCTGTTTCAACTAAAAAAGTTGGTTCTATAATATACAAAAACATTAAAAAGTTATAAGATTTACCAACAGGGTGCAGCACCATAATTATTTTTGCATTTATGTCAAAGTAGGATTGTTTACAGTTATGTTTATGTTTTAAATGTCATGGATAATTTGTGATTTTGTGTGAATTCGTAATAACTTATTTTTCTTTATTGTTTAGGTGAAGTGGTAGAACATTATGGCTATGGTAGATGTGTAATACCATTAGTATACCGTCAATTAAAAGAAGCAAATTTTATCAAACTTTGTCCTTCCACATTGCAAACGCAAAGCTTGAGTATAACTGCAATAAGCATTTTAAACTTATATGCCTACCCCATACGAAGGACGGGAACTCTGCTAGTTCCATTTAAATATAAGTACTCATAAGATTAACATGGGAAACTCCAGAGCCACTGGGGCGGACCCGGATCCGCACCAAACTTCATACAAACCATCCTTGAATAATGCTTAATAATGCCTGAAAGTTTCATTACAATCTGTCGAGCTAAGTTTACTTTATTGAAATTATTTCATTCTTTTTAGAGTGTTTGAAGTCGGTTGTATTTTTTTACAAAAATAAATTATATAAATATAGATCGGGAGGAAATAAGATTAAACATAGTGACAAATAAGGCCCTCCTTAATCATTTGTTTGATAAAAGGAACAAATCCAGAGAAGTGAATAAATCATGCATGACAGCAAACAAACCTTCACAATCAGCATTTCCTACTCAGTGGTATTCGTCAGATAACTCTTTTTACAACTATTTACTACTGTACCGCTACACTACACATAGCTATGACGTCACTGTCAGGTGGGGGGATGTTGGGTTGCGAGGGGAGGGGGTGGCCGGTCCAGCTCCAGACTGCCAGTCTCAGTTGTGTCTCAGCCGCGTGTGTCTGTGACGTGTCAGTGTTGTGTGACTTGTGCACGTGACTATATGTGACTGGATATTGCTACGTGACCGACATACTAGTGTCATACATTGACAAAGGTACGTCTGCTGAGTTATCACTACTGGTGTAAACGTTTAGAGAAGCCCTACGACTGTTATATTTTATATTCAAAATATGAAAGGGTGTTGTTGTACATAAATGAATGCAATATTATGTGTGAATTTGTAGCTGACATTTTTTCAGTTGAGTGTAAACATGATTGGATTCATACGTTTGACATTTTACACAATCAATAATTATACACTTTGCAGTTTAAAACAGTTTTTCGATTTAATTAGATGAATGTCAGTGAGAATTTATGTTTATTTTTACGCTCATTGGATTACACGAGAGACCGGTGGATTGTTTACAGAATAAATCTCTGGTACCCCTGATCATCATTTAAACAAAATCTATATTATTTCAAACGTATCTGTCATAACTATTTTACGTGTTGGTAGCTTTAAATCGCAATTTTTATTTGAAGTGTTTCATCACTGTTACTGTTGATCTATTGTTGCAAATCTATTGTATTTAAAGCCAATGGTTTTTTTAACATGCAGACACTTAATTGGGATTGTATTAAGCATTTGTAAAACAAGAAAATTAAATCATCTTTTAGATGCTTTTTCTAGGAGGTGGCAAAGTATTTCAAAATATATATCTTAAAAGTACGGTACGTCGCACTAACTCTGACTACTATTTAACTTTATAGCCAATCAATTGCCTTCTCAGAAACTATTTTTTGTTTACAATTATTACAGAATACAATAAAAATAACAGATTATGTGATGCCATTCAGATAAAGAAGTAGTTTATTTATTCATTGTGCGAATTCTCTTGAATTCATACCAAAATAAATGTTGGTCACAACTTTTTTAATTAGCTAAAAAATGATGTGTGAAATAAGATAATTTGTGTGAAGGAAGAAAAGACAAAATTTGTTAAGAATACTAATTTGTTATAAGATATCTCCATCGTTGAACTCTAGGTAATTCAACCATTTTTCAACGATAAAATATTAAGTCAATTTTTAACGACGTTGAGATTCGTGGAGGCGGAGAGATAACCCATTAGGCTTAGTGTTTACGGCGGCGTTTCCTTTTAATTATCGAATTAGATCATCTTTATGTTTTTGATAACAAGTCTGAAAATAGATCCGTAACTAAGTAGTATTGCAAATTAAGTACGGCACAGTAATGTTATCCTGTTGTGTATGAATTGCTTTATTACATTTTTTTCGTGTAGGGTCTAATCATTAAATAACAATTTCATCGAATATGTTATTAAATTGCAATAAACTGTATCAGGAAACTGAGACATACCCATTAGCTTGTCAATAAACCTTATAATTGGCAAACGGTGGGAGAAATTATAATAATGGGTGAAATCCAAAAAAATGCTACAGCATTATTTGAACCACAATTTTTAGAGCATTGTGTTCCATTTAGTTTAAAGAGTTAAAAGGACCATAATTTATTAAATGTTCATGAAAATCGTTCCAGCCTTTGTGAATATCCGACTTTTCTTTTTCTGAGGGTGTTATGGTGAGAGAGCAGGCCTTCAACCTCCGAGGTACTGAGTTCAAATCACGCCAATCACTAATGTTTTAGCTATGTAAAATGCCCTAAGAGTTAATGTGTAGAATCGTGCCAGAGTAGAGCCTATATGTAGCCGCATTTCATTGATACTGGATGTGTTTGTTTTGCCCGCTTATCTTATCGACGCGGTCAGTGGTCAGTCCGCCTGTATCTTGCGCCCAGGGCGGTTGGCGGTAATGTACACTGTACAGCCGCTATATTGCGCCCCTGGACGGGAAAGCACGTCGTGCCTCGCTTTGCTCTGGTTCTCTGATTGTACAGATATTGTTGGCAGAACTCATAACTTTGTTTTGAAAAGATCTTATCTGACCCAACAGGAATGGACACAGCACTCTTCTCTTTGTAGGAGTGTACAGTTTTGAGAGGTGTTTTGTGGTTGGTTTTAAATTTGTAGGGTGTACATTTTAATCAAATATGGAGGAAGCTAAATATTTTTATGAGCTGTATTACCGAATCATGTTATTGATTAAAATATCTCTGGTATCGTGGGTCAAGCAACAATTTTGTGTTCTAAGTGTCATTGAATGTTGGTAAAATGATCCATGAATTTAGTCGGGTTTTTTACCATACTCGTTTCTTATTTAGGGGTTTCTCTAACATGGGGGCTGATAAGCACAGCTGATTTTTTTAAACTCTCAAATTTTTTAGGTGCCTACCTAAATAATGCCTTTTTCCAAAATACAATTTAATAATTTATCAATAAGGAATAGTTTTACTTTTCAGAATCTTCCTACTCGACGTAATTCACCCAATTTGGTGGATTAGATTACATTTGATTGGATTAAATTAGAGTTTTACTACGTCGGCGCACCAGGGTATTGTAAAGTAGCATCGATTGAAGATGTAATGTTTCATATAATAGCATTGTTGTCTAAGATCTGATAGTTTTTAAGCTAGAACCAATTAAATACTGTAGCCCAATCATCAAAATCACCTTGGTCTACAATTGAACTATGTAATAGCTATTTACATTACAAGTGTAGTAAGAGCGTTTTTACATCACGCAGGTGAATGTTGTGCAACGAGCGGAGCGAGTTGCATAATTAACCTAAGAGATGTAAACACGCTCTTGCGCAACGTGTAACGTACAAGATTTTACCTGACCCGACGGGTTTACGTACAATATTTGTCATTATCCATTTCACTCATCGTCTAACAACAGTAACGTTCTTTTACAAACAAAAGCTAGGTTAGGAAAATAAAGCATAACAATAACATTCAAGCGCACAGCTGATTTCTAGCGTTGAACGTCAATGCCTCCATAGAGGTATATTTTTTTAAGTTAAGCACTCAATGTTATTTAAATGGGTTTCATTACATCACCGAGTGAGTTTTTTTCAACTTTACATCACTCGAGAAGTAAGGAAGTTGTATACATCACGCTTGGGATAGGGAAGTTTAACATGGCGGGTTAGGTAAAATATTTTTATGAACCGGGGACCTTCAGATTTATAAGATACCATTTTTGAATGATTTCTATTTCGAAACAAAAAAGTTGTCCATAAACGTACAAATATTTAAAACTTTTACCTCTTTTTCTTCGAAAGGGCGACAAAGTAGTCGAGTGTGCTTGAATGTCGAGTTGTTTTCAAGTTTCCATTCAATTACTTAACATAGTCTCCGTTACATCACCTCTGTGTCAGGTCCAGGATCCGTCCTTTACTCCATTACAGATTTACATAATTTATGTTGAGAGTCTTTTCTCACAGTCTTCACAGTTTCTTCGATATTACTTGACATTGTCGTGATGGGTTTCAATGTCAATGGAGTTAATATGTTGTTCTTTTACTTTAATAGTCTTATTTCTGTTTAGAAGGATTTTAGCTTATTGGATTTTAACTAAAATCTGCGTCAAATCTACGCAATTTAAATATTGAATAAATATAAATTCAATTGAAATATGTTTGTAAAAATTGCTTGGTAGTAAAAGAGATTGGTCTTTAGGTTTGCTGCGGCAGGGGTATTTAAATAGGTTTTGTATAAATATCGCTACGTAATTAAAACTACAGTAGGCTATGTGTATAGGCATGTTCTGAAAAGTGATTGAAATACTTATGTCCTAGGTCGTGAATATAATGTAGCATGACACTGATTTTCGAAATGTGTTGGCGTGGATTTTTTTTAAGGTTATTTGTTTTACTTGTAAAAATGCTGCTGAGTCAGTCAGCTGTGTCGCTCCGCCAACGTCTGTGCTATATAGGTCAGTTCAGTGATGGTCTTGTCAGCGGTTTTGTGGCATTTCACGTAATCATTTCGTCTGTGGGGACATTTCACGTAACCTTCAGATCTTGAAAACATGTCATGATGTTTCTCTAAATCGTTTGAACTTGCACTTGGTCCGACATTCACACTAACTTTTATGGCCATCGATACCCTAGATGGTATTTTTGGTCTCGCCAACAAGTTGCCTCCAACCCTCCCTGTTTTCCGAATCTTCTTTCCTTGCTCTCAATTTTCGCAAATCTTTCCACCTGGACCTTCCAGCGATTCTTGGGTCTTCCTTTCCGCTGGGTTTTGCCTTCAAAATTCTAATTAGTCCCATCTTCCCTCCTAATTACATGGCCCACCTTAGTCTTCTTCTCTTCTCCTACTATGTTCGACGTTTGTACTCGACACAAAATGTATGTTTCCGAAAGCCGTTTCTTTGGATATTTTGGGAGTTACTTTATTGGGAGGTCTGATTTGTGAGACAATTAAACCTTTCCATTGTTATTTTATGAATGAAGGTAATAGAACAATTACCTTAACCCAATTATCAATTAGTTGAGATGGGGACGTGACTTATATGTATATTTTAACCCAAATATTAGTGAAGAAAGAATGTAGAATGGTGTGAGATGATCTGTGTAGCTTTGTTACTGACTAAGATCAGCTGTTTGATCAGTCAAGATCGTTTAGTTAAAGCCAAACCAGGGACAAATGTGTCCAATTTCGAACCGTCAAAAAGCTACTGACATTTCAGGATCGAACCGTTGGCCTTTTGATTGTGGCTAGCACTTTAAACCACTCAGCTACCCAGCCAGTTATTTACCATTACATACCCAAAAATGCTGTGTAAATACGCATCTCGTATTTGGAATTTTCGGAGATATACCATTCGATTTATAGCCTTTTCGGAGATACACTGTTCTAAATTATGTACATTTCGGACCAATGTCACGTGTCTTCACGGCCTTGGTGTGCTTTAGCGTGTCCGAGCTCGCATGTCCTACTACCATAAGTTAATAAGTTAGTGTTCGCCTCTTGATGAGGTTTTAAATTTAAATACCAAGGTAACAATACAATGAGTTTACCGGTGAAACTTTATCAAGTAGAAAGAGTATGGAAATTAACACGATAAGCATACCCTCTGAAACTAACGTACACTGACACAAATGGCTAGTATTTTTAAGTTTTTATTTTTCCTTTGCCCTTTATTTTAACTATTCAGCCCTCGAAAGGTGGATGTCCACGTTATACTATGTAATACGACATACTAAAACATGACAATAATTAATATGTACTTTTCATACGAAAGTTTTTAATTTTTTGTTTAAATAATCCTGCCTGAAAAAATATTCTTAGTAGATAAGATGAGTGGTTATATGCCTTCGCTTTCAAAGCTGAAGGTCGCTAGTTCGATTCAAAGCTAGATAGATTCTGGAACCAGATTGGGCTCGATTTCAATCAGCAAGAGACCAGTATTTAGGCCGCTCCATATAAAAAAAAAACAATTACATAAATATATATAATTAAAATAAACTTAAGCTACGCTAGAGTAAATGGAATGCTCTTCGCTTATTTACATGAGTTAAACCCACTCAGGAAAATGTATTAAATTTTATTTTATTGAGTGTGCTTGAATTACTTAATGTCTTTATTCTTTTTAGCTTTGAGGTTAATCTTTAGTTTGGAAACTTGGGGAATGTACGAGATTTCTATGTAAAGAATTGTTGCTTTATACCTTAGTGCAATAAATACAGTTTCCTTATAATGTTCACGAGGTGTGACGTCATGTAACAATGACACATTGTTCACGATCACCGCGTCACCAGTTACAGTTATGTTTTGAGCAATGTGTGATGTACTCTCTAGTAGGTACAGTACAGCTCTAGCGGAACTGTGTTGTAGCGCTTGATATGTAACAGGTAACAGTGCCATCCGTTACATAGTTACATAGTGCAATTAAGATTGATTAAAATTGATGGAACCCCAGGACGAATAACCAAGGCAGAATTATAATTATACGACCGTTGTATCCGGTTCGAAGGTCCAAAAATGTGTATGTCAAACACAAACTACTTTTCACTTATTTAATTATTTTACTCAATTTGTTTTTATTTTTGTTATTGGCAATTTTGCCGTGTTTTTGTTAGGAAACTGTACAAAGCCAGTCTATTACTATCTCGACCCTTTCTTATACAGCATTTAATTAACATCCCAAAGACAAATAGCATCCGAATCTAAAATTGAGCCAATTTATGATCGAACCAGCAATCTTGTAATTTAAAGGTGATAACTTTCACTTAAATTAATTAAGGATTTTTCAAAACTATTTTGATTTGGTGTACTAAACAGATTGTGAGTAACTTAAGACATTACCAAATGAAATACGATAATATTTAAAACCTCAAAGTCACACAATCATTAAAACCAAACCCCTAAATCATTATAAAACGTACTGTAATAAAACTATCCATAAACATCAATGACACCTCACACGATAAATCTTCCCCGTACCATTTTTTTTTACCCCTAAAACTTGGTTCCCAATATACTTAAATATGATTAAAGACCAGCTCTAGTAGGGGGTGGAATGCCACGACTGAAGGGCCAATTTCCCAGGACATATACCAGACCCACCCCCTTCCCCTACAAAACTACCCCTACGTCACAACCCCTAACTGGACGTAACAAAGTGCATAACTACACGGGACTGAGAACTACACGGGACTGAGCCATTACATTAGACTAACCACCGCCTTTCATACATTTTAATGGACCACAGTCGTAGTTAGGCCCTTGTTTAGTTGCTTTTGTCTTCATTTAATGGGTTCTGGGCAATGCTAAAAGGGTGTTGGTAATATTAGTTTGTAGGACTGTCTCTGTATAGGTCTATGAGACATTTGGTTCATTCCATGTAACCAAGTAAGTTTAGTAATGTATCGATGATTCATTGATTCGGTAGAAATAAGCAATTTGTCTGAGTTGTAAGATAAATTAATATATTTTTGTACTTATTGTGTGATTGTTCGTTTTATTGAGGGATACATACATTTGTGTGGACCTTCAGTGAGTGTCCGAACATGTGCGTTCCCATTAACGCAGTGCACTTTCAAAATTCTTTAATATCGGATTTCTTTGGAACTATTATGATATTCTTTACTTAAAGCACAATATTCTTTACGACTAAATGACTCATCAAGCAAGAGCTAGGACATCAACAACTGTACCTTTGGTTTTACGATCGAGCATTTTGTTAAAGTTAGTGTACATAAAAGTTCGAAAAATTAATAAGCCTTTGAAGTTAATCCGCTTGTAAGAAAATCATTATTCACAGTAAAAAATAATTTACTGTCCATAAAAGTGAATACAATCTAGTTTCATGATTTCAACATCCACAATGCTTGCAAACCTAATGAAACCTCAACGGCACATAACTTGTTTGTGGACATAAAAAAATCAAGTTTGTCTGTAGTTGTGTCGAGAGAGGTCTGTCTGGTCAGTATGTTTACAAGTACAAGGTCACGCGCGTTTACTGGACATGTAACCATCGATGTATGTCACAGACGACACGCACACTGACCTTGATATTGTCGTGACAAGTTTATAATGAATACTTGTTGTTCAAAGCATTACATCGCGAAACACGTTTTGAGAATTTTTCACTGTTTAGGACGTGACCGACTGTTCTAAATGTTACTCGTGACAATTTTAGCAGTTTCATGAAAATATTGTTTTACATCAGGGATTTGGGGTGGAATAGGGATCCCACTAGGGGTTGAACTTCTTTAGGTTTTTAAAATGGCAATGATCTAAAAGTTGTAAATACATTAGGACATTTTGTTAAAACTTAAAAAATGGAACTTATATCTCCGAAACGGATACCTGGAACCAATTAAAGACTACAGTTAAAACTTGTTTTGTAAGGCTATTCTTTTTCCATTACGTAAACCCATATTTCTGTGAACATAGTTTTGTAACTTTTATTATGGTTCGAGCGATAGATTTGGACAACTTTTAATAATTATGCTTATACTGGTTGACAGAGACGGGTGTTTTGGTAAGACCATAGCTACAGATACTTGTTGTGTTTATATAGAATGTTTAATCAATTAGTGGTGTTTGTACAAAATAATTAAACGCTTTATTTGTCTGTATTTTGTTTTGACACAATATTTCTAATCAACGCGACACACTTTCAATATTTCTTATCGAACAAAAAACCCAGTGATATAATCAATGTTTCTCATCAACACGCCCAATAATCTAATCAAATCTTCTCATCAAAACAACACAATAATCTAATCAATATTTCTCATCAACACAACCCAATAATCTAATAAATATTTCTCATCAACACAACCCAATAATCTAATCAATATTTCTCATCAACACAACCCAATAATCTAATCAATATTTCTCATCTACACTTATCGACCCATTACTTAGTACAGCACCAAACCACAGAACCGTCATTAGTGGCGGGTTAAACATCACCGCTATTAGCTCGTTGTGGTTTTGGAGCTGGAAATAGATTTGTGGAATGATTTTTAAGACTTTTTGAACATCACTATGGTGGTTAGACTAGCGCAATCCCCGCTGTAGCCTTGTGTGGTCTGTGGTCAGTTACTGTGGTCACTGAGGATACAGCTAATGCTAGCGATCAATGCTTGGACACGGCCGAACGTGCTTTGGCCCATATGTGACAGCTGAGGCGAACTAAATGTTTTGTGAGTTTTTTTTTGTTTACGTAAAAAAATTGAACACTATACTTTCAAATTTGTCGCGTATCGACGATGATTCTAGATTTTATTATTGTTTTGTGCGTAAACACACTACGATTTTGTAAGTTTTTAAGGGGTTCGAATACGGGCCTTGATGCTATAACTTGTACCTTTGTTAGATATCGTCTTTATTGATAGCCTAATGATTCCTGGTCCAAAATTGACCTTTCACGGGATCGAGCCGGGAACATTCATATCTGAGGGGTTATTGTAACCACTGGGCTAACTCATTCGTTCATTTTGTCATGAAGTATTTTATGATTTATGTAACTCCCTATACAGAAGTTGACACGTTTTATATTATTGTAAAAATTATGCCAAAGAATTGTGAAAATTTTGGATTAGATCTGTTTTGGGTTATGCAAAGAATATGCTGTAATAGTTCCACTAACGTTGGAAGCTATGATACCCTTGGACAGTCCAAAACTGTTGACGCAATGACGTAGCTTTTATTTGACCTGCCAATTAATGCAGGATAATTAGTCGTTATAGTGCCCAAAGTTCGAAAAAAATCTTGGGAAAATCCTTCTACTGTAGAACGATAATTCTTCATTATAACAGGTCTTTCCTTCTGTATTTTCATTGAAAAAGATTATTGAGATACCTTATGACTTCAACTCTTGAGAAACAACATGTAGGTGAGGGCGATATAAATTGTAGTTAGTTCTTTCACTAACTAAAGCTAAAGTCGCTTAGTGGTCAAATACAAATGTTAGAAGTTAGCTAAAGTGACGTTGGCTTCAGGAAAGTAATACAACTTAAAACGTGAAAACAGACAAACTTAATTAAGCCACAAACTGTCCTGGCTTTTGAATATGAGGGTAGACCATATACATATAGGGGGAAACATCCACAAAGGCAGTAGCAAATTCTTTGTTCAAATTAAATATATTATCACAGAGCAGAGAATAAAAATTATTGTCAGCTCTATGGTAGTGTGTACTGTCATGTGTATTAAACTCCTTGTAGTATTCTTAATCTATGGTACTGTCGAATAGTTAATATAACGAGCGACGGAAGTTTGCGGCAAATGTACAATCATTTGCGGCAAACGATGATTAGCGTCTAATCTCTTTGATTTAATCGCCTAAGATAAAACTGTTGCTTAAATAGGTCGAGTTTAAAACTCTCGTTTCGTCGAATAATTAAACCACAAGTGATTTCAGCAGCAGTCGGTTGTTTTAAGTTTGATTGATCCTCTGAGCATCATTGAACTTTGGGAACTTTAGATTGCTTTTACTGAGTTGTAAAGTTAAAGTGAGACATTGAAAGATCTTCTTTGACACTTTTACCTTATAAATTATTTTCAGACGTAATATTAGTACTCATAGTTTTACAAGTCCTGCCAAATTGACAGCTTAATCGCAGCTTGGAGCAGCTGTTCTTCAATAGTACATGCAAAAAAACCGCTTATTAGTAAAAAAGATAACATATGGTATGATTATATTTACTTAACTTGCATTCATATTCACCTTAAATAAATAGTATCAGCAATCTGACATTATACTTTCTCCCATTATCTTGACACCAGCACCAGCCCTTATCGGGTAGCGGTGGGAGTTAACAATGATTTTTTTACACAAAATTGTAATATTTTTTTAACCGTAATTTTTATTCACACATCAAATGTCATGAAAATCTGACCACAGGTGGTATTTAGCCCTTTACACATCTACACACACACACACACACCGACATATCCCCATCGGAAGACCCAAAACGGATATATCCACCCAGACCAATACTCGAAAATATCGACGAAAACAATACCTTCTCGTTATAGCTTCTATGTGTAAGGAGAGAAAGCAAAAACGCATACAAACGTGGATTGCTGTCTTGAAGTGATTGATGGTTACCCAATTCTATTTGAAATTCCAAATCTTGTAAGTAGGCCTACTGTGTGTAATGCCATTCGAATATCAAGATGTTCACAATTCACCCTATTAGTGCACCAACATTATTTCCAACACTGTTGTACATTGTTTTTATTATGGCTAACTTAAATTAATTCTCTGTCCAAGATGCATTATGTTTTACCACTGTTGGGTATTTTTGAATAGGAAAATGGTTTTACCCTTGTACTTCTTCACTCGATGCTACCATTTTTATTCGTCAAACCCTGAATGACTTACATTTCCACTCTTCACGCTGGCAGTGCATTAATCACAGTCCTGTATGCAGTTCAGCGCGCCTATTGTTGATAGCAGACCCAGATATGCAGTGAACCAAATTTGGCCCAATCACTCTTACGTGGCGTGGCCAACCGTAAATGCCTTCTAGCGCGAATGGAACGAATTCTCGACATTTCTTCATGTTACTTTTCTCTTTAGTATCTGTATATGGCTTAGAGGTTCTCATGAATACGTGGTTGGTTGATTCTTTATTTATGTGATTCTTCTTCACATCCCTAGGTAGGAATCGACCTGGAACTGTTTTACACATTACTTGCATAGAATTTACTAGTGGCTTGTAGGGTCAATAGCCCCTATATATATATATGTTTATTAATTTTCTAGTAATTATTTTGTACAGCGTCATTGGTTACCCTACCTTAAATTATCGTTTAACATTTTTGTATATATTATAATATGTATAATACTTATTACATACCTGCATAATGCAATTTGATGTCTGCTCCGTTTAAAATAAAAATTTCAAAGAGCATACGGTGTCTTTATAATATAAACTTTCTAATCATAATACAACTAAGGAACATTTTCCAATTATGTTTACTACTTCACTATCAATTTTACAATAACAAAATCATGCACATTCAGGTGTGGTTATAATTTTTTCAATCACAGCTGTGTTTACACTAAATAAAAATACATAAAATTAGATTCCCATGCTATTTAAATGTGAAATATTTTATTCCGTAGCAACCTCTTGGTGCATAATTAAGAAAAATGAATAATTTTCCCCAAAATTTCATGCTCAGACCTTTAAAATGAGACCCCTCCCTGCTTTCTACGGCCTCCCATTCGCTCACAATTTCATTGTAAAATTTTGGGCTTACGGAATTAGATATATAGATATGGTATATCTATATATAGAGAAGGTAGTGGCATTATCACATAGATTACACCCATTACTGATTGGTGGGATTAGTACCCGAGACCTTTGGGACCGAAGCCCAAGCCCTAACATCTCCCACTAGACCAGCTTGCTCCCTAATATGTGGTTGCTTTGTAGGTAAATGCGTTTTTGTACCATAAGGCGACCCGATTCACATTTAAATGGGGTTTTCAATATTTAAACATACCTAAAGCATTTCACCCTACGGTTATCCCTTGTAAACTACTTAGATAACTAGTTCAACCACTATTAAGTACAATGGATGATGAAATCGTTAAGTACTATTTTTAATGGTGAACTGAAATAGATCGTAAAGTACTGTTCAATGTTATATTACAGTACTATTTAAGAGTTATAAATGAGTAAGAATAGACATTTCAACACCAAAGATGTGAATTTAATTAAAACAATAAACAGCTGTATTATTGGAATTTAGGTTTGTTAATATACATAGATATGTTCACTAATCGTCGCCACAAGATATTAGAAAGTAATAAAACAAGCGAGAAACCCGAGATTAAAACTGGGGAAGTTTCGAAGCGTAAAGTTGGCAATTAATATTCATCGTAAGCGGTTGGTTATTGGCAGGCTTGTTTGCAAGATGGCTTTGGCTGTAGTTGACAGTATTGTGGGAGTTTACCGGGTTTAAGCGTGGCTATGTCTTGTGGTTTGGACACAAATTAATTTTGTTTTTAGAAACATTTTATCGGTCTCAAGTCGTCATAAATGCCGACTATTGTTAGATAATTAAAATTGCAAGTTTGTTGATGCGTAATCGTTTCATCGATGCATTTCTTGAAGTTATCATTTTCAGGTTGTATCTTGAGTCCGAGAAAGATGACGATTACATGGAGCCCAATATGTACGAAACTGCATAATACAAAGACTTTCCTTTTGGTTCATAGTAAAATTGTATTGATTTTAAAAGCTGATTTGAGTCTCAACTGTTATTAATTGATGATCTTCAATTAAGACAAAACCAATCAATTACTGGGTATAAATGTTTTAATTGGAAATAATTTGATGAAATCCACACTTTGTAGTACGACTTGTATTTTTCCCCCTATGACGCTAAACTCTGTCCCGAGATCATTTTTCACATTATTTCAGGCTAGACCTAGGTGTTGTGGCATAATCACTCAAATAAAACCCATCTTTTTGGAAGGATTTGAACCCGGGTACCAAAGTCCTGCGCTCTTATTTCTAGACCAGCTAGCTTCCCCACGACACCCTAGTATACATGTAAAGTATTTTGAACAGTCGGACATGGCTTTTCAATAACCAATTTTCTACCACAATCAAAAAGCATAATTCTCAGACCCATTGATGAAAACACACAGCACTGCATTAGAAATCGAATAGGTTACACAAGCTAGTTTATAATGTAGCATAATGAATTACGGCTTCCGACGCCGTTCCTGTTATACAACGAGTCAACGATGGAATTTTCAATCTGATGCTTTCTTGTCCACATTCTTCTCTTCTTGGAAGGATTCTGACGGACGTTATGTGGATGAGCACTGCTGAAACTAAGAGAAACTTGACCCACTTTATGCTATCCTTCCTGGGATATGCACAGGACATTTACATCAGAGTTGCAATCTTAACCTTCCACCTTTGCCTTGAAGATACCGCGACAGCCGACATAGTAAACTTACTTGAGCATACCTGCGGGTGCAATATTTTAGATTGTTGATATGGATAACAAATATACGTGCAGGAGCACAACTTGTTTTTGGCGTACCTATAAGTATCAAACACACTATCATTGAAATCAATTGTAGCATCCTCATTGTGAAAGGTACATGCACCTTACGGATTTTTACATCAAAATAATAATCCACCATAGTTCAGTTCCTAGAGTGCTCATTGCCACAACGCATATGCGCAAAGTGTCATTTGTACTCATCGCTGGTACCCAATACTTTGGATTTTTCGCCTCAGAAAAATACATTCGTTCTCTAGCTAATTAATGGTAAATTTTGGGTAAAACTAGATTTTCCATTTGTAATTTAAAACAGGGTTATTTGCTTTTACTAGTGTATTACCATTAGAAGTGTATATGATGATAGATTGCCATTACATTATCAGAATGTAATGAGAGTTTTATCAGCGCATTACTAGTAATATTACTGTTATGTTACTAGAACACTTTAAGAACTTTAATTATCGCCGGTAAAACCTACCGGTTTATTACCTGTGCACTACCTGTCCAATACCAGTGTATTACCAGTCCAATACTAGTGTTTTACCGGTAAATTACCATTATATTACCATAAAACTAATAGTAAACTTATCCAAGAGGCAGGGTAGTTGTGTACTGCCAGGATACCAATGGACGGCGAATCTCAAGATGTATCGAGTAAAAGTATAAATCGTTTACTCCATGCATCTTGGGCGAATCTTACCTACATTCTACAACAGCACTCCAATAGGTTTCTAGCAAGAATCTCTTGAATAAATTGAGCGTAACCTGGAACAGCTATCTCCATTAACAAGTCTTATACCACGTGACTTGGTGAAAATGGCGCGATACTTTGAACTTTAACCCACTTTATCCCTTATTAGCTGGATTATGCGCTAACTTGGCTATGTTCCCGCTTCAGCATGGATTGTGATTTGTATTGTTTATGCTGATCAAACATAAATTCCGATTTTATAAAATTGAGGAAGTATTGGAGCCTGTTTGATGTAATTTGTCTCCTGAACAGGCCTACCTGGGACAGGTTTGCACTTTAGAACGATTGCCAGTTCCTAAGGCGACGGAGGTTCAGAAGACAGGTTCCATCATTCAGGGTATAGTGCTTATATGTTTCACGAAGAAAACAAGGACAACTTATATTTGCATCTTTCAACCAAGCCAATAGTTTATGACAAAACTTTCAACGTTGATTTGCTTTAATGTCCTGTTTGATCAGTTTGGGTCAAAAATAAAAATAATAACCTAGTGATTTATTATATTTTAACTCATGTATTTATATATATATTTGAATATTTATTTCCTCACATAAATGCACGAATCTAATGTTTAAAACTACGTGTAAATTTCAAAACGGGACTTACGAAAAGGGAATCACGAATGGCAGATTAGTAAAATTGAAACGATCATAACTAAACTTAAACAATATTATTACTATATTTAGTATAAGTTTACTATTATTGTAGTTTTAGTAAGTAATCGTATTTGCGAATTCTCAATAAACCCTGATACTGTTTAAAATGTCCAATTCCGATTCCAATAGTGGACGTGTATATTTGATGAGGATTGTTCTGTTCTATATTGCAGTTGCATGCTCTCTATTTGTGTCGACGGATTATTTCCTTCTTCCTTGTATGATAAATTCTTCCGTAAACTGGTGAAAACCCATTCAATTTGTTAGTACAGAAGAAGCATTTGATTTAAAATAAATATTAAATAAAATAAAATCACTAATAACGCCAAACACTGAGGTTGACTACTCATCTATACAAGTCTACAAACTGTAACTAA
This sequence comes from Macrosteles quadrilineatus, assembly GCF_028750875.1. Classification (NCBI taxonomy): domain Eukaryota; kingdom Metazoa; phylum Arthropoda; class Insecta; order Hemiptera; family Cicadellidae; genus Macrosteles; species Macrosteles quadrilineatus. Next base: position 29,549,413 of record NW_026542598.1, read on the forward strand.
ATGATGTTCTTGCTCTATTCTCTAAATTTCTCCCTACGATAAAATATAAATTTTGCTGCAATCAGAGAGATGTTTTAAGTTTGCACGATTGAAAAGTGTTTTTTTTTTACTATTTAAAATTATATTTATGACATCACAACATCTGTTTAAGAGTTTTCACAAATTTTAACATTGGAGTACGTTTTCAATCTAATGGTAGTACAGTATATGTAAAGTTGACAAAATTGAAATTCAACACAAACTCTCAGATTTTAAAAGATTCTGAATCGGACTCAAGTCTTAATATTTAATGCAAAGCTTTTAGGCTTTGATAGCCTTCCTATGCGTTTAATGTGTCCTCTTAAATATTAATTTTACAGTAGGCTAATACATTTTGCATTTTAGTATAGAAAGATCTGAAACATTATATGTACCTGCATAACGTAACCGTCTGCACGCTGTTTCCGAGTTATTTTGTATACTCAATCTTTGAAGCTTGATTAAGGTAAATCAATTTTTAAATTTGATTTTACGCCAGTAAACGTTGAAAGTGCGTGGAAGGGAGAGGATCCTTAAGAGGAAGATGGAGGGGGATAAGAAAAGAAAGATGAGAACTTTAAGGATCTGACCCGTCGTCTTCAGTTGAGTATTATCTTGACTGAAAACTTGATAACTTCTTAGCTAATTCTGCAACGTCGAGCAATAATATCTGTGTAAAAAACCTGTCGTGTACAGAAAATCCAATACCTATAAAGTTGTGAATTATTTGGTAATCTTACTAATATTATATATTTAATATATTGTATTCTTACTTTTTGTGCGTATTTAAGTATTGTCGGTCGTCGGGCTTAACTATTTTTGGAATTTACTTTGCGTGGTAAAATTTGAAAATTGTTATGATTAATGTTAACTAGGTGTCGTCCAGTGGTTGAAAACTTGACCAAAACTATGTAATGCACAGACTTCTCTATTTTCACCCCATGCTGTAAATAAAACATATGATTGGAATTTCTTCCATTTGTTTCCATTTTCTGTTCATATTTCGTTGTTATTTCACCACCTATAAAGCCCTTGTTATTTTAAAATTTTAAATACATTTTTTGTACTTGTTTTTGATCCTATGTATTTTAATTTATAAAAAGATTCTACAAGTCTACAGAAAAATTTCTTTCCGACATAATGCCTAAGATTTAAAAAAGAAAAAAACTCTAGCGTTTTTGAACATTTAAATAAATTGTATTATAGATTTTTGGTAATAAGACATATATAAAAAATTTTACGATTCATCTATACTTTAAACAATCTTCAATTTTTCACCGTCTTGTACTACATATTATGCGACGTAGATCTATAATGATTCATTAGTGTAAAATGTTTCAACTGCCACTGCTACGTAATGTAGTAAGCTTTATGCTGACTACGCCCTACTATAAGACACAAACTTGTTTGCTGAGGAGAGCACTCCAAACATTCCATTGTGCTTTATGATTATTTAGAATGTTCTAACGACCTTTTCAGAAGAGTTGCAACCTAGTTTTAAGATTTAAGACGTCCACCGTTATCATTATTTTAAATCAGTTTATTCCTTACTATTTAGTATGTCGATGTCTTCGATGTTTTAAGATACTTTTTACTTGTAATTAATGATAAAAAATTAACGATAGTCTCAATAATATTTATTTATTTTTCAGGTATGTTGAATCTCCGCATTTTAAAGCATTAACGTAAGTAAAAGTGCAACTTATTGTAAGCTATATCACTTTAAACTCCTCAAGATAGTAGTAATTAATACAGTAAGTGAAATAGTGGACACTGAATGAAAGCCTTATTGAGCTTATACTGTAGCATCTTTTTTCAGTGTTAAAAGGTGCTTTTTATGTATGGTTTTTTTGAACGTAGTTTTCTTTTTGAGTGTAAAAGAGACCTACCATAATCAGACAACCTTTCCACATAATTTATTGCTTTGTTATTTATAGTAGTTTACGCAACGATCGCGTAAAGATATTGTTCACGACACGAGTAGAACAGTTTCTAAAAAAACTCACATGAGTGTAGTTTAGACTATTTACGCGAGTTGCGTACACCAATCACTACTCATAACTTCTAAGAGATGTTATGTTTTCGTTTCTAAACCTCTCATTGCCACTGACAGTGATGCAACGAATCATTGTACTGTACCTCTAATTGCGCCACTCAACAATTAAATTAGCCTGAACAGCTGATTAATTGAAGTTCGAAGCATTAAAATTTTACTTCTTTTCTCTGGATCCTTGAACCTTATTGGCCCGTTACCCTTGTTGTTAAGTAAAGACAAAACAATGCTGTTAAGTAAGTAAACAATGCTCTTAAATGAATCTTTTCAATTCTAAGAACTGAACTGATGCGGCTAGTTTAAAAAACTGTCGTAGGTAAAAGTAATTTTTGATTTAAAAACTCAGATAACATTGCTTTTGAAGCAACTCCCTACCTCGTCCTAATTTCTGTGTAGTTTGGAAAGTGTAGAAGGGTTTTCATAAATGGAATATTCTCGACGTACATATTGAGGGCATAGAACTGCAATCGGACAATTTTCTGTAGACAATCGTCATAGAATATAAATGTGTTCTATCGGAAACGAGATTCAACGTTGGAAACGTTTTCAGACTGTACTGCAACCCATATAATGTTATTTCATCTTGATTGCTACTTTCCGACAGTGTTTCATATTGCCAATATACTAACTATAATTACTATTATAATTATTTTAATGAGTCTTTGTTTTGTATCACAATAGTTTTATTATAATATATATTCGATGAGTGATGGTTAACTTCGGAAACGATTCAACCAATCCACAAACGTTTTTAAGATATCCCTCATTGGCAACAAGAGGTTGCCAAAGTTTTAATAATGCTCATCTAATCAGAATCTATGGTTCGATCCTTGGAATACATTAGATTTTTCGTTCAAAAATGGACCAATCCAAACATGACCTTAAAATTAGGCCTGTTATTAAATAGGGGCTTTTATTAAATTTGTCGTCATACTGCAGCAAAACAGCCGTTTTAATACATAAGTTGCGTGTTTAAAGTATAATTTTTACTCTAGGGAGTAAAAATCAGCTGATGTAATGTTGTACAGTAAACAGTTGCAATTTTCGATTGCGGCAATCGTATCGATTGATTTATTAGGTAAGGTTTAGGCATATTGTTGTCCATTGCTCGACATATTGATGGTATAATGTACTGTAACACAATCGTAATAAACGAAATAATTGAATCACTTGCTAAACAGATCTGCTTATTTGGATTAGTAGAGTTGAAAAGAAGCTGGAAGTCGTTTTGAGAGGTTATCTTTACAAACTAATTATTTTAATAATGCAATATGACGAAAAATATAGTTCACCACACGGGCAAAAGTGACTTTTTTAACTCTCGTTCATTTCCGTTTCATTTTTTTTGTAAAACTTGACCTCTAACTTGATTTCTAAAACAGTTGACAACTTCATGGAAATGGGACTTATACTGGTATCTATAGTCAAAGGTGATTTTTCTAGGTCGCCTCTTAGTTATTCTACCCTTGTCCTCTCGTTATATTAGCGTTTCATAAATATAAAACCCCATCCTCGTCTGTCTAGACTTTCTGTCTACTGAATGTCTACTGTCTACTCCCGAGAAGTCACAGTCCACAGTCCGTGTCAAGTCTGGTGGTTGTTTCAATCTATTTACACGACGTTGTACCGGGGGTTTTATTTATGATGGGGAGCGGCGGGGCACAAAAACTGGGTCTAAACACCCAGACCGGGGCCTTCACTTCTGTTACTTATTTCTATTTCTCGAAAATCCGGTCGAAAGTTTCAAAGGATTTACGGTTAGCGTTGACAGGTTGACTTTACAAACTGTTACAGGCATTTTAGTTGTCCCTAATTGGTGAAACTATTTTTGTTAGATATTAGAGTATTGGAGTACCTTAGCTGTACAGGTTGAAATGTAATATTTGGAAAAATGTTGGGCAAATTTGATGTTTAAGGGCACAATATTTCAAAATTTAAAAAATACTTATTTCATATGTTTACGTAAATTATGACTTTAATTTATTTTGGTACAAACGTAAAAACTTGTAAAGCTACAACTACAGCATACAAAACGAGTATATCATTTTCAAAATGTCTTTTTTGTATAGCTTAAAACATATGTTGATCGAATTCGACCAATTTATTTATTTCATACCAAGCTATCAACATTTTACAGAACACACTTTACACCCTCCCTTTTTGCAGCAAACCTAAGTAGTCACAAAACCTAATGTTATTTAAATAGGGAACAAATCTAACACGTTTAAAGGAAAACTTTAGAGGACATCCGATCAGGCAAATGGAAAATCGTTTAGTTTGCAGATTTGCTGTGACGGGGGTATTTTAACATATATTTTGTCAATTCATGCAATCTCGTGTATACAAGTGGCATTGTTTCTGGTTGGTGTTTTGAATCCATATAACCGGAGAGTGCCTTTATACACGTAATTTCCTCAATATTGCCGCTTCCTTGGTCATATTAGCATGTATTACATATTATTACATAACTTATGCCTCATGTCATCATATCGACAACTGTACTCACATAACGTGCGCCTACCACTGCCTCACTGCCGGACGTTCAGTGGTATAGTTCCTGTGCAGTGCACGTAACATTTTGCGGAAGTTTGTTGCGTTGCGAGCACAAGCCATGACAATGACAATGGAAAAGATTATAACTCCGGGAATGATCTTTAAATTTGATTACCAAACATAATATTTGATTTACTTTGGAGGTAACCTACATTATGTGATTGTGTTCGTTTTGCATTCATTAATCTTTAGTTTTATTGTTTACTTGCGTCCTTGGTTTGCAATGTTTTGGCTGAGTAGAACCAAACACTCTAATATTGGAGCAAAGGCCTTCATTGAAGTATTATTTGCTTAAAAAGTAGTATCCTTGTAAAATGTTTTTCTATTTTTCCCACTAATACTACGATTACCATTGTGGTGTCTACTCATTAAACAATATCTCATTTTTATTAGTCATTATTAAAATTAATTGCTGAATGGGGGGAATACATTAAATTTTTACAGTGATTTAAAATTTCGTTCGTTGTTTTACAAAATTCGGAACTAGTTGAATGCCCCAGATTATATATTAGGACATCGAGGCATTAGTAACTAAACTTATGACTTTCCACTAACTAGAGTAGACGGTGTGATTGATTTTCATATGTGTTATACTCAAACACAATCGCCCAAACATTTTTGCGTGAGAAAAAATTATTTTTTTTTTTATCACTGATTTTTCGTAACAGATATACTTACACAGAGTATTGAATTAGAATCAGCATTTGTATTGCCATAGATTCAGAAAATAGCGCAAAAGTCCCCCCAAAACTGTTAAACTACAACCAAACAATAAAGAGTATACAATATTTACATGTCTTCTCTATATTCTGTACAGCTAGAAAAACCAATACACTAATACATTATCCTAACACATGAATTGGCCCTTGCAGTTAAACCACTTTGAAAAACTAAAAATATATATAAAAAAAATTAAAATATTTAAAACAATTTCGGGTCATGTTTATGCCTCACAATACTTCGTAAACACACATTTTCTGGTTGGCTAAAAATTAAAGTATTTCAATTAGAGCAAAAATTGCCAATGCCGATCAACTAAACTATATAACTCATTGACTACAGGTTGATATAGTGTGTAGGAAGTAGCATTATCCTGATTTATCTTACTACTTACTGCAAAGCTAGTTGGGTAACAAATCAAACAGCTAAAAGCCGTATCTTGATACTACATATCCATTACTCAGTATTCTCATCAGACACACCCTTTATAATGTATCTGCCGACAACTAGACTTGAAGTTGTGTTAATGACGATCATTGTATAATCGGTTTAATGTATTCTACTGTTAGATTTATATTTGAACTATGCTGAGGGTTTCTCCGTATTACAAGTGTTAAACGTAATAATAAGATGAATTTGTCAATTCATTAAGGCATGTCAGTACTTAGTTCTTGTGTAAATATTACAAACGGTAGGCCTATTTAGTTTAACCTTTAATAGTGTCCGTGTGTCTCAAAATGTTCAAAATTGTCCCTGAGGTCACTAGTTCAAATCTCTCTAAATCACCAATGGATTTTATCTAAGTAATAATGAAGCAACCCCTAGGTCTAGCCTGAAGAGTAATGTGAAAAACAATTCCCAGTCGTGCCTTGCGTCCTAGGACAAAAAAACCGTAACCAAGTTTTATTACATGCATTGAATTGAACAATGTATACTACTCGTAGTATAAGATTTAAATTTTATCACAATAAGCATTTCCTCTACAAACCTTTCTATCTTATATGTGATTCCCTATAATTACCGTTCTCTTACCACAATCAAAATACACAATAACCTAACTGAGGCCCATAAAATGAATTGTAGTATTAAATTGTTTGTTTTTTAATCGTCCACACATTATTTCAGCCCATTAGCCATTCAATTGGCAGAGGTAAACACAATAATCTACAATGCAAACACATTAGCACACTCGATATACACTGTCAGATTGGCTGGTTCGCTGTGGTGGTATGGGGGGTTGGTGGTAGGGGGGTTTGGTGGTTGGATACAGATGGTTGGCTGGGACGTTCAACTCTGACCTTCATTGCGTATCGATCGACCAGTAGCCACCCTCCCGCCAAAACTAGTGATGCTGGATACGATAGTTATTGTGTGAAATCGAATTAAAATTGACTTAATTGTAAACTTCGCTAATTTCATGTCCAACAAATTTTAATTCAATGGGACTGTGTAAGTTTGGTAGTCTCACATGATCAATGGGGTGGTTTTTGTATACGTGTGAGATTTTAAACTTTTTTCC